>NW_028227273.1:60649203-61296703 GCF_978045245.1 Mus caroli
CTAGGTCTGCTTATAGGTATTCAAGATTCACACAAAATTTTCACAATTTTTTCTGAGAATCTGCTTATTGCTCTTTTCCTGTCTCTGCCTCTACCTCGGCCTACCTGGCCCTCTCCCTCCATCTCTGCCCCTCCATCTCTCCCCATCATTCTGTGTACTTCTTTGATGAGCTAGAGTATCTCACCGATCTACCCTGAACTGAACCCTGGTTTAGCTAAACTGACTGGCCAGCAAGCTCCATTAATGTATCCTCATGTCTGTTGCCCCACCCCTCCAGTATGAGATGACGACAAGTACATACAGCTATTCGCAGAATTTATGTAGATGCTAGTGATGTAACTCAGGTCCTCATGCTGGTACAGCATGAGGTACTTACCAACTGAGCCATATGTTTAGTCTTCACTAATTGAGCCAGCGAGCACCAGGGAGCTTCCTGTCCCAGCTCCTCTCTGTGAGCAGAGGTTCAGAGTTGCACTGTGCCACACCTGGCCTTTTTTTTTTTAAGTGGATATTAAGATCCAAATTGAGGTCCTTTACCTGCATATAACAAGCACTTTACCCATTAAGTCATTTTCCCAGTACTTGTTTATTGCTTTTTCTAACTTCTATTGTATACATCTTGACAATTCTAAAACGTAGGGTATTTTGTCTTCCTCTGTTATAATCAAAGGGTGGTCTCTGGTCAACTTATGGATTTCTTTGGGACAGGGTGTCTCTGTGTAACCCTGGTTGTCCTGGAACTTTCTCTGTAGGCCAGGCTGACCTTGAACTCAAAGATTCACCTGCCTCTGCCTCCCGAGTTCTGGGATTAAAGAACTCTGCCTGGCTCATCTTTAGTTGCCAAGGACCAGCCTGAGCTTGGAGAGAGGTTTTGAGGAAGGGGTATCTGGGAGCAGCAAAACAAACAACTTAAAGTCAAATCGTGGATACAAACTGGCAGCCTATGCTCTGTTCAAGACAGACTTGTATCCTGCTTTCTCTCTGTTCTGCTTTCTTCCTCTCTGTTCTGCTTTCTCTGGACATCTCTGGACACACACACACACACACACATATGTGTGTATGTATATATATATATATATATATATATATATGCATATATATGTATATGTATGTATATATATACATATATATGTGTATATATATGTATATATATACATACATACATACATGATTATGACTACCTAGTATCAGCAAACAAAATATATCATGAAGTCTTCCATTTCTTGATGAATTATGGGTATTTTTGTAATGGACTGAATTTTTGGAAGCAGAGGGTAAAAAGTGTTCTCATAATAAATACCTAAACCACCATTATGGTTCATTCATATTTTGACGCTTGAGTCCACCTGAGAAATATTAAAGACAAGTTGAGTACTCATAATATTTCCTGTAGCATGTTGGAATAGTCAAATATGATTTTCTCTGTATTGTCTCACATCGATTTCAATCTGCAAATAAATTCCAGATATTAGCACCTTCATTTACACTTAAATATGACTACAAACGTTTCACCAACATGAAAATACCATAAGTAAGCAGATAGTGATGAAGTGTTGTCGGAAATAGTAAAATTGAGTAAAACAATTTAATAATTCTTAAGAATGTTCGTATAGGTTATTAAATTTTCTCTGGATAGAGTTTACTTAGGAAGATCTTCTTCATGGAATTCTTTAGCTCCTTGTTCCTGAGACTGAAGATGATGGGACTAAGGAAGGGGGTGAGGACTGTGTAGGTGATGCCCATCAGAGTATCTCCTTCCAGAGACTTGGGGCCCTTAGGCTTGAGGTAAATGACAGAAGCAAAGCCATAATGTACAACCACCACTGTGAGGTGGGATGCACATGTGGAGAAAGCCTTGTGCCGACCCTCAGCTGATGGTATCTTCAAGATGGTAACCACAATGAAGGCATATGAGAGGAGGATGAGGAGAAAACATCCCAGGAGGGCTGTGATGCACACTATTCCTACACCCTTTGCCACCTCCAATACATTCTCTCCACATGCCAACTTCAATAGAGGTGGAACATGGCAGAAGAAATGGTGGATCTCATTGGGTCCACAGAAGGTGAGGTTGAAAATGGCTGTTGTCACCACTGTCCCCATGAATGATCCACCAACCCAGGACCAGGCTACCAGGCAGGCACAGCCACGGGGGCTCATGAGCACATTGTATCGCAGTGGGTGACAGATGGCCACGTAGCGGTCATAGCCCATGACGGTGAGTAGAAAGGAATGGGTGAAGCCAAATGTGAAGGAGAAGAACATCTGGCTGGCACAGGCCAGAAAGGCGATGGAGTGAAGTGTGGAGAGCAGGTCAGCCAACATACGTGGGATGATGGCAAAGGTGTAGAAAATCTCAGAGATGGAGAGGGCACACAGGAAGAGGTACATGGGTGTGTGGAGACTGTGTTCACTCCAGATGGTGGTCATGATGAGCAGGTTGCCTAGCAGTGTGAAGAGGTACATGAGCAGGAACAGCAGGAAGAACATCAGCTGAAGATGAGGGAAGGTAGAGAAGCCAATGAGGATGAACTCTGACACAAAGGTGTAATTTAGCCCCAACATGACAGCCATATCTGAAAGGGATGAAGGAATATCACTAACTAATTCGGATCATGGTATGCTAGTCTGTGCATATGTGTGCGTGTGTGTGGTGTATATGCAAGTGTTGGGGGTGACCTCCATTGCCTGTTGCTCATGTAGGGTAGCCAGAAGAGGACACAGAGTATCCTCTATTAAATCCTTTGAAGCAGGACCTTTCCCCAAACCTGGAACTCAAGCTTTATTAGCTAGAGTGGGAGCCAGGAATTATAGGATTCTCCTGTCTCTGTTCTTCTCTGTGCTACAAGCTACAGCAGTGCACAGGATTCCTGACATGTTATGTAGGGCTGGGATTTAAACACTGACTCCTGTGCTTACAAAATAAGTATTCTTAACTATTGGGCTATCTTTCCAGCCACATAGCTTCATTTTTTTTTAATAGCCATACAATACTTTCACATGTGGACACACTTCCCCAGTTAGTGGACATTTGAGTTGTCTGTCTTGCTTCTGTAAAAAAAAAATTGTCATCAGTGTACATATTCATCAAAATCTAAAGCAGATGAAAAGTTGCTAAGGTCTGGGACAAACGCCATGACTAATAATGGGTACTAAATTTATTTTGGAAGTATAAAAAAAATCTGTCACTAAACAGAAGCATTGAATTCTAGGACATCACAATTATGATTATTACCATTAAATTTTACACAGTACTTATATTTGTGATGGCTTGTTTTAAAATGAATACTTAATATTCTTCTACTTTAAATTTTTTCATACAAAGTAACCAGTTTCCTTATGACATTTTTATACATTTCACCATTTCACTGACCTAGATCACCACTGATCCCTTCCAACTCTATGTCCTCACTTTCACTTCAATATCACATGTGTTCTATTATCTTCCCTGCCCCTTTCCCTTAAAGCCTCCTTGCCCCTTCTCATGATCTCCTTTCTAGTTTTCTGGAATCCATCGACACTTAAACCCATATAAAGAAGCTGTCCTGAAGCTTTCATAACTTCATTTTTCTTCATATTCCATTGTCTACATTTCTATATTCATATTAGCCGTTTGTCTGTTGATGAACATTTGAGCTAATTCCATTTTCTTGCTATTGCCAATAATAACAGGAATAATCAGAATTATTAATACTATTCTTTATTGCATAATCAAAATTGCATGGTCTATGGGGCACATGATGTGTGTTTGTGTGTGTGTGTGTTTGTGTGTGTGTAAAATGCAATATGATTAAAATTAGTCCATGGCCATGCCTTTAACTCTACAATTTGAGAATGTCTTTGTGTGGTGCCGTTGTTGTGTACTTTGTGTGGTGTATGCATGTGTGCATAAGTGTGTAGGTGTGTCTATGCACATATGTGGAGCCCAGAAAAATATATCAGTTGTCTTCCTCTATCACAAACTGTTCAATTCTCCCAAAATAGCGTTTCAAGGATTTTAGTAGGATTTAGCAATGCAAGTTACCTTCCTGTCTCTATTCCCATTCCCAGAAATGAGTTATACCTGTGCACAGCCTGGCTTTTTAGATTCCTACTGAGGATTCAAACTCAGGTCCACCTCTCAGCTAACTCTTCAATTCTTTAACTTGTTTTAGGTTTTTTTTTCCCCAGTGGCAGAGATAAACCCAGAAGCTTATACATTCTGACTAAATACTGTATTAATAGGCAACACTCCACCTGCTCTTTATTTTTTGGAGAAACTTTAAAATTTTGCCTTTTAGTGATTTTGAACTATATAGCACATGATGTTTTTTAAATATAGTCACCCTAAGACCTGCATTAGGTCTTTTTTTTTTCTGCAATAGGTCTTAATACCTATTCCTTAACTATAGCCAAAACTTGTTTACCCATTAATCAACAAATCTCTATTCCCTCATAACTTCCCCAGCTAAACGGCAAATTTTGTTATGTTTAATTTTATCACAATAAGAAATACACTCTAAGATCAACAATTGACAAATGGGATCTCATGAAACTGAAAAGGCTTCTGTATGACAAAAGACACTGTGAATAGGACAAAACAGCCTATAGATTTGAAAAACGATATTCACCAACACTACATGTAACAAAGGGCTCATATCAAAATACATAAAGAACTCAAGAAGTTAGACATAAACAACCCAAATAACACTATTAGAAAATGGGGTATAGAGCTAGAAAGAGAATTCTTAACAGAGGAATTTCAAACGGCTGGGAATCACTTAAAGAAATGTTCAACATCATTAGTCAGCAGGAAAATGCAAATAAAAGTGAAACTGAGATTCCATCCTACACCTGTCAGAATGGCTAAGGTCAAAAACTCAAGTGATGCAACATTCTGGTCAGGAGGTAGAGCAAGGGGAACTCTTACATTGCTGTTGGGAGTGCAAACTTGTACAACTTTGGGAATCAAATTGTTGAGTTCTCAGAAAACTGAGAATAGTTTTACCTCAAGACTCACTATACCAATCCTGGGTATATACCCAAAAGATACCCTACTATAGCACAGGGACACTTGTTCAACTATGTTCATAGCAGCTTCTTTTGTGGTAGCCTGAAACTGGAATCAAACTAGATATCTTTCACCTGAAGAATGGGTAAAGAAAATGCAGTTCATCTACACAGTGGAAATCTATTCAGCTACTAAAAACAAAGACATCATGACTTTCGCAGGCAAATGAATAGAATTTGAGAATATCATCCTAAATAAGGTAACCCAGAGCCAGAAATACAGGTACTGTATGTAGCCACTTATACGGGTACATTAGCCGTAAAGTACACAGAACAATCATGCTATCATTGACTGACCCAAAGAAACTGGGCAATAAGGAAGTCCCAAGGGAGGACATGCAAATCTCACTCAGAATGGCAAACTAAATAGTCATTGAAGGTGGGTAGAGAGGGGGAACTGGGTAGGAGATGGGGTGAGGAGGTGAATGAAGATGATGATCAGGTGTGGGGGCAGGGAGAGCAAGAGAAGGCTGAAAGTGAGAGTAGAAATCAGTGTGGGGAGCATTTCTGGGACTAGCTGGAGGCCTGGAATGGGGGAGGGTAACAGGAGTATGGGGGAGGATCCTAGTGAGATTCCCACAAGAGGAAAATATAGAGACTATAATGGCCACCTCCTGTAGCCAAACAACTTCTAGAGGAAGGAGCAGGACATCAATGCGCCCACAAATTCTTCAACCCAAAATTTGCCCTGCCTACAAGATATGTAGGGATAAAGATGGAGCCAAGACTGAGGGAACAGACAGCCTATGACTGTCCCAACTTGAGACCTATCCCATGTGAAAGAGCCAACCTCTGACACTATTGATGATACTCTGCTATCTTGCAGACAGGAACCTAGCAGAAACATCTCCTGAGAGACTTCATCCAGCAGCAGATGGAGGCAGATACAGAAACCCACAGAAAAACATCAGGCAGTGCTCGGGGAGTCTTGTGAAGGAGTGGGTGATAGAACTGAGTAAGCCAGAAGGGTCAAGGACACCACAAGAAGACCTACAGAGTCAACTAACCTGGACCCATGGGGGCTCACAGAGCCTGGGCCACTAACCAGGGAATATGCAGGGGCTGAATCTAACCCCCTTACACTTTTGTATCAAATGTGCAGGTTGATCTTCATGTGGGACCCCTAACAAGTGGAGCAGTGCTGTCTTTTTCTCTTTTCCTGCCATTGGATCACCTTTCTCCTGTCTGGTTGGGTCTAAGTGGGAGAGGACCCCTAGTCCTACTGGGACTAGATGTCCCACGGGGAATGGTACCCAAGGGTAAGACTTGGAAGAGAGGAGGTTTGGTTCTCAACATCTATATGGTAGCTTCAGTTACAGGGGATATGATACCCTGTTCTACCTCTGTAGGCATCAAGCACACATGTGGTACACATACACACATGCAAGCAAAACACTCATACACATAAAATAAAAATACATCTCCTTTTAAAATATGGCTAAAAATACCTTAGAGAAAAAGAGGATTTTGTTTGTTTGTTTGTTTGTTTGTTTGTTTTATGGGTTTCAGTTAGTTGTCCCATGTCTTTGGGCCTCTGACAGCATATCATAGCAGAAAGGGAAAGAGGAAGTTCAGGGGCTACCCGCATGTGTATAAAAGAGAGTGGCAGGCAGAGACAAAGGTCCCACAATTCCCTGCAAAGACATCCTTCCCCAATGTCCTAATAACTTTCCTGCTAGGTCTCAAATCCTAAAGGCCATCTACAAATAGTGTCCTGCACTGGTGACCATACCTTCACTAGGTGGCTTTTTGAAGACTATTTCAAACTTAAATTATCACAAGTGAATATCCTATTCTATTATTGTTGTTCCTGTTATTATTCTCTCTCTCTCTCTCTCTCTCTCTCTCTCTCTTTCTCTTTGTGTGTGTGTGTGTGTATGTGTGTGTATGTGTGTGTGTGTGTGTGTATGTGTGTGTGTGTGTATGCGTGTGTGTGTATGTGTGTGTATGTGTATGTGTGTGTGTATGTGTGTGTGTGTGTGTATGTGTGTGTGTGTGTGTGTGTGTGTGTGTGTGTGTGTGTGTATGATGTTGATGTGTTCTGGTGCATGAAAAGATCAGAAGAAGGTTCAGTTTCCCCATAACTTGTTGTGAGGCATTCAATGTCAGTTTAGAGAACCAAACTAGAATCTCCTGGAAGAGTAGGAAACATTGTTAACAACTGAGCCATCTCTCCAGTCCCTGGTGAATGACTTCTTCAATCGGTTAAGGTCATTGATCAAATGTACAAGTTTATCATCAGAAATCAATGAAGAACTTTGGTGAATGGTGGCTGTGTTCCCCAAATACCAACACCTTTTAGTTTATTTGTTTGGATTCCAGGCATCACTGAAACATTTTTCCCCATTTCAGGATTGGCACCTTCCTATCACTTCAAAGATGGTAGTTCCAACAGCCTCACACATTCTTACTACTCCGAAATCGTGCAAATGAATGGATTTTGAAAATAACAGCCTCTAAGAGGAAATTGATGGGTGACACCAGGACATGTGTCCTTTGCCCTCATACAGTGCATTAAGTGCATAAAGCAAGGCTTCTTAACACAGCACTGTTGAATTTAGAACTACATGATTTATTGTGTGATGGGCCCATCCATGCCTTGTGTGGCGCTTAGCAACATCACTTGTCTCTACCACACAGAAGTCAGAAGTTGCTGACCAGCTCTGACAAGAAAACATCTCCAGAGAGAGAAACATTTTTCCTGGTTAAAATATCTGACCTATAAGGAATACAGTTGCCTCATTGGTACCCTTCCTTTGCACAAATTGTTCACAGTCCCCTTCTCCATTCGGCAAATACACATTTCTCTTTAAGACACAGCTTCAATGTCTGTAGAGTTTCTGTGGACACTATATTCCCAAGACAGATTTCCTAAGTGACTGTAAGACTCAAAGCTTGGTCTGGCTGGTGAGATGGCTCAGTGGTTAAGAGCACTGACTACTCTTCCAAAGGTCCCAAGTTCAAATCCCAGCAACCACATGGTGGCTCAAAACCATCTGTAATGAAGTCTGATGCCCTCTTCTGGAGTGTCTGAAGACAGCTACAGTGTACTTACATATAATAAATCTTTTTTTTAAAGTTCAATATTTTTAAAAAAAGACTCAAAGCTTATGACTTGGTGATGTGTCCATCAATCTGTGTCATTCTGGAATCATATATGTTTCTGGAACTGTATTATAAGTTTTTGTATCAGCAACTGTTATAACAATAGTATTAGTACTGTGTACTAAACAAAACAGATTCCCATAAGAATATCTGTCTTTCTGGATTTGTCCTATGTGCCTCCATGCACCTAGTACTATGTTCAGCACCACCTGTGTGGTTCTTGAATCTTTCTCCTGGCACTGGGAAGTATCTTCTGTGTTCCCAGTTATCTAGATGACAAGGGGGATTCCCACAGAGAGCTTTTCACTTTGCTAGGGCAGGACAACTGTGGAGTACAGGGGCCAGATGGGACTTAGGTCATGCTGCTCACAGAGCTTGTCTTCTCTTGACCTCTTGTTATACTTCTCATCACATGCTAATGGCTGTTTTAAAACTTCAAAGGCTGAACTCAAGACAAAGTTATTCTTTACCAATGACCTAAGCAATTGATGGAAAGGGAGAACTCTGTGATGAGAGCAGATCACACCACGGGGGATGAGACTGGGGTCATATAGGCCACCCACTAGCAGGATAGGACTTGTGATACCTACTCATTCAGAAAACTGAAAAACTAGGAAGAGAATAAAAGATCTGTGGCTTCCTGGAAATTGTCAGAACAAGGAAGGAGGAAGAGACAGAGTGCAGAGGATTTTTTTAAAAGGTAGTGAGAGTGTGCTGTGGATATGATAGTGAACACATGGTATTGCAAAATTGTCCAAAGCTGGGAATGTACAACACCAAGAGTGACACCTAATATAAACATGAGTTCAAGAAGAGTAACACACACAAACACACACACACACACACACACAGAGAGAGAGAGAGAGAGAGAGAGAGAGAGAGAGAGAGAGAGAGAGAGAAAGAGATGCCAAAAGGAGAGAGAGAAGGTGGGGTGGGGTAGACAGAACTGATTCTTACAAGAACTCATGGATGGTGCCACTTTGATATCCAGATACTTGAAGACTAAGACTGGCATTGATAAATCCTACACAGAAATAACCACAGTATTTTTCAAATCAAGCATTATAAACATTTTTAGAAAATATCATTTACTTTTAAATTAGTAATATATTTGATTGGCTAGTCATGATTATATAAATGTATGCAAAATAATGAATATTTTACTGCATGATAAATATTAAAACAATGTGTCATGTTTAAGTCAAACTCTTGGCCATACAAAGAACCTCAGCTGCTTATCAAGTTTTGTGTTGCAGCACATGAAATTTGCTTCTTGACAGATGTGACAGATTTTTCGATGACTAGAGTCACTCTGCTGCGCAATACACCATGAAACACCGTCCTCTCATCTAATTTGTTACCTGTGATCAGCAATTCTGCACCCGCTCCCTTCAAACAAGACTCTGGCAACCACTCGCACAAGGCACACACGGGAAAATTCTATGTGACTGCAGTGATGTGGAAGATAACAAAGGGGAACACAAAGAAAGAATGAGAGAGATGACATGGCTGGGCCATTTTTTTTTATGGTGAGAGAGACCTGCGCCCCCAATCCTGACACTGATTTTCACATATCGTCAAATATTCCCTGAGGGACAGTCCTGGTTTGAGAACCAACAGTTGGTTCTGCCTTCTCTCTAAAATCCCATCTTTCTCCTCCTATTTTCACATCATGGACATCTCTTAGTTAAACTGCTTTCCCTTTTCTTGAATCTCAGCTATCTCTTCTTTCTCTTCATCTAGCATGTCCCCTTTCCCACCTCTGAAGTCCTTATTGTTTATGCCCCATGGAATTAGCCTCTCAATTCTCAGAGTATTCTGTCTTCTATATGCCTGTCCCCAACATGCTGCTGGACTCTGGCTGCATGGACCAGTATCTGTTGAAATGCAAAGACATGCTGGGTAAGAAAATCTGCTCTTCTCTTTCTGCAAGTGAGGTTTCTTACCTGTCCAAACAACCTACCTTATAAAGTAGAAGATCCCCCCAAAATTCACACGGTCTTGATGACACCTGCCTCATATACTTGAACTTCTTGGAGAGTTGCATAGGCAGGTGGCTTCTCTGGGTTACTACCTGATGCGGCTTCTTCTCAGGTTTCTCCTGGTAATGTGGATGAGAGGAAATGGTGACCTACCCTCTGAACATGGTTCCTCTACTAGAAATTTCTGATGGAAAAAGTCTGTGCATGTGGAGATTGCACTGTACGGTTATGGCCAGTTTGGCAGAGGGCTTGAAGAAGCCTGGTCATCATCATTTATTGCATGTTCTGTGCCTATTGCCTGCTCTGGCTGGCTGTGGCCCTGCTGCCTCTGCTTCTGCTACAGGAAGCCCAAGTCCCATAGGGCTCTTCCAGGGATGAGGCAACCTCAGGGAATCTGTGTCCTCCTTCCCCTATCGCCCTGCTTTCCAGGAGTGAGTCAATTACCTGAGCTTCTCTGTGGCTCGAGAAGAGACTTAATTCTCAACAATCTGGAGATTTGGTTTACTAGCGATTGGAGTTATTAAAACAGCAACTGTTCACAGGGTCAAGAGGCTACCTAGTATCCTTCCCCCAGTCCTTCCTCATCTTGAATCTCTTGTTAAGGCAAGAAGTATTTTTAAAGTTTCATTTTAATTTAAAGAACTCACATACTTGTTGATTTTCCTTGAACAATTCAAATAATGCTGTGGTCCACATAGCCGGTATCCATCAAATCATTATATGACATTTTGTGGGAATCCTTTAAAATCTCTTTTTTAACCATTATTTTACATATTTATTTATTTGTGTATTTAGTGTGTGTGTGTGTGTGTGTGTGTGCGCATGTGTGTGCACACTAGTATGCACCATAAATAACACACTTGTGGAGGTCACCTGGCTAGCCACATCCAGAGCTTTACATATACATGACATGTATACCAATTCAAGCCTTTAAAATGAGATTGCTCTAGATATCATAATTTCATTTTTGAGAGTTATATACTTTACATAATAGAGTTCAGTATATAAGTCAATGGGACTGACATACTTTTTTGTTTTGTCTTGTTTTTGTTTTTTGAGACAGGGTTTCTCTATATAGCTCTGGCTGTCCTGGCACTCACTCTGTAGACCAGGCTGGCCTCGAACTCAGAAATCCTCCTGCCTCTGCCTCCCTAGTGCTGGGATTAAAGGTGTGCACCACCATGCCCGGCTTGGATTGACATACTTCAAATGTTCAACTAACACTGCTTTCTAGAGCAAAACATTTTCATTAGGGCTGAAGATGCCAGTCAGACGTTAAGAATCCAGATTGGATTTCCGGTATCCATGTCAGGCAGCTTACAGCTGCCTTCAACTTCAGTTCAGGGTATCGGATGCCCTCTTTCTAGCACCATGGTGACACACACACATGTAATATACACTTGGACACATAAATAGAAATAAAAAGAATACTTTTTTCAGTATCCCAAAGGGAAACTTTATTCCCAGAAGCACCCACTCTTTTCCTCAGCCACTGGAAACCTCCAAATTTTTTCCTGCCTATGGAATTGCCTATTTGGGAACATTTCACATAAATGGAAGTGTAAGAATGATAAACTTAAGTGCCCCCCTTATTTAACAGTACTTTCAAAGCTCTTTCACAATATATAATGTATTAATGATTCGTTCCATTCTGTAGCTGAATAATCCCTGCTGCATGGATTTAGCACTTCTGTATACCACTGTAAGTACTTTCTACCTTTAGATTTGTGAATAATGTTTTTTATAACCACTAGTATACAATCATATATGGGCACGTGTGTGTGTGTGTGTGTGTGTTCCACAACATATACATGGAAGTCAAAAGCCAACTTCCACTATGTGGGTCCCAGAAATCAATATTAAGTCATTAGGATTGGCAGCAAGAGACTTTATCTGCTGATCACCCAAGAGTTGTTTGAATTCATTTAAGTTCTTTTAGGTATATAAATAAGAGCAAAAAATACCACCCTTCATTCTGTTTCTTCTTAACCACCAGAGATAACCACAGATCAGATGGTAGCCTATAGTAAATGACTGTATGGATATTTTTTCCATACAAAATATTTGTACAAGGATCTGACAGCCTTGTCAGTATCTTCCAATAACTCATCTTTCCTCTGAACGTTTTCAAGTAAAATTTGTATTGACCAAGAATTCTCAAACTTTCTCTCTGACCTTCTGAACATGTCATGCTTTTTAGTAGTGACCACATTGTGAGTAGCGGGAAATTCAGCAGAATTACTGCTATCAAATATCACCAGAGAAGCTTCTGCCTGCAGCAGTGAGGAATGAATCCAAAGACACCCCCGCCCCCGCAACTGGACAATGTGCAGAGAGTGAGAGACTTCATAGCACTGAGTCATGTGAATGGGATATCTTATCACACCCCTTCCCTCTGGGCTCCAGGATCTGTGTGGAAGACGAGGCAGAAAGATTGTAGGATCCAAAGGTGATGTATGACTCCAAAAGAACAGTCTTACAGACACAACAGGACCAATGCACAAATGAACTCAGAAGCTATAGCAACACACACAGCACATAAACAGATTTAATTCATATGGAATTCCAGAACTGAGAGCGTCCCACTCCTAAGAAACTATTTAAAATCAATACTTACTGGCAATGGGAAAATCAGTTTTATCCAGTGGACTGTAACTGTGTGCATGAATCATGGGTCATAGTAAGCACCATGCCCAGGAGTTGTAGCCAACACACAACAAACTCCCTGAAGACTTTTGTTTTGTTTTGGCATGTTTTGTTTCATTGTTTATTTTTATTTTTGTTCTAGGTTTTTTTGAGAGAGATAGACAGAAACAATATAACACTGTGTGGGTAGGGAAGTTCTGAGAAGAAGAGTTGGGGAAGGGGAAAAGCATAACCAAAATATTTTGTATAAAAATGTCTTAATTTGGGAACAAAACACCCATGGAAGGAGTTACAGAGACAAAGTTTGAGGCTGAGACGAAAGGATGGACCATCTAGAGACTGACATATCCGGGGATCCATCCCATAATGACACCATTGCATACACTAGCAAGATTTTGCTGAAAGGACCCTGATATAGCTGTCTCTTGTGAGACTATGCCAGGGCCAAGCCAACACAGAAGTGGATGCTCACAGTCAGCTATTGGATGGATCACAGGACCCCCAATTGAGGAGTTAGAGAAAGTACCCAAGGAGCTAAAGGGATCTGCAACCCTATAGGTGGAACAACAATATGAACTAACCAGTATCCCCTGGAGCTCGTGTCTCTAGCTGCATATGTATCAGAAGATGGCCTAGTCTGCCATCAGTGGAAAAAGAGGTCCATTGGTCGTGCAAAGTTTATCTGCCTCAGTACAGGGGAACGCCAGGGCCAAGAAGTGGGAGTGGGTGGGTAGGGGAGTGGGGGGGGTATGGAGGACTTTTGGGATAGCACTGGAAATGTAAATAAAGAAAATACCTAATTTTAAAAAGTCTTAATTTTTAAAAAAGGACATCTTAAGGCCAATCTCATGGTAATAATTCTTTAATTGAGATTCTGTCTTTCCAGGTATATTTGTTTGTGTTAAGTTGACAAAAACTAAGGATGACAGGAGCTGAAGGTCATATGCAAACGAGAGCAAACTACCTAGGAAACATGGAGAAGTTTATTTATTTATTTATTTATTTATTTTCTTTATATACATTTCAAATGCCACCCCGAAAGTTCTCTATACCCTCCCTCCACCCTGCTCCCCTACCCACCCACTCCTGCTTCTTGGCCCTGGCATTCCCCTGTACTGGGGCATATAAAGTTTGCAATACCAAGGGGCCTCTCTTCTTGGGAATTGAGTCCATTGATATTAAGGGATATTAAAGAAAAGTAATTGTTGCTTCCTGTTATTTTTGTTTTTAGAGCTGGGATTCTGTTCTTGCGGCTGTCTTCTTTTAGGTTTGTTGAAGGATTACTTTCTTGCTTTCTCTAGGGTGTAGTTTCTGTCCTTGTGTTGGTGTTTTCCCATTATTATCCTCCGAAGGGCTGGATTTGTGGAAAGATATTGTGTGAATTTGTTTTTGTCATAGAATACTTTGGTTTCTCCATCTATTTTAATTGAGAGTTTTTCTGGGTAGAGTAGCCTGGGTTGGCATTTGTGTTCTCTTAGGGTCTGTATAACATCTGTCCAGGATCTTCTGTCTTTCACAGTCTCTGGTGATATGTCTGGTGTAATTCTATTAGGTCTGCCTTTATATGTTACTTGACCTTTTTCCCTTACTGCTTTTAATATTCTATCTTTTTTTAGTGCATTTGTTTTTCTGATTATTTTGTGTTGGGAGGAATTTCTTTTCTGGTCCAGTCTATTTGGAGTTCTATAGGCTTCTTGTATGTTCATGGGCATCTCTTTCTTTAGGTTAAGAAAGTTTTCTTCTATAATTATGTTGAAGATATTTACTGGCCCCTTAAGTTAAAAATCTTCATTCTCATCTACTCCTGTTATCCGTAGGTTTGGTCTTCTCATTGTGTCCTGAATTTCATGGATGTTTTGGGTTAGGATCTTTTTGCATTTTGCATTTTCCTTTTTTGTTGTGTTCATGTTCTCTATGGAATCTTCTGCACCTGAGATTCTCTTTTCCATCTTTTGTATTCTGTTGGTGATGCACACATCTATGGCTCCTGATTTCTATCTCCAGAATTGTCTCCCTTTGTGATATCTTTATTGTTTCTACTTTCATTTTTAGATCCTGGATGGTTTTGTTCAATTCCTTCACCTGTTTGGTTGTGTTTTCCTTTAAATCTTTAAGGGATTTTAGTGTTTCTTCTTTAACAACTTCTACCTGTTTAGCTGTGTTCTCCTGTAATTCTTTAAGAGATTTTAATGTTTCGTCTTTAAGGACTTCTACCTGTTTAGCTGTGTTCTCCTGTATTTCTTTAAGTGATTAATTAATGCCCTTCTTAAAATCCTCTACCAGCATCATGAGATATGATTTTAGATCCGAATCTTGCTTTTCTGGTTTGTTGGGGTATCCAGGACTTGTTATTGTGGGAGTACTGGGTTCTGATGATGCCAAATAGTCTTGGTTTCTGTTGGTAAGATTCTTATGTTTGCCTTTTGCCATCTGGTAATCTCTGGTGTTAGATGTTCTAGCTGTCTCTGGCTGGAGCTTGATCCTCCTGTGAGTCTGTAAGGCTGTCAGCACTCTTGGGAGATCAACTCTCTCCTGGCTAGACCAGTACACAGAGGGCTGTAGAACAGCCCCATCTCCTGGCTGCAGATGTAGCCCCTAGGACCCTGTCCTAGAAGCTCTGTGGCCTGTGCTTTTCTACAGGGACCCACCTCAGAGAGACATGGGAGAGAAAATGGTGATCTCACCTGAATCCTGGGGTTAGAGCAAGTATTTATTTTCTTTCAGTATACTTTTATGATGTTTAAAGTGAAAAATACTGTTCATGTTTTGAGACTACCAAGAGTCTCATACTTATGTGTAATTGTGTAGGATTATCATCATAATAATCAGCATCATTGCTATGTCCTGTTGATTTTTCTCAGTCTTCATTTTAGGAACATAATAGAAAGAAAAGAATTTTGAAGATGAATACAAAAATTGCTGGAAAAATCAGAGGTAAGTTACCCTGACAGGAAAGAAATTTACTTTCAAGAATTTTTTATTTCTCTACACAAAGGATAATTGGACTGAGAAAGAAATTAGGGAAACAACACCCTTCACAATAGTCACAAATAATATGAAATGCCTTGGTGTGACACTAACTAAAGAAGTGGAAGATCTGTATGATAAGAACTTCAAGTCTCTGAAGAAAGAAATTGAAGAAGATCTCAGAAGATGGAAAGATCTCCCATGCTCATGGATCGGCAGGATTAATATATTAAAAATGGCTATCCTGCCAAAAGCAATCTACAGATTCAATACAATCCCCATCAAAATTCCACCTCAATTTTTCACTGAGATAGAAAGGGCAATTTGCAAATTTATCTGGAAAAATAAAAAACCTGGGATAGCAAAAACTATTCTCAACAATAAAAGACCCTCTGGTGGAATCACCATGCCTGATATTAAGCTGTACTACAAGAGTAATTGTGATAAAAACTGTATGGTACTGGCACAGTGACAGACAGGTAGATCAATGGAATAGAGTTGAAGACCCAGAAATGAATCCACACTCCTATGGTCGCTTGATGTTTGACAAGGGAGCTAAAACCATCCAGTGGAAAAAAGACAGCATTTTCAACAAATGGTGCTGTCACAACTGGCAGTTATCATGGAGAAGAATGTGAATTGATCCATTCTTATCTCCTTGTGCAAAGCTCAAGTCTAAGTGGATCAAAGACCTCCACATAAGACCAGAGACACTGAAATTAATAGAAGAGAAATTAGGGAAAAGCCTCGAAGATATGGGAACAGGGGAAATTTTTCTAAACAGAACAGCAATGGCTTGCACTGTAAGATCAAGAATTGACAAATGGGACCTCATAAAATTGCAAAGCAAAAGACACTGTCAATAAGACAAAAAGGTCACCAACAGATTGGGAAAGGATTTTTACCAATTCTAAATCTGATAGGGGACTAATATCCAATATATACAAAGAACTCAAGAAGCTGGACTCCAGAAAGTCAAATAACCCCATTTTAAAAAAAATGGGTACAGAGCTAAACAAAGAATTCTCAACTGAGGAATACCGAATGGCTGAGAAGCACCTGAAAAAATGTTCAACATTCTTAATCATCAGAGAAATGCAAATCAAAACAACCCTGAGATTCCACTTCACACCAGTCAGAATGGCTAAGATCAACAATTCAGGTGACAGCAGATGCTGGCGAGGATGTGGAGAAAGAGGAACACTCCTCCATTGTTGGTGGGATTGCAAGCTTGTTCAACCACTCTGGAAGTCAGTCTGGCGGTTCCTCGAAAAACTGGACATAATACTACGGGAAGATCCAGCAATACCTCTCCTGGGCATATACCCAGAAGAAGTTCCAACTGGTAATAAGAACACGTGCTCCACTATGTTCACAGCAGCCTTATTTATAATAGCCAGAAGCTGGAAAGAACCCAGATGTCCTTCAACAGAAGAATGAATACAGAAAATGTGGTACATTTACACAATGGAGTACTACTCAGCTATTAAAAAACAATGGATTTATTATATTCTTGGACAAATGGATGAATCTGGAGAATATCATTCTTAGTGAGGTAACCCAATCACAAAATAAGTCATTAGATATTCACTCACTGATAAGTGGATATTAGTCCAGAAACATAGAACACCCAAGATACGATTTGCAAAACAAGAAAATCAAGAAGAGGGAAGACCAATGGGTGGATACTTCATTCCTCCTTAGATTAGGGATCAAAATACCCATGAAAGAAGTTACAGAGACAAAGTTTTGAGCTAAGATAAAAGGATGGACTATCCAAAGACTACTCCACCCTGGGATCCAATCCATAATCAGCCACCAAACCCAGACACTGTTGAATAGTCCAGAAAGATTTTGCTGAAGGGACCCTGATATAGCTGTCTCGTATGAGGCTATGCCAGTGCTTGGCAAATACAGAAGTGGATGCTCACAGTCATCTCTAAGATGGAACACAGGGCTCCCAGTAGAGAAGCTAGAGAAAGCACCCAAGGAGCTGAAGGGGTCTGAAACCCTATAGGTGGAACAACAATATGAACTAACCAGTACCTCCAGAGCTCGTATCTCTAGCTGCATATGTAGCAGAAGATGGCCTAGTTGGCCATCACTGGGAAGAGAGGCCCTTTGGTCTTGCAAACTTATATGGCCCAGTACAGGGAAATGCCAGGGCCAAGAAGCCGGAGTTGGTAGGTAGGGGAGCAGGGCAGAGGGAGGGCATAGGGAACTTTCAGGATAGCATTTGAAATGTATATAAAGAAAATATCTAATAGAAAGAAAGAAAGAAAGAAAGAAAGAAAGAAAGAAAGAAAGAAAGAAAGAAAGAAAGAAAGAAAGAGAGGGAGGGAGGGAGGGAGGGAGGGAGGGAGGGAGGGAGGGAGGGAGGGAGGGAGGGAGGGAGGGAGGGAGAGAGAGAGAGAGAGAGAGAGAAAGAAAGAAAGAAAGAAAGAAAGAAAGAAAGAAAGAAAGAAAGAAAGAAAGAAGGAAAGGAAGGAAGGAAGAAAGGAAGGAAGAAAGAAAGAGAGAGAATTGCATATGGAAACATGTGAAAGCTAGTAATAAATAAATCAATAAATAATAAAACAAAAAAAGAATTTTTGAAAGAGGGAATATTATTGTTGTTGTTTGGTTTGTTTGATACAAAGTTTCTCTATGTAGCTATGGCTGTCCTATAGATCATGCTGGCCTTGACATCACAGAGCTCTGCCTACCTCTGCATTCTGAGTATTGGAATTAAAGGTGTGGGCCACCACTGTCCAGTTAAGAAAGAATTTTAAAACAAACCAATGATATGAATAATTTCAGCTCAAATGACGTAGTCTCAGAAAACTGTCTACAAACATGTATACAAGTTGACTGTTAACTTTAAAAAATCCAAACCTCAACATTTGCTTATACTTAAACATCTAGAAAACCAAAATGTTGCTGCAAATGGTTCTTCTTTTTTATTACTGATATATTTTTGAGATGAAATCTCATGTGGCCTAAGATGTCCCGAACTGACTATGAACCTAATACTGAACTGGAACCTCCTGGTCTTCCTGATCCTCCTCCATCCACTTCCTAAATATTGGGCTTCCCAAATTGCACCACCAAGCACAGTCATGTGATACTGTTTTGTGGTTCAATGTGCACAGACTTTGTTCTATGGATAAAGTAATTAAAATATTACATGAAGCCAGGTGATGATGGTACATGACTTTAATCACAGCATTCAGGAAGCAGCAGGAGATGGATCTCTGAGTTTGAGATAAGCCTGGTTTACACAATGAGTTCCAGGATAGACATAGCTACAAAAAAAAAAAAAAAAAAACTGTTTTAAAAAACAAACACACAACAACAAAAGGCATGTGCCTTTTTGCTTGCTTGCTTTTTGTTTATGATTATTAATATTATTTTGGTAATGTTAATCAACTCTTATCTTGAATTATAAAAGATAAAATTCATGAGGGACTTATTACATTTTCCCCAAGACTTCTATAATTTTGGAGAATAAACTGAACACAGTCTCCAATTATTCCTCACAAAAATAATTTGTTATTTTATTGGTTATTTTATTTATTTACATTTCAAATGTTACCCCCTTCCCAGTTTTCCTTCCGTAAACCCCCTGTTCCATTCCCCCAATTCTATGAGGGTGCTCCCTGCCCCAACATACCCACCCACCCACTCCTGCATCACCACCCTAATATTCCCCCACACTGGGGCACTGAGTCTCCACAGGACCAAGGGTCTCTCCTCCACTGATGACTGACAAGGCCATCCTCTGCTACATATGCAGCTAGAGCAATGAGTCCCTCCATGTGTAGTGGTTTAGTTCTTGGGAGCTCTGGGGGGTCTGGTTGGTTGACATTGTTGTTCTTCTTATGTGGTTGCAAACCGTTCAACTCCTTTAGTCTTTTCCCTAACTCCTCCATTGCGGTTCCCATGCTCAGTCTGATGGTAGGCTGTGAGCATCACCCATATCTATATTAGTTAGGATCTGGCTGAGCCTCTCAGGGGAAAGCTATAACAGGATCCTGTCAGCAGGTGCTTCTTGGCATCAGCAATAGTGTTGGGGTTTAACAGAGAACTCCTAAACCTGATAAACAGCTTCAGTGCAGTAGCTGGATATAAAATTAACTCAAACAAATCATTGGCCTTTCTCTACACAAAGGATAAGCAGACTGAGAAAGAAATTAAGGAAACAACACCCTTCATTAGTCACAAATAATATAAAATACCTTGGTGTGACTCTAACTAAGGAAGTGAAAGATCTGTATGATAAGAACTTCAAGTCTCTGAAGAAATAAATCGAAGAAGATCTCAGAAGATGGAAAGATCTCCCATGCTCATGGATTGGCAGGATTAATATAGTCAAAATGGCTATCTGCCAAAAGCAATGTACAAATTCAATGCAATCCCCATCAAAATTCCAACTCAATTCTTCACTGAGTAATAAAGGGCAATATGCAAATTCATCTAAAATAATAAAAAACCTAGGATAGCAAAAACTATTCTCAACAATAAAAGAACCTCTGGGGGAATCACCATGCCTGATGTTAAGCTGTACTACAGAGCAGTTGTGATAAAAACTGCATGGTACTGTTACAGTGACAGACAAGTGGATCAATGGAATGGAATTGAAGATCCAGAAATGAATCCACACAGCTATGGTCACTTGATGTTTGACAAGGGAGCTAAAACCATCCAGTGGAAAACAGACAGCACTTTTCCACAAATGTTATTGACACAACTGGCGGTTATCGTGTAGAAGAATGCGAATTGATCCTTTTTTTTTTTTTTTTGGTTTTTCAAGACAGGGTTTCTATGTGTAGTCCTAGCTTTAGCTATCCTGGAACTCACTCTGTAGACCAGGCTGGCCTCAAACTCAGAAATCTGCCTGTCTCTGCTTCCTGAGTGCTGGGATTAAAGGCATGTGCCACCACGCCTGGCTCGAATTGATCCATTCTTATCTCCTTGTACAAGGCTCAAGTCTAAGTGGATCAAGGAACTCCACATAAAACCAGAGACACTGAAACTTATAAGGGAGAAAGTGGGGGAAAGCCTCGAAGATATGGGCACAGGGGGAAAATTCCTAAACAGAACAGCAATGACAAGTGCTGTAAGATTGAGAATTGACAAATGGGACCTCATAAAATTGCAAAGCTTCTGTAAGGCAAAAGACACTATCAATAAGACAAAAAGACCACCAACAGATCAGGAAAGGATTTTTTACCAATCCTAAATCTGATAGGAGACTAATATCCAATATATACAAAGAGCTCAAGAAGCTGGACTCCAGAAATTCAAATAACCCCATTAAAAATGGGGTTCAGAGCTAACTAGAGAATTCTCAACTGAGGAATACCGAATGGCTGAGAAGCACCTGAAAAAAGGTTCAACATCCTTAATCATCAGGGAAATGCAAATCTAAACAACCCTGAGATTCCATCTCACACCAGTCAGAATGGCTAAGATCAAAAATTCAGGTAACAGCAGATGCTGGAGAGGACGTGGAGAAAGAGGAACACTCCTAAGTCCCTCCCTCCATCAACTTCCTGTGATTATTTTGTTCCCCCTTCTAAGTAAGACTGAAGCATTTACACTTTGGTCTCCCTTCTTCTTGAGCTTCATATGGTCTGTGAGGTGTCTTGTGGGTATTCCTAGATTTTTGCCAAATATCCACTTATCAGGGAGTATATACCATGTGTGTTCTTTTGTGACAGGGTTACTTCACTCGGGATGATATTTTCTAGTTCCATCCATTTGCCTAAGAATTTCATGAATTCATCATTTTTAATAACTGAGTAGTACAACATTGTGTAAATTTGCCACATTTTCTGTATCCATTTCTCTGTTGAAGGATATCTGGGTTCTTTCCAGCTTCTCACTGGTGCTATGACCATAGTGAAGCATATGACCTTGTTATATGTTGGAGTATCTTTTGGGTATATGCCCAAGAGTCGGATAGCAGGATCCTCAGGTAATACTATGTCCCATTTTCTGATTTCCAGAGTGGTGTACCAGCTTGCAATCCCACCAACAATGAAGGAGTGTTCCTCTTTCTCCACATCCTCACCAACATCTGCTGTCACCTGAGTTTTTGATCTTAGCCATTCTGACTGGTGTGAGGTAAAATCTCAGGGTCATATTGATTTGCATTTCCCTCATGACTAAGCATGTTGAACATTTCTTTTTTTTTTAATAAGAATTTTTCAATTTATTTATTGACTTTATTATTTATTTATTTATTTATTTGAAGAACATATACTTTTTTTAAAATTTTTAATATTTTTATTACATATTTTCCTCAATTACATTTCCAATGCTATCCCAAAAGTCCCCCATAGCGCCCCCCACTTTTCTACCCACCCATTCCCATTCTTTTGGCCCTGGCATTCCCCTATATTGGGGCATATAAAGTTTGCAAGTCCAATGGGCCTCTCTTTCCAGTGATGGCCAACTAGGCCATCTTTCGATACATATGCAGCTAGAGACAAGAGCTCCGGGGTTCTGGTTAGTACATCATGTTGTTCCAACAATAGGGTTGCAGATCCCTTTAGCTCCTTGGGTACTTTCTCTAGCTTCTCCATTGGGAGCCCTGTGATACGTCCAATAGCTGACTGTGAGCATCCACTCCTGTGTTTGCTAGGCCCCGGCATCGTCTCACAAGAGACAGCTATATTTGGGTCCTTTCAGCAAAATCTTGCTAGTGTATGCAATGGTGTCAGCATTTAAAAGCTGATTATGGGATGAATCCCTGGATACGGCAGTCTCTAGATGGTCCATCCTTTCATCACAGCTACGAACTTTGTCTCTGTAACTCCTTCCCTGGGTGTTTTGTTCCCAATTCTAAGAAGGGGCACAGTGTCCACACTTTGGTCTTCATTCTTCTTGAGTTTCATGCGTTTAGCAAATTGTATCTTATATCTTGGGTATCCTAAGTTTTGGGCTAATATCCACTTATCAGTGAATACATATTGTGTGAGTTCTTTTGTGATTGTGTTACCTCACTCAAGATGATGCCCTCCAGGTCCATCCATTTGGCTAGGAATTTCATAAATTCATTCTTTTTAATAGCTGAGTAGTACTCCATTGTGTAAATGTACCATAATTTCTGTATCCATTCCTCTGTTGAGGGACATCTGGGTTCTTTCCAGCTTCTGGCTATTATAAATAGGGCTGCTATGAACATAGTGGAGCATGTGTCCTTCTTACCAGTTGGGACATCTTCTGGATATATGCCCAGGAGAGGTATTGCTGGATCCTCCGGTAGTACTATGTCCAATTTTCTGAGGAACCGCCAGACTGATTTCCAGAGTGGTTGTACAAGCTTACAATCCCACCAACAATGGAGGAGTGTTCCTCTTTCTCCACATCCTCGCCAGCATCTGCTATCACCTGAATTTTTGATCTTAGCCATTCTGACTGGTGTGAGGTGGAATCTCAGGGTTGTTTTGATTTGCATTTCCCTGATGATTAAGGATGTTGAACATTTTTTCAGGTGCTTCTCTGCCATTCGGTATTCCTCAGGTGAGAATTCTTTGTTCAGTTCTGAGCCCCATTTTTTAATGGGGTTATTTGACTTTCTGGAGTCCACCTTCTTGAGTTCTTTATATATATTGGATATTAGTCCCTTATCTGATTTAGAATAGGTGAAGATCCTTTCCCAATCTGTTGGTGGGTTTTTTGTCTTATTGATGGTGTCTTTTGCCTTGCAGAAGCTTTGCAGTTTCATGAGGTCCCACTTGTCAATTCTCAATCTTACAGCACAAGCCATTGCTGTTCTATTCAAGAATTTTTCCCCTGTGCCCATATCTTCAAGGCTTTTCCCCACTTTCTCCTCTATAAGTTTCAGTGTCTCTGGTTTTATGTGAAGTTCCTTGATCCACTTAGACTTGACCTTAGTACGAGGAGATAGGAATGGATCGATTCGAATTCTTCTACATGTTAACAACCAGTTGTGCCAGCACCATTTGTTGAAAATGCTGTCTTTCTTCCACTGGATGTTTTTAGCTCCCTTGTCGAAGATCAAGTGACCGTAGGTGTGTGGGTTCATTTCTGGGTCTTCAATTCTATTCCATTGGTCTATTTGTCTGTCACTATACCAGTACCATGCAGTTTTTATCACAATTGCTCTGTAGTAAAGCTTTAGGTCCGGCATGGTGATTCCACCAGAGGTTCTTTTATCCTTGAGGAGAGTTTTTGCTATCCTAGGTTTTTTGTTATTCCAGATGAATTTGCAGATTGCACTTTCTAATTCGTTGAAGAATTGAGTTGGAATTTTAATGGGGATTGCATTTCATCTGTAGATTGCTTTTGGCAAGATAGCCATTTTTACAATGTTGATCCTGCCAATCCATGAGCATGGGAGATCTTTCCATCTTCTGAGATCTTCTATAATTTCTTTCTTCAGAGACTTGAAGTTTTTATTATACAGATCTTTCACTTCCTTAGTTAGAGTCACGCCAAGATATTTTATATTATTTGTGACTATTGAGAAGGGTGTCGTTTCCCTAATTTCTTTCTCAGCCTGTTTATTCTTTGTGTAGAGAAAGGCCATTGATTTGTTTGAGTTAATTTTATATCCAGCTACTTCACCGAAGCTGTTTATCAGGCTTAGGAGTTCTCTGGTGGAATTTTTAGGGTCACTTATATATACTATCATATCATCTGCAAAAGTGATATTTTGACTTCATCTTTTCCAAATTGTATCCCTTTGATCTCCTTTTGTTGTCGAATTGCTCTGGCTAGGACTTCAAGTACAATGTTGAATAGGTATGGAGAAAGTGGACAGCCTTGTCTAGTCCCTGATTTTAGAGGGATTGCTTCAAGCTTCTCACCATTTACTTTGATGTTGGCTACTGGTTTGCTGTAGATTGCTTTTATCATGTTTAGGTATGGGCCTTGAATTCCTGATCTTTCCAAGACTTTTATCATGAATGGGTGTTGGATCTTGTCAAATGCTTTTTCCGCATCTAACGAGATGACCATGTGGTTTTTGTCTTTGAGTTTGTTTATATAATGGATTACGTTGATGGATTTCCGTATATTGAACCATCCCTGCATCCCTGGGATGAAACCTACTTGGTCAGGATGGATGATTGTTTTGATGTGTTCTTGGATTCGGTTAGCAAGAACTTTATTGAGGATTTTTGCAACAATATTCATAAGGGATATTGGTCTGAAGTTTTCTATCTTTGTTGGGTCTTTTTGTGGTTTAGGTATCAGAGTAATTGTGGCTTCATAGAATGAGTTGGGTAGAGTACCTTCTGTTTCTATTTTGTGGAATAGTTTGTGAAGAACTGGGATTAGATCTTCTTTGAAGGTCTGATAGAACTCTGCACTAAACCCATCTGGTCCTGGGCTTTTTTTAGTTGGGAGACTATTAATGACTGCTTCTATTTCTTTGGGGGATATAGGGCTGTTTCGATCATTAACCTGATCTTGATTCAACTTAGGTACCTGGTATCTGTCTAGGAACTTCTCCATTTCATCCAGGTTCTCCAGTTTTGTTGAGTATAGCCTTTGGTAGAAGGATCTGATGGTGTTTTGGATGTTTTCAGGATCTGTTGTTATGTCTCCTTTTTCATTTCTGATTTTGTTAATTAGGATGCTTTCCCTGTGCCCTCTAGTGAGTCTGGCTAAGGGTTTATCTATCTTGTTGATTTTCTCAAAGAACCAGCTCCTTGATTGGTTGATTCTTTGAATAGTTCTTCTTGTTTCCACTTGGTTGATTTCGCCCCTGAGTTTGATTATTTCCTGCCGTCTACTCCTCTTGGGTGAATTTGCTTCCTTTTGTTCTAGTGCTTTTAGGTATGTTGTCAAGCTGCTAATGTGTGCTCTCTCTAGTTTCCTTTTGGAGGCACTCAGAGCTATGAGTTTTCCTCTTAGAAATGCTTTCATTGCGTCCCATAAGTTTGGGTATGTTGTGGCTTCATTTTCATTGAACTCTAAAAAGTCCTTAATTTCTTTCTTTATTCCTTCCTTGACCAAGGTATCATTGAGAAGAGTGTTGTTCAGTTTCCACGTGAAGGTTGGCTTTCTATTATTTATTTTGTTATTGAAGATCAGCCTTAGTCCATGGTGATCTGATAGGATGCATGGGACAATTTCAATATTTTTGTATCTGTTGAGGCCTGTGTGGTCAATTTTGGAGAAGGTACCATGAGGTGCTGAGAAGAAGGTATATCCTTTTGTTTTAGGATAGAATGTTCTGTAGATATCTGCCAGATCCATTTGATTCATAATTTCTGTTAGTTTCACTGTGTCCCTGTTTAGTTTCTGTTTCCATGATCTGTCCATTGGTGAAAGTGGTGTGTTGAAGTCTCCCACTATTATTGTATGAGGTGCAATGTGTGCTTTGAGATTTACTAAAGTTTCTTTAATGAATGTGGCTGCCTTTGTATTTGGAGCATAGATATTCAGGATTGATAGTCCCTCTTGGAGGATTTTACCTTTGATGAGTATGAAGTGTCCCTCCCTGTCTTTTTTAATGACTTTGGGTTGGAAGATTTATTGACTTTATTATTTATTTATTATATGTAAGTACACTGTAGTTGTCTTCAGACACTCCAGAAGAGAGAGTCAGATCTCGTTACAGATGGTTGTGAGCCACCATGTGGTTGCTGGGATTTGAACTTCGGACCTTTGGAAGAGCAGTCGGGTGCTCTTACCCACTGAGCCATCTCACCAGCCCATGTTGAACATTTCTTTAGGTACTTCTCAGACATTGGAGATTCCTCAGTTGACAATTCTTTGTTTAGCTCTTTACTCCATTTTTAATAGGGTTATTTGGTTCTCTGGAGTCTAACTTCTTGAGTTCTTGGTATATTTTTGATATTAGCCCTCTATTGGATATAGGATTAGTAAATATCTTTTCCCCATCTGTAGGTTGCTGTTGTGTCCCATGGACCCTGTCCTTCTCCATACAGAAGATTTTCAATTATTTTTGAGATCCCATTTGTCTATAGTTGATCTTAAAGCTGAGCCACTGGTGTTCTGTTCAAGATATTTTCCCCTATTCCCATGTGTTTGAGGCTCTTCCCCACTTTCTCTCATAATGGAATCAGTGCATCTGGTTTATGTGGAGGCCTTTGATCCACTTGAACTTGAGCTTTGTACAAGGAGATAAGAATGGATCTCAATTTTCTGTCTTTGGAGAGTTGACCGCCACTTGAGCAAGCATGATTTGTTGAATATGCTGTATTTTTTCCACTAGATGATTTTGGCTTCTTTGTCAAAGATTGGGTGGCCATGGGTGTGTGGGTTTATTTCTGGGTCTTCAATTCTGTTTCATTGATCTACCTGTCTCTGTACCAATACCATTGGTGTTTTTAATAATGATTCCTCTGTAATAAAACTTAAGGTCAGGGATGGTGATTGCCCCCAAAGTTCTTTAATTGTCGAGAATAGTTCTCGCTACCCTGAGTTTTTGTTATTCCAAATGAATTTACAAATTGCTCTTTCTAACTCTATAAAGAATTGAGTGGGAATTGTGATGTGGATTGGACAGAATCTGTAGATTGCTTTCAGCAAGATGGCAATGTTTACAATATTCCTGCCAATCCATGAACATGGGAGATTTTTCCATCTTCTGAGATCTTCAATTTCTTTCTTCAGAGACTTGAAGTTCTCGTCATGAAGATCTTTCACTTGCTTGGTTTGAGTCATACCAAGGTATTTTATATTATTTGTGACTATTGGGAAGAGTGTCATTTCCCTAATTTCTTTCTCAACCTGTTTACCATTTAAATATAGGAAGGCTACCGATTTGTTTGAGGTAATTTTATATATGGCCACTTTGCTGAAGTTGTTTATCAGTTTTAAGAGTTCTCTCATGGAATTTTTCGGGTCAGTTAAGTATACAATCATATTAACTGCAAATAGTGATATTTTTACTTTCTTCCTTTCCAATTTGTTTCTCTTTGACCTCATTTTGTTGTCTAATTGCTCTGGCTAGGACTTCAAGTACTAAATTGAATAGGTAGGGAGAAAGTGGGCAGCCTTGTCTAGTCCCTGATTTTAGTGGGATTGTTTCTCTCCATTTAGTTTGATGTTGGTTACTGGTTTGCTGAATATTACTTTTACTATGTTTAGGTATGGGCCTTGAATTCCTGATCTTTCCAAGACTTTTATCATGAATGGGTGTTGGATTTTGTCAAATGCTTTTTCAGCATCTAACAAGATGATCATGTGATTTTGTCTTTGAGTTTGTTTATATAGTGGATTACATTGATGGATTTCTGTATATTAAACCATCCCTGCATCCCTGGAATGAAGCCTACTTGATCATGATGTATGATCATTTGATATGTTCTTGGATTCAATTTGCAAGAATGTTATTGAGTATTTTTTGCATTGTTATTCATGAGTGAAATTGGTCTGAGGTTCTCTTTCTTTGTTGGGTCTTTGTGTGGTTTAGTTATGGGCATAATTGTGGCTTCATAGAACAAATTGGGTAGTGTTCCTTCTGTTTCTATCTTGTGAAATAGTTTGAAGAGAATTGATATTAGGTCTTCTTTGAAGGTCTGATAGAATTCTGTACTAAACTCATCTGGACCTAGGCTTTTTTGGGGGTGGGTGGGTGGGTGGGAGGGAGGGAGATTTTTAATGACTGCTTCTATTTCTTTAGGAGTTATGGAACTGTTAAGATGATTTATCTGATCCCAATTTAACTTTGATACCTCATATCGGTCTAGAAAATTGTCCTTTCATCCAGATTTTACAGTTTTGTTAAGAATAAACTTTTGTACTAGGATTTGATGATTTTTTTACTTCCTCAGTTTATGTTCTTATATCTCCCTTTTCATTTCTGATTTTGTTAATTTGGATACTGCACCCTCTGATTAGTCTGGCTAAGGGTTGATCTATCTTGTTGATTTTCTCACAGAACCATCTCCTGGTTTGGTTGATTCTTTGTATAGTTCTTTTTGTTTCTACTTGGTTGATTTCAGCCCTGAGTTTGATTATTTGCTGACTCTGCTCCTCTTGGGTGTATTTGCTTCTTTTTGTTTTAGAGCTTTCTGATGTGCTGTCAAGCTGCTAGTGTATGCTCTCTCCAGTTTCTTTTTGGAGGTACTTAGAGCTATGAGTTTTCCCCTTAGCACAGCTTTCATTGTGTCCCATAAGTTTGGGTATGGTGTGTATTCATTTCATTAAATTCTATAAAGTCTTTAATTTTTTGACATCTTTATCATTGAGTAGAACATTATCTGTCTTCCATGTGTATGTGGGCTTTCAGTTGGTTTTGTTGTTATTGAAGACCAGCTTTAGTCTGTGGTGATTTGATAAAATGCATGAGATTACTTCAGTCTTCTTGTATCTGTTGAGGCCTGTTTTGTCACCAATTATATGGTAAATTTTAGAGAAGGTTCCACGAGGTACTGAGAAGAAAGTATATTCTTTTGTTTTAGGATGAAATGTTCTATAGGTAACTGTAAAGTCCATTTGGTTCATAACTTTGGTTAGTTTCACTGTGTCTCTGTTTAGTTTCTGTTTCCATGATCAACGTTAATTGCTGAAAGTTGAATGTTGAAGTCTTCCACTATTATTGTGTGAGATGCAATGTGTGCTTTGAGCTTGAGTAAAGTTTCTTTTATGAATGTGAGTGCCCTTGCATTTGGACCATAGATGTTCATAATTGAGAGTTAATCTTGATAGATTTTTTTTTATGAGTATGAAATGTCCTTCCTTATCTTTTTAAGTAACTTTTGGTTGAAAGTCAATTTTATTCAATATTAGAATGGCTACTCTAGCTTTGTTTCTTGTGACCATTTGCTTGGAAATTTTTCCCAGCCTTTTACTCTGAGGTTGTGTCTGTCTTTGTCATTGAGGTTTCCTGTATGCAGCAAAATGTCGGGTCCTGTTTGCATATCCAATCTGTTAGCCTATGTCTTTTTATTGGGGAATTGAGTCCATTGGTGTTAAGAGATATTAAGGCAAAGTGATTGTTGCTTCCTGACCCATCCCACCATCCTCATTCTTTTTAACCTCTTAATTGAAATAACTAGAGATGCCCCACACACACACACAGGTTACACTGACACCATTATCCAATATCATGTTTGCTAGAATGGACTTGTGATAATGAAACTTTCCACACTCTATGGAGAAAAATACCTTCACGTGTGGGTGCTTATACATTTTTTAAAAGAAATCATACCAAGACAATATGCCACGCTTGCTTATGCCCATCTGGTTTTTCTCCAGTCTAAGTTTAATCAGTCAAGACTCAAAATAATAAAAAGGCTTTCTCACATAGTTTGCATCATAGGGGGAGTTTCTATCATAAACAAATCATCTTATGATGAAGGAAACTTCAAGTAGAGAGTCTTCCCATATTGATGGTATCCACAAGGTGTAGAAAGTTGTTGATGCTAAGACAAAATATCAGACAAGGACAATTATAAAAAATGCTTATTTTATCTTGCTTTTAAGAAGACCAGTTCATTGTAATGGGGAAGGATTAACGACAAATGCTGGAGATCTGACAGTTTTGTCCTTTCTGGAGTTTTATTCAGTCTAGACCCCAATTCTGAGATGGCACAATGAAATACAAAGCAGGTCTTTCCTCATCAGCTAAATATCCCTAGATAAGCCTCAGAGAAATTCCCATAAGTCATTTTCTTAGGTGATTACAAATCCAGTCAGACTGACAGTAAAAATCAGTCACCACCAAGTCTACCTCTTGTTAAACTGACTCCCAGAAGCACCCTTTTTAATTACAATGTTCTATCCCTGGCCCTAAAAGGTTTGTGGTCACCCCATAAAGGAAAAATAATTCATTCTAATTTCAAAAGTCCCCAATGTCTTAGTACTTTAAACACTTTAAAACTTCAAAGTCTCTTCTGAGACTGAAGACAATCTTGGAACTATGAGCTCTTGGGAGAAAGAAGTTTTAAAACTTAAAATACAATGATATATATTAAACATTTACATTCCAACCTAGGAATACAGCATGGACAGACTGTGCCAAAAGCAAAGCCAAAACCTAGAAGAACAATCACCAAATCCTGAAGATCTGTGTCAGCACCTAGGACTATTGGTGAGATCATCTGAGATTCATTAGCCTTGTGTAAACCCACTCCTCCATTTCTGTTGCTGGTTCTACTTCCTGACTCCTCAGTAGACCAGCTATGGTCCTGACATCTCCCAGAGTGTTTGCTGCCACACAGGGCTCACATTGACAGCTTCCCAGCAACAATAATGGGGCTTCCTTTTGGGGAATGTGTATGTGCTATACATTGCCTTCCTGGTAGAGAATCAAACTGTATCAACATATCATCTGGTCTTAGTGGGCTTGGAACAAGCCTCCATTACTAAGGACTTGCATTTGCATACTTGCAAAACCAGCACCATATGAAGGATTATGTCACATTCTGCTGCTTAACTTAACATGTAGACTGGGCAGAACTATAATAGCCTGTGTGTCCTGGTAGTTGAACCAGGAAAAAAAAATGCTTCCCTGGGCAATTATTTTAAGCAAGAGATCACTTCAGACTCTCTTTTCACAGAACTTCATATATTTACAAGTTGGAGTCTTCAATGGGTAGGTTATATCCTCAATATCCTTCCTATTGACCAGTGCAAAATTCATGGTTTATTCTTAATTATGCTAGCCTTTTAAACAATTACAGTGTCCTCCACCACGGTGCATTCTTTTTCTGCAACATTAACCTGCTACATGGTTTTCCCAACAAACTGTACATTTTTTCATATCTCTCTCTCTCTCTCTCTCTCTCTCTCTCTCTCTCTCTCTCTCTCCCACTGTCTCTATTTCTCTTTCTCTCCATCTCTGTCTGTCTCTCTCTCTCTCTCTCTCTCTCTCTCTCTCTCTCCCACTCTGTCTCTCTCTGTCTATTTCTCTTTCTCTCCATCTCTGTCTCTCTCTCTCTCTCTCTCTCTCTCTCTCCCACTCTGTCTCTCTCTGTCTATTTCTCTTTCTATCTCTGTCTGTCTCTCTCTCTCTCTCCCACTCTGTCTCTCTCTGTCTATTTCTCTTTCTCTCCATCTCTGTCTCTCTCTCTCTCTCTCTCTCTCTCTCTCTCTCTCTCTCCCACTCTGTCTCTCTCTGTCTATTTCTCTTTCTCTCCATCTCTCTCTCTCTCTCTCCCACTCTGTCTCTCTCTGTCTATTTCTCTTTCTCTCCATCTCTGTCCGTCTCTCTCTCTCTCTCTCTCCCACTCTGTCTCTCTCTGTCTATTTCTCTTTCTCTCCATCTCTGTCCGTCTCTCTCTCTCTCTCTCCTACTCTGTCTCTGTCTGTCTATTTCTCTTTCTCTCCATCTCTGTCCGTCTCTCTCTCTCTCTCTCTCCCACTCTGTCTCTCTCTGTCTATTTCTCTTTCTCTCCATCTCTGTCTGTCTCTGTCTCTCTCTCTCTCTCTCCCACTCTGTCTCTCTCTATTTCTCTTTCTCTCCATCTCTGTCTGTCCGTCTCTCTCTCTCTCTGCAAGCCTAGGTAATAGTGGAGAGCAATAACCATGATACTCAATTCAAATTTCCTTGTTCTAATAAAAATATGTCCTTTAATTCAACCTCACATAAATTCTTTGGACATGGGCAGAACTCTAGTTTAGTTCCTCATAGAAAACTCATCCCTTTCTGAAATATAATGGGCAGAGTCTTTATTTTATGGATTTCTATGGGCATTGTAACCTCCCATCCTGGGAAAAAATGGCCAGCTAAGCTCTGTTTATAGCACTGTAGGTCTTATCTAGATCACAATCATACTCTTCTACACAGGGTGAATTCGTTCATGTCTTTGCAAGGAGCTGCACTGCAAGAAGGCTTTCCCACATTGCCTGCATCTATAAGGTTTCTCTCCACCGTGAATCTTTCCTGGTACCAAGGTGAACTATGGTAAGTGAAGGCCTTACCACATTGCTTGCATACATATGGTTTCTCTCCACTATGATCCCTCTCATGGTCCCGAAGGGAACTATGGAGAGTAAAGGCTTTACCACACTGACTACACACAACGGCTTTAACTGTACTATGTTTCTGCTCATGTCTCTGAACCTGATTCATAGAAGGAAAGGTTTTCCCACACTGCGTACATACATAGGGTTTCTCTCCACTGTGAATCCTTGCATGCTGTTGAAGGGAACTGGAAAAAGTAAACGCTTTCCCACATGGCTTACATACATAAGGTTTCTCTCCATTGTGACTTCTTTCATGGTATTGAAGAGAACTGTAAAAAGTAAATACTTTCCCACATTACTTACATACACAAGGTTTCTCTCCATTGTGAATATTTTCATGGTATTGAAGGTAACTGTTTTTAGAGAAAGCTTTCCCACATTGTTTACATACAAATAGTTTTATTCCAGAGTGAGTTTGTTCATGCCTTTGAATCTCACTCAAGCATGAAAAGAGTTTCCCACAATGCTTACATCCACGGGATTTCTCCCTACTATGGATCTGTTCATGTCTTTGTAAGGATCTGCACAATGTAAAGGCTTTCCCACACTGTTTACATCCATAGGGTTTCTCTCCAGTGTGGGTCCTTCCATGATGATAAAGAGAATTCTGTGTTGTGAAGGCTTTACCACATTGCTTACATACATAGGGTTTCTCTCTACTGTGCGTTCTTTCATGGTGATGAAGGGAATTGTGTGTAGTAAAGGCTTTACCACATTGTTTACATACATAGGGCTTTTCTTCACTGTGAATCCTTTCATGGCATTTCAAGCAATTGAAATGAGTGAATGCTTTTCCACAGTGTTTATAGTCATAGGGTTTCTCTCCCCTATGGATCCTTTCATGATACCAAAGAACACCATGAACATAAAAAGCTTTACCACATTGCTTATACTCATAGGGTTTCTGTCCACTGTGAACTCGTTCATGTCTTTGCAGATATCTGTACAACATGAAGAGTTTCCCACATTGCTTACATTCATATGGTTTTTCTCCTATGTGAATTTTCTCATGGAATCAGAAGGAAGTGCATGTAGTGAAGGCTTTTCCACACTGCTTACATTCATATGGCTTCTCTCCAGTATGAATTCTTTCATGACATCTCAAGAAACCAGAACGAGTAAATGTTTTCTCACAGTACTTACAGACATAGGGTCTCTCTTCATGATGCATCTTTTCATGGCACTCAAGGTCAGCAGGATTAGTAAAGTCTTTGTCACATTGTTTACACACAAACAACTTCTCTCCAATATAAGAACTTGGATGAATAAAAAAGTGAAGTGGAATAGGGAAGTCTTTGGAACATTCCTTACACTTACACGGACCATCCCCCTTGTGTGTCCTCATTGGTCTTTCAACACCTGCAATGTTCCTGAATTCTTTCCTATGCTGTTTGCACACACCCAGGTTCTCTGACGCATGAGTTCTTTCACGTATCTGGAAGAAATGATCACTAAAAGCTTTTGCACACTGCTTACTTTCATAACATCTATCTTCAGTTTGTGTTTTTATATGCCTCAGAAGACACTGGGGGAAACCTCAAGTTGTTTCTACAGTCCTTACATTCATACAGTCACTTTGCAAGTTCCTGATATTCATATGGTTTGTGTCCATTTTGAACCCTGATAAGTACATTTAAGGATGAATTGAAGACATTTCTACAAATATCTCTTTCACGTGGCTTGAATTCATGAGGATTATCTTTATACATGAAAGGATTGAGAACCCAGCTGAAATTTTTACACATTGACTATCTTCTTTGTGTTCACAAAGACTCTTTTCCACTTGACTTCTGAAAAAATACAAAGTTTTATTATTATTTTCCAATAGGATAATAATTTTAAACATGAATATATGAACATTCTACAGTATGACTTCATATACTTATTATCAATAGTGATAGTCCTACAGAGTTTTTCTTTTTCCTTTTGTTTTGATTTTTTTAAGGTACATAGGTCTTTTGAGACACAATATTAATCTGTGCCCCAGTGGTAGACAAGCCTATCCTTTTCCAATCTTTGGGAGGTGAAGGCAGAAGGATCAAGAAGTTAAAGCCAAGGTCAGGTTCATAACCAGTTTGAGGCTAACCTAGGCAACACAAAAAACTATGGCCAAAAAACCACAAAAAACAAACAAACAAACAAACAAAACATAAAAGGGATAGACAGATAGCTCAGCACTTGAGAGCATATATTGTTCTCCCTTGAGACCTGAATTCAGTTCCTAGCATTCATGTCAGGCTGTTCAAAATCACCTGTAACCCCAGGCCCAAGAAAACCTGACATTCCTGGCCTCTGTGAACTCACATGGATATATTCATGAATATATGTGTAATTTAAAATAAAACAAACATGGTGGTGGTGCACACCTTTAATCCCAGCACTTGTGAGGAGAGGCAGGAGAATCTATGGGTTCAAGGCCAGCCTGGTCTTCAGAGCAAGTTTCAGGACAGCCAGGGCTACACAAAGAAACCCTGTCTCAAAATAAATTAATAAATATATAGATAGATGATACATAAATACATACACAGATAATACATGAATAAATAAAAATTAAATTAATGTTTAAAAAGGTAAATATCACAGAAACACTTTAATGCTGTAGACATTTAAAATACAAAAATATGTTGAGTTGGAGGATTTTCTGAATATGGACCTATGTGAATTTTTGGAGACAGTTTTCTAAGACTACATTATTTGGTGTTCAGACTATATCTTTGTTTCTTAAATTCCTTCTCATTCAGAGAGGAATATGACTTCAGTGTTTATTTGAGGACAACTTACTTTAGATTTTTCAAAGAACAAAAGTTGTTTTGAAAGTTCTGATATAGCTGTCTCTTGTGAGGCTATGCCAGGGCCTAGCAAACACAGAAGTGGAGTCTCACAGTCAGCTATTGGATGGATGACAGGGCCCTCAATGGAGGAGCTAGAGAAAGTACCCAAGGAGCTAAAGGGGTCTGCAACCCTATAGGTGGAACAACAATATTAACTAACCAGTACCTCCCGGAGCTCGTGTCTCTAGCTGCATATGTAGCAGAAGATGGCCTAGTCGGCCATCAGTGGAAAGAGAGGCCCATTGGTCTTGCAAACTTTATATGCCTCAGTACAGGGGAACACCAGGGCCAAGAAGTGGGGGGGGGGACAGGGGAGTGGGGGGTATGGGGGACTTTTGTGATAACATTTGAAATGTAAATGAAGAAAATACCTAATTAAAATAAAGTAAAAAAGAAAGTTCTGGTCTTCCTGTTCCATTCAGACCCAGAAAAATAACTGACTTTGTATGGAGTTATACAAATGTATGAAACTCTAGGCAATTTCATAACAAAACACAGAATATGGTATATTGGCCAAATTTCTGTTTGTACATTTCACAACATATGGGTGTGAACTGGTGAACAAATCATACTTGGTTACATCATAGGTGACCTCCTACCTATGGCAGTCAAGTTCCTCAATGTTTCCTGCATCCCATCTTTGTCGAGCTTCTTTTGAGAAGGATTCAACAGTGCCCACTCCTCCATACTGAACTTTACAGCTACATCCTCAAAGGTCATGGATTCCTAAAACATGCCACTTATTTCCAAGAGAAGGGGAAGTGACAACAACGGTGATCAAAACTGAGATCATAAATCACATGATGCTGGCAACCTCCACACAAAAATTCTCACATTAGATTGGAACCATATGGGACAAGGAGAGCCAAATAGGATCACTTACTGTGTTGCTAGATAACCCCAGGAAATACAAACTGGGCCTGCTGTGTTGCTTCTTTTTAAAAACAAAAACAACAACAAAAAAACATTTAATTGCAACTGGTGGTAGTAGTACATTCATTCCATCCAGCACTTATGAGGCAGAGGCAGATGGATATCTGTGAGTTCAAGGCCAGCCTGGTCAACAGAGTGAGTTCCAGTACAGCCAGGGCTACACACACACACACACACACAAAACAAAACAAAACAAAACAAAACAAAACAAAACAAAACAAAACAAAACAAAACAAAACAAACTTGTCTTGAGAAAACAAATTGATTAATTAATTAATTGATAATTAAATATTTATTTGTAATTATGTGTGTTTGTGCCTCTACTTGGGTATGTGCAGATGAGTGCAGATGCCCACAGAAGCCACACACATCAGATTCACAAGGATTTCGGAGTGGTTGTGAGTAACCCATCCGGTGTGCTTCGAACTGAATTCTGGCCATCTGGAAAAGAAGGATGAGTTGTTAAGCTCTGAACCATCTCTCCAGGCCCTGTTAGATGACTCTTAACAAAGTCCCACTACTCACCACTTAACATACACAAGAATCAACACCAAGTAGCCTCAAACTGTCTTTCTTATACATTCTTTTTATTCAAAAAATAAAAACTAAAGTATCTGTTGGTTTATTCTGGAGTCTGGGGTACATATGCCATAGTGTTTGTGCAGAGGTCTAAGAGCTAGCTATCCTTCCACAATGTGTGTTATCAGAGGCAGGTACCTTTACCACTGAGCCATCTCACCGGCCTTTTTCTTATAAATTCTTGAGAAAAAAACTCAAAACTAAGGCAGAATCTGGTGCTTCTACTAGAATGGACTGAATGAGGCCATGAAAAGCAGCCTTTTCCTCCAACTTGAGTTAACAACATACTTTTGTTTAATGGTTGCTTTCTCTCTAGATATTTGCAAGTTTTGGACATACCTAGCAAAAGGATGACAAAATAATCTCAAGATGATGAATCCCTAAAGATCTGCTCTGAACGATAATGCTTAACATTTCTTGAAGCAACTTTGTGCAGAGAAAAACAAAGGCGGGCTCTGTGAAAGCGCAGAGAAACAACTTTAGTAAGTCTGTATCTAAAATCTCAACTGTCAACCATGTATTAAAGACCACAAAGTGGAATATGAATGAGAATTTACTATTCAAATAGAAAAAAATTAGAGCTCTTGTTGGAAAATGTAAAGGGCCAAGGAATAATGAGAATATTTTTAGCAAGAGCTCACTGCTCCCAACAAATTATCTCTTATATATACCCATAAAATTATTTCCCAAAGCACAACTTTGTCTAGTAAATCAAACCAAATTCTTTATTTTAATCAAACAAAAGAAAACCTTTTGGGGCTGGGGATGCATCTCAGTGAAGCACTTGTGTGATGTGTAGAGCTATGGGCTCAATCCTCAATACAAACAGAAAATAACATGTTTAGGAAAATGTTCTATATGGATTCAAGGTCAGCTAAAAGTCAGCAAAAATTAATAAGCATTGTGCCACAAATGAAAGGAATAGTGTTTTCCCACTAGAAACAAAGATAGAACATATGAAACACATAAGTGACTTGCAGAACCTGCCCCTGAGGCCAATGAACAAAATTTCAGCCAAACAGCAAAGTTTTCATTTTAATCAAAAATAGTTTTGAAAATACACATTCATTGAATTAACTGCATATTTTAATCACATTGCATGCACCCAGGAATCTAACTCACTTAAATGAAATTAAAACCAGCTGCGATGGCACTGCCCTGTAATGCCAGAAAACAGATGACATTTCAGACAGGCAGACATTCACTGGAGATATGCAACACACATGCCTAGGAACCCCACTTAGGGAACCCAAAAGTATGGATACCACTGAAGTTCAACCTGCAGACCTCTCAGCTGCCCAAAACCTGCATCTCCCAGAGCGTATAGTCCACTGGAGCATCTTGGACTATGGAACCTCAGAGCCATCTTACCAGGCTTTTGAGAGGAATCTGTTATGATGCTGATGCTGGACTGGAATTTCCTGGTTTCTGTCTTTGCCTCCTGAGTTTCTGGGACTGCAGACAAACAACCTCATGCCTAGCTGGTACACAACTTTAATAGGAGTACTTTAGGGTAAAATTGTTCTCACTGCTTTTCATTGATGGTTGATTGGTTGGTTTTGAACCAGGGTCTTTGCAGCTTGAACTAGAATCAAACTGAGGAGGAATTTGAAGTCCAGATTTTCTGCCTCCCCATCTTGGGGCTGGAATTACAGGAATGTGTCAACACACTCAGCCATTTTGTTTTGTCTAGTTCAATAGAGGTTTGCTATGAAGGTGAAGCTGGTTTCTTGTGCTTACTTTGTGGCTCAGGTAGTATCATACTTACCATCCTCCTGCCTCTTGTTGTATAGCAGTTTCCTCCTAGACTGAAACGTTCCATCCTGCAGGGAAGCTCCTTAAGCCCAAAGCAACTCAAATAACTCCAGGGAGTCCATGAAACTGTTCAGATTCACCAGGCCCCTGCTTCCCAGGAGTAAGCAATAAGGCCTCAAAGAATTATTCTCAGACAAGCCAAAATGAAGACTTTACTACCCAGGCCAGGCAGCCACCAGGAAGGAGTGGAAACTAGTGGTGCTGCCTGGAAGAGATTTAGACCAACAGAGTCACGTGGAAGGCAGGAATATTCTCCAACCTGGTGAGCTGCCCACAGGCTACATACATAGTGTGCCCAGGTTCCCAGTTTTTGTGAGTTCTCACCCATGCTGTGGTGGCCTGTGGTTATGCAGCTGTCTTTGAATCATATCTACTCTGATCTTATAAGACACAGACCAAGTGGGACACAGGTGGCAGACAACCTGACACCTAACAGCAGCTCAGGTTACAGACCACACGCCACCTTCTCACTTTTGCCTTGGACCCCTTGTACAGACCTCATGCTCTGATTGGCTGTAAATCCTGGATCCACAGTCTCCAGATGACAAGATACCTAATCTGGGAGAGAAGAGAAAACTTTGGAAACCTTCATGGCTGCTCCTACTGTCAAGATGACTCAAACTCCGTGGTGCTGTTACCTCTTCCTTAGCTCAACTTCTGAGCCCAATAGGACACAAAGATCTACTGAGCAATTTAGGATCTTTGCACAATAACAGCAAAAGGAAATGATTCTGACTGTTCTTAGAAGTTTTTTTCTGAGCCTCCTGAAAGCCCAGTTCTCTTGAACTAGAGGCTTGGTAGCCTGGGACCCAAATAGCAGCTCACTGACTAAGCTCTGGAGGAGGAGGAGGAGGAGGAGGAGGAGGAGGAGGAGGAGGAGGAAGATGAGGAAGAGGAGGAAGATGAGGAAGAGGAGGAAGAGGAACAAAATGTGGAAGAAGAGCCAGGCGTGGTGGCGCATGACTTTAATCCCAGCACTCAGGAGGCAGAGGCAGGCGGATTTCTGAGTTCCAGGCCAGCCTGGTCTACAAAGTGAGTTCCAGGACAGCCAAGGCTACACAGAGAATCCCACCTCAAAAACAGAAACAGAAACAAAAACAAAAACAAAAAATGTGGAAGAAGAAAAGGAAGAGGAGGAAGTAGAGGAGGAAAGCCGTCTCTTAAACGGAGTGCTTTTGAAATGAGATTCCAGTCATAAGCCCTTCACAACTCAGCTCCCATACCTGGCAAGAAGAGGGGAGGGTTCTAAGAGACAATGGTTTCCCCACTGCAAGAACATATTGGCAATGAATACCATGCAGTCACGCCATGCAACAAGCCTCATACAAAAGATTTACTGGGGTCAGTCTGCCACTGACCAGGAAGAGACAGACAGCAGAGGGCTGGACAGAAAGGAAGACTTTTATAGGCTTTTTGGAGCATGTTCCGTGAGCTTGATGGGAAAGTATGGAAGGTTAGGAAATATCATTTGTTCATTAAACTTGAGCCAAGGGTGATAATAATAGTGATTTCCAAATCTCTGAACTTGAGGTTAATCCAGGGGCACGATGTTTTTCTATTGAGCTTGAGATCAAGGGTCAGGGTGTTCTTTTCCTGGCCCCTTTACTCTACACTGGTGGCTGGGGGAGGTGGGAATGTGGTCTCACAGAGCCCAAGATGGACTCTTATTATCTATGATCCTCCTGCATCCACACTCCAAGTGCTAGAACAATTGTGCATTAAAATGCCTAAGCAGCAAAAATAGGTCCCTTGGTTCCACTGTTACTAATGGTGTCTGTGCCAGGCTAATCAGGTCCTTGGCATCTTGCTCAAAGAATTTAAGAAGGACTACAGCTTGAGTCTGGGGAGATGGCTCAAGGGTTAAGAGGGCTTACTGCTCTTTCTTGAGAATGACTTCGATTCCCAGCACCCAGGTCCGGAGGCTGACAAACTGCCTATAACTCCAACTCCAGAGGATCAGTCAGCTTCTGCAGGCATCCACACGCAAATGACATATAGTCACCAGATAACAGGAAAAGTGTTTAGTAAAAAAGGCCTAGAGCTGTGAGCATTAACGACACAAAAGCAGAAAATGGGATAGCTTTAGCGATGGCAGAGAAGCAGCAAGCTCTAAATTCATGCTGTTACTCCTGCCATCCTTTGGTCCAGCACCCATTATTACAATCCAGTCGAGCTCCGCTCTTTAGCTATGTAGTGACCTAGTTCAGCAGACAGGTGACGCTCCATGGAGGCGGAGGCGGCCCGTGGTTCCAAGCGCGCTGCGGCGGTTGAATTCCGAGTTCTAAACAGAGGGACAAGGGCTTCTGGGAGTTGTGGCCAGTGGCCAGTGCGCACAAGCTGGTTAGTGGTGCGGTTGCAACTGTCCTACACCTTGGGTCTCAGCCTTGAAAGCTGAGACTCACTCCTCCCAAAGAGGGGGAAGTAGCTGCAGGATCCCAAGTCTGACAGGGAATGGTGTAGGACCATAGCCAGCCACGTAAGATTTGGGTGGGTCTGTTATGAGGAGTTTCTGTTGACTACTGTGAGGTCATTTCACACAGCACCCTGTGGTGATTGTGGCATAACATTAAACTGGGTTTGAATTTGAAAGACTGGTAAGGAACCACAAAGACCTTTTTAAAGTTGCCAAGTGGGATACCAGATGTACAACTATCTACGCTGTGAAAGGACCTTCTAGCACTGCAGCTATTTAAGAATACTTTGGTCAATAGTGAAGATGTAGATGAAAGTTAAATTTCCTGGTAGACGTCGATTTCCACACTGGTAAGTCTTCTCATTAGAAAATTTAGGACATGAAATGGCTCAAAGAATGTCCAGATAAAACAGTTAACAATCAAGTTGAGCTGTTAAGGACCACCCACTTTTAAACCAGATCATCTGAAATGAACTAAAAAAAACAAAAAAAATTAACACTCAAAGTTCTTTAGAAATGCTGGTTTAGGCTTCACCCACCCACCCCCAAATAATTGCATCATATTCATTGAAAATTAGAAAGAAAGGAAAAAATAACCCCAGTTTCAGATATCTCTGTATTTTGGATAGTTACTAAGTAACTTCTTTTATCTCTCAGTAAGAAGCAGAAACTACCCTTTACTGAGTAGAACCTAAAAAAAAAAATCTGCCCCAATACATATATTTCTCCGTTACTAGGTGAGACTGGAGGCTTCATTTGAGTCATGGCGTTTACCAATTACAGCACTCTCAACCGGGCTCAACTAACCTTTGACTATCTACACACAAATTCAACTACCCACGCATTTTTGTTTGGTGCTCTTGCTGAACTGATTGATAATGCGAGGGATGCTGATGCCACCCGGATAGATATTTATGCTGAAAAACGAGAGGACCTTCAAGGAGGATTCATGCTTTGTTTTCTGGATAATGGAGTCGGAATGGATCCAAACGATGTCATCAATGTGATCCAATTTGGGAAATCAGCCAAACGAACACCAGAGTCCACACAGATTGGACGGTACGGGAATGGGCTAAAATCGGGCTCAATGCGTATTGGGAAGGATTTTATCCTCTTCACTAAGAAAGAAAACACCATGAGTTGCCTCTTCCTGTCTCGAACCTTTCATGAGGAAGAAGGCATTGATGAAGTGATAGTCCCTTTGCCTACTTGGAATATTCAGACACGAGAACCTGTCACAGACAACATGGAGAAGTTTGCCATCGAGACAGAGCTCATCTACAAGTATTCTCCCTTCCACACTGAGGAAGAAGTGATGACCCAGTTTACAAAGATTTCTGGGACTAGTGGAACCCTGGTCATCATTTTCAATCTCAAACTCACGGACAATGGAGAACCCGAACTAGACGTAACCTCAAATCCAAAAGATATCCGGATGGCAGAGATCTCCCAAGAAGGCGTGAAGCCAGAGCGGCACTCCTTCTGTGCCTACGCTGCTGTGCTGTATATCGATCCTCGGATGAGGATTTTTATTCACGGGCACAAGGTGCAGACTAAAAAGCTCTGCTGCTGCCTGTATAAACCCAGGAAGTACACCTTCACGTCACGCCGTTTTAAGACCAGGGCAGAACAAGAGGTGAAGAAGGCAGACCAGGTAGCACAGCTCGCGGAAGAGAAGGCCCGGGAAGCAGAGAGCAAAGCCCGTACATTAGAAATACACATGGGTGGAGACATCACCCGGGACTCCAGGGTGATGTTGCGTCAGGTCCGGAATACAGCCATCACCCTCCGAAGAGAAGCTGATGTCAAGAAAAGGATCAGAGACGCCAAGCAGCAAGCACTCAAAGAACCTAAGGAGTTGACTTTTGTTTTTGGTGTCAACATTGAACACCGTGACCATGATGGCATGTTTATCTACAACTGTAGCCGCCTGATCAAAATGTATGAGAAAGTGGGCCCACAGCTGGAAAAGGGCATGGTATGTGGTGGGGTTGTTGGAGTCATTGATGTGCCCTACTTGGTCCTGGAACCTACACATAACAAGCAAGACTTTGCTGATGCCAAGGAGTACCGCCACCTTCTGCGGGCAATGGGGGAGCACCTGGCACAGTACTGGAAGGACATAGAAATTGCCCAGCATGGAATTATTAAGTTCTGGGATGAGTTTGGCTACCTTTCAGCTAACTGGAACAGACCCCCATCTGATGAGTTGCATTTCAAACGCAAGAGGGCTATGCAAGTCCCAACCACTATACAGTGTGATTTATGTCTAAAATGGAGAACCCTCCCCTTCCAGTTAAGTGCTGTAGAAGAAGGTTACCCTGTCAACTGGGTTTGTTCCATGAACCCCGATCCTGAACAGGACCAGTGTGAGGCTTTTGAATTGAAGCAGAAGATTCCTCTGGGGATATTAAAAAAGGCCCCAAAGACACAGGAAGAAAGACAGAAGCAGCTGACAGAGAAAATTCAACATGAGCAGAGGAAGCTTAAGGCCCTTAAGAAAATCAAGCCTATCCATTCACAAAGTGACCTAAAAAAATTACCCTTGGAAGTGACTTCCAGACCTTTCTCCAAATATCCTGCTCATATATTTAAGGGTCCTCAGTCGTCTTTCCGTGCAGTAAAAACAAATGCCCAACGAAGACCTCAGTCCAGGCATGCTCCATTCAGACAGCTCCAAAGGTCTTCTATCATCTGCACCAATCCAAAACCACCTCCTCTGGCAGACAAAATAGAGGCTGTGCTGCTCCAGCCACCCGAGACACCCCAAAAGCCAATGAGCCCCCTGGTCAAAACTATACCCCAACCCACACCTCTGGTACAATCCCTGTCACCATATGTAGTCCCCGAGTCCAACAACCTTTGGAAGGTCGAAACTCCCCAAATCATGAACACTCCAGTGGCCGAGTTGCCATATGTACCTGTTAATCCCTCACTGGTGATTTGTGATCATAAGCGGAGTCCTGAGGTCTCTGATGAAATAAAAGATGAAGACAGGAGGAAGAGGATTTGCAAACGGGGCAGGTTTACTGTGAATAAAGAAAAGATTCAAGCAAGTGAGCTCTCAGACAGCGCTGGGGAAGAGAATCCAGCTGACCTCAAGACAGCTCAGAAAGATAAAGGGCTGTATGTGGAGGTATGTGTGATGGGAGAGTGCTACAAGGGCCATGTCACAGCTGTGGAGGTGGGTGATAATGTGGTATGGTGGAAGGTCAAGTTTGAGGATATGCCCAAGGATAGCACACCAAGAGACTGCTGGGTGGAAAAGGGCAGTGAAAATGTATGGCTAGTGAAGCCATCTCCAGAGTACCAGAGCACTGACGAACAGCAAGAGGATAGAAAGGGGGAGGAGGACACTGTGGTCCAGCAGGCTTTGGCACTGCAGCAGACCTCCACCTCTGAATGCTTCTGCATTGAACCCGACACTACTGCCTCAACAGCCAACCACAAGACCATTGACCTCTTGGTCCAAATTCTCTGGAACTGCCTACATTATTTCATGCCTCTGAGTTTTCCCATATCCAAGAAGGAGTTAGGTGCCATGAATTCGGAAGAATTACTGTCTCTCCCTCTGAAAGAGTGCTTCAAGCAATATGAAGTCGGACTCCAGAATCTCTGCCGTTCCTACCAAAGATGTGCTGACTCACAAGCCAGGGTCTCTGAGGAAAGCCTGCGCATCTCCCAGAAGAAACTCCAGGAAACAGAGGAGAAACTCCAGAAGCTGAGGACCAACATTCAGACGCTCCTGCAAATGGCTCAGCAGGGCATCAACATGAGGGCAGATGATGAGCTGGATGCCTACATTGAGGATCTTGTCAGTGGTGATGACTGAGGGACATGAAAAGAGATCAGCTCCCCTCCTCAACACTCCCACAGTCTCTGTGGAGGGAAGTTCCATTCGTGCGTTTTGGGAGGGGCACTCTGGTCCTTTGAATCTTCCTCCCTGAATTTATAAATATTTTTAACGATTTATTTTGCTTTTCATTATTGTATGTGTGCATGTCTATCCTTAAAGCACTGGCCTCACAAGCCAAAGAACTAAAGTTATGAGAGGGCCTGAGCTGCCTGGGGTAGGTGCAGGTCCTCTCTGATAACAATAATCACTTTAAAAAAAAGATTTATTTATTTTATTTGAGTACACAATTGCTGTTCTTCAGACACACCAGAAGAGGGCATCAGATCTTGTTATAGATGGTTGTGAGCCACCATGTGGTTGCTGGGAATTGGACTCAGGACCTCCGGAAGAGCAGTCAATGCTCTTAACCTCTGAGCCATCTCTCTAACCCCAACAATAATCACTCTTAACAACTAAACCATTTCTCCTGCCCCAAGATATTTGCTGTTTTGTTTTGTTGTTTAAAGAGACCATATTTCTTTTATGTGACCTAAGCAAATGCCAAAAACCTTTGCACTTTTTTGGTTGTGAAATCTGAACCATTCAGCTCTCAGAGGGATATGAAGTTGGAAGAATTCTGTAGGGCAAGCATGGTTTTTCTCCTAGAGGGTCAACAGTGGGACATTTGATATATGGAAGTGGTAAAAGGCCCAGACCTGTCAGGCTCTAGGGGCTCAGACCTGGTGGGGGAGCATCTAAGGGTGTTGAAGCAGGCAGAAAGACTCTCCCCAATGTCCTGCTCTTTGATCAGGAGTCTACAGGCTACCCAGGTAGCTACCAGGGTCCAGACAGCTTGAAGAATGACAGCAGGTTCTTGCCATTCTAACATCTCATGCACCACTCAATTTCCCATTAAAGAAGTGATTTCCTGAGGCTACTATGGACTCTAGGTTCAGACCAAGACAACTCTTGACCATCTAGGTCACTGGCTTGGGTGGCACTGCAAGAGCTTTCCTGAAAAGGTTCAACTGTGAAGGAGCCCTGTAGAGGAGGAGGCCACATTTATGGCCACCTCAGTGAGGCTCCTCCCATTGAAAGCCATTGCTGCTGCCTTTCTATATCTTTCTCTGTTATGCCCCCCAGGGCTCTAACACACTCCTGCTCTGGAGCAGTGAGAAGGGAAGGCCTGGGAAGGCTATCAGCCCTCCACTCCCTGCCTAGGCACAACCTCAGCTAGCCAGGGTCAAAGCAAAGGCAAAAGCACCTGAGGTTTGTCTAATGGTTCCAACCCCTCAACTTGTCTCATTCCTATTCAAAGCTACTAAAGACAGGGATGTGACTTGAAAATGGGGACATAGTGATGGGGGGACCCTGACCTCAGAAGCCATAGGTGTTTCCCTACTTATGCACACATGGCTTAAAAATGCCTGTTGAGTTCTGGGCTTCGGCTGTATGGGGTGGGGTGGGGGGGAGAGAAGGAGGGCGACACACGCAGTGGCTTTTTGAGATGAGAACACCACTCAGAAGTAGTCTTTTCTCAAGTGTTCTCCAAAAGGGGGGTTTTCCTGAGCTTATGGACATGTTCTGCTCCCCAAATCTAGCCCTTTATTGATCCCACTAGGCAGGGTGTGGGGTCTGTTTTTGTTCTGAGACATTCTACATTTTAAAAGATTTCTATATGGATGTGTTCTCCCTCTCCCTCTCCCTCTCCCTCTCCTCCCTCTCCCTCTCCCTCTCCCTCTCCCTCTCCCTCTCCCTCTCCCTCTCCCTCTCCCTCTCCCTCTCCCTCTCCCTCTCCCTCTCCCTCTCCCTCTCCCTCTCCCTCTCCCTCTCCCTCTCCCTCTCCCTCTCCCTCTCCCTCTCCCTCTCCCTCTCCCTCTCCCTCTCCCTCTCCCTCTCCCTCTCCCTCTCCCTCTCCCTCTCCCTCTCCCTCTCCCTCCCCTGCCCCTCCCCCTCCCCCTGCCCCTCCTCCTCCCCCGCCCCCTGCCCCTGCCCCTGCCCCCTTCCCCCTCTCTTTCGCCCTCTCTCTCTTTCGCTCTCCTCCTCTCTCTCTTTTTTGGTTTTTTAATTAGGTAGTTATTTCATTTACATTTCCAATGCTATCCCACAAGTCCCCCACCCGCAACCACACCCACTCCCACTTCTTGGCCCTGGCGTTCCCCTGTACTGAGGCAGATAGTTTTCACGACCACTGGGCCTCTCTTTCCACTGATGGCCAACTAGGCCATCTTCTGATACATATGCAGCTAGAGACACAAGCTCTGGGGAGTACTGGGTAGTTCCTATTGTTGTTCCACCTATAGGATTGCAGATCCCTTTAGCTCCTTGGCTAATTTCTCTAGCTCCACCATTGGGGACTCTGTGATCCATCCAATAGCTGACTGTGAGCATCCATTTTTGTTATTGATTGGCCCCGGCATAGTCTCACAAGAGACAACAATATCTGGGTCTTTTCAGCAAAATCTTGCTAGTGTGTGCAATGGCGTCAGCGTTTGGAGGCTGATTATGGGATGGATCCCCTGATATGGCAGTCTCTAGATGGTCAATCCTTTGATGTCAGCTCCAAACTGTGTCTCTGTAACTCCTTCCATGGGTGTTTTGTTCCCAGTTCTAAGAAGGGGCAAAGTGTCCACACTTTGGTCTTCATTCGTCTTGAGTTTCATGTGTTTAGCAAATTGTATCTTATATGTTGGGTATTCAAAGTTTCTGGGCTAATATCCACTTATCAGTGAGTACATATTGTGTGAGTTCTTTTGTGATTGGGTTACCTCACTCAGGATGATGCCCTCCAGGTCCATCCATTTGCCTAGGAACTTCATAAATTCATTCTTTTTAATAGCTGAGTAGTACTCCATTGTGTAAATGTACCACATTTTCTGTATACATTCCTCTATTGAGGGGCATGTGGGTTCTTTCCAGCTTCTGGCTATTATAAATAAGGCTGCTATGAACATAGTAGAGCATCTGTCCTTCTTACTGGTTGGAATATCTTCTGGTTATATGCCCAGGAGAGGTATTGCGGGATCCTCCAGTAGTACTATGTACAATTTTCTGAAGAACCTCCAGACTGACTTCCAGAGTGGTTGTACAAGCTTGCAATCCCACCAACAATGGAGGAGTGTTCCTCTTGCTCCACATCCTCGCCAGCATCTGCTGTCACCTGAATTTTTGATCTTAGCCATTCTGACTGGTGTGAGGTGGAATCTCAGGGTTGTTTTGATTTGCATTTTCCTGATGATTAAGGATGCTGAACATTTTTTCGGGTGTTTCTCAGGCATTTGGTATTCCTCAGGTGAGAATTCTTTGTTTAGCTCTGAGCCCCATTTTTAAATGGGGTTATTTGATTTTCTGGCGTCCACCTTCTTAAGTTCTTTATATATATTGGATATTAGTCCCCTATCTGATTTAGGATAGGTAAATATACTTTCCCAATCTGTTGGTGGCCTTTTTGTCTTATTAACGGTTTCTTTTGCCTTGCAGAAGCTTTGCAATTTTATGAGGTTCCATTTGTCAATTCTCGATCTTACAGCACAAGCCATTGCTGTTCTATTCAGGAATTTTTCCCCTATACCCATATCTTTGATGCTTTTCCCTACTTTCTTCTCTATAAGTTTCAGTGTCTCTGGTTTTATGTGGAGTTCCTTAATCCACTTAGATTTGACCTTAGTACAAGGAGATAGGAATGGATCAATTCGTATTCTTCTACATGATAACCACCAGTTGTGCCAGCACCATTTGTTGAAAATGCTGTCTTTTTTCCACTGGATGGTTTTTGCTCCCTTGTCGAAGATCAAGTGACCATAGGTGTGTGGGTTCATTTCTGGATCTTCAATTCTATTTCATTGGTCTACTTGTCTGTCGATATACCAGTACCCATGCAGTTTTTATCACAATTGCTCTGTAGTACAGATTTAGGTCAGGCATGGTGATTCCACCAGAGGTTCTTTTAGACTTGAGAAGAGTTTTTGCTATCCTAGGTTTTTTGTTATTCCAGATGAATTTGCAGATAGCCCTTTCTATTTCTTTGAAGAATTGAGATGGAATTTTGATGGGGATTGCATTGCATCTGTAGATTGCTTTTGGCAAGATAGCCATTTTGACTATGTTAATCCTGCCAATCCATGAGCATGGGAGATCTTTCCATCTTCTGAGATCTTCTTTAATTACTTTCTTCAGAGACTTGAAGTTCTTTTCATAGAGATTTTTTACTTCCTTAGTTAGAGTCACGCCAAGGTATTTTATATTATTTGTGACTATTGAGAAGGGTGTTTCCCTAATTTCTTTCTCAGCCTGTTTATGTTTGTGTACAGAAAAGCCAGTGACTTGTTTGAGTTAATTTTATATCCAGCTACTTCATTGAAGCTGTTTATCAGGCTTAGGAGTTTTCTGGTAGAATTTTTAGGATTATTTATATATACCATCATATCATCTGCAAAAAGTGATATTTTGACTTCATCTTTTCCAATTTGTATTCCCTTGATCTCCTTTTGTTGTCAAATTGCTCTGGCTAGGACTTCAAGAACTATATTAAATAGGTAGGGAGAAAGTGGGCAGCCTTGTCTAGTCCCTGATTTTAGTGGGATTGCTTCCAGCTTCTCACCATTTACTTTGATGTTGGCTACTGGTTTGCTGTAGATTGCTTTTATCATGTTTAGGTATGGGCCTTGAATTCCTGATCTTTTCAATAATTTTATCATGAATGGGTGTTAGATGTTGTCAAATGCTTTCTCTGCATCTAACGAGATGATCATGTGGTTTTTGTCCTTGAGTTTGTTTATATAGTGGATTATGTTGATGGATTTCCATGTATTGAACAATCCCTGCATCCCTGGGATGAAACCTACTTGGTCAGGATGGATGATTGTTTTGATGTGTTCTTGGATTCAGTGAGCTAGAACTTTATTGAGTATTTTTGCATCGATATTCATAAGGGAAATTGGTCTGAAGTTCTCTATCTTTGTTGGGTCTTTTTGTGGTTTAGCTATCAGAGTAATTGTGGCTTCATAGAATGAGTTGGGTAAAGTACCTTCTGCTTCTGTTTTGTGGAATAGTTTGTGAAGAACTGGGATTAGATCTTCTTTGAAGGTCTGATAGAACTCTGCACTAAACCCATCTGGTCCTGGGTTTTTTTTTTTGGTTGAGAGACTATTAATGACTGCTTCTATTTCTTTAGCGGATATAGGACTGTTTAGATAATTAACCTGATCTTGATTTAAATTTAGTACCTGGTATCTGTCTAGAAACTTGTCCATTTCATCCAGGTTCTCCAGTTTTGTTGAGTATAGCCTTTTGTAGATGGATCTGTGTGGGAAGCCACATGTGCCGTTGCAGAGTGGCACAGGCTTCTGCTGGCCACCACGCATACATAGGCAGGAAAGTTTTTTGCCAAGATGAGGTTTTGAGAATTGACCAAAATTGACCAATCAAAAGAGAGAGAAATTGACCAATCAGAAGAAAGAGAAATTGACCAATCAGAAGAGAGAGAAAGTAACCAATCAGATGTAGGAATGCAAATGAGGTAGTAAGCTTCAGCCAAACACAACACAATCCGGGTGTGAGACACGCCTCTCCTAGGCCTATATAAAGCAGCACCAGGGCTGGGCTGAGGGTCTTTTCGCCTCTGCAATCAAGCTCTCCCAATAAACGCGTGCAGAAGGATCCTGTTGCAGCGTCGTTCTTGCTGGTCGAGTCGGACGCTCGCAAGAGATCTGATGGTGTTTTGAGTATAGCCTTTTGTAGACGGATCTGATGGTGTTTTGGATTTCTTAAGGATATGTTGTTTTGTCTCCCTTTTCATTTCTGATTTTGTTAATTAGGATGCTTTCCCTGTGCCCTCTAGTGAGTCTGGATAAGGGTTTATCTATCTTGTTGATTTTCTCAAAGAACCGGCTCCTCATTTGGTTAATTCTTTGAATAGTTCTTCTTGTTTCCATCTGGTTGATTTCTCCCCTGAGATTATTTCCTGCTGTCTACTCCTCTTGGGTGAATTTGCTTCTTTTTGTTCTAGAGCTTTTAGGTGTGTTGTCAAGCTGCTAGTGTGTGCTCTCTCTAGTTTCTTTTTGGAGGCACTCAGAGCTATGATTTTCCCTCTTAGAAATGATTTCATTGTGTCCCATAAGTTTGGGTATGTTGTGGCTTCATTTTCATTAAACTCTAAAAAGTCCTTAATTTCTTTTTGTATTCCTTCTTGACCAAGGTATCATTGAGAAGAGTGTTGTTCAGTTTCCACCTGAATGTTGGCTTTCTATTATTTTGTTATTGAAGATCAGCCTTAATCCATGGTGATCTGATAGGATGCATGGGACAATTTCAATATTTTTGTATCTGTTGAGGCTTGTTTTGTGACCAATTATGTGGTCAATTTTGGAGAAGGTACCATGAGGTGCTGAGAAGAAGGTATATCCTTTTGTTTTAGGATAAAATGTTCTGTAGATATCTGTCAGATCCATTTGTTTCATAACTTCTGTTAGTTTTCCTGTGTCCCTGCTTAGTTTCTGTTTCCATGATCTGTCCATTGGTGAAAGTGGTGTGTTGATGTCTCCCACTATTATTGTGTGAGGTGCAATGTGTGCTTTGAGCTTTACTAAAGTTTCTTTAATGAATGTGGCTGCCTTTGTATTTGGAGCATAGATATTCAGAATTGAGAGTTCCTCTTGGAGGATTTTACCTTTGATGAGTATGAAGTGCCCCTCCTTGTCTTTTTTGATGACTTTGGATTGGAAGTCAATTTTATTAGATATTAGAATGGCTACTACAGCTTGTTTCTTCCTACCATTTGCTTGGAAAATTGTTTTCCAGCCTTTCATTCTGAGGTAGTGTCTATCTTTTTCCCTGAAGTGGGTTTCCTGTAAGCAGCAAAATGTTGGATCCTGTTTGTGTAGTCAGTCTGTTAGTCTATGTCTTTTTATTGGGGAGTTGAGTCCATTGATATTAAGAGATATTAAGGAAAAGTAATTGTTGCTTCCTATTATTTTTGTTGTTAAAGTTGGCATTCTGTTCGTGTGGCTGTCTTCTTTTAGGTTTGTTGAGGGAATACCTTCTTGCTTTTTCTAGGACGTGGTTTCCGTCCTTGTATTGGTTTTTTCTGTTATTATCCTTTGAAGGGCTGGATTCGTGGAAATATAATGTGTGAATTTGGTTGGATCGTGGAATACGTTGGTTTCTCCATCTAGGGTAATTGAAAGTTTGGCTGGGTATAGTAGCCTGGGTTGGCATTTGTGTTCTCTTAGTGTCTGTATAACATCTGTCCAGGCTCTTCTGGCTTTCATAATCTCTGGTGAAAAATCTGGTGTAATTCTGATGGACTTGCCTTTATATGTTACTTGACCTTTTTCCCTTACTGCTTTTAATACTCTGTCTTTATTTAGTGCATTTGTTGTTCTGATGATTATGTGTAGGGAGGAATTTCTTTTCTGGTCCAGTCTATTTGGAGTTCTGTAGGCTTCTTGTATGTTCATGGGCATCTCTTTCTTTAGGTTTGGGAAGTTTTCTTCTATAATTTTGTTGAAGATATTTGCTGGTCCTTTGAGTTGAAAATCTTCATTCTCATCTTTTCATTGTGTCCTGGATTTCCTGGATGTTTTGAGTTAGGATCTTTTTGCATTTTGTATTTTCTTTGATTGTTGTGCCAATGTTCTCTATGGAATCTTCTGCACCTGAGATTCTCTCTTCCATTTCTTGTATTCTGTTGCTGATGCTTGCATGTATGGTTCCAGATTTCTTTCCTAGGGTTTCTATCTCCAGTGTTGCCTCACTTTGGGTTTTCTTTATTGTGTCTACTTCCCTTTTTAGGTCTATATGGTTTTGTTCATTTCCATCATCTGTTTGGATGTGTTTTCCTATTTTTCTATAAGGACTTGCAACTCTTTAGCAGTGTTCTCCTGTATTTCTTTAAGTGAGTTATTAAAGACCTTCTTGATGTCTTCTACCATCATCATGAGATATGCCTTTAAATTTGGTTCTAGGTTTTCAGGTGTGTTTGGGTGCCCTGTACTGGCTGAGGTGGGAGTACTGGGTTCTGATGATGGTGAGTGGTCTTGGTTTCTGTTAGTAAGATTCTTACATCTGCCTTTTGCCATCTGTTAATCTCTGCAGTCAGTTGTTATAGTTGTTTCTGGTTAGAGCTTATTCCTCTCGTGATTCTGTTATTCTCTACCAGCAGACCTGGGAGACTAGCTCTCTCCTGAGTTTCAGTGATCAGAGAACTCTCTGCAGGCAGGCACTCCTCTTTCAGTGAAGGTGCACAGATATCTGGAGTTCAGACTTTCCTCCTGGCAGAAGATGAAGGCCCGAAACAGGACCTGTTCCAGAAGCTGTTAGCATCTGTAGTCCACACTCTCACCTCTGCAGAGTAGTGTCGGTGGAGTCCGGGATCCAAGATGTCTCCCGCAGATGCTCGGGCAAAGCCCTCCTGGGCAGGGTGGGCACCTATCCTCTGGCAGGGAAGGTGCCTGGATGTCTGGAGCCCAAAAAGGGGGCTGCCTCAGAAGCTCTGTGGCTCCTGCCTGTCCCAGAACTGGTTAGCTTCTGTAGTCAACACTCTCACCTGTGCCTTCCTCTCTCTATCTCTTTCTCTCCCTCTCTCTCTCTCTCTCTCTCTCTCTCTCTCTCTCTCTCTCTCTCTCTCTCTCTCTCTCTCTGTCTCGTGTGTGTGTGTGTGTGCATCCTGTCTACAAGAAATGCTGTCACAGGGAATGGAACAGAAACTGAGGGCCAACCAATAGCCAGCCCAACTTGAGACTCATGACATGGGTGAGCAGCAATCCCTGACACTATTAATGATAATATTATTATGCTTGCAGACAAAATCAAGTTGTCCTTTGAGAGGCTCCACCCAATAGCTTACTCAAACAGATATAGACACCCACAGTCAGACAGTGGATGGAGCTTGGTGACTCTTATGGAAGAATAGAAGGAATTACAGGGTCAAAGGGGATAGGAACTTCTCAGGAAACCAACTGAGTCAACCAACTTGGACTCTTGGGGCTCTCAGAATCTGAACCTCCAACCAAAGAATATATGGGGGCTGGATCTGAGACAACCCCACCCCCAGCACATATTTAGCAGATGTACAGCTTGGTCTTCATGAGCATCCCTCAACAACTGGATCAGTGTCTGTCCCTAAATCTGTTGCCTGCTTGTGGATCCTGTTCCCCTAACTGGGCTGCCTTTTCTGGCCTCAGTGGGAGATGAAGTGCCTAGCCTTGCAGAGATGGTGGGGGTATACCTAGGGGTACCCCTACCTGCTCAGAGGAGAAGGAGAAAAGTAATGGGGGAAGAATTGTGGGACTGGGTGACCTGGAGGGGGGCAGTGAGTTGGATGTAAAGTAAATAAATAAAAAACAAACAAAAATGAAAAACAACAACAACAAAACAGTCTGCTCAGAGAGGGTATTATAATGTGCCGTCGGTTACTTTCCACTGTGCATCTGTTCTTCACTAACAGTTTTTTCTCATATGCTTATTTTGGAGTCTTAGCAATGATTTCTGGACCTTGCTTTGTACTTTATTCTCCTGCTGCACCTTGTTGTTTGTTGTTTTGTTTTGTTTCTCACCTTTGCCTTTAAAAATAAAATACTGATTAAGGGAGGACCTGACCTTGTTTGAAAGCATGCTAATAGTGCAAAGCGCTTGCTTTGGGGCTGGAGAAATGACTCAGCATTTAAGAGCACTAACTGCTTCCAGAGGACTCTGGTTGGAGTCTCAGCACCTACATGGAGTCTCAAAACTGTAGCTCCTATTCCAGGAGTTCCAACAGCCTCACACAGACACACAGGCAGGCAGAACTCCAGAGCTACTGTGGCTCCAGTGCTGCACCCACTCAGTGACTCGCAATCAGTGTGAATCATCCTTAAGTGCAGTACCAGGACCTCCTTTAACCCATAAGGCTGGCTGGCTGGCTGTCAATTACACATGATACACACACTGACATGCAGGCCAAACACTCCTAAGCATAAAAATTCATAAACCTTTTTATTTATGCATGCTATTATTTTTAAGGAGGTCTGTGTGTTCTGCCAGGTCAGAGATTGCAGGCCTGGAGGGAGGAAGGAAACTAAAGGAAATCTGACTTCGTAGGAGATCTGTTTCAGCTGATAAATTGAGCCTATCATTTTGAGGCAGAAAGCAGGAACTTGAAGAGTGGGTAGATGGTCTTGTAGGTGAGAAAATGGGAAAGTATTTCAGTATATGAGAAGGATGTTTTGGTGTACTAGGCTAGTTTCTAGATCATGAGGATTGTAAGGTATTACTGGAGTTGTTAAGCTAAGAGCATAGGTCTTGGCATCCCATCCTCAGTAGGCCTGGTGAGAGACATCTCAATAGCCTAAAAGCGCATCTTTGGTTGTTTAAGCCAGATCTGAATCCATACAAATGAGGTGACACATAATGCCTCCTCCAGGTACTTTCAAGATGGAGAATACTGTACAGAGCAAACACGCTTTGAATTGGCTGAGGCAGGAGGATTGCCAGAGTTTGAAGTTAGTCTGGGTTACAGAGTGAATACCAGGTCAGCCAGGGTACATAAGTGTAATATAACAAAAGTTTTAGTTTATTATGCTGAGGGTCATCACACAATGTTTACACTCTAAATAGCTAACTACTCTCCTAAGCCTATCTCCCTAAAGGTGCTCACCTGAGTTAAGTATCTTAGCTGAAGGTTAGATCCAGTCTCTAACAGAAGTCTCTGATTCAAAGGTCAAGATCCTGGGGGAGACTCCAGCTGCAGGGCAGATCAAGATGGAGTTTCTCTAGATGTGCCAAGCAGAGCATTGTTCTTGGTCTCTGCTTAGATACTGTCCACTAGACGCCATAGGGTTCTAGGACTGTGTCTGGTTGTTTGGAGTAAGTGACGTCACCACATTCTTGTTAATCAGGAGCAGCCTTGGATGTAGTAAGTATCCTAAGTTATTTTTACTATGCTCGTTACAATCAGAATGAGCTTTAGTAGGGTGGAGGATGTAGCTCACTTGGTAGAGTGCTTGCCCAGTTTACTACAGGATATTGATTTACTCATTAGCGCTAAACAGAATTGGTGGTGAACAGGACTGTAATCCTAACATTCTAGTCATGGAAATAGCAGAAAATTTAGTTTAAAGTCATCTTCATCTTGCCTCCTGGCTGAATTGGGTTATATAAGATCCAGTCTCCAAACACCAGGGTACATAGCAAAAGTATGTGGGAGCCAGACATAGTGGTACATCCTTGTCTAGATGTACATTTCTAGAGCAAGGTGTTAAATTAAATTTCATCTTTTACGTATAGGTGATCCTATAATAAAATGTGCCTGCATGTATGTCTGTGCACCATGCCTGGTGTCCACAAGCACTAGAAGAGGGCACATGATCCCCTAAGACTGGAATTAGATGGTTGTGGGCCAACATATGGATGCTGGGTATTGAACCCAGCAAGGACAGCAAATGCTCTTAACTGCCAAGCCAACTTTCCAGCTTGACCCCTGTAATTTTAACACTGGGTAATGGAGGCCAGAGGATTAGGAGTTACAGGTCGTCCATGGCTGCATAGTGAGTTAAAGCCAAGCACTACTGTCTCAGACCTTTAATCCCAGCATTTGGCAGGCAGAAGCAGTTGGATTTCTGTGAGTTAGAGGCTAACCTAGTCTAAATTAATGATTTGGATGTCCAGACCTGTTAGGACAATACAGTGAGACCCTGTCTAACAAAATCACACACACACACACACACACACACACACACACACACATACATACAAACAAATGAAAACAACCACACAAAAAAATTTACTTAGCCAGGCTTGTATTTAAAGACAGGCTCACGCTCTGGCCAAAACTGATCTCTAATTTCTGTAAATCCTCTCGGCCTCTGAAACTCTGGGATTACTGGCCTGGGGTTCAAATAAAAATTTTAAATTTTATTCATTCTTAGTGGGTATGTGTGTACACACACTACAGTGTACATGGAAGTCAGAAGACCACTTTTGTAGGGTCATTTCTATCACCTATTATGTGGGTTCTAGGGATTAAACTCTATTAAACATATGTAGCAAGCAAGCACTTTTACCCAGAGCGGTAACAACCCTTTGTGTGGAGTGAGATGTGTGTAGCTGCAGATGTGGCCATGGGGGTGGACTCAGTTGTGTTCAGAAGTGGGATACAGGTGCAGTGTTGAGTCTCACCTGTAGCTTCACACTTGAGACCCTCCTACCTTACAAGCCTGTAGCTTAGTATCCACTTGGCTGGGACGTCACTGTGCTACTCCTAGGCTGCCTCAGAGGTATCAATCTAGTGACTCTGCTCAATGACTGGTTGTGACGGCTGATGAGCGTCTGGAATTCCCTAAGTGAAGTGGATAGGAGAGTTGTAAGCATGGTACATTTACACCTCACAAAACTCCGTGTGGTTTCCAAAGGTGCAGGTGAACTGGGTCTCCAGGGTACCTAGTGGCTTTTTCTTGGGGAATGGTTTTTGCTTGGACTCTTGTGCTGCAAGGTAGAAATCCATACTCTTTCTCTGCCTCACTGGTGCACCCTAGAGACACTCAAACATTTTTTTAAATTTACTTTTTATTCTCTTTAATTTTTTGTAGTGTATTACATGAGGGCAGGCATTCACAGAGGCTCTGGCCTGGAGCTGGGGTTACAAGCAGTGTGAGCCGCCTGATACAGTTGCTGGGGATTAAACTCCAGTCCTCTAAACAAGCAGCCCATGTTCTTAGCTGCCCCTCAAACATTTTTCAGGCGTTCATGCTATGTGAAATATCTTTTTCTGCTGCATAAATAATGTGTTTCATTTTAAAATCCTGTTTACTATGACTTATGTACCTCAAAATAATAGATTTTATGTTTTTAAATGTTTTGCCTGCATGCATGTCTATGTGCCACATGCATGCTGTGACCTTGGAAGTCAGAAGAGGTCATTGGATCCCCTGGAACTAGAGTTATGGATGGTTGTTGGCTGCTATGTAGGTTCAAGGAACCAAACCAAGGTCCTCTGGAAGAGCAGCATGAACTTCTATCTCAGAGCCATTGCTCCAATCCCATGTACTTCATCAGACAAGAGTCTCATGTATCACAGACTGGTTTCAATAGGTAGCTTGGGATGAATGTGAACTTCTGACCTTTCTGCTTCCATTTCCAGAGTGTTGGAATTGTAAATGTGCACCACCATACCAGGTTTCATGTAGTGCTGGGGATCTAGTCCAACATGCCGGGCATGTTAGACAAACACTCTACCAAGTGAACTCGAGTTCCAACTTAGCAGACACTATAGCTAGGCTGTATACCCATGATAATCGAAAAGCCTTGGTTTTCTCCATGTTTAGCATACACACTTGGATTATAGGTACACGCCATCACATCCAATACTAATATCTTTGGAGTTTTATTCCACTTTAATTTAGTTTGTGTGCATATGTGTGTGCATACACCACAATGCAGCACATGTAGAAGTCAGGAGACAGCTTGCAAGAGTCAGTTTTCTCCTCCCACTGTGTTCATTCTGGGGATTGAATTTGGGTCCTCAGACCTGACGATTGAATGTCTTTACCCACTGGCCCTGAACTATCCTCCTGGCCCTGATACCTTTAATTTATCCAAACACTTCTTTATGGCTACCCATGCCTCAACAAGACTTTGGATTATGATTTCCCAAAGGCTTTGAATGTGAAGTTCTCCTTTAAACATGTAGTAAATAATTAGGCTTGGCAAAGATAGATGTATCTATGTGTTTAGAGAGAGAACATTTGCTATTGTCCCATGTGTGCACAGTGTTGCCAACTCTCACCTGTCTTTCCTTTGTTCTTCCCTGCTGTTTTTCTCTCTTAGCAGAGCTGGAGTTTATTAAGATGTATCTTAATATAAATTTTAAACACGGGGATCAGAGAAAGGTCTTGATGGGGTAAGTAAAGTGGGTGTGGGCTTCTTAAGAAGAGGTACTTTATGTCTTTGCTATTGCCTCCTGACACAGTGACGCCTATTTCTCCTGCTTGAGTCTATTTGTTTATTTCTCCAGTAATAATAGAGACATGAAATAGAGTCAATTAGAGATTAGGTATTACTCAACTGTATACCACCACTTATATACTATTATTATACTATAATATACTATAATTATATTATAATTATACTATACTATAATATTATATTATACTATAATTATATAACTATTATACTATAGTTATATTATTATAGTACGTTATACTATAATAATAGTGTGATGGTTTAAATATGTTTGGCCTATGGGAAGTAGTACTATCTGGAGGTGTGGCCTTGCTGGAGTAGGTATGGCCTTGAGAGAGGACTGCACATCACTGTGGGGGTGGACATTGAGGTCTTAGGTTCGAGCTCTGCCCAGTGTGGAAGAGACCTCTTCTTGGCTGCCTGTAGAAAGGAGTCTCTCCTGGTTGCCTCCAATCAAGCTGTAGGACTCTTGGCTCTCAAACACCAAATCTGCCTGCATGATGCCTTGCTTCCCACCATGATGATGATGGACTGAACCTCTGAAACTGTAAGCCAGTACCAATTAATGTTTATCTTTATTCAAGTTGCCTTGGCCATAGTGTCTCTTCACAGCAGCAACATCCTAACTAAGACAACTATATACTAGCTCGACCAGGAAGGAACCAGGCTGCTTTATCACAGCCCAGCCCATCCCACACCTAACCTGGGTCCTGTGATTTGAACTCAAAGGTCCTCTGCAAGCACAATATGCACTGTTAACTATTGGGCTGTGTCTGCTCAGCATGTACATACTCAGTAGGACAAAACTACAAGCTTTCAAGGGGGAAATAGGAGTGAAGCAAATGATACATTGTTTATATGTACATAAGCTGTTGTCACAAATCTGATCCTGATAGGCAAGCAGATAAGGTCCTTCTCAATACTGGCTGTCATTTGTCTAAGAATTTCATAAATTCATTGTTTTTGATTGCTGAGTACTACTCCATTGTGTAAATGTACCACACTTTCTGTATCCATTCCTCTGTTGAGGGGCATCTGGGTTCTTTCCAGCTTCTGCCTATTATAAATACGGCTGCTATGAACATAGTGGAGCATGTGTTCTTATTAAAAGTTAGAACAACTTCTGGATATATGCCCAGGAGACGTATTGCTGGATCTTCCTGTAGCACTATGTCCATTTCTCTGAGGAACCGCCAGACTGATTTCCAGAGTGGTTGTATAAGCTTGCAATCCCACCAACAATGGAGGAGTGTTCCTTTTTCTCCACATCCTTGCCAGCATCTGCTGTCACCTGAATTTTTGATCTTAGCCACTCTGACTGGTGTGAGGTAGAATCTCAGGGTTGTTTGATTTGCATTTCCCTGATGATTAAGGACGTTGAACATTTTTTCAGGTGTTTCTCAGCCATTCAATATTCCTTAGTTGAAAATTCTTTGTTTAGCTCTGCACCCCATTTTTTAATAGGGTTATTTGAATTTCTGGAGTCCATCTTCTTGAGTTCCATATATATATATATATATATATATATATATATATATATATATCCCCTATCTGATTTAGGATTGGTAAAAATCCTTTTCCAATCTGTTGGTGGTCTTTTTGTCTTATTGACAGTGTCTTTTGCCTTACAAAAGCTTTGCTATTCTATGAGGTCCCATTTGTCGATTCTCGATCTTACAGCACAAGCCATTGCTGTTCTGTTCAGGAATTTTTCCACTGTGCCCATATCTTCAAGGCTTTCCCCCACTTTCTCCTCTATACGTTTCAGAGTCTCTGGTTTTATGTAGTTTCTTGTCCACTTAGACTTGAACTTTGTACAACGAGATAAGAATGGATCAATTTGCATTCTTCTACATGCTAACCACCAGTTGACCCAGCACCATTTGTTGAAGATGCTGTCTTCTTTACATTGGATGGTTTTAGCTCCTTTGTCAAACAAAGATCAACTGACCATAGGTTTGTGGGTTCATTTCTGGGTCTTCAATTCTATTCTATTGATCTACCTGTATGTCGTTGTACCAGTACCATGCAGTTTTTATCACATTTGCTCTGTAGTACAGCTTGAGGTCAGGCACGGTGATTCCACCACAGAGAGGTTCTTTTATTGTTGAGAATATTTTTTGCTATCCTAGGTTTTTTGTTATTTCAGATGAATTTTCAAATTGCCCTTTCTAACTTTGTGAAGAATTGAGTTGGAATTTTGATGGGGATTGCACTGAATCTGTAGATTGCTTTCCGCAAGATAGCAATTTTGACTATGTTAATCCTGCCAATCCATGAGCACGGGAGATCTTTCCATCTTCTGTGATCTTTGATTTCTTTCTTCAGAGACTTGAAGGTCTTATCATACAGATCTTTCACTTCCTTAGTTAGAGTCACACCAAGGTATTTTTTTATTATTTGTGAGTATTGTGAAGTGTGTTGTTTCCCTAATTTCTTTCTCAGCCTGTTTATCCTTTGTGTAAAGAAAGGCCACTGATTTGTTTGAGTTAATTTTATATCTAGCTACTTCACTAAAGCTGTTTATCAGGTTTAGAAGTTCCCTGGTGGAATTTTCGGGTCACTTATATATACCATCATATCATCTGCAAATAATATTTTGACTTCTTCCTTGCTAATTTGTATCCCCTTAATCTCCTTTCGTTGTCTAATTGCTCTGGCTAGGACTTCTAGTACTATATTGAATAGGTAGGGAGAGAGTGGGCAGCCTTGTCTAGTCTCTGATTTTAGTGGGATTGCTTCAAGTTTCTCTCCATTTAGTTTGATGTTGGCTACTGGTTTGCAGTATATTGCTGTTATTATGATTAGGTATGGGCCTTGAATTCCTGATCTTTCCAAGATTTTTATCATGAATGGGTGTTGGATTTTGTCAAATGCTTTCTCAGCATCTAAGGAGATGATCATGTGGTTTTTGTCTTTGAGTTTGTTTATATAGTGGATTATGTTGATAGATTTCCGTATATTAAACCAGCCCTGCATCCCTGGTGATAGATTTCCGTATATTAAACCAGCCCTGCATCCCTGGTGATAGATTTCCGTATATTAAACCAGCCCTGCATCCCTGGTTCTTTCTCTTTTTTAAAACTGAATCCAGTGACCCAAGTGGGGCGATGCATGCCTTTAATCTCAGCATTCAAAAAGGAGAAATAAAAAGATCTGAGAGAGCCGGATGTGGTGGCACACGCCTTTAATCCCAGCACTTGGGAGGCAGAGGCAGGCAGATTTCTGAATTCGAGGCCAGCCTGGTCTACAAAGTGAGTTCCAGGACAGCCAGGGCTAAACAGAGAATCCCTGTCTCAAAAAGCCAAACAAACAAATAAAAACAAAAACAAAAACAAAAAAACCCAAAAAGATCTGAGAGCTCATAGCCTACATAGAGAAGTAGAAAGATTTCTGAGAGCCTGATCTACATAGTAAGTTCCAGGTCAGCCAGGGCTACAAAGTGAAATTCTTTCTCAAAAGCAGAACTGTCACAAGCAAGAAGAGAGATATGCGTAGTAAGTATAACAAATGTTATATTTTATTATGTTGAGAGTCATCATACAATTTTCACTAAATTCCTAACTACAGTCCTAAGTCTATCTCCCCATGGCTGCTCACCTGTGGAACAAATCTTACCTGAAGGCCAGGTCCAGTTTCTAACAGAAATTTATGATTTGAGGGTCAGGATCCTGGGAGAGACTCTCCAGCTGCAGGACAGATTAAGGTGCCATCTCCCCAGCTGTGCAGAGCCAAGCACTGTTCTTAGTCTCTGCTTATATAATGTCCAGTGGGCATCACTGGGTCTTAGATTGTGTCTGGTTATTTTGAATGAGTGATGTCATTGAGTTCTGCTTATCAGATTCAGTCTTGGGTGTAGCTATTTGACTAAGCTATTTTTACATGTCTAAAAGACCTTTTTCTATTCTTATTACAAAATCAAACCAAAACACTGAGGTCAATTAATGCTGCTCAGCAGTGCATGGGTGTGGGGCCATTCATTGGAGAGAGCATGGCCAACCTACCAGAGGCTACACTCTTGAAAAATAACTGACTCATCTTTCTGTACTAGCCCTCCACTTACAATAACTCCTAGAGGTGTACGAGCCTCATGTGCCCCTCCACCATACATCTTAGAAAGTCAACTGGCTTGATCTTGTGCAGGTAACCACAGTTGCTGAGCGTTCATGAGTGCAGTGGTCATGAAATAGTGTTTTGTCCTGGCTATTAGCATTCTTTTTTTTTTTGGTGGTGGTTTTTGGTTTTTGGTTTTTTGAGACAAGGTTTCTCTGTATAGCCTTGGCTGTCCTGGAACTCACTCTGTAGACCAGGCTGGCCTCGAACTCAGAAATCAGCCTGTCTCTGCCTCCCAAGTGCTGGGATTAAAGGCGTGAACCACCACTGCCTGGCAGTTATTAGCATTCTTAATAGATCCCAGTTAATAATTCTTATCAGAACCATAACACAGATTTCCTCCCATTCTGTATTCTGCCTCTCTAAATTGCTTATTGTTTCCTTTGTTATACAGACACTTTTTAATTTCATGAATTCCCTTTGTCAAATTTGGACATTATCTCCGATACTGTTGAAATCCTATTTAGAAAATCCTTGGTTGGGCTAGAGAAATGGCTCAGTGGTTAAGTGCATGTACTGTTCTAACAGAGAACCCATTCCCAGTACTCACATCAGATGGCTCACAACTATCTGTAACTCATTTCTGTCCTTTCCTGGCACATGTGCACTTGCCCACTGTGGTGGTTTGAATAGGTATGGTCCCCATAGATTCATGTGTTTGAATACTTGGCCATAGGGAATGGCATTACTTATTGGAAGAGGTATAGTCTTGTTAGAAAAAGTGTGTCACTGTGAAATTGGGGCTTCGAAGTCTTAAATGCTCAAGCTACACCCAGTGTGAAACACATTCCTCCTGGCTGCCTTAGGATCAAGATATAGAACTCTCACCTCCTTCTCCAGCACCATGTCTGCCTGGATGCTGCCTTGCTTCCCTCACATGATGATAATGGACTAAACCTCTGAAACTGCAAACCAGCCCCAATTAAATATTTTTCTTTATAAGAGTTGCCTTGGTCATAGTGTCTCTTCTTCACAGCAATGAAACCCTAACAAGACACCCACAAACAGACATAAACACACAACTTAGAATAATAAAAATAAATCTTAAAAAAAAGATAACGTGGTTGATTGGACCTATATCTAGAAGGACTTTGCCTATGTTTTGCTATTGGAGTTTCAGAATTTCTGGTCTTATATTAAGGTTTCTGATGCATTTTGAGTTAATTTTATGCAGATTGAGAGAGATAAGCACAACTTATTTTTCTACATGTACCTATTCAATTATCTCAACACTGTTTTTTTTGTTTAAGGCTGTTTTCCAATATATGTTTTGAAAAAACTTTGTTGGGGCTGAAAAACTAGTTCACTGGTTAAGAGTACTTACTGCTTTTGCAGAGGCCCTGAATGTGCTTCCCAGACTCAAATTGGATGGCCTAAAACTACCTGTATGTAACTCTAGCTCCGGGGGATCTAATATCCACTTCTGGACTCTCTGGGAACCTGTACTCATGTATACATATACATACATATATCTATGAATAAAAATAAAATAAATCCAAAGAGAAACCCAATGAGCCCTTTACATGGGTACTGTGATCAGTCATTATGATTGTGGAGCAAGCATTTCTAACCAGCAAGACATCTCTCCATGCCCCTCCCACTCGGTTAGAGATCAAACCCATTTGCACATGCCAAACAACTTCTTCAGCACTGAGCCATACCTCCAGTCCTTTATCAACTGCTAATGGAGCGAGTCTAGGTCTATAGTGTGATTCTTACCCTTCCTCTTAGAAATGGATGTGGGATATTTTAGGAGTCAGTAGATTTAGTGCCTATGAACTTCACCCTGAAAGAGTGAGTTGTTCTGGATCCTCCCTGTAAGAGATTCTACAGAGAAGTGATTCAGGAAACCTTCAGAAACTTGACTTTTACAGGTGAGAATGAGTTGCCTAGTATCTTCTTAGTTAATCATTTGGAAAAGTTCTCTGTGATGCCCAGTGATTTGAAACATGGAAAAATAACATTTTAGTGAATATTTCAGGAATCATCACTTTATGCTATGAATGCAGAGAAAATATATGGGTTTTCTGTAATGTAATAATTTGTGACTTCTGAATCTTCACTTTAGGAAAAATTCTAGAAGACTTGACCATTGAAGATAAATACAAAATTGTCTGGAAAAACTAAGGTAATTTCCACTTAAGAGAGAAAGCAATGTTCTCCAATAAATCTGGTGTGACAGGAAACTTGAAAAATAAGCAAGAGATCGTAATAAGCCCAGGTGAGGGGCAGGGCCAGCTTTCCCAAGTGTGATGGCCTGGCAAGGGGGTGGCCAGCTCAGCACTGTGCCTCAAGTGGCAGTCCACACCAGGGACATCTGCCTCAAGTTTGGTGGTAACACAGACCTAGGACATCAATATAAATGCCAGCTGCCATAGGATTACAGACCCAAGGCATGGCCCTCAGCAGCAGCAAGGGCCCCGATGTCCCCATGGCCTCAGGGGGCAGCGCTGGTCACTCAGATGAATATGTCCCCGAGGGAGCTCAGATCTCAGATGTCTGTTGATTTATTATTATATTAATATAGACTCATAAAATTAATATGACAGCAGTTATTCCTTAACCAGATTATTCCTCAATAACCATATAGAAAGACTAAGATTTATTAAAATGCCCAACTTGAGACCCATCCCATTGGCAAGCACCAATCCCTGTCACTATTAATGATACTTCGTTATTTTTGCAGACAGGAGCCAAATACTGAACAATTATTATGCCATTCTATACCTTCAAGCTAGTCAGGCTTCCTCCCAGAAAATATTCTCAAATTATTTGCATTTTTCATCCTTTTTTGATCCAGCTCTCTTCTCCTCATGCTGCCTCAACGCTCCTTGTGGCTCCCTCTTCCCCTTCCTAGAATTGGAAATCTCACCTTATTCTCCCTAAAGCTCTGAATTGGCTCTTTGGCTTTTATTGCTAAGGCAGAGAATGAACAAATGACAATGTTTATAAAAGCTTGAGAAAGGAGCATCTAAGAATAAACATAACACAGGACAGCCAGGGCTACACAAAGAAACCTTGTCTCGAAAAACCAAAAATAATAAATAAATAAATAAATAAATAAATAAATAAACATAACAACGTTACGTCTAGATTGCAACAAAATATGAATATGAGAAATCAGCTTTTCAGTAACACAAGGATAGGGCATTTCCAGGACGAGACAGAGACCTCAGATAAAGGAAGCACCCAAGAACCAATGGAGGTGACCTTAGCTGTGACCAACTATATTGGGGATATAGAACCTGAAGAGGCCACCTCTTAAAGCCAGGCAGGAACCACAGTAGAGCAATAAAGGCACCAACACACCTACAAAACGTTTAACCCCAAATTTATCCTGTCTACAAGAAATACAGGCACAGGGAATGGAACACAGACTGAATGAATGGCCAACCAATAACAGGCCCAACTTGAGACCCATCCCATGGGCAAGCACCCATCCCTGTCACTATTAATGATACTGTGTTATGTTTGCAGACAGGAACAAGTTGTTCTTTAAGAGGACCCACCCAACAGCTGACTCAGACAGATACAGACACCCACAGTCAAACAGTGGATGGAGCTTGGGGACTCTTATGGAAGAACAAGAGGAAGGATTTCAGCCTCTAAGGAATAAGACGGCCACAAGAAGACCAATAGAGTCAACTAACCTGGACTCTTGGGGCTCTCAGAGTCTGAACCACCAACCAAAGAACATACATGGGCTGGACCTAGGCCTCCCCACACATAGTGCACCAGTTATGCACCTTGGTCTTACATGTGGGTCCCAAACAACTAGAGCAGGGGCTATTCCAAAAGCTGCTGCCTATATGTGGGATATGATCCTCTAACTGGGATGCCTTGTCTGGCCTCAATGGGAGAGGAAGTGCCTAGCCTTGTAGAGACTTGAAATGCCAGGGCTAGGGGGATATCCAGGGGACTCCACCCACTCACAGGAAAAGGGGAGGGAAATGGTGGAAGGATTGTTGGAGGGGGTGACCAGAAGGGGGCAGTGAGCAGGATGTACAGTGAATACGTATAAACAAACAATCAAACAAACAAACAAATAATAAAGTTAAATAAAAAAGAAAACAAAGGATAACCTTTATACAGTGCATAAAAACATTTTGTCTACAGACATCTACATGGTGTCCAGCAGCAGCCCAGACCACAGACATCCACTTGGTCTTTGGTGGTAACAGACATTGACACAGATACCAGTTGCAGCAGCATCAGAGACTCAGATACAGCCCTTGGTGGCAGCCCTTGGGTCAGGACCTCCTCCTATCTGCCTGTTCCTTGCTGCTGTGTGCCTCTAGTTACACCTTTCTCCACATTGTATGAACTTCTAGGCTTCACTTTCTCTTCTGCATCTCCACTGGATACTCCATTCTTCCCATCTTTCTATCACGCATTCATCCATTGTAGTAGCACCCATGGTAGGTGCCTTTCTTCCATCCCAGGCAGGTGTCTTTCTGGAGGCTGGTGTGGCTGGGGTGGCCACTTGGGTCCTTTCTTAGATTTTAAATGTTAATTTTTAAAGATGTATGTATGTATATGTGCATGTGATAGCCAAGAAGCCAGGATAGGGTATCAGATTCCTTCCCAGAGTGGTTGTGAGTTGCCCAATGTGGGTGCTGAGAATCTATCTCTGCTCTTCTGTATAAGACCAACTAGTGTTCTTAATTCTCTGAGCCATCTCTCCAGTTCCCTTTTGTGTTTTAAAGTTTTATCTCTCTTCGTTTTTCATTTATATTTCCTGCAAGCACACTTAGTACATGTGCTTTAAACTTAAAACACACACACACACACACACACAGATAACCTTTACACAGTGCATAAAAACGTTATGCCTACAGACATCTACATGGGTGTCCAGCTACGTGATGTCTGGTTTAGGTATGAGTCAGATGACTCAGAGAGAGAGACTGGCGGAGATGTTATTGAACAGTACAAAAGCTAGTTCATATGGACCATGATGAAGCCACAGTACCAGAAGTAGCCATTAGCTATTAAGGAATATAACCCATAGAGACCCTGAATAACAGAAGCTGTGGTGTATGGTAAAGGGAAACAGACCCGCCACCATCCATCCCTTGAGGCAGCTGAATAGCTCAATTTATTTTCCTATTGTCTGCTTTCCAGGTGGCATCTCTCATGAGAAGTGTTTCAAAGTGTGTGGGAGCACCTGCATCTTTTTTATATTTTTCCACAGCTCAGTGAACTCATTCATACCGTTTTGCTTTAAGATGTGCCAGGTTTCCTAGCACTGAACAAGTTTATCAGAAGGTCCAGCTACAGCAAAAGTCCTTAGAAAACCCTAAGGGGATGGTGGAGACTGGGGGGAGGGAATGTGGAAGGGGGCACTGGGAAGAGGGGGCCTGCAATTGGAATATAATATGAATAAATTAATGGTAAAAAAGAAAACCCTAAACCTGAAGTAATTATTATACAAGAACATGGAATGTTGGTGATGCTTGCTTTCATGAGTGTGGTAGCATATGCATCTAATCCCAGCAAAGGAGACAGAGGCAGATACAGGCAGGTGTTTATGAGTTGGAGCCCAGCCTGGTCTGCATAATGAGTTCCAGGCCAGGTAGAGCTACAAAGTGAGACCCTATCTCAAAAATAAACAGATGAATAAATATTAATAAATGTTTAAGGATGACCACGATATACTTATTAAATAAGTAGTTAGACACTGACCACAAGTGGTGGTATTTTTGTTTCTTCATAGGCTTCTATCCTAACAATTTACCTAAACATACTGCCCTCATATGGTGTGGAACCAAAAGAGAGGCCAGTGTTGTTACAGACCCATACTGTCACTCACTGTTACTAAGTCTCCATACCGTACAAGAATACATTTCTGTTCTTTAAGCCTAATGTAAGGAGCTACATTGTCATAACTGTTACATTTTCATATCATATAAGAATATGTTTGTTTTCTAAGCCTCTGGCAATTTATGCTTTTCAACCAATAAATATGTATCCCCATGATGTAAAAATACCCTTTGCCTTACTCTGAACTCCTGAACCTGTGATAATGACTGCCCTTTTGCCTTATGAAGATGTGTCTTCCCAGATACCTCGGTGACTCCCCTTCCATATGGTGTAGTCTTTCACTATGCTTATTGCCTCCTTCCTAAAAACCAACTATCCTGGCAGCCGTTCTGCATGGCATTTATTCACCTCACAGGCAGCCCTGAGCCCTAAGTCCTCCAGTCTTCTGTCCAGGTATGAACAGCCAATTATCTTGGCAGTTCTTTTCTATCAACCCTAACCCTTCCCCATAAAAGGAACCCCCCAAAACCAGTGAGAAGGTGCTCTCTGAAATCCCAGCTTTGGGAGAGGTAGCCAGCTGGTCAGTTCCAAATTTGGCTTGCTTTAGTCAGACAGTTGTGCAATTTTTTTTCAGGTCTAACAACAGACTTAAAAATTGTTATAGTAATACTAAGAAGTAAGTGAATACTCTATTTAGGAGTATTTTAGCAGAAAGAAGGATGCTCAGTGACTCACACTAGTCTTTGTTTATGGAGGTTTTTTATTTTAAGTGGTTGGGAAACAAAAATCACTGATCAGAAAATGCTATCAAGGGGCTGGAGAGATGGCTCACTGCTTACGAGTGCAATTTTTTGTAGTTTCCTTTCTGTTGCAATAGAATGCAGACCAAAACCAACAACAAAAACTTGGGAGTGGAAAAGACTTAGGATATTTCATGCCAAAACAGAAAATAAACCAATACACCACTGTTGCTGAGGCCCCAGATTCAGTTCCTAGCACTCGCATCAGGTGACTCACAACTGCCATGGTGACCAGGAGAGCCAACCCCGTCTTCTGATCTCTGCTGCCACAAACTCATGTGCACAACAGACACACACACATAAAAAAATATATATATATATAAGAAAATGCTATTGACTTTCAAAGGGCGACCTTAAACTGGATATCAATATGCAATGTACTTTTGGACGATCTTGATGCATTCAAATCAGATAGAGCACAACTCATCTTAATGAGCATAAAACTGCCATCACATCATACAGCAGCATGAAACATTCAGTTAATTAAGCTATTCAATGTGTCATTATCAAACAGGTGATTTTGTCCAACAGGTGTTATGGAAATGAGCTTGGCATTGCAGGTAGGAAGGCAGTTTCACAGCATGCTGTCACCAAGCAAAAGTGGGATTCATGGCTTCGATGAAAAAAAAAGAATTTCAGGCTGAGCCAGTGTAGATTTGGAGATTAAAATAGAAAGGTGCTCAAGGGAAGGAAATAATCTCTTTAAAGGTTGTTTAAACCCCCTTCATCCCTCCCCCCACCCTCTACAATTAACAAACCCTTTAAAAATACTTCTTAGAGAGTATAGTCCATGACAAAAGTTAAATGCTAAGGAATTGTTTGATAAACAAAGGTTGAGTGAGGCAGATTTCTGTGGGCAATTGTACAGATGTAGGAATGAGAGGCAAGTGCTAGAAATATGTCATTTTAGTCTTAAACACGAAAAGTTGTTTTCTTCTTCTTCTTCTTCCTTCTTTCGTGTTCTTCCACTTATGACACCGGGTCTCTCTGTGCAGACTAGGCTGGTCTTGAACTCATAGAGACCCTCCCAAATGCTGGGGGGTTAAAGATATGATCACCATGGCAGGCTTTTCAATTTGGGTTTAATCAATGGCATTTCAAGTTTCCTGCTTTTATTAGCAAAGAGAACCAGAGACTGTATGGGGGGGGGGGGTAGTGTTTTCTTTTCCATAATTTGCTCCTTTTGGCATGCTTCAATTTGAAGAGTTTCAAATTTAGCCTCAACTTAGCATTGAAGTTCAGTAATTTTCAATTTCAATTTATGGACTCATTTCATTGTGAGTTTATAAAAGCAAATATTACCAAATTTGAAGAACATTTGTATTTACTGGAAGACTGTTCAGAGTATCATAGGAAATACTTGAGTATCTAAGGTATAAAAGTTTAAACTAGTCCAGATGACTGGAATTAGCCATACACTCATAGGAACAGCATATTTTATGATGAGAAGTGTTAACACATTATATGCAAAAATATATAATTTTGCCCTGGGGCAACAGCTGTAGATAAAGGACTTGCCCAGTGAGATGACATGAGTTAAAACTCCTAAAACCCAGATGCAGCAATCGCATACCTGTTATCCCATATTTCTATGACAAGATAGGAGATGGAAGCAGGATCCCCCGAAGTTCACAGGCCAGCTAGCAGATGCAGCAGAAGCAAGAGACCCTGTCTCAGCAAGATGGAAGGTGGCAACTGACACTCAAAGCTGCCCTCTGACCTGCACACATGTTCTGCAGCATATACATCTTTACACACAGAGACTTTTAAAAAGTAGGTAGTTCTTAAGTAGTAGTATGGATCGAGATCAAATAACAAAACAAACCAAACAAACCCCCAAACATTCTGTACATGTCTTTGAAATTTGTAAAATTGATTAAATTTTGCAAAAGCTGAAAAAGAGCAAAATTTCTCTTTCAATTAGTCAGATCATATTAGGGTTTTCCAGAACCGAACCGAGAAAGTTATTAAAGAAGATATTTACTAGATCGTCACATATGATAGGGGCTGGTGATCCAACAATGGTTGGTTGTACCAGAGAAGTAGAGATCTTGGTAGCTGCCCACTCTGAAAAGCTAAATGCCTTGGGGGGCCCAATCTGAGGCCAAATACTGGAAGCTCCTAGAGAGTCACTAGAACTGAGTCCAAGTTAAGAGGAAAAAGACAGCAGAGGTTCATAGTAGCATCAATAGATACACTCACACCAAAAGGAAGGGACGTGTGTGCCTGCTGCTTTTCCTGAGACTTCATCTAGGACCATGTTGGGAGTTGCTACCCACACTGAATCTGTGTTTTCCCCTCCAAGTCACTGCCCTACATATCACTCCTTCTATGGAAATTTCCTCACCAATATACAGGTGCATTTCATCAGTCAAGTGAACCTAGATTATACACAATTTCTAAATAAAGATGCTAACAAAGTTATTTCACCTAACATGATTTTCATGTACAAATGAAAACATTGTTTCCACAGAATAGGTGCTAAAGTCCCTTAAGGAAAACGTATTCACTTATTATACCATAATTAAATATGACAATACATAGCAATACCCAGTATTATTAAATCAATAAATATATTACATGGTAAAAGAAGAGATTAAAGAAAACATGAATATCTATTTTATATGTGTGTATATTTCTTAGCTTCATTTCCTGTTGTGACAAAATATCCAGGTAAAAGCAACATAAAGGAAAGGGGGGGGCTAATTTGGCTTATAATTCCATCACTGTGGGGAGTCAATATGGCAGTAACTTGAGCATCTTTCACATCCATAGTCAAAAGCAGAGAACAGTGAATTAACACTTGTGTGCTTGTGCTCAGACAGTTAATACTCCACTTTTATATGCTTATAGATTCCAGTCAGGAACTGGCACTTCCAACAGTGGGTGAATCTTTCTATCTCATTTATGCAATCAAGATAACTGTCCACAGGAATTCTCAGGGGCCCATCTCACAGGTGATTCTAGATTTATCACATTGGCAATCAACACTATCAAGTACAAAAATAAACATATTCTTTTTTTTTGTTTTTGAGTCTATGCATCCCTGGCTGTTCTGAAACTCACTATGTCAACCAAGTTGGTCTTGAACTAACAGACTCATTTGCCTTTGCCTCCTGAGAGCTGGCATTAAAGGAATATGCCATCACACCCAGCCCAACATATATTCTCTTAATAAAATAAGACCCGATAAAATCAGAATCCTCACTTCTGTAACTGGACCCACAGGCATGCCATATTTATAAGTACCTTCTGATGTCATTTTGTATTTCTTCCTCTTCAGCAAGTGCTAAGCATTTTAATCTTTTTTAATTTTTAATTTAAAATAAATTTTGGTATAAAAAAAAACTTGTAAGTAACTAAAAACATCATCATACACCCAAATCAACTGGTTCTTTGCCTTGAGAAGTGATTCAAACTTGCATTCTTGAGTATCTGAGCCATTTATTACCCTGTTTGGACTGAGTTGTAGCTTCCCATGGGTTTTAATCAACAGACATGGCAATAAAAAGGAAATCCAGGAATAGACTTCCTTTCCTTGTATTCTAGTTTGAATTGTTATTGTTGTTGTTGCTAAAACACTGACCAAAATCAACTTGAGGAAAACGGATTTGTTTTAATTACACTTTACATTCCAACCGCAAGAGAAGCCAGGGTAGGAGAATCTCAAGGCAGGAACTTAGACCTTGAAAGTAGGATCTGAAGAAGAGACCTGAGTCTTGGCTTGCTCCTCGTGGCTCACTCAGCCTGCTTTCTTATACAGCACCTACCCAGGAGTTGCACTACCCACAGTAGCCCTGTCCCATACATCATTAATCAAACAAATGCCCCCACAGACTTGCCTACAGGTCAATCTAATGGCGATTTCTCTTACAGGTAACTCTAGCTTGTGTAAAGTAAACAAAAAATAATCAGAACATCTCCATTGCTGAATGGCAGTCTCATTCCCCACTGGTCAAGTGGAACCGTCACTCCAGTAACAATAACAATTTTTAGTTAACTCAAGGGCACAAGGAACCCAGAGTAAATGGGTGTGGTGTTAGGTATGTGTGGGTGTCTTAGCTTCCAGTTCAAAGGAATGGGTGGGTGTTCCTCCTGGTGGAACCATAATATCTACAGAACACGAAAAAAAAAATTTGCTGGTGAGTTATAGGGATGATTCCCACGCCCTCAAGTCCCGGACCCATAGGAGAAACAGTGCTGTATAAGATGCCAACTTAGAGCACATCCATTGTCCTGGAGAATCTTGTCCTAGCACCGTGAGCTCGTGCCAACTCATTTGTTGTTAAGATATTTGCTATAACGACATCTCAAAAGGCCATTTCACTATTCAAACAACCAAAATTCTTCAGAATGGTAGGGAACAGGGGAAAAAAAGATACTCTCTTGCTCCACTGCTTAAGCAAACTTCATAGAATTGTCATGCCACCATTTATTTACAAGAGTTAGACTTAGAAACAAATAGTTCAGATATCTATTTTAGTAATAAACTAATCAGTGTGATATAATTTTAGAAAAATTTCCTTCAGGTTATGTAATTTTTGGAGCATTCTACATAAATTACTTTGCATTGAACCTTTCATAATGTACATTTATGGTTGTCTACTACCTGAGGAATTTCACAGAATTTTAAAACAATTTCTTACAGTCAACCTTCTGAGCAAGTTTTGATATTGGGTGCATTTTTAGTTTGTTCTTTTGTTTGTTAATTGAAAAATATGACTAGTGGCAGCCCTCATAACTTTATATTGATACTTGTTTGCCTCACTAAACATTTTAACAATTTTTTATAGAAAGGGCATGCAATAAGGAGTCCTTCCCACATTTTACGCTTAGGAATTCTCTCTAGCATGGGTCTTTTCATGTATTCTAAGGGAACCACAACGAGTGAAGGCTTTCCCACACTGCTTACATATGTAGGGCTTCTCACCGGTGTGAATTTGCTCATGTCTCTGACAATCACCCAAAGCAGGAAAGGCTTTCCCACACTGCTTGCATGCATAGGGTCTTTCTCCACTGTGAATCCTTTCATGGCGTCGAAGGGAACTGTACCCACTGAAAGCTTTCCCACACTCCTTACAGTCATAGGGCTTTTCCCTAGTATGAATCCTTTCGTGGCGCTGAAGAGAACTCTGTATAGTGAAGGCTTTCCCACATTCCTTACATCTATAGGGCTTCTCTCCAGTGTGAATTCGTTCATGTATCCGAAAGGTACCAGAAGAGATGAAACCCTTCCCACACTGCTCACAGACATAGGGTTTCTCACCACTGTGGATTCTTTCATGATTTCGAAGGGAGGTACGAGTAGTGACAGCTTTATTACACAGGTTACAAACATAGAGTTTCTCTCCAGTGTGAGTCCGTTCGTGTACTCGACAGGTACTTGAAGAAATGAAACATTTGCCACAGTATTTGCATACATAGGGTTTCTCTCCACTGTGAATTCTTTCATGGCGTGGAAGTGAACTTTGGCCAGTGAAAGCTTTCCCACAATACTTACATACAAAGGGTTTCTCTCCGCTGTGAATCCTGTCATGACGTCGAAGGGAACCACGACTAGGGAAGGCTTTCCCGCAGTGGTTACATATGTAGGGTTTCTCACCAGTATGAGTTCTTTCATGTCTTCGAACCTTACTTGAAGAAGAAAAGGCTTTCCCACATTGATGACATTTATACGGCTTCTCAATGGCGTGGGGATTTTCATGTTTCAGATAGCACTCAGGATACATGAAGGTTTTTCCACATTCCCTAAATTTATAGAGACTGTCTTCACAGACCTCATATTCATATCGTTTATGTCCGGGTTGAAGAGGAATATGCATATTTAGGGGTGGAAGACCAATAAGTATGTCTTCGCATAAATTACTTTCACACCGTTTTACTCCGTGAGAGGTTTTCTTGTGCATGACAGTATCTGGAAACTCACTGAAGATCCCGTCACACCGTCTGCCTTCATTGGGTTCATACAATAATTCCACCAGTCCACGTCTGTAAAAAGTAGAAGGCACAGTACTCAGATCTCACTTATAAGTTACCAGTCAGGACAAGTGTTCATATTTCACATGGCTAGAATTCTTTAACATGAATGTGCTACATGTCCCACAGGATTTCCAGAGGACATATCATGTGAAAATGCTGGTATTCGTATAGATGTTAACACTTTTACCAAGTAAAATATTCTGCAAGCACTGAATGCTCATGCCATTATGCTTGCTTATTCACCTGTTTATTTTTCATTATTCATTTGTTCTGGAGTCTTGCTTCTTGCTGTGCTGCTTACGTTTGCCTTGAACTAACTGCCATCTATTGCTAGAACTGTAATTAGTCAGTCCTAAAGGTGCCTCTCTATGACACATATTCTTTAAACAAAATGCTTCTACAAAAATGCTTTCAGATTTTAAAATACTTGCATATATTCAGTATATTTTGAAGATGATAACCAGTGGAAAGAATACATTCCTTCAAGCTTTTAAATTATTATTACTGGGTAAGTAGAGGAGACTGTATAAAGGTCTTAGAGGAAAACTTGGTGGAGTCAATACACTCTTCATTTAAAAAAAAAAAAAAACCTCATACTCAAAGCCTGAAGATAATGTCATACATTTTCTACTTTTATTATTATTTAATGTTTAAAACAGTATTTATTTGTATTTTTAAAAAACTGTAAAGATTTGTTTTATTTTTAATTGTGTGTGTGTGTGTGTACATAAGTGTACTGTACTGTACTGTACCTGTACTGTACATTGTCTAAAACTGGAGTACAGATGTTTGCTAGCTGCTCCAACATGGATGCAGGAGACCCTACTCAGGGTCTCTGAAGAATGGTATTTGTGAGCTCAGTCCTCAGCCGGCTACATATCAGTGTGTGTGTGTGTGTGTGTGTGTGTGTGTGTGTGTGTGTGTGTGTGTGATGGGTGAGTACAGATGTGCCACTACCTCAATATAGATATCAGAGGACAACATGTAAGAGTTGGTTCTCTTGATTCACCATGCATGTTCTGGGATGGAACCACGGTCATTAGACTTAGTGGAAAGCACCTTTCCCTCCTGAGCCATCCTCACTAGTCCTGACTGTGTGAGGTGTGGTGTCTGCATGTGGTGGTCAAATGAGAATACCAGGGATCCTCTTCCATCACTTTCCATGTCAACCTCTTGAGACAGGGATCTCTTATTGGATCTGGAAGTCATGCTACCCTTCTCACCCTTTCAGCTTGGCTGATAGCCAGACAACCCTAGCTATAGCTCAGTCTTACCTTTAAAAAACCCGTGAGTGCTGGGGATCCCCAAACTCAAGTACTAATGCTCACACAGCACATGTTCGTACCCCCGATGCACTCTCTGTCCAGCCCATATCATTTTGTTTTGTTTTGTTTTCTTCCCAGATCATTTTTAATTTATTTATTCCTTTTACATACTGATCACTACTTCCACTCCTGGTCCCCTCCTTCCACAGTCTCTTCACCTACCCACTTCTCCTTCTCCTCTGAGAGGGTAGAAGACCCCCTGGGTACCCCCTGACCTTGGCACTTCAAGTCTCTACATAGCCCATATCATTTTAAAATAATTTTGTACATGAAACAAAATTTGTATATACTTGATGATCAGAAAATCAACTGTATCATCTTGTTAGTATATTCTTTCACCAACTCTCTATGAATTTTTATAAAAATTATTGGAGATTAAATTATTTTAAAGTTGGGTTTATTTTAAAATTTCTACATTCTTAAAAAATTCCTATTTATTTATTTATTTATTTATTTATATGTGTATAGGTGTTTTACTTGCATGAATGTCTGTGCAACACCTGCATGCAGTGCCTAAACAGGTCAGAAGTGCATGTCCGATCTCCTAGGACCGGAGTAATAGATGCTGGGTGCTGGAATCTAATCCTGGTTGTCTGAAAGAACAATGTTATTAACTACGAAGCCATCTATCTACCTTTCATTCCCAAATTATTAAGCAACATTCCTCTTATTTGGAGGGGACAAATTTTACCTTAGGTTTCTCCTAGAATCTTCATCAACATCTTTACTCCTCTGGACTTCCTCAATTTGTCCTAAAATGCAGAGCCAGAAAAAGTATTATGAAACCTACCTATAACAAGGAAATGCTTGGAATATTTATCACATGTACCCTTTATATCTTAAATCACTGAACAGCATTGGCAAGCAAAGCAGCTCTCTCATTGTTAAGCAAGGAAATGACCTTATCGTTACCTATAGCAATTAGGTTTTTGAAGGTTTCCTGCATCACATCTGTGTAGAGCTGCTTCTGGGAAGGATCCAGTAAATCCCACTCCTCCAAGGTGAAGTTCACAGCCACATCCTCAAAGGTTAGACAGTCCTAAAATATGCCATATCAGGGAGAAGAATGAGATTCACAGCACTGTAAAGTAGATACCTTCTCCAAGGAGTTCACAGGGTATGTGTTTCTCCAAAGGCCATGACACTCTCATTCACCATGCACACCCTCCACCTCTTACACGGCAATTCCTGTATTAGATTGGAACTCGTTGTTACAGAAATAAGAAATAACAGGACAGGAATAACAACTATGCTGCTGGGTCTTGCAATCCAGTAAGATTTTTTTTTTTTTTGTATACAGTTTAAGACCTCACAAGACCGTCCAGCTACTTAGTGCACACACAGCTAACACCAGCTATCCTGCATCCACATAGTCTTAGAAAGGACTCAATCCAAAGTGTGACTTTTGCTTTTGTCTATATATTGCTCTTGGAATGGATCTCAACAGACTGATAGCAAGGGGTGGGGACCTGTGCTTTTGTACACAATGTGTTAGTTGCTTAAGTCCTGCTTTCCCTTTAAATGCTTAAAAGTTCTTAACATGATCACGAGAGGGAGACCACTTGAGCATTCCCAAGCTGTTATGAGAATGATGGGCCTTTACTGAACTGCTCTGAGAGTAATTATCACTTTTTGTCACAATTTATTATAGTTCGATATATTTATTATGCCTGCACGAAGAGAAAACTTCTGGAAGGTACTGGGTTTCTTATGAAGTAACCACAGGCATTCTGGAGAGTAATTTACTAAGCTAATTTAGAAAAACATTACTTTTTAAAAATAAATTAGAAAATGTCAAACAATGAAATGATAGGAATGATGTCACAATTTTAGATGCAACACAATGAGTTCAAGATAGCACCCCCTCGAAAGTTTTTTTTTATTTTTTATTCAAGTAACTGCAAATAGAAACCAGGCTAGAAGAAATACCAGCCATCCTTCCCCATAGAACAAGGGGAGAAGGTGGTCCCTATACCCCTTTCCCACTAAAATAGACCCCCCTCTTTCCAAGTAGTGCTCAAAACTGCCCTATCAAAGTGGCAGAGCCCTATCTTCCCTGGGGTGGAGTAGTAACCAACCTGCTGCCCCTCAGCCCTGCTTTCCTGAGTGTCTTGGAGGGGAGAAAGCATTCAGAAGGGAGGATGAACACTTGGCGCTAGCAGTAGCAGCAATGGTAGGTGTCTAAGAATGAGTACTGAACAAAAAATCAACACAACTATCAAGAGGTTTCTGAACAGAAAAAAAAGGGGGGGACCAGAACCTTGGGGTGGGGGACAGGGAGGCACAAGTGGGCAAAACTAGTTCCTTAATGCCCCATTGGAGGAATGAAAAGAGCCCAGAGTACAACCAGAAGAAGTGAGTTAGCACCCCATTTGCCATAGGTGGAGAGAAGTCAGAGAATAGGGCCTTACCCTGGAGATAGGTGGTAACTCCCATCTGTCACCTCATTAGGTACTACCACAGGAGAGCAAAGTGGGTGGGGCTAGCATCTGTCTTATTTATTGTAGTCCAAGGAGCTTACCCAACCTAGTAAAGGATGTAGGTAAGGTGAAACAAAAATGATTGAGAGTCTCACCTGGTGACAATTTGGTGGGGTGCATGCTAGGATCTAAGTATCCTCTGCACTGACCACATCTGGTACTGTAAGGTCAGCCATGAAGCTTGTCAGAATAAGATGGGGCTAGGACCCCTTAAGGCCAGGGAATACTTCCAGGACCCTCTACAACAGCAGTTCTTATCCTGTGGGTCATACATCAGATATTCTACATAATCAAATATTTACATTAAGGTTCATAGCAGTAGCAAAATTATAGTTAGGAAATAGCAATAAAAATAATTTTATGGTTGGAAGTCACCAAAACATGAGGAACTGTATTAAAGGGATCCAGTATTAGGAAAGTTGAGAACCACTGTATTATAGGATCTGTCTGTCTGTTGAGTGTAAGGTCACAAGGTCTCACGGCAAAAAAAAAAAAAAAAAAAAATGCCTCCCTTGGATAAATAGCTTTAATAAAGCTCCTACTGGGAATACGCTTAAGAAGCTTGAGTCAAGCGAAGTTCACTGAATTGTCAGTGTGCCGTAGTCAGTGTCCATCCTGAGACGAGACCTATCACTAGCCCTTCTCTAGAGAGCAGTCAATCCACTCTCAGCTCATCTTAGGGGGCTGGTGTACATCCATCCACATGCGGTGCTACATGAAACAGTTGGAGGTAGCATCTCTGACATAAGCATCCTGAAAAGCTCATTCTGAATGGAGCGTGGGTTGTAACCAGGGAAACTCAGGAATACTGTGATCCTGCCCTTTATCCCATGAAGCAATACCAGATGTATGCTTTTTTTTTCCAATGTTCTTCAAGGCATTGAGGACAGACCTAGAGACTGACGAGGATTGGGGTGTAGAAGAATAATCTAGTACATAATTAGGTGCTTCAGTTGCTCTGTGCAGGGTTCTAGCAACCCAGTAGGGTTTGGATTCTTCCCACCATTTTTTGCAATAGTTAAAAAAAAAAAAAAAGGTCTAGAGCAATTACTACGTTGATCTGTCTTGGGTTCCTCTTCTGGGGGTAGGTAGCTTTGTGTATGTTGCATCTCCACAGGAAAAGTCTCTATACAACAATGACACAATCCTGTCTGACATGAGAGATGAGCATAATAATAATAATAATAATAATAATAATAAAGGTGGTTGTCTTCTTATGTGGAGGACATGTTCTAGGACATGCCTCAGTGTCTGACAGAAACAGTGGACAGTAGATAAACACATATGACAAAAAAACAGTACCATGCACCTTGCTATAAAAGCTTCAAGGAGCATCTTGTGCAGGAAGTTGGAGAGGAGGGAGCTGATGTTGAAGGAGCGCTTTTAGAAAGCTGCCCAGTAAATTTCCAGATGTAATAACGGAGTCTCTGATGGAAAGCTGAAACCAGTCTAGTACTATAGGCACTAGCTACCTAGTATATACACTCTCATTCCACCTGGCCTGTTACTCAGTATGCTGACCTGTATACTCATGAGAGACGCTCTGGTGGCCTGGCCTGTGGCTTCTGAGTGCTATAGCTCAGAGGAAGGTTAGAAGAAACCATCAAAGAGAAGATTAAAGACAATGCATATATTCTAGCTAACATTGATACTAAAGATACAGAATCTCGCCCTATGCTCCAGGTTTTTAAATTCGGATTTATACCCTGCTACAGTGCCTCGGTGGTTCTGGCAACTTGTTCTGTCTGTTGCTTGTGACAAATATGAGCAAAACATTCACTTCGACTGTAGTTTTCCTTATCAGTTCCACCAATCTCACAGGATTCCTGAAATATCCATGTGTAGTTTGTTTGTTTGTTTGTTTGTTTGTTTGTTTGTTTTAACAACATCTTCAAAAACATTTCTCCCTAATTTGAGGGTGCTACCCATTTCTCCTCTGGCCACAGAAGGCTATTTAAGGCAGAATCAAGTTTATAGAATCAAAGCATAAGAAGGAACTGAGGACAATTAAAGGCCATTTCAGGCAGATCCATATGTAGTGATAACAGAGTAGAGTATGACTAATATGTGGCAATGATGTTTAACTCAAAATACAATAACAACTACATGGGCCAAGTGGCACCCCCAAGAGAACATTACTTCCCAAGACCAACACATTAGCTGTAGGATTCCTACTAATGGGCATTCTTACTCTTCTTACGTTGATGCTAATCACACCATGAAAAGCCAATATTGTGCACTCACGCAACTCCACTAAATACTATTAGAAGATAGATAAAGTTCAACAATAGCTGTATTTAGGATGATAGACAGAGGGATACTGAAGGAGATGTTATTTCCATAAAGAAAAAGAACCTCAAGGGAAATAATTATAATTATGTAAACTAAGAAAATAGTAACTATGAAGATGAAAACAGAATTTAACACGTATAGTTTCTTCCAAATGAGGATAATGTGTATGGGGACCTGACCTTCCCACCCCCCAACACACACACAAAGACAAGTACACTCTTCAACAGAAGCTACCAAGTAGCAATTCTATTACTATTTTCCTCCACATTATACATTATGTTAAATGATTATTCCCTGCAAAATACAGCAAAACCTCAGTAGCAGAAAAGAGGGCTCTAAGTATATCATTTTTTATAAGCAATTTCATTTATTTTCCCTAGCAATATCATTAATTTATGTCTGAGAACTACTTATCTTTTAGAAATGTTTGCCCACATGTAACTTACTGCTTAAATTTAGGTTCTTACAACAAGCAAAGAAAAAAATTCCCTTACAACAAGAACTATCAAATCTTTGGTAAGACAATCAATCAGATGATCACACCGTAACCACAGTTCTCGCCTCACCTCCCACCCATTCCCAATTTCCTTTTTTACCAAACCCGCATGCCCAATTCTGGGATCAAAATTGTTAAGCTTTACTTCATTGAAGCATACACACACACACGCACACACACACTCACACCAAAATAGTTTGAAGAATCAACAATAGACTCACGTGTTTGAACACTTGGTCTTACACTATTGGCATTGTTGGGAAAGGTTGTGAAGCCTTGAGGAGGTGAAGTGGCTCCCTAGGGGAAGGCCTTGTGGGTTTTGGTTTTTGGTTTATTTTTGTTTTGTTTTTCGAGACAGGGTTTTTCTGTGTAGCCCTGGCTGTCCTGGAACTCACTTTGTAGACCAGGCTGGCCTCGAACTCAGAAATCCACCTGCCTCTGCCTCCCAAGTGCTGGGATTAAAGGCCAGCCCTGCCTTTAATTAAAGACACCCAGCTGCCTTGTGATTTTATAGTTGGCTCCACTTCTTGCTGTTTGTCTGCTTCCTGAGGACAGAGAGTGACCACCTGCCACTGTGCCTTTCGTGCTTTGCTGTATTCCATCTGAATGTAAACCAATGTAAGACCTTCTTCCCTTAATGTATTTCTTCTCAGGTATTTTCTCACAGAAACAAGAAACATAACTAATATAATGGGCAATGCGAAGAGTGCTGCTCATACTAATCCAGTGAACATTAATATCGTAAGATTTAATGAAGTTCTGTGCATAAATATAATATTACATGAAATAAAATGACTCCTAGAAAGCAACTACTGATAAAACCACAAGAAGACAAAGAATATATATAGGGCTGTATGTATTTTAAAAAATTGAAGTAGTATGAAGTATGTGTCCCAAACAGGAGAGACAAAGCATGGTTTCGTTGGTTTATTCTAATATTTCATAAAAATGGTTATCATTCACCTACAATCTCTTCCAAGATATAGAATAAAAATCTAGACTCAATGGGAGACTTTAGCACGGTTATGCAGCATTACCTTAATACTTGTATATATAAAACTATATCTGTATATAACTGAACCATATACAATTAAATCTGTAACATGATACTATTCATACAGAACAATAAGAAAAACAGGTGAAAGAGAAATATGGAAAGACAGAGACTCATAAAACATGAAGAATTACATAAAAAATGTTCAGTGTCAAAGATAATCAGTACAAATAACATATAATCATAAATTATGCTTGCTATTATATTTAATGCTAAATAATAAACTAGATTATATGAAGTGTTATTAAATCACACAATAAATACACATCTATAAAAATACAAATTTCTTGCTAAACTTGACTTTACCCATAGTTGAAAAGTCACCTACATTTCCCCATTGTGTAAGAACACAATATGAACCTGGGGACAAAATAATATTATGACCATCACCAAACAAAGCAGGAACAAAATAAAATAAATACAGAACAATTCCAATTAACAATTCCAAATAATGAAGCCAATTTCCAACAAGCAGAGAAATGAGACAAGGCTGGTCTTACTACAAATTTAGTTACCAATACCAATATAATTGCTAGAGACTAGGACAAAGAAACCACACTGTTTAAAACAATATTAACTGCATTCAAAATTCAAAGGTGATGAAATGTCACTTAGTAATAAACAATTTATAAAATTGTGAAAAGGAAAACCAGGAAAGAGAAAAGTAAAGGAGAAAGCCTCTATGTAAGGAGCTAAATAAAATCAAAGCAAGCCTCTGGAGGTGCCATATCCTATCTGTTCACCAACAGTGGAACTGCATGGGAATACACACGCTGTCGTTGAAAGTGATTGCTAACAAATACCTTATTTTAAGGATTCATTGGGTTAGCAAGATGGTTCAGCAGACAGAAATGTTTGCCATGAAAACCTGATAATCTGGGTTTAATCTCGGTGTCCCTGTAAAGGCGGGAGGGGAGAACTGCCTCCATAAACATCTCTGTGATTCCTTTCCTCAGCCCTCACAGTCAATCGAGTCAGGAGCCGACCAGGAACAAACATCGCCAACGTTCTATGTTTTATCAGTCTTTGGGTTGGAGAGAGTACTGAGCCTGGGTCTCACTCTGGAGCACGTGCTGACCCTGACTTTACCATCTGGAGCAAGTTGTCCTCAATCTCATAACGACATTCCTGCCTCCGATTCCTGAAGGCATGCTTTGCAAGTGTGCACCCATACAGAGAACTGAAATATCACCATTTTATACTCAAATCACAAAAGAAAGTTAGAGGAGTTTTGTAAACTCTTGTTTTATAGAGACACAATTCTGCAAGGGAAACAAAAGGTGAGATCAGAGAAACAGCCTGCTTCACTTTCACATCACAGGGATGAACCCATCTCTGTGCAGAGACACCATGGTCACTATTTAGGGGCAGGCCAAGAAGGTGCTTCACTTCTGGTAAATCAGGAAATGCTGCGCATCTAGGAAATGCCACTGAAAACTTCAACTTTGCACTGTTTTCAGTTGTCTTAGTCAAGGTTTCTATTCCTGCACAAACACCATGACCAAGAAGCAAGTTGGGGAGGAAAGGGTTTATTTAGCTTACATTTCCACATTGCTGTTCATCACTGAAAGAAGTCAGGACTGGAACTCAAGCAGGTCAGAAAGCAGGAGCTGATGCAGAATCCATGGAGGGATGTTCTTTACTGGCTTGCTTCCCCTGGCTTGCTCAGCCTGCTCTCTTATAGAACCAAGAGTACTAGCCCAGAGATGGTCCCACCCACAAAGGGCCTTTTCCCCTTGATCACTAATTGAGAAAATGCCTTACAGTTGGATCTCATGGAGGCATTTCCTCAATTGAAGCTCCTTTCTCTGTGATAACTCCAGCTGTGTCAAGCATTTTAAGTGACCCTAAAAATTCCACCAGAGAACTCCTAAACCTGATAAACAGCTTCAATGAAGTAGCTGGATATAAAATTAACTCAAACAAGTCAATGGCCTTTCTCTACACAAAGAATAAACAGGCTGAGAAAGAAATTAGGGAAACAACACCCTTCTCAATAGTCACAAACAATATAAAATACCTTGGCGTGACTCTAAGGAAGTGAAAGATCTGTATGATAAGAACTTCAAGTCTCTGAAGAAAGAAATTAAAGAAGATCTCAGAAGATGGAAAGATCTCCCATGCTCATGGATTGGCAGGATCAACATTGTAAAAATGGCTATCTTGCCAAAAGCAATCTACAGATTAAATGCAATCCCCAACAAAATTCCAACTCAATTCTTCAACGAATTAGAAAGAGCAATCTGCAAATTCATCTGGAATAACAAAAAACCTAGGATAGCAAAAACTCTTCTTAAGGATAAAAGAACCTCTGGTGGGATCACGATGCCTGACCTAAAGCTTTACTACAGAGCAATTGTGATAAAAACTGCATGGTTCTGGTATAGGAACAGACAAGTAGACCAATGGAATAGAATTGAAGACCCAGAAATGAACCCACACACCTATGGTCACTTGATCTTTGACAAGGGAGCAAAAACCATCCAGTGGAAAAAAGACAGCATTTTCAACAAATGGTGCTGGCACAACTGGCGGTTATCATGTAGAAGAATTCGAATTGATCCATTCCTATCTCCTTGTACTAAGGTCAAATCTAAGTGAATCAAGGAACTCCACATAAAACCAGAGACAGTGAAACTTATAGAGGAGAAAGTGGGGAAAAGCCTCGAAGATATGGGCACAGGGTTGTGCTGTAAGATCAAGAATTGACAAATGGGACCTCATGAAACTGCAAAGCTTTTGTAAGGCAAAAGACACTGTCAATAAGACAAAAAGGCCACCAACAGATTGGGAAAGGATCTTTACCTATCCTAAATCAGATAGGGGACTAATATCCAATATATATATAAAGAACTCAAGAAGGTGGACTCCAGAAAATCAAATAACCCCATTAAAAAATGGGGCTCAGAGCTAAACAAAGAATTCTCAACTGAGGAATACCGAATGGCTGAGAAGTACCTGAAAAAATGTTCAGCATCCTTAATCATCAGGGAAATGCAAATCAAAACAACCCTGAGATTCCACCTCACACCAGTCAGAATGGCTAAGATCAAAAATTCAGGTGACAGCAGATACTGGCGAGGATGTGGAGAAAGAGGAACACTCCTCCATTGTTGGTGGGATTGCAAGCTTGTACAACCACTCCGGAAATCAGTCTGGTGGTTCCTCAGAAAATTGGACATAGTACTACCGGAGGATCCCCCAATACCTCTCCTGGGAATATATCCAGAAGATGTTCCAACTAGTAAGAAAGACACATGCTCCACTATGTTCATAGCAGCCTTATTTATAATAGCCAGAAGCTGGAAAGAACCCAGATGCCCCTCAACAGAGGAATGGATACAGAAAGTGTGGTACATTTGCACAATGGAGTACTACTCAGCTATTAAAAAGAATGAATTTATGAAATTCCTAGGCAAATGGTTGGACCTGGAGGGCATCATCCTGAGTGAGGTAACCCAATCACAAAAGAACTCACACAATATGTACTCACTGATAAGTGGATATTAGCCCAGAAACTTAGAATACCCAAGATATAAGGTACAATTTGCTAAACACATGAAACTCAAGAAGAACGAAGACCAAAGTGTGGACACTTTGCCCCTTCTTACAATTGGGAACAAAACACCCATGGAAGGAGTTACAGAGATAAAGTTTGGAGCTGAGACAAAAGGATGGACTATCTAGAGAGTGCCACATCCAGGGATCCATCCCATAATCAGTCTCCAAACGCTGACACCATTGTATACACTAGCAAGATTTTGCTGAAAGGACCCTGATATAGCTGTCTCTTGTGAGACTATGCCGGGTCCTAGCAAACATGGATCACAGGGCCCCCAATGGAGGAGCTAGAGAAAGTACCCAAGGAGCTAAAGGGATCTGCAACCCTATAGGAGGAACAATATGAACTAACCAGTACCCCCCGAGCTCTTGACTCTAGCTGCATATGTATCAAAAGATGGCCTAGTCGGCCATCACTGGAAAGAGAGGCCCATTGGACTTGCAAACTTTATATGCACCAGTACAGGGGAACACCAGGGCCAAAAAGTGGGAGTGGTTAGGTAGGGGAGTAGGGGGGAGGGTATGGGGGACCTTTGGGATTGCATTGGAAATGTAAATGAGGAAAATACCTAATAAAAAATATAAAAAATAAAAATAAAAAAATAAAAATAAATTAAAAAAAAAGAATACATGTGGGACTCTGTCCCCAGAAATAAATAAGTAAATAAATTTAAAATATATAAAGAAAAGGAAAAAATCCAAAGACATTCCTATTGTTCAGCAAAGTCAAAGGTCATCTGTCTTAGGCAAAATCTTGGACATTGACCAACTTTTAAGATTATACCAAAATATACTGGGAAAATGATAAATCTTTTTCTTGAGGTAATTTCTCCTCAGACTGCCCAATACACGCATTCTCACAAAGCACAAATTATACTCTGGCTATATATATATATATATATATATATATATATATCCACACTCTTGCTCTCTCTCTGCCTGGTGGCAAACAGAAATAACTGAAGTTGATGAGTTTTACCCAAGCATGTAATCCTGATAAACAACAGTTACAGGCCTTCTAGCTCACAATACTTTCTATACCTGAGAAACAATTTCACCCTTACGCTTAGATGATGTTACTTCCAGGCCTGTCCCTTTAAATCTATGACCAACCCAGACACAAACTTGATAAATGCCCATTTGCCACAGGCTGGAGAGATGGGTCAGTGGTTAAGAGCACTGGCTGATCTTCCAAGGAACTAAGTGACTCCCAGCACCCAAAAGGCAGCTCATAGCCATCTGTAACTCCAATCCCAGAAGAAAGGGGATCTTCTGGTCTCTGTGGTCACCAGGTATGCATGCAGTGCACACACATGCGCACAGGGAAACCACCCGTACATATAAAATAAAATTGTAAAAAAGAAAAAAAAATCCAAATTCCCATAAGTCCCAAAAATGTATGGCTGAATCGAATAGTGAAAAAATAGTAAGCAAACTTCGGACTGGTCTGTTCTTCCTCCAATCATGCTGCTTCTTTCACACCTGCCATCTCCGACCCGCTCGCAGTACAAATCAGCACACAATCTTTCCATTATTGTCACCCAAAGATCAGGATGACTTCAGGTCAAAGTCCCTTCCCTTTTGTTTTCTTTCTCTACACTAGTTTACTTGGGGTGGAAAATAAAGTGTTAGGCCCTTTTCCGCCTAATTACTGGAATGCATGAAGGCCTTAAGAGTTGGGGCTTATCGCTATTGCAAGCGATAAGCATTTTCACATTCAAGTCTTCCTCCAATTAGTATGCAATCTTAAAATCATCACGAATGAACGCCCTGTCAAAGGACAATAACAAAGACGTCAGAGAGAAGCACACATCTCCTCCTCCTCAAACAGCTCAGTTACATATGGATTCTTTCTAATGAGTTGGGCAGTGTGAGGAAGCGCCTGGATACATTAAGATTTCTTTTCCACTCTATGCATCACTAGACTGCAGCCGCAAGCTGCAGCCGAGCCTACTCAAGAATTTGAAAGGTTCCCAGGAAAACAACTGCCGCAGAACGCAGAGACGCAAACCTAACCCCACAGCAGCTCCAGTCCACAGTCCTACATTAAAGGCGAAAGCCCCACAGGATCCTCTGGCGGGCACCACAACGTGAGGGGACCTGGCATAGCGAGGGCGGAGCTGCCGACAGGAAACCGGGTGAAAGAGCGATGGAGTCCCACAGCCCAGGGAGCAGAAGGATTCTCTCAAGCCCCACCACCACCCGGGGGAGGGGGCGGTGTCAGCCTTAGATCGGTGACTTACGGGAGGTCCGCCCACTTCACACACCCGACTCAAGCTCACCATGTCTGTGTCCGGAGCCTCCTGCGGCCTCACCCCCGCTCCTGAGGTCGAAGGTCTTCTGGCCACAGTGGCTGAGCCCCCAAGACTTTCTCAGCTGACAGGATCGCTGCACTAGTATGGCGCGCCAGTAAGAAAGATGGCGGGCAAAGAACTTCCGCCCCGCCCATCCATGCTCCTGAACTGATAGTTCCCACATCTTATACCTGCTTCCAAGGCTTCTAGCTAGCCTAGGGCCTGTTTCTTCTTGACCACAAGAACTAAATGGCTGAACTCTATTGCTGAAAACAAGACACCCTTTGATTGCAGGAAACAGAAAAATCAAGCCAGAACCTTGCAGCAGAGATTCAAGTGTCCTAGCCAGCTGTGAATCCTGTAATCCACAATGTCAATCTGCCGGTTGGTATAAAAGTGGCATGGAAGTTATGGTGGTGACGAACAATTATCTGATTGTGTTTGAGGCCCTCCCTCCAGAAGGGAACTCAAAAGCCCTTGGGTGGAAAGGTCATTGGCCCTAACCTATCGTTGTTTTGCTATATGGACATGATGTCAAGCTGTCTTATAAATATTTATGTTTATACTGATAGATTAGTGCTGCTGTTAAGAATATTAGTACTGGCCAAAGAAGTCTCTCTGTGCAGTGGGTGATGTTTAATACAAAAATCCATAAACAGTCCAAGTCCTGACTAGAAGTAACTCTTGAATACTTGCCCCTGTCACCCAATCCAAGGCATGGAGAACGTCATAAAAGAAGAAAAGAAAAAATACAAACATTGAAGGATGGGAAACAACGTTGTGAGTGCTGTGTTCTGGACATGATATAGCTGTTGAGCTTGTGAAGTCCAAGCAGCTATAGTTCCCTGCACAATGGGGCCTCCCCAGCATCCCGTTGCCAGGCCCCACTTTTCCTGAGGAACTATTAGAGGTCAATGGCTTGCTGGAGAAGAGTCAGTGTCTTCTGAGGTGTAGCCACTGATAAACTGGCCATGCTTCAGTAAGTAACTCTCAGCCACGTTCACTAAGGTAAGCATGATTAGCATCCTAAGGTCACAAATAAACAAAGCAGTGAAGGCAGGAGGGGAGCTGAGGTGAGAGCAGGGTTCTGCAGAAGGAGGATGGGATAACCAAGTACAACAGCAGGTGGAAAAGATCAAAATACATGTCCACAAAAGTGTGTAAAAAAAGGAAAGAAAAGAAGTGCAGAACTCATCAGTATCTGAAGGAGGGATGTTTCAAGACCTGTAGTGGAAGACTAAAATAGTGGCAATTAGCCTAACCACTATGGTTTCCCTACACAAACATATGAGAAATCTTAATTTGCTAACTAGACACAAGAAGGTATTTACAACAACATATAATGGTGAACTCGAACTATAACCGCAATATAGAATGAGTCGGTTTCTGTCTCAACGCCATGGTGCCCCACACTCACCTTTCTTCGTGGGCTGATGTGAAGTCACATAGCTGCTATATGATGAGATTATACGCGGTGAATGATGCACTAGCACAGCTGCATATCTCATGATGTTACTCAGATCTACCCATGATTTAAAGTTACACATATTTACCTCTAGAAGACTTCATTTAATGTTTTCAGACACCTGTTATACTGAAACTCCAGAATCTATACCGAAAGTAAGGAGTTTGAGCAGAAGATACTAGCCATGCTCAACGCTCACAAAACTTGGGTAGAGCTGTCTAAAACCCTCTGGGAGATGAAGCAAGTACTTTAGTTGTCATGTACTGAGCAACTGTCCTTGTGACTGCCACAGAGCTACCCTGTATGCAGGTGACTCTTTATCTGTGAGGTCTTAAGGGTGACCCTTCTTCCATGGACTCCCATGCACTTTACTGTTGAAGACTGCAGCAACCTCACTCTCTCAATTTCCCTGGGCCTTTTCTGCTTTGGGGGGTCTGTGATACCTCTGCTCCTACCATACAATTTTGCCTTGGCTTTAGGAGTGCTGGAGAGATTTCTTGGAATATACAGCGGGAAAAATCTACCCTTCTTTATACTCTGTGGACCTGGAGTATTAGAACCGTATACTGAGATTTCTTTGTGTCGTCTCATGAGTAGGCAGAAGGGAAACACTGACTCCTTTAAGCACAACAGGGTGAAAACAGATTTACTGAGAGGCCTTAGTCAGCCTCAAGGTTATTTAGTACCCTGATCTGCCTCCCCTACATTAAATTCTTCTGTATCAAGGGCACGGCATGTTGATGTATCCCTATAACCTTATCACTTAAGAGGCTGAGGAAGGACTGTTACTTTGTGCCCAGCCTGGGCTAAATAAAACAAACAAAAATATATCACCATAAACAACATGAACAAAATAACCCATGCTTTTGCAAATATGGGAAGGAAAGCTTTGAAGCTCTGCAAACTGCCTTTCAGGTCATTTTCCCACATCTTTCATGAATATCACCAGGCTTCCTTCTAGCCCATTCTACAGGTAAGGTGGCTTAGTCATCACTTGCTATTCTCCTCAAAGTATACTTTATTATATTTTAGAATGGTTGGGCAGATGATAGACTGTAACCTGGACTTGTGAAGTAAATAAACCATATTTTCAAGTTTTTTTTTTCTTTCTTTTTGAGACAGGGTCTATGTATCCCTGGCTGATCTGGAACTTGCTATGTTGATGTTGGATATGGTAACAGATATGATGACACTCTCGTGTATTTACACACTGAAGGTGCACAGCGAAGAAGAAGAAAAAAAAAAAAAAAAAAAAAAACACCCAACTCTTTTTTTTTTTTTTTGAGACAGTCTATGTAGACCAGGCTGACCTTAAACTTGAAGAGAGCCACCTGCCTCTGCCTCCCAAAAGCTGTGATTAAAGGTGTGCGCCAGCACTCTCAGGCTGAAAAGATGACACTCCAACTTCTGTACTATACTATCACCTGTCATCATTTATTCTTCTTATCTTCCGTCTTTAATTTTACAAATGGACTATTATTTATATCATTCTGATGACAGTACTAAATGTCCCTCATATTCTTATTTAGGACACATGGGAACTCCGCCATACATTTCTAGAACTAGAAATGGAACTGTGGATCTGGGGTATATTTCTTTCAGTTATATTACAGCTCATACCATGGCTCCCACTGTAGGGTAGCTTTGCCCACATTCAAGCTACGCCACTTTGGCCATGTCTGTTCATCTACTAGCTATGGTGATTGATTGATTGATTGATTGATTGATTGAGATTGGGTCTCATTATGTAACCCAGACGATCCTCAAGCTTGTAATGTTCTTTCTTTCCAAGAAAGATTACAAGCTATAGCACCTTATTCTGTTTGGTTGTGCTTTCAGAATTAGCTTCCCAGATGGCTGGGAACATTAGACATTTGTACATGGATATTAAAAACCCTTAGCCGAGTTTTGTGGCATACAGCTTTATTCCCAGCACTCCGGAAAGAGGCAGGTAAATCTCTATGAACTCCAGCCCTGCCTGGTCTTCACAGTAAGTTCCAAGCAAGCAAATGAACCGGTCTTCACAACTGCCCCATGTGCCTACCGTAGTTTCTGTATTAGCCGCCCTCCAGACATCCTGCAAAGTATTTATCCCTTTCATGTTCAAAAGCATTTTTGTTTTGCACATGGTGCTTGGTATTGAATCTAGTTCAGCAAATATCCTCTGCCACTGGAGTACCTCCCCAGCTCTTTTTATTTTAAAACACACTCTAAGTCGCCTACGCTGGGGACTGCAACATTCACTCTGCAGCCCAGACAGGCTTTTACCCTGCTATCCTGCTTTAGTCTCTTGACTAGCTGGAATTTCAGGCCTGAACTCCGTCGGTCTGGCCTTGAAACACAGAAATCCAACTGCCTCACTCTTCTGAATACTAAGATTAAAGACATGAGCCAACACACCAGCAAAATCAGGCATTTTTTTTACGGTAATTGGTAAGCAAAAATTTAGTAAATATGGTTCCCATTATTTTGCTCAATTTCCCGTTACTCCAGTGAAAGTAAAACAATAAGTCAATGTAGAAGAGGGTCAGAATGTATTATAATGCACAAGGACACCTGGCTGGATATGGGGTTTCTTAATCTATTTCCAAGTTAACAAATTTGAAAACACAGAATGCCTACACCACCTTTGTTTTGTTTTGTTCTGGCTTGGTTTTTGAGACACTCTTGCAGCTAGCTCTGGTTGGCCCAGAACGTGAAATACAATCCAAACTGGCCTTCAATTCGTCATCATGTCACATGGGCTGGTGTAGTGGTCATGTGTTAACATGCCCATCTACCTGTACTTTGCAGGAGGCGTCTCGCTGAGGAGACAGGAGTACAGGATTCTGCAAGAGATGGGGCTGGCCGCCGGGGTCCCGCAGCACCCAAAGCAATGTAGGACTGAGGATGTAGGACTGAGGCATCTACCCGGGGAAGACCCGGCGCCCCCTACATTGCCCCGACGTTCGCCTCGTCTGCTCCCGGGCCCTCTTGTAGTTTCAAGAAGGCTCCAGAGGTCAGCTGTCCCGGAGCCAAAGAGGCTTGACCGTACCCGCGGCCCTCCCAGCTGACCAGACCTTGCCAGGAAGAAAGATGGCGGGTGAGGCATATCCGCTTTCTGCCGGCGTTCCTGATTGGACAGCTAGCCGTAAGGACACTTACCATAGCTGAGCCCAAGTCTTGCTGAGGCCCGTAGGAATGATCCTGGTGTTGGCAGCCACACAACACGGACCCTGAATGGCTACCTGTGACTCCCTCAGCTGACAGAACTGTATCACCACAATAGTCTGGCAAGTAAGAGAAGGCCGGTGAGGAACGTCCGCTTCACCAATCGGCGCTTCTGATTGGATAGCTCGTGCTGTGCTCCGTGGTACTAATTGGATAAGCGATCAGACCCCACCCCCACCCCACCCCCACCCCCACCCCCCACCCCCCCACACATTAGAGCTTGGTGGTAAACTCTTAATTTGATAAGTGGGACACAAATGCCATATTGCAGCCATAGCTCTCAAGGCCCAGGCAGAAATCCGCTCCTTTTTTTTTTTTTTTTTTTCGAGACAGGGTTTCTCTGTGTAGCCCTGGCTGTCCTGGAACTCACTTTGTAGACCAGGCTGGCCTCAAACTCAGAAATCCTCCTGCGTCTGTCTCCCAAGTGCTGGGATTAAAGGTGTGCGCCACCACGCCCAGCATCCCCTCATCTTGATAGCTGCATTTAAACAGAATTTAGACTTGGTTTTTCCAAAGAAGGACTTTCTCACTTCCCCCTGGAAATTAAGTCTGGAGTCTGCTTATTTAAAGTCAGATTTAGTTCGTGTACCATGGACAGAACCTTAGAGAAAGGGTACCTAGGCCTGCCACAGAGATAAAGGGATACCCAGCCAGGGAAGGTCCACTGGAAAAGAAGAGGTCTAATGTCACACATGAGAAACTTGAGATGACGTAGTTTGCATCATAGCAAAAGCTTTCCCCTTCCTTTTCACTCAGTCCATACATTTTTCAGCCATGAAAAGAAAAATATACCAAGAGAAAACAGTTATGCTGTGTATTTAGATGAATATGAAAAGTGCGGTTCTATAGTAGCAGTCATAAGGTTCTCTAGGGGCACAGGAATCGGTTCGTTTGCTCTGCCAATTAAAGCAATTTTATTAGAATTTTAAAGAAAAAATCCCAGAGAAGCAAAGTTGTAAGTCACTGCATCTGCTGGGATAGGGACCATTGCCTGGGAACAGGCACTACAAGTTCAGCAACATGGAATAAATATATTTACCCTGAAAGATGGGCCTATCAGTTTTCCTGTCTTTGTTCAAACTGAACATCCCTAAGTTAGAAAGACTCTTCCAAGTTTCCGGATCTCTGCCCTTCTGTGTCCCCATCCCCACCCTTACTCCCACCTTCTTGTACATTTGTTTCTTTACTACTAGGAAGAGCCACTCTTTAGTTGATTCTGCCTGCAGGGTCTGAGATTTCCCCTGTTGCTACCTGTTACTATTAAAACTGGTGAATTCATGAAATTTTTAGGCAAATGGATGGAACTAGAAAATATCATCCTGAGTGAGGTAACCCAATCATAAAAGGACACACACGGTATGCACTCACTCATAAGTGGATATTAGTCCAAAAGCTTTGAATATCCAAGACCAATTCACAGACCAATAAGAAGGAAGACCAAAGTGTGGGTGCTTCAGTCATTCTTAGAAAGGGGAACAAGATACTCATGAGCAAATATGGAGACAAAATGCAGAGCAGAGAATGAAGGAAAGGCCATCCAGAGACTACCCCACCTGCAGATTCAACCCAGATACAGTCACCAAACTCTGACACTATTGTGGATGGTAAGAAATGCTTGTTGAAAGGAGCCTGATATAACTGTCTCCTGAGAGGCCCTGCCAGAGCCTGACAAATACAGAGTCAGATGCTCACAACCAACCATTGCACTGAGTGTGGGGTCCCCAGTGAGGGAGTTAGAGAAAGGACTGAAGAAGCTGAAGGGGTTTGCAACCCCATAGGAAGAAGAACAGTATCAACCAACCAGACCCCTGGCCCCCAGAGCTCCTAGGGACTAAGCCACCAAACAAGGAGTACACATGGCTCCCACTACATATGTAGCAGAGGACAGCCTTGTCAGACATCAATGGAAGGAGAGATCCTTGGTCCTATGAAGGCTTTATGGATGCCCAGTGTAGAGAAATTGAGGGCAGGGTGGAAAAAGTGGGTGGTCGGGTGGAGAAGCACCCTCATAGAAGCAGGGGAAGAGGGAATGGAATAGGGTGGTTCCAGGAGGGGGAAACAGGGTAAGGGGATAGCACTTGAAATATAAATTTAAAAAAAAAAACTGAAAGAAAAATTATTTTTCATTATAATTTATATACTAAATACTTTTAATTGAAATAACTTTTTACTGGAGGTTGGGGGACAGGAATGGGAGAATCAGTGGGGTGGGGGAGGAATGATGGGGTTGATGGAGTTAATTTGGGAAGAAACAGCTACAATTAATTAGGAGTGGTAGGGAAACCTACTGTGGTAGAATCTTCCTAAAATATATGAAGGTGATCCTAATGACATCTCCAAAATAGGAAGATGCGAGTCCCACAGGGCTGTCTCTTGTCACTAAATGAAGTACCCAGTACTGGAACTGGCTTACATCCAATTTAGCAATTGGCTAAAGAGGTTGCATGGAAATAAATCCCAAACAACCTATCTGTTGCCAAGACAATAAGTTGTTCTTCACAAACTGAAATTTCTAAAGACAACACTGACCCAACTCATGGAGCATGGATAGATCAAGCTGGTGCCTACATAGAACCTTCACCCCTACGTTCTAGTGTCTTTGGTATGGGAAGGTACTCTGTAGGCTACCAAAAGGGAAACATAAACACCAACCCAGCAGCAAACCCTTTGATCTAAAATGCTTTCCCAACTGCAAGGTATGCTAAGGCAAAAAGCTTCTGAGACTAACCTACCAACCTTGGATTTAACTTAAGGCCCACTCCACAATATGGAGCCCATAGCTGACACTGCTTGGGTGAATAAGAGCCAGAAACTAAAAAGCCCAGCAACCTAAGGCAAAATCATATATTGCTAGTCATTAAAATAAAGTAATAATAAAATGACTCCTAATGACATTCTGTTATATTCATAGATTCATGCTTTATTCAGCCATCATCAGAGAAGCTTCCTCCTGTAGCAGATGAAAACAAACAAAGACCTACAGTCAAACATTATGCACGCACGTGCGCACGCACACACACACACACAAACACACTTTGGAACACACAGCCCCAAATCCTTCCCAAGAGCTCATAAAATACCATAGAAGAGGAGGAAGAAAGAGGGAATGGAGGTCACCAGGTCAAGGGTCTCTGAATCAACTGAGCAACTCAAATGACTGAACTCATAGAAACCAAAGCAGCAAGTACAGGGCCTGCATGAGGTCCTCTGCATATATATTGTTGCTTCCAGTTAGTATTTTTATGGGACTCTCAAATATATGAACGACTGGGTCTCTGATTCTTATGTCTTCTCTGTCTTCTTTTCCACTTGGTTTGTCTTGCTTGAATACCTCCTGAGTGCAAAAATTACAATTGTGTATCACCACACCTGACTAAATTTACATATTTTAAGTGAGATATGAATGATCAACTTCTAATAGTCTGATATTATTTTTCAATAGTAAGGTACCAAAAAAAAAAAGTCCTCAAGAGAAAATACATATAAGGCTAGGCAGCAGAATAGAGAGTACACCCTTATTCACTCTTCATTAAGGAATGTAAAAACTAACAACTTAGCCAAGATTAATGGTGTATACTTGTTACATCAGGAATTAAGATGAGGAGAGAAAGCAAGGTAGTAGTGGCTCATATCTTTAATCTCAGAACTTAAGAGGCAGAGATAGATGGATCTCTGAGTTCAAGACCAGCCTGGTCTACACACTGAGTTCCAGGACAGTTACAGTTATATAGAGAAACCCTGTCATGTAAAACAAATGAGAGAGAGAGAGAGAGAGAGAGAGAGAGAGAGAGAGAGAGAGAGAGAGAGAGAGAGAGAGAGAGGAAGAAAGAAAAGAAAGAAGGAAGGAAGAAGAAAATGAGGAGACAAGTCTTTTGATAAACGTGAACCTGGGTTATGTAGAAAATCCCTATCTCACAAAATCAAAACACACACAACCATAAAAACCTGATATTATACAGTGAAATACAGTCAAATTACAGAAGTAATTAACACTGAATCACAAAAAAATCAACTGGGTTGCATGATCTAGCCCAATCAATGCCTAATGCAAGTGACAGAAACTTATTCAAGGTAAGTTAGGCTCTGTTTGGTATTCTGCAGATTAGGTGTATCAAGAACATTGGAAAAAGATAAAAATTTTGTTTTTAAACTGTTTATATGATTTTTCTTACACAGGTTACTTCCAGTATATTTTCTTGAAATTGAAGGAAGGAAATAAAGATATATACTCTGAAAATTGAAAATGGAACATTTTTGAGCTTATGTTATTTTCATCTTGCCATGGCATACTGTGGGGCATTGGGCTATACACAGATAGTCTGGTCTCCAGTCAAGCTGAGGTCTGAACCCCAGAGTGGTGATAATTCACCTACATGGCACAGTAGGCGTTCCCTCATGTCTCCTGGAACTCTGGCTCCTGTCGAAGTTACAGCCCCCACAGGAAATGTGTTCAAGTATTCACATAGACAATGTCCCAAGCTTCTGATCTTCAGGCTAGATTCCTCCCAGTTACCTAGCAACAGTAAAGATAACAGCCCACCATAAGAGGGACTGCTTGACCCCACCTCACTCTCTTACTCCCCATACTCTTTTTCCTCCCCTCCCCTCCTCTCCCCTCCCCCCTCCACTCGCCCCTCCCCTCTCCCCTTACTCTCTTTCTCTTTCTCCCTCTTACTCTCTCTTCCTTACTCTCTAGCTTTTCTTCTCTCTCTCTCTCTCTCTCTCTCTCTCTCTCTCTCTCTCTCTCTCTCTCTCTCTCTCTCTCTCCTTTTCCCCTTTCTCTCCTCTTGGCCATGGCTGGTCTCTCTCTCTCCACCTTCTCTCCTTTCTCCCTGCCTTTCTACAAAAAAAGCTCTAAAACCATAGACTGTCTCTGTTCATCAAGGCCTGCTGTGCTTGGATGATGAGATAGGCTTTCTCCTAATGAGCCGTTTCTAATCTCCTGATGGAAGGCCTTCCTGTGTTCCAGTCATGGACCAGACTTAGGACTCTCACCTGTGTGGGAACCTCTCTCCCTCTGCCCTCTCTCCCATAACCCTGGGGCTGAGGGTGTCACCCTGGGGTCCCTGGTTTTGGGGGCTGCCCCTTGTCCACCCCCCTACCCCCCACCCCCATCGAGTAGGGTCAGTGGCTTAGATGCCCACCCAGGGCCAAGTGGAAAGCGTCCGGCAGTCCTCTCATGTCCACCTGCCCAGAGCATAGGTGGAACTCTGGCCAGACACGGGCTATCTCCCCTCCCCCCTCTTTCCCCTGCCCCCCTTAAGTTCCCACAGCATACCAACTCAAAAACTGAAGGTATCTATATTGCTATGACTTGATTATAAACAGAATTTCTTTGAACTCCCTCAGTGCGGCCATTGGTAGCGATCACCTCTGTAGTGGTTTGAATGAGAATGGCCCTGGCAGACTCGTAAGTTTGAACACTTGGTCACCAGGAAATGGTATGCGTTGAAAGGATTGGGAGGTGCTGCAGTGTTGGAGGAAGTGTATCATGAGATGGGGTTGGGGTGGGGGGAATAGTAAAGTTTCAAAAGCCCATTCCAAGCCCAGAGTGCCTCTTTTCTGGTTGCCTGTGGAGGACCAGATGTAGAACTCTCGAGCTACTTCTCTAGCATGTCTACCTGCATGCTGCCATGCTCCCTGTCATGACAACAATGAACTAAACCTCTGAAATTGTAAGCAATCCCCAACTAAATGCTTTCTCTTATAAGAGTTGCCATGGCCATGGTGTCTTCTCGGAACAATTATAAACATCTCCATTCCAAACATAGTTTATGATGATCAGTGGGTCACTGGAGGTATAAGGAAGGAAAAATTTAAGTTGTTAGACTGAAAAAAATAAAACAATTAAAACATACTTTCTCAGAACCTTTAGCCTCCAGTAAAGCAAATAAGAGGGGCGTTTATAGCCACGCGTGCCTACATTAAAAAACTTAAAGGGTAGCTCAGTAGTGGAGTGGTTACTTAACATATGAAAGCTCTGGATTCCATCTCCATCAATAGATAAAAAAGAAAAACTAGAGAGATTTCAAATAAGTACTCTAATGCTGCACCTTAAAGTGTTAGAAAAACAAGAACAAACTAAACCCAATTTAGCTTAAGTTTAGTTAATAAAAATCATGGCAGAGAGCCAGGCGTGGTGGCACACGCCTTTAATCCCAGCACTCGGGAGGCAGAGGCAGGCGGATTTCTGAGTTCGAGGCCAGCCTGGTCTACAAAGTGAGTTCCAGGACAGCCAGAGCTACACAGAGAAACCCTGTCTCGAAAAACCACACAAAAAAAAAAAAAAAAAAAAAAAATCATGGCAGAATCAGATGTGTTGAGAACTGAGGAAGATAAAACTAGAGGAATTCAACAATAGTTCTTAATTTAATTTTTATGAGCATATATTACAGTCAAGTTAGCTTCATTTCAGGGACAGAAGAATGGTTCAACATATGTAAACACTAGATATAAATCTAATCAAAGACAAAAACATTACATGATACTAATCCTCAATATCTGTATAAGAGCTCTGATAAACTCCAGCATGCCTTCATGCTAAAAGTCCTGTGGAAACAAGGGAAAAAAAGATTATATTTTGACATAATAAAATTATAGAAGACAAACCTATAGCAACATTAGAGTAAATGTGCAAAAACTAAAAATAATGCTGAAGAAGTGGCTCCATGGGTAAGTGCTCTTGCCAAAAGGCTGGGTTTGATTCTGTGAACACACCTGGTAGCTCACAACCATCTTCAACTGCAGATGTTTGTGATCTGATGCCATCTTCTGAAATTCACAGACACTGGGCATGCGTTTGGTATACATACACACATGCAGTGCATGCATGTGTTCACACATATAAAATTTAAAAAAAAATTAAAGAACCCTAGCTAAACAAAACTGAAAGCATTTCCTCTGTAGTAGATAGTGAGACAGGAACATCCATTAACTACAATTTAAATCAATATAGTGCTTCAGATTGTGGCCTCCCTTCCCCCAGCCTGGAACCTGCTTGCTCAAGGGTGGAGCTACCGGCTCATTCGTCCTGCCACGCCTACTGCTGGAACCTGCCTTTGCCGCCTGGAGGCACACACGTGTTCGTCCTGCTACTGGACCCTGAGTTACTTGGCGGGATATTGGGTTCCCTCCCCCTTCCTTTATAACTGAGTGTCTGAAAATAGTAAAATTGAGCTTTGATCAGGATGTTGTCTTAGCTCCATTGTTTCTTCCGCCCCGTCTAGATTCCTCTCTTTTCAGTTCGAACTGCCATTCTCAGTTGAACCGTTCGTGTTGTGGACTGCGGGCAGGCCGCAACATCAGATAAGAACATAAACACAAGAAAAAGGATTGTGTTCTGGTTTCACTTCTGTTACCATAATAAAATACAGCAAGGAACTTATGGGAGAAAGGATTTCTTTTAGTTTATTACAGCTATGATAGCAGAGAAGTCAAGTGCGCAGGAACTTTAAACTGCTAGTCACATCACAACCACAGTCACAAGTAGAGAGAAATGAATTCACATATGGTTGTTTCCTTGCTTGCTTGATTTCTCATCTCTTAAATAATTCAAGATCCTGCCCCTAAGAAATGATGTTTACTGAGTCTTCCTGTATTCATTAGCAATAAAGACACCCTCCCTACACATGTCTGAACTAGACAATTCTCAACAAAGACTCTCTTAACATGAACCTAGGTTGTGTCAAGTTCACACTTAAAAATTTCTGATCGCAGATGATAATACAAGAAACTATATCCTTGTTGTCAAATGATTTGCTCACAAAACCCAACTCATAATGGAGAAAAGACCTTAATATGTGGGGACTGGGGAATATCTTTAATCCTAGGATTTAGGAGGCAGACGTTGTCAAATCTGTCTGAATTCTAGGGTAACCAATGCTATTTAAGTGAGTTTCTGTCTCAATCCCAATCTGAAACCAAAATCGAAACAAGCTAGGCATAGTCACCCATGCACTTGTATAATGAACAGAGTAAAGCATGCCCTTTTGACATGCAAAATTAGCTTAGTCGGGATTCCCACTACACCCAAGTCTGCACCTGATAATCAACATCTGGTTACACCACTCACTCAAGATAAACAGACACTGGCCTAGAACCCCATGGTGCCTACTGAACTGTATATAAGTAGAGACTAAGAGCAATGGTCTGCTTTGCACTTATGGAGAGGCACCACCTTGATTTGCCCTACAGCTGAAGAGTCTCCCCCACGATTCTGACCTTTGAATCAGAGACTTCTGTTAGAGACTGGACTTAACGAGCTAAGACACATGGCACAGGTGAGCAGTTTTGAAGAGGTAGGCTTAGGACTGTGTACAGGAATTTAGAATATGAACTTTGTGTCAAGATCCTGAGCATAATGAAATATAGCTTTTTGTTATACAAACTACACATAACTGTGAGGAGCCGCCCTCACATTCGCCATTATAAGATGGCGCTGACACCCGTGTTCTAAGTAGTAAACAAGTAATCTGTGCATGTGCCGGGGTAGTTTTCCACTCCATGTGCTCTGCCTTCCCTGTGACGACAACTCCGGTCGATGGGCTGCAGCCAATCAGGGAGCGACACATCTGAGGCAGAGGACAATCCTCCATAAAAGGGATGGGGCTCCGCCATTTACCATCACACTGGCGCAAGGAAAATCCCTTGTTCGCAGGGGGAACCAGAACTGTGGGGACGCGAGTTACAGCTTTACAAGATATGTCTGGTCTTGAACTTTCTCTAGTGTTAAAAGCCCTTTTGTTCCTTTTCACATGTCAACAAGTGGTTAAGGCAGGGTGGAGAATTCTGGACAAAATTCAAGACAGTCTATCAGAAGTAAAGCGGGGAGAGAGAGCAGGAGCAAAGAGGAAACATGGTGCACCAAATAAGTATACAGGCCTTTCCACGGGTCTTGAACCCGAGGAAAAGTTAATGTCAGGGAAGAATACCTGGGGAGAGATTAGAAGGAAAGAGGAGAAAAAAGATGAGTTTAAGGAGCCAGCTCTTAGTAGCGGTGAATCAGATAAAGAAATTAGCACCTCTGAGGAAACAGACTTGGAGGAGGAAGCAGCTCGTTATGAGAGAGAAAAGTACCAGCCAGATAAAATTCGAGCTTATAGGTCAAGAAAAAAGCCAAAAGCGGCTGGCAAAGGCCAGCTTGCTGCTCGAGGCAGTCAGCTTCAAGGTCATAGTGCACCTCCGCCCTATGCGGAGCCCCCGCCCTGCGTAGTGCAGCAGCCCTGCACAGAGAGGCAGTGCGCAGACTCGTTCATTCCAAGAGAGGAACAAAGGAAGATGCAACAGGCATTTCCGGTCTTTGAAGGAGCTGAGGATGGGCGTGTCCAACAGATTAAAGAGCTTGCCGAGTCGGTCCAATGCTAATTTTACCTTGGTGCAGTTAGACAGGCTTGCCGGCATGGCACTAACTCCTGCTGACTGGCAAATGATTGCAAAAGCTGCTCTCCCCAATATGGGCAAACATATGGAATGGAGAGCTCTATGGCAAGAGGCTGCACAAACACAGGCCCCAGCAAACGCTGCTGCTTTGACTCCAGAGCAGAGAGATTGGACCTTTGACCTGTTAACGGGTCAGGGAGCTTATACCACTGATCAAACAAACTATCACTGGGGAGCTTATGCCCAAATTTCCTCCACTGCTATTAAGGCCTGGAAGGCACTCTCCCGAACAGGCGAACCCACTGGACAATTAACAAAGATCATCCAGGGACCCCAGGAGTCCTTCTCAGATTTTGTGGCCAGAATGACAGAGGCAGCAGAGAGTATTTTTGGAGATTCGGAGCAAGCCGCACCTCTGGTAGAACAGCTCATTTATGAGCAAGCCACACAGGAGTGTCGAGTGGCCATAGCCCCAAGAAAGAATAAAGGCTTACAGGATTGGCTCAGGGTTTGTCGAGAGCTCTGGGCACCTCTCACCAATGCAGGCTTAGCGGCCACTATCTTCCAATCCCAAAAACGCTCCATAGGCAGAAATGATTGGAGGACATGTTTTAACTGTGGGAAGCCTGGGCATCTTAAGAAAGATTGCAGAGCTCCAGACAAAAGGGGGGGGGGACCCTCACTCTTTGCTCTAAGTGTGGCAAGGGCTATCATAGAGCCGACCAGTGTTGCTCTGTGAGGGATATAAAGGGCAGACTCCTTCCCCCACCCGATAACCAATCAGCTGATGTGTCAAAAAACGGGCTATCGGGCCTTCGGTCCCAGGGCCCTCAAAGATATGGGAACCGGTTTGTCAGGACCCAGGAAGCAGTCAGAGAGGCGACCCAGGAAGACCCACAAGGGTGGACCTGCGTGCCGCCTCCGACTTCCTACTAATGCCTCAAATGAGTATTCAGCCGGTGCCGGTGGGGCCTACACCATCCTTGCCCCCTAGAACCATGGGCCTTATTCTCGGCCGGGGTTCACTCACCTTGCAGGGCTTAGTAGTCCACCCTGGAGTTATGGATTGTCAACATTCCCCTGAAATACAGGTCCTGTGCTCAAGCCCTAAGGGCGTTTTTTCTATTAGCAAAGGAGATGAGATAGCTCAGCTGCTGCTCCTCCCTGATAATACCAGGGAGAAATCTACAGGACCTGAGATAAAGAAAATGGGCTCCTCTGGAAATGATTCTGCCTATTTAGTTGTATCTTTGAATGATAGACCTAAGCTCCGCCTTAAGATCAACGGAAAAGAGTTTAAAGGCATCCTTGATACCGGAGCAGATAAAAGTATAATCTCTACACATTGGTGGCCCAAAGCATGGCCCACCACAGAGTCATCTCATTCATTACAGGGCCTAGGATATCAATCATGTCCCACTATAAGCTCCATTGCCTTGACATGAAAATCCTCCGAGGGGCAGCGAGGGAAATTCATACCTTATGTGCTCCCACTCCCAGTTAACCTCTGGGAGAGGGATATTATGCAGCATTTGGGCCTTGTTTTGTCCAATGAGAATGCCCCGTCGGGAGGGTGTTCGGTTAAAGTAAGAAATATCATGGCAAAGATGGGTTATAAAGAAGCAAAAGGGTTAGGACATCAAGAGCAAGGAAGGACAGAGCCCATCTCACCTACTGGAAACCAAGATAGATAGGGTCTGGGTTTTTTCTAGGGGCCATTGGGGCAGCACGACCCATACCATGGAAAACAGGGGATCCGGTGTGGGTTCCTCAGTGGCCCCTATCCTCTGAAAAACTGAAAGCTGTGACTCAACTGGTAAAGGAACAATTAAAACTGGGCCATATTGAACCATCTACCTCACCTTGGAATACTCCAATTTTTGTAATTAAGAAAAAGTCAGGAAAGTGGAGACTGCTCCATGACCTCAGAGCCATTAATGAGCAAATAAACTTATTTGGCCCGGTACAGAAGGGTCTCCCTGTGCTTTCCGCCTTACCACGTAGCTAGAATTTAATTATTATAGATATTAAAGATTGTTTCTTTTCTATACCTTTGTGTCCAAGGGATAGGCCCAGATTTGCCTTTACCATCCCCTCTATTAATCACATGGAACCTGATAAGAGGTATCAATGGAAGGTCTTACCACAGGGAATGTCCAATAGTCCTACAATGTGCCAACTTTATATGCAAGAAGCTCTTTTGCCAGTGAGGGAACAATTCCCCTCTTTAATTTTGCTCCTTTACATGGATGACATCCTCCTGTGCCATAAAAACCTTACCATGCTACAAAAGGCATATCCTTTTCTACTTAAGACTTTAAGTCAGTGGGGTTTACAGATAGCCACAGAAAAGGTCCAAATTTCTGATACAGGACAAATTTTGGGCTCTGTGGTGTCCCCAAATAAGATTGTGCCCCAAAAGGTAGAGATAAGAAGAGATCACCTCCATACTTTAAATGATTTTCAGAAGCTGTTGGGGGATATTAATTGGCTCAGACCTTTTTTGAAGATTCCTTCCTCTGAGTTAAGGCCTTTGTTTAATATTTTAAAAGGAGATTCTCATATCTCCTCCCCTAGGGCTCTTACTCTAGCTGCTAGCCAGGCCTTACAAAAGGTGGAAAATGCCTTACAGAATGCACAATTACAACGTATTGAGGATTCGCAGCCTTTTAGTTTGTGTATCTTTAAGACAGCACAATTGCCAACCGCAGTTTTGTGGCAGAATGGGCCATTGTTGTGGATCCATCCAAATGTATCCCCAGCTAAAATAATAGATTGGTATCCTGATGCAATTGTACAGCTTGCCCTTAAAGGCCTAAAAGCAGCAATCACCCATTTTGGACGAAATCCCTATCTTTTAATTGTACCTTATACCACTGCACACGTTCAAACCTTGGCAGCCACATCTAATGATTGGGCAGTTTTAGTTACCTCCTTTTCAGGACAAATAGATAACCATTATCCAAAACATCCAATTTTACAGTTTGCCCAAAATCAATCTGTTGTGTTTCCACAAATAACAGTAAGAAACCCACTTAAAAATGGGGTTGTGGTATATACTGATGGATCAAAAACTGGCATAGGTGCCTATGTGGCTAATGGTAAAGTAGTATCCAAACAATATAATAAAAATTCACCTCAAGTGGTAAAATGTTTAGTGGTTTTAGAAGTTTTAAAAACCTTTTTAGAACCCCTTAATATTGTGTCAGACTCCTGTTATGTAGTCAATGCAGTAAATCTTTTAAAAGTGGCTAGAGTGATTAAGCCTTCCAGTAAAGTTGCCAATATTTTTCAGCAGATACAATTAGTTTTGTTATCTAGAAGATTTCCTGTTTATATTACTCATGTTAGAGCCCATTCAGGCCTACCTGGCCCCATGGCTCTAGGAAATGATTTGGCAGATAAGGCCACTAAAGTGGTGGCTGCTGCCCTATCATCCCCTGTAGAGGCTGCAAGAAATTTTCATAACAATTTTCATGTGACGGCTAAAACATTATGCCGTCATTTCTCCTTGACGAGAAAAGAAGCCCGTGACATTGTTACTCAATGTCAAAGCTGCTGTGAGTTCTTGCCAGTTCCTCATGTGGGAATTAACCCACATGGTATTCGACCTCTACAGGTCTGGCAAATAGATGTTACACATGTTTCTTCCTTTGGAAAACTTCAATATCTCCATGTGTCCATTGACACATGCTCTGGCATCATGTTTGCCTCTCCTTTAACCGGAGAAAAGGCCTCACATGTGATTCAACATTGCCTTGAGGCATGGAGTGCTTGGGGGAAACCCAAACTCCTTAAGACTGATAATGGACCAGCTTATACATCTCAAAAATTCCAACAGTTCTGCCGTCAGATGGACGTGACCCACCTGACTGGACTTCCATACAACCCCCAAGGACAGGGTATTGTTGAGTGGGCACACTGCACCCTCAAATCCTATCTAATATAACAGAAAGGGGGAGTCGAGGAGGCTCTACCCCGAGTACCAAGAGTGTCTGTGTCTATGGCACTCTTTACACTCAATTTTTTAAATCTTGATGCTCATGGCCATACTGCGGCTGAACGTCATTGTTCAGAGCCAGATAGGCCCAATGCGATGGTTAAATGGAAAGATGTTTTAAGTAACAAATGGAAAGGACCGGATCCTATTTTGATAAGATCCAGGGGAGCTGTTTGTGTTTTTCCACAGAATGAAGACAACCCATTTTGGATACCAGAAAGACTCACCCGAAAAATCCAGACTGACCAAGGGAATACTGATGTCCCTCGTCTTGTTGATGTCCCGGGCGACAACAACAAAGGGAGAGCAGCGTTGGGAGATACAGAATTGGACGGCTAAATTTGAACAGACCCTTCGAAAATTGAGACTTGCCCCACGCACTTGGACCTGTCCCTGACCAAAGGATTATCTCCCCAACATTTTCCTTCTTTAAAGAATGGGTGGGGGTGGGATTATTTGGAGCTATTCTTTGCTGTGGATTAGTGTTGCTTCTCTGGTTGGTCTGTAAGCTTAAGGCCCAAACTAGGAGAGACAAGGTGGTTATTGCCCAGGCGCTTGCAGCACTAGAACATGGTGCTTCCCCTGATATATGGTTATCTATGCTTAAGCAATAGGTCGCTGGCCACTCAGCTCTTGCACCCCACGAGGCTAGTCTCATTGCACGGGATAGAGTGAGTATGCTTCAGCAGCCCAAGAGAGTTGCACGGCTAAGCACTGCAGTAGAAGAGCTCTGTGGCATATATGAGCCTATTCTAGGGAGACATGTCATCTTTCAAGAAGGTTGAGTGTCCAAGTGTCCTTCCCCCAGGAAAAACGACATGGGACCAGACCAGGACCCCTCCGGGTGATGAGCCTGGGAGGAGGTTTTGTGTACGGCTCCTTTACCTGCACACTGGGGATTTGACCTCTATCTCCACTCTCATTAGAATGGGTGGCCTATTGCTCTTAAATAAAAGAAAAGGGGGAGATGTGAGGAGCCGCCCTCACATTTGCCATTATAAGATGGCGCTGACACCCGTGTTCTAAGTAGTAAACAAGTAATCTGCGCATGTGCCAGGGTAGTTTTCCACTCCATGTGCTCTGCCTTCCCCGTGACGACAACTCCGGTCGATGGGCTGCAGCCAATCAGGGAGCGACACATCTGAGGCAGAGGACAATCCTCCATAAAAGGGATGGGGCTCCGCCATTTTCCTCTCTCTTCTCCACTGGCTCCTGAAGAAGTAAGCAATAAAGCTTTTGCCACAGAAGATTCCGGTTGTCCTGAGCGTGTTCTTGCCGGTGGGGACAAAAGCTCAGGATACATAACTACCTTCTTGCTCATGATGTGTAATGCCAACTGTCAAAAAAAAAAAAAAAGTAAGACTCTGGAGCTCATTGGCAAGCCAGCCTAGCCCAATCAAAGAATGGCAAGTTAGTGGGGGAGACTGTTTCAGAGGAGCTGTAAACATTGTATTTCAGGATGGCACCTAAAGCTGTCTTCTGGCTTTCATACACATGCTCATGTATCAAGACTCATGCGCAGATCCTTATGCATGTGCGTACACGGACTTTAATGTGAGATCAGACCTTTTGAAACTTCTAGAGGAAAACATATTAAGATATAGGCATAAACTGATATATCTACAACAACTGCAGCCATTGGGGGTGTTCTGCTTTTCTGTTCATTACCTTTCTGCTTCTAAGTAAGTTTTAGCTGCCTTGCGACTGCTTTCCTGATTCCCAGTACTTTCCTGTTCTCCTTACACTATGATATCTCCTTTCTTACCTTGACTCTTCTCATTCACCCAGTTCCATGGGATAAAGCTTCCAGTCCACCATCCTAACATGGAACTACTTAACTCTTTAAATACATAGTATCTCATTGATTCTTTGGACATTTCAGATGATATATTTTGGTCATATTTACTTTCCACTACTTCCCTTAAGTTCTCCCTGTTGCGAGCCCATCTGCTCATTTTGTTAATAACCCACTGAGTCCAATTTGCACTGTCCATATACTCAGTCCGAGGTGCCAGGGAGGTGAAATGGCTCAGAGTGGAACTCTTCCAGCTGTCAAGCCTGATGACTTTAGTTGGCTCCCCACAACCTGCATGGTGAAGTCAACTAAATTCTGCAAGTGATCCTCTGACCTTCACATGTATGCTGTGGCATAAATACATGTAGACGCAGAGCTAACAAATAAATAAAAAGGTAATACAAATTTGATTTTTTTCCCCATATCTGAGTGCCTACCATGTACCTGGCAGAATCCCAGGCTAGATTATTGACTCCCTTGAATAGTGCTTTCAGTCAACAGTTAAAAAATAAAATCTACTTATTAGCTCTTACAAAAAGGGAGGACTCCTGGTGATATCCTTCCAAGAATTTCCTTCCTCGATTCTGTGCAGTGGGCTTCCCTGGTTCTCAACCTAATTCTGCTGAACACGGGCTGAGGTTGTTGTAGGATACACCTTAGTAAAGGTCTGAGGGCTCTGCTGCAAAGTCTCAATGGTATTACCTTAGATCCATGCCCCAGCCTGCTGGAAATTATGCCTGGAAACTGCTCAGAGCCATGTAGGGTATAGCTCCAAGGAAGGGAGAGTGAGAGGGGAAAGGGACTACTTGCATAATTGTGCCAGAGCTAGCGGTCTTGGTAGGGCTTCTCTGATTTTTACAAGTTCAGTGGGGGAAAAAAAAAAAAACAGACTTAAAAAATCAAGGGTTACATGTAAAAAGCAGTATGATTAACTGTAGTGGGAGGGAAAGATACTCTTCGAGTAGGTGTGGAGATGAGATCCAAATAATGTATTACTTTTAAAAGGCAATGTATAACATTTAGAGATGAAATAAGACCAGGAGTCCAAAGGAATGTGTCATTCCATCTAGACACAGAACTCCTCTGATTTAGGTTTTGGGACACTTAGAATCTACTGAAGGCTTGTAATGTCCAGAGACAGCCATCAGTGGTAAATTCTGATTGATTTTGTTCACTGTCTCCTTTTTTAGGCATGTCTCTGCTTTGCCCAGGGTCACATGGAAAGCCCACATTTACAAAACCAGATAAATATCCTTATACCAGAGAGTCAGACCAGGTGGTGAAACAGAGGCCAAAAGTGGATCTATGTTTTTTGTTGAGGCAGAGACATCTAAGGCTTAACACTGGGAGCTCATATGTTCTGTTGTGCTCTCTGTCCTGGGTAGAAACACTACCATTTAATATCTTCATATTCATAGAGGAAAGATTTAAAGTGGGGGCATTTTAAGTGACTTGATAAATTTATTATCCTCTTATGCAGAAGACTGTCTGAATCATACTCAGCCATCAGGCTTTCGCCGCTATTGTTTTATTTTATTTTATTTTATTTTACTTTATTTTATTTTATTTTCAACTTCTTATTAACTCCTTGTGAGTTTCATATCATGCACCCCAGTCCCACTCATCTTCCCCTCCCCTCATGTCTGTTCTTGCAACCTTCCCCTTAAAGAAAATAAAAGGCAAAAAAAAAAAAAAAAAAACAAACAAACAAAAAAAACAAACAAAAAACCAGAGGCTGGAGAGATGGCTCAGTGGTTAAGAGCACTGACTGCTCTTCTGAAGGTCCTGAGTTCAAATTCCAGCAACCACATGGTGGCTCACAACCATCCATAATGAGATCTGATGCCCTCTTCTGGTGTGTCTGAAGACAGTTACAGTATACTTACATATAATAAATAAATAGGTAAATCTAAAAAAAAATGCCAAAAAATAAACAAAGTTTTTAAAATTATTTTTGTTTTAGGTTGGCTATCACTGCGTAGTTCAGGGTGGCCTGGAACTTACTATGCAAATCAGGTAGTCCTAAAACTAAACAGAGACCTACCTGCCTCTGCCTCCTGAGTGCTAGAATTAATGACATAAACCATGGAACCAGCAACTCCACAGACACCCAAACTAAAACATCATCCAGAAGACATAGTGATATCAACTACAGTTTCACCTCCCGCCAAAAAACATAACCTATACCTATCGGTGCATGCAGGTCTCTTGCCTTTCATTGCTCTGTAGCTTCTGAGAGTCCTGGCAGCACTGGGTGAAGTTTTCAGGTTCTTGTGTCCCAGTACAAAGCATGGAGCCAGGGACATCTGCTTAGAAATAGAAAGAAAGACAATTTATAAGGAACAGAAAAATATCCTCAAGAGTGGGGGTGGGTTAGTGGGGGTGGGCTAGGCACAAAGACCAACAGTATTTGACCTCCCGGTCCATGACCCTATTTTGAGACATTTAACCACTTCTGCCATGTGTGTAATTGTAGGCTTTTCTTGTATACAGATTGTTCCCGTATGTAACCTAGGTGGGGAAGTGTTTCCAGACTTTCTTTGACAATTGGCTTTTTTCTTTTTAGAAATAGCAACAATTAACCAGAATATTTTTAATACTTAAAAATTAAAATCTATTTATTATTTTTACATATTTTTATTTTTTGAGATTAGAGTAAGACTTCACCATTTCTCCCTCCTTTCCTCCCTCCAAACCCCCCCCCATATATTCTTTCCTGCTCTCCTGCAAATTCATGTCCTCTTTTTTCACTAATTGTTATTGTATACATAGTAACCAGAATTTTATTTTAAAAATCATCCTCATAATAAAATTAATAAATTATATAGGAATATATTTAAGAGGAAAATCCGGACTGAGAATGTAGCTTTGTGATTACAGTCCTTGCCTTGCAAGTAAGTGTAAAAACTGGACACTAAACCCATTTAACAGCAGGGAAGGCATGACAGCCACCTATAATTCCAATACCTAGAAGACAAAGAGAGGCTTTTCAAGGCAATTTGACTAATGAGATTAGCCAGACAAGCAAGCTGCCAGGTCAAGGAGAACCTCAACGAATAGAGTGGGGAATCTTCAAGGAAGACACTCACTGTGAACTTTGGGTCTATACAGATGTAAATACTTATACATGTGTGAGTGTGCAATAAGAGAGAGACAGAGACAGAGCTGGAGACAGAGAGACAGAGACAGAGCTGGAGACAGAGAGACAGAGACAGAGAGAGAAAGAGAGAGAGAGAGAGAGAGAGAGAGAGAGAGAGAGAGAGAGAGAGAGAGAGAGAGAGAGAAACAGAGACAGAAATTCAACTCCCTAAAGGAAGAAAGCTACAAAAATATAAAAACATGTTATGGATTTAAAAGAAGACATAAATAGTGGAGAAAAACACTACCTTGATCTATTTGTTTACAAAGAATTTGTAAGACTGCCAGGTTTTTATTTTTATTTTATTTTTTGTGTTTTATTTTATTTTTATGGATTTTTTTTCCTGCATGTGTTTGGTGCCTGGGGAGGCTAAAAGGTGTCTGACTTTGTAGGGCTGGAGTTGAAGACTGTTGTAAACTGCTATATGGATGCCGAGAATCAAATTCAAGTCCTCTGGAAGAACAGCAATAGCTCTTAACTGCTGAGTCATCTCTACAGCACACATTTTTCTTTCAAAAAAGCTAGTATTTTCTTTGTGTGGGAGTAGTATATGGAGGTCTGAGGAGACTTGTGAGGCTCAGTTCTCACCTTCCACCAGGAGGGTCCCAGGGACTGAACTCAGGTTTGCCAGGCTGTCAGTTTTGAATGAGGCCTAGAACAAGGAGGTACTGTAGTATGTGGTGAACACAGAGGCAAAAGTCTCAATTTAAAATTCAAATTAAGTTCAGTAGCACATAAACAGGGTAGGTAGTATTGCTAATTAAATACCATTTATCACAGCAGTGAAAAATTGATCAACACCAGGCTAGAACATCTTTTATTTTTATTCACTGATTTATAATAGCTCTTTGCATGTAACAGTTGTTCAATAAATGAGTAAATATAATATATTCTTTACATTTGTTTTGCTACATTAAAGGGAAACATACACCAATTCCATGTCCTCTTCCCCTTGTCAGTTTCCCATTTGGATTTTTTCATAAGAATATAATCATTAATTGATCAATTAAATGTGTGAGTTTCTCCCTCAGTATTGTGGAAATCAGAAGACAAGCTGTGATAGTTTTTCTCTCTCCCCACTACGTGAGGTTGGGGATTGAACTCAGGTCTTTCAGCTTGTGTTATATCCTTGATATTTCTGTCTGAAGTCCCTACTTTCCTCCCACAAAACCCTAGGTAATTGATTGCATCTTAAAGGCTCTCCCGAGATGCCCGCTGGCTACAGGCACAAAGCAACACAGTTTGTGATTCTAGAAGTGGCCAATGTTTCAAGCTTTACTTGACAATTCCAGAATTCAAAGTGTGCGGTCTCTGGGGGTGGGGGTGGGGGGGCATGGTCAGCCCCTTCGGGCCACTGCTTCCTGAAGCCTTGTTCAATAGATGAGTCTCTAGTGCTCACTCTTTTCCCCGGGTTGAGGAGTTGTAGCCTGGAGACTGAGAAGATCCATGTAGGGTTTGCAATCAAAGACATTCCTCTTAGGTTTGGAGTACGAAAAGCCTTATTTCAGTCACGGAGGCATAAAGAGCCTCTCATAAGTTTGAGGAGTTACAGAATCAAAATAAAATCTCCTGTCAAATGGGGGTGCAAGAGAGCTCTTCTCAGTCTGAGGTGGCTGCTTCGAAGAAATGCCTGATATTTGGAGCTGTGATTAAAAAAAAAACAAAAAGCCTTTGCTTAGTATCAGGGTTTTGTTGTTCTTGTTTATTTACAGCAGTTTCAAAGAGATCAGGGACGTGAGAGAATCCCTGTCATGATGAAAATCACAAAATTGAGGTTTATTTTAGGTGTGAAGATAATGATACTCATTACTGACCCCAACTCCAGGACTGTGGCTCCTTCATTCTTTCTGCTGTAGTTTGCATCATAATAACAGGAATGGAGAATTCTAGAACCCAAGAAGCAAGAGGCCAGTGACAGAGCGGTTACAGAAGCTTCCTGAGAGGTTTCAGGTATCATAGGAAACACAAGAAAGTCACCACCTGACCTCAGGGTCAAAGAAAGTGGCCTGTGAAGGGCCCAAAGGTAGAGCAGGCCATAGAACTATTTCTCTGTTCTCTCTCAGTGAAAGAAACTCTAAAGTCTGGGTCCCAGTGATCCACCATCAAGAAGGGAGGGTGTTGTTCTCACCCTCTTTTAACACCACAAACCTTGGTCTGCTCTGAAACCTGTGAGGATGGCCTTGGTGCCTGTGTATTGTCTTTGTCGACAGCCTTATAATGTGAACCACTTCATGATTGAGTGTGGCCTGTGCCAGGACTGGTTTCATGGTAGCTGTGTTGGGATTGAAGAAGAAAACGCTGTTGACATTGACATCTACCACTGCCCAGACTGTGAGGCCGTATTTGGGCCTTCCATTATGAAAAACTGGCATCGATCATCTAGAGTGCATGAAGCTCTCAAGAGGAAGCCATTGATGACTGGGAGCCCTACCTCTATTCACCAAATCCAGGGTAGGATTTTTGAAAGCTCTGACAAAGTGATTTTGAAGCCCACAGGAAGTCAGTTAACAGTAGAATTTCTGCTAGAAAGTAGCTTCAGCATACCTATCCTTGTCTTGAAGAAGGATGGGTTGGGGATGACACTTCCACCGACATCATTCACTGTCAGAGATGTTGAACAATATGTTGGTTCTGACAGAGAGGTTGATGTGATTGATGTGGCCTGTCAGGCTAGCAGCAAGATGATGTTGGGAGATTTTGTGAAATATTATTACAGCAGGAAGAGGGAAAAGACCTTTAATGTTATTAATTTGGAATTCTCTAATACTGGGCTTTCTAATATAGTAGAGATGCCCAAGATAGTTCGTAAGCTTTCCTGGGTTGAAAACTTATGGCCAGAAGATTTGGGCTTTGAGAGACCCAATGTACAGAAGTATTGCCTTATGAGTATGCAGAAGAGCTATACAGATTTTCACATTGAATTCGGTGGCACTTCAGCCTGGTACCATGTAGTTAAGGGTGAGAAGATCTTCTACCTGATCCGCCCAACAGATGCTAACCTGACTCGTTTTGAGTGTTGGAGCAACTCTTCTAACCAAAAGGAAATATTCTTTGGTGACCAGGTAGACAGATGTTACAAGTGTTCTGTGAAGCAAGGACAGACACTTTTCATTCCTACAGGATGGATCTATGCTGTGCTGACCCCGGTGGATTGCCTAGCATTTGGGGGAAACTTCTTACACAGTTTAAACATTGAAATGCAGCTCAAAGCCTATGAGATTGAGAAGCATCTGAGTACAACAGACCTCTTCAAGTTTCCAAGCTTTGAGACCATCTGTTGGCATGTGGGGAAACACATCCTGGACATCTTTAAAGGTTTACGGGAGAATGGGAGATGTCCTGCATCCTTCTTGGTCCGTGGTGGTAAAGCTCTAAACTTGGCCTTTCAAGCCTGGACAAGGAAAGAAGTTCTGCCTGACCATGATAATGAGATCCCAAAGACAGTGCAGACCATACAACTCATGGTAGATCTGGCTCGGGAAATTGGTCTGGTTGAAGACAACTTCCAACAGAACATCCCAAAGACAAGTTCTACCTTTAGGCTACAGCAGCTCCATACCAATGCCTCTTCCTTAACTAGGCCAGCTCATCCCACTTCAGTATCCAAGTCTAAATTATCACTGCCCTCCAAAAATGGTTCAGAAAAGAAAAGCCCAAAGTATAAAGACACCTTTAAGAAGGAAGAACAAATGAGCAAGGAGAGTTCAGCTCTGGGGCCTAATTATCAACATAGCTGTAATTTCATGGATCTAAATAATGATCAACAATGGAAGGTAGGCTCTCTTCAAAACGTAGAGTTTAACATCACTAGTACTTGTTTGAATGATTCAGATGATAACTCAAAACATGACAAAGTCTTCGATGGGAATGAGAGCCTGGTGCCTCTGTTGATGGCTAATGGCAGTACGAAGAGGGAAAAGAGCTTGTCCAAATGTTGGCAAGCCAAAATCACAAAGAAGAAAGATACATCAAGGTTGATGAAAGAACAAGTGATGGTAGACACATTTGACTTGGATTTAAATGATGAGCTACAGATTGAAAAGGGATTAGGTAAAGAGAAAGTGAGTCTGGTAGTAAGACCAAAAATTCCTCTACGTTTCCCCTATGTGAAGCTTCGCTCTGACCAAAACCAAAGTCATGAGTCAGGGGAAACTGAGATCACCATTGTAGAGAACTATAAAATAGATAAGGAAATGGTGGAAGGGGTTGAAGGCAAGTTTAAGAATGGAAGTGAATTTGGTAGAACTATTGATCCACTAAAGGCCAGGAAACAGTTGGGTGGACCTGGCTGTGTTGTCCTCACTGATGACCCAGACTCTTCCAGCAATAAGAAGGATATCCAGGACACTGTGTGCATGTCTGATTTGCAGTCTTCTCCTCCTTCACAAGCTCCCTCCAGCCTTCAGGCATTTTGGAGTGGGGGACAAGCCCAAGGCAACAAAAGCCCTAGCAGTGTCTTGGGCACAGTGTCTGACAGTCCTGTTTCTCAGCGTACCCCAAGGAAATGGCCCATCAAGAGGCTAGCATACTGGAGAAATGAAAGTGAGGAGGAAAATGCTTGTGTAGATGAACAGGATAGCTTAGGAGCATGCTTCAAGGAAGCTAAGTATATCTTATCCCTGGAATCTGATGACGACAATGATGATGATGACGACGATGACAACAACCCTGCTTTGAGAGTTCTACCAAAGAAAAGGAAGATATCAGATAATGCCCCAAGGATTCCTAGGGCAGATGAGATCCCAACACTACCAAAGCAGGACCATTCTGTGCCTGAGGGTAATAGAGTTGGCTCCATTGAGATAGACTGGGCTACAGCAGCTACAAAGCTGGCACAGGAGGTGAACAACATGAAGCTCACTCTCACTAGTCCAGGAAAAGGCAGCCAATAAACAGAGAAGCTAAAACTTAAATCCATGTCCTCCAACTTCAGCTTTTCTGTTGCTTGATACTTAAGTAAATAAATAGTTTAGTAAAAATATGCTATTTAACTGAAATTTAATAGGGTTATGTTTTTAATGGGAAGTTCTATAGAGTTGTAGAGTTTCTTAGAAATGCATTCTAGGGTGTTATTGGGCCCCAGAAGAGATCAAGCAGGTCAAGATCCTCTTTTACTAAAACTTGCCTCTGTCTTTTATATCTCAGTGCTGCATGTAACTTGGAAATAAAGGAGATTTACTGCTTTAAATAAATTCAAGATGAAGAAAACAAACAAAAGGACCACAACAATAAAATATAAGCAAACGATCAACCAATATGTGTCTTGAGACTGTATATTCTTACAAATACTTGAGATCCTAATTTGAATTTTGCTTAGGCCTAGGAATTTCTTCTGGGATAGACTTCACCAAAATAAATGTATTAGAATCCCATTGTTACCAAACAGTTTTGATCAAGAATATGCTGCAAATTTTATTATTTCCCCAACACACATGTCACTAGTCAATCATAAGGTTGTTTTATGAAATCTGGCGTGTCTGTTGAATGATTAAAATCTTTGGAACAAAAAAATGATATCTTGCCTAATATAAATAAATGGAAACCTCTGTATTTTTGTTTGGATATGGCATGTCTCCTAAAGAGTCACACACCAAGGCTTGTGTCCAATGCTGAAGGTTAAAGGGAGTCTCTTGGGCTACGACTACTCTGATTTTATAATTTCAGTTCTTCACTGTTAGATTCGTAAGTAAACTGACTCATGAAAGTGGTTGGGAAGTGCAGGCCCCAGGGTTTATTTGGGAGTAGTGTACCATGACTCTGAGTTGTATATTTTTTATCAAGCACTTTGGTCTCTATTTATCAACTTCCATGGAGTGCACATTCTTCTCCTAAACTAATTCTCATGGCTGTGATGTTCTGCCTTATCATTGGCTCAAAGAAATGGAGCCCGTCAACTGTGCACTGAGATGTTTGGAATCACCAAATCCACTATAAAGTTGCTTTTCTTAGCTATTTTAATGCTTTGTTTGCTTGTTTATTTTGTTTTGAGATGTGTTCTCTCTAGATAGCCTTGGCTGTCCTGGAACTCACTCTGTAGACCAGTATGGCCTCAAACTCACAGCAATGTGCTTTTCTCTGTCTCTCCAGTGTTACATTTTAAGACATATGCTACAACATCAGGATTCTTAGCTATTTTTTAAAAAGATGTTTTAATTTTATTTTATTTGTATGAGTGTTTTCCTGCTGTTTACATGTGTACCATGTGCATGTCTGGTGCCTGCAGAGACTAGAAGAGGATGTTTGATGCCCGAGAACTGAAGTTATCAGAGGTTGTAAGCTGGCTAAGGGTCATGGGAACAGAACACAGGTCCTCTGTAAGAGCAGCAGCACCTTTAACCACTGAATCATCTCTCCAGCCTCATTTCTTAGTTTTTTTTAGCATTAATATACAACTCATTATTGCACTCAATTCTTTAAGACAGTATTAAGAGAGTGGTTAAAATATTAAAATTAAAGGCAGAATTTAATGGGCTATACATAACCAGAAAATAAGTTCATGATGCAGTAGAGAGTGGAAGACCTGAAGAGCCTTACGTCCAGGATGTCCCACTCACAGAAACACAGAGATGGAGATCAATGCAACAAGCAAGAAGTTTATTGATCTGGCATGCCAGAGCCATCCTGCAATGGGGCAGAGGCAACCCCGAATCTCCTAAACACACACTTAAAAAAAAAAAAAAAAGATATTGGACATTTTATTTTATTTATTTATTTAATGTAAGTACACTGTAGCTGTCCTCAGATACTCCAGAAGAGGGCATCAGATTTCGTTACAGATGGTTGTGAGCCACCACGCGGTTGCTGGGATTTGAACTCAGGACCTTCGGAAGAGCAGTCGGTGTCTTAACCACTGAGCCATCTTACCAGTCCAACGCACACTTTTTATACAGTTTAAGGGTAGGCCTTGGTAACAACAGGAGTTGGTTTAAGCCCATTGTTGGGCCAAGCTGGCCTTTACAGTCCCCCCCCCCCTTTAGAAATGGTAATTAGCCTCTCCCAGGAAGGCAACAAGTGTTTCAAGACCTTCCCTAAGCAGCAGTGAGCGTGAGGTGAGGTCTTAGTCACCACAAGAGGGGACTGAAACATTCTTGGTCATTATCTGCAACTGCCTTGCCTTCAGGGCTTTCGGGTAAAGCTTTTTTTGCTGGGTCACTCCAGGAAGGGAGTGTTTGCCACAACCTTCTAGCAGAAGATCCCCAGCATGCAATTCTAGCAAGGTCTTTCAGTAGTCATCTTATGTTCTCTAAGGTTACACATTCCCACGTTCCCCTCTTTTTTCTTGTATTTCAATCATGAAATCATAACTCATTCTGGCCCAACTCTTGATACTGTTGTCTTAACATCATAATCTGAACTGTACTTATAAAGGCCAGCAAGCAGATCAAAATGCAGGGGCCGAAAGTTAAAAGCAGCATCAGGATTATTATCTTTCTTTGTAAAACCTAAGGCCCCAAATGTATCCCCTTGTCCAATCCAAAGCCTGTTTCCCTGGTTCAGTAAAGGTGACACGGAGTGGGTGACACCAGATCTCACACTCAGGTCGGTATGTCCATCCTGGGCCCCCTGACTCATGGTGATTATAGTTGGCTATTACCTGAACATAGTCCCAATGTGAGGTGGGCTTCACAAGGCATCACCCGTGGTCTCACAGGCCCAGCTCTTTGCAGAAAAAGTCAGAATTTTGGATTGACAGACCAATCTCGGTGGATCCCGGGACAGACGTAGAAGGGCAGGTTTTGAAGCATGCTTCTCTGGCTGACATGTCCGCAGTCTCCACATGGGTCTACTCCATGTCACCCAGGTGGGGAAGGTGATGAAAGAGCAGTCTGAGTATTAAAATATCCCTCCAGGTCCCAGTTATCTGGGGCTCCTAAAGCCAACTTACAAACATCTGGAAAAAGGTCAGGCTAGACTCCAAACAGTCTCTCCCACCCCGTTTATGACCTGCCAGGTTAGGCTGCGTGGCTGATGAGGACCAAGGATAGTAGAACACAAGGGAAAGATGCTAAGATACAGTACCAGGGGAAGAACCCGCATCTTTGGGCCCTTTGATGATCTTCAGCTTCAGAGGGTTCTCTGTAGTCTGGACTCTTCAAGTGAGGGGGTCTTCTGGAATTTCAGTTTCAGTAGGGGGAGCAAGCTTCACATGTGAGGCATGTATCCAGGCAGCGATTCTGTCTACCTTGACAGCCATTGGAGTAGTTAGCAGTACTAGATAAGGTCCTTTCTAACAGGGCTTGAGAATCTGAGAGCTCATGTAAACCAATCTGGAACTGATGTGATGTCTTAGGGGTACCAGATTCATAGGCAGCTGCCAGCTGTGACCGCACTTCTTTTTGTACCACCTGCAGGCCCTTTAACCTGGCGTACAAATCCTTGTTACTATGACAAGTGGGTTCAAGAACATCCCCAGAAAGGTCAGAGGAGCAGGAGTCCCATACAAGATTTCAAAAGGAGTCAGACTAAAGTGGGAGAGGGTGTTTCTGACTCTAAGCAGAGCCAAGGGAAGAAGCACCACCCAGGGGGCTGGTGAGATGGCTCAGTGGGTAAGAGCACCCGACTGCTCTTCCGAAGGTCCAGAGTTCAAATCCCAGCAACCACATGGTGGCTCACAACCATCCGTAACAAGATCTGGCGCCCTCTTCTGGAGTGTCTGAAGACAGCTACAGTGTACTTACATATAATAAATAAATAAATCTTAAAAAAAAAAAAAAAAGAAGCACCACCCAGTCAGCATCAGTCTCCATGGTCAATTAATTTATTCAAGGTCTCTTTTAAAGTTCTATTCATCCTCTCTACCTGCCTTGAGCTATGAGGTCTATAAATACAACAAATTTTCCAATGAACCTCTAGATATCTGGTCACTCCCTGGCTTACCTTGGCCATGAAGGCAGGGACATTATCAGATCTGATTACCTTTGGTACTCCAAATTGGGGGGGGGGGGATGTCTTCCAGTATCTTCTTAACTACCACCGTTGTGGTCTCTTGCTTGGTAGGGAAGGCGTCTACCCATCCTGAGAAAGTGTCTATGAAAACTAGAAGATATTTGTAGCCATACTTGCCTGGTTTTATGTCAGTGAAGTCCACTTCACTGTAGGCTCCTGGCTTATCTCCCCGAGGTCTCTTACCAGGCTCAGCTTTGCTTCTGCAAGTGTTTATCTTTTGGCAGGGCATGCAGTTACGAATGATTTGTTCCACCAGTTGTTTCAGTCCTGGAATACAATAGTTCGATCTTAAGGCAGTTTGAATTAGCTTGCTTACCCCCAGGTGGGTTCATTGATGCTTTTGTCTTATCAGACATGTGCTTGTTCCTGTGGTAGACTTTTCTTTCCTGATGAGTTACACCACAGTTCTTTTTCCTGATCAAAGCGGTTGTTGGGATCCTTCGAAATGATTGCCAGATTTCAGCAGAGTACCAGAGTTTGCGTCCCAGTGATCCTGGGTCTCAGACCACCATCACTGGGGCAACTCTCGAGGCCACTCTCCTGGTCTCCTGGTCTGCCAGGTTATTTCCTCTGGCTACAGGGGAATCACTCTTGTGGTGGCCTGGACAGGGTATGATACTTACTTTTGCTGGCTTATGCGGGGCTTTTAACAAGGCCAGAATCTCAGTTTTGTGCTTACTCTCTTTTCCTCCAGAGGGTTGCAGTCCTCGCTGCTGGTAGATGGCACCATGAACATGTGCTGTGGTGAAAGCATACTTGCTGTCCATATAGATATTGATTTTCTTGCCTTCCCCCAATTCAGACAGCCTAACAGAATGGATGTGAAAACAGGATCCATTATTCTGCTGCATACAAGAAACACACCTCAGCAATAAAGATAGATATTACCTCAGAATAAAGGGATGGAAAAAAAGTTTTCCAAGTGTGATGGTTTGTATATCCTTGGACCAAGGAGTGGCACCATCTGGAGGTGTGGCCTTGTTGGAATAGGTGTGACCTGGTTGGAATGGGTGTGTCACTGTGGGTGTGGGTATAAGATCCTCACCCTAGTTGCCTAGAAGTCAGTCTTCCACTTGCAGCCTTTGGATGAAGACGTAGAACTCTCAGCTCTACATGTGCCATGTCTGCCTGGATACTGCCATGCTTTCATCTTAATGATAATGGACTGAACCTCTGAATCTGTAAGCCAGCCCCAATTAAATGTTGTTTTATTAAGACTTGCCTTGGTCATGGTGTCTGTTCACAGCAGTAAAACCCTAACTAAGACACCAAGGAAATGGACCAAAGAAGGAAGCCCGAGTAGCCATTCTAATATATAACAAACTAGACTTTCAATAAAAATTAATCAAAAGAGATTGGGGAGGATACTTCATACTTGTCAAATAAAATCTACCAAGATGTATCTCAAGTCTCAACATCTATGTTGCAAGCATGAGGACACCCACATTTTTTAAAATTTATTTACTTATTATATGTAAGTTCACTGTAGGTGTCTTCAGACACTCCAGAAGAGGGAGTCAGATCTCATTACGGTTGTTTGTGAGCCACCATGTGGTTGCTGGGATTTGAACTCAGGATCTAGGGAAGAACAGTCAGTGTTCTTAACCGCTGAACCATCTCTCCAGCCCGACACCCACATTTCTAAATGAAGCATTGCTAAAGCTTAAATTGCAGATCAAACCCTACACATTAATGGCTGGAGACTAACACCCAACTTTCACTCATTTACAGGTCATTCAGAGAAAAAATAAACAGAGAAATAATGAAACTAAAAAAAAAAAAAATGAAACTGATGTTATGAATCAACTGAACCTAACAGGCAGCTATAAAATATTTCACCCAAACATAAAAGAATATACATTTTTCTCAGCACCTCATGGATCCTTCTCCAAAACTGACCATATAGTCAGTTACAAAACAAGCCTCAATAGATACAAGAAAATTTAAATTACACCTTGTATCTTATCAGACCACCATGGATTAAAGCTGGACCTCACCAACAACAGAAAGCCTACACACTCACGGAAATTGAACAGTTATCTACTCAATGATCTCTGGATCAGGGAAGAAATTAAAAACATTCCAGATCTCAATAAAAATGAAGGTATAATATACTCAAATTTATGTGACACAATGAAAGCAGTGATAAGAGGAAAGTTCATAGCACTAACTGTCTCCATAAAGAAATTAGAAAGTTCTCATACCAACAATTTAAAAGTACATCTGAAAGTTCTAAGAAAAAGGAAGGAGAAGAAGAAAATACACCAAAGAGGAATAAATGGCAGGAAATAATCTAAATCAGGCAGTGGTGGCGCACACCTTTAATCCCAGCACTCGGGAGACAGAGGCAGGCGGATTTCTGAGTTTGAGGCCAGCCTGGTCTACAGAGTGAGTTCCAGGACAGCTAGGGCTACACAGAGAAACCCTGTCTCGGAAAAAAAGAAAGAAAGAAAGAAAGAAAGAAAGAAAGAGAGAGAGAGAGAGAGAGAGAGAGAGAGAGAGAGAGAGAGAGAGAGAGAGAGAGAGAGAGAGAGGAAGGAAGGAAGGAAGGAAGGAAGGAAGGAAGGAAGGAAGGAAGGAAGGAAGGAAGGAAGGAAGGAAGGAAGAAAGAAAAAGAAAAGAAACAGAAAACAATACAACTAATCAAGGAAACCAAGAGCTTCTTTGAAAACCTCAACAAGATAGACAAACCTTTAGCCAAACCAACTAAAAGACAGAGAGACAGTATCTAAATAAACAGAATCAGAAATAAAAGGGAGACATAAAAACAGACAACAGGGAAATTCAAGGAATCTGTAGGTCTTACTTCAAAAGTCTGTACTCCACAAAATTGGAAAATCAAAATGAAATGGATAATTTTCTAGATAGATAGATATCACTTACCAAAGTTAAATCAAATCGGGTAAACTATTCAAAAACCCTCCAAACCCCTAAGAAAATAGAAGCAGTCATTAAAAGTTTCCCAATTAAAAAAACCCAGGGCCAGATGATTTTAGCACAGAATTCTATTAGGCTTTCAAAGAAGAGCTAATATCAATACTCCTCAAACTATCCCACAAAATAGAAACAGAAGGATGTTTCATGAAATAAAAATGAGGCACCATCCCTTGCTATTGCTGGCTACTCTCTGGCCCCGGTGGTCGCACAGCCTCCATGGCTAGCTCTATGCAGCGATGTCCAGCTCGGGGTTCTCTTGCTGCGCATTCTGCTCACGTTCCCAGTCATCTGGCTCCCGTGGTTAGCTGTCATAAATCAAAATTCTAGAGGCTTGTAATTTATCAGTCAGATTTATATTAGTAAATTCTCAACTCACAAAATGCCCACACAATGAACTCAAAACTCAATTGATATAAACACAAGCTACACACCTAGATGGGGCAAATGCACCCTACTTATTATTTAATCGTCTAAGAAATCCCCAATACTTATGGCTCCCAGGACTGTGTGGTTCTGGCTCCTCTTCCTCTCCTATAGGTTCCATCTTGTCCTCTCCTCTCCGCTCCCCCCGCCCGCAACCCCATCTCTAAAATTCTTCGTAGAGCACATCTTTGTAAAGACCTAGTTTGGGCGACTGTGTGTTTGCTGATTGCACGCTTCTGAGGAAAGACACCTAGACACACCAGAAACACTGAATGGTGAGCGTGCCTTGGGCTCCTGGAGAATACTAGCTCCTGTGGAGTTCGCCTGGCGCCACTTAACGTTTTCCCTGTCTCTCTGCAGTCCAGTAGAAGGTGGAGTCAGGCCCCCGAAATGCCTTTGCCCGCCTGTACTTGAAGTGTGTACCCCAAAGGAGGTCTTGAGACCCGCATCCGCCCACCCCTTTTCTGTCCTGGGGAAGCTATTTCATTGCAGTCCCCAGAACTTTTGGTGAGTCCTTGCCATGAACCTGCACCTACTCAGATCTTGCAGCACTGTCGGGCTGGTGATGCTGAGTCCAAGCATGAGTGTTTGGGGCAGTTTCCCTTGTCTTCTCCTTCTGTTTTGGCTGATGTAGGTTTTCCCCCGCTATTGCCTTGTATTTCATTTTTTGTCTCCTTCCCTCCCCTCTCCGATCTGCTCTCCCTCAGAATTGTTCCTCATGTTTCCTGGTTTCCTTGTAACACCTGGTGTTCCTGGGGTTTCCTTTTAACAACTCATCCATTTTGTGTTGTTTTGTTTTTCCGCGGTTTTGGTTTGGTTTGGTTTACAGAATGATAATGTACAAGAATGTTTTCTTGTTCTCCTGACTGACTGCTGTTTGCCAGAATTACCAGTTAAAAGAGAGACAGTTCAATTTGCTTCACATTTTCTTTGTTTTCAGTGATTTTTTTTTTCTTCAGGTTTTCCTTTTTTGGAAAATGGTTTCTGTTTTCCTACAATATATCCTGGTTATAGTTTCCCTTCCCTCTTATCCTCCCAGTTCCTTCCCACCTCCCCTCCCCTCCAGATCCACCCCCTTTTTGTTTCTCATTACAAACGTACAAGCTTCATAGATAACAACCAAATACGACAAAGTAAAAAAAAAGAAAAGAAAAAGAAAGGATAAAATGTCTTTTAAAAAATCACATCAAGACTGGACAAGGCAACCCAACAGAAGGAAAAGAGCCCCAAGAGCAGGCACAATGATTAGAGACCCACTCGTTCCCACACACAGGAGTCCCATAAAAGTACTAAGCTGAAAGCTATAATATACACAACATACTGGTCCAAACCCATGGAGGTCCTATCCCTATTGCTTCACTCTCTGTGAGTTCATATAAGCCTTGCTTAGTTGATTCAGGCACCTTGTTCTGGTGTCCTCCATCCCCTCTGGCTCTCACTTTTTCCACCTCCTCTTCTTTGGTGTTTCCTGAGTTCTGAGAGGAATTTAATGGAGACCTCCCATTTAGACTTTCTCTCCAAGTAATGTCTGGCTGTGAGGTCTCTGCATCTGTCCCCCATCTGCTGCAGGAGGAAGTTTCTCTGATGATGACTGAATATGGCACCAACCTATGAGTAGAGCAGAGTATCATTAGCAGTCCTTTACTGATACTTTTTTACGGCCAGTAATGTATGGTTTTATCCCGCGTCTCTGAGCTTCTCGTCTCTGGTTCTTGGCTACTCAAGCATTGTTAGGCGTGGGTTCCATCTCATAGAATGGGCCTTTAGTCAATTCAGCGTCCATTTCTCTTTTGGTAGCCTGCAGCATACCTGTGTTCAGTGAATCCTGTGGGTGTTGTCCTTGGCAATGGAGCCCTGCTGTCAGTTTGGGGAGAGCAATCTATTGTTTTAGCAACACCCTGGGTTGTTTGGGGATTTTCCTTAGCCAACAACTCAACTGAATGCAACCCAGTTCCCCATTATTAGGAGACCTCATTAGGATTACCTTCATATGGGGAGATTCCACTACACTAGGTTTCCATACATCCCTCAAATGTACCTCCATTCCAGCTGTGTCCCTGAATTGCCTCTGGCAACCTTATCTTCCCTCCCCTTCCCCACTGGATCCCCCTCCCTCCTGTCTCCACCAAGTTCACCTGTAAAATCTGTTACAGTACCCCCTTCCTGGGAGATCCATGAACCCCCACCCCCACCCCTCCTCTTTACCTAACTGCTCTAGGTCTACAGAATCTCAGACTAGTTTTGATTTGCATTTCCCTCGTGGCTAAGGATGTTGAACTTTTTGACAATTCCCTTTAGATCTGTACTCCATTTTTACATAGAATTATCTGGTTTCTTGATATCTAATTTCTTGAGTTCTTTATATATTTTGGATATTAGTTTTCTATTGAATGTGGAGTTAGTAAAAGTCATTCCCCACTCCGTAGGCTGCTGATTTGTGTGAATGATGGTGTACTTTAACATTTATAGGGTCCCAATGATTAACTGTTGGTCTTAGTGCCTATGCACTTGGTGTTCTGTTCAGAAAGTTGCCTCCTGTGCCAACGTGTTCAAAGCTGTTCCCCACTTTCTCTTCTATCAGGTTCGGTGTATCTTGTTTTATGTTGAGCTCTTCAATCTACGGACTAGAGTTTTGTGTAGGGTGATGAGCATGGTTCTATTTGCATTCTACACACTGACATCCAGTTTGACCAGCACCATTTATTGAAGATGCTGTTCTTTTTTTCCAGTGTGTATTTTTTGGTTTCTTTATCAAAAATCAGGCATGTGTGTAGATTTATGTTTTAGGGTACGATTGGATTCAGCTGATCATTGTGCTTGATTTTAGGTTAAGACCATGGAGTTTTTATTACTATACCCTTGTAATGAAGCTTGAAATCAGGAATATTGAGACCGGCAGCAGTGGTTTTATTGGTCAGTATTGTTTTAGCTAACCTGTTTTGTTTTGTTTTTTTGTTATCCTACATGAAGTTGAGAATTTGACCTTCCAAGGTCCCTGAAGAAATGTGTTTGAATTCTAATGGACATTGCATTGAGTCTGTAAATTTCTGTTGGTAAGATGGCCATTTTGACTGTGTTAATCCTAGATCCATGAGTGTGGAGAATCTTCCCATCTTCTGAGGTCTTCTTCAATTTCTTTCTTCAAGGACTGGAAGTTTTTTATTATACAAGTCTTTCACTTGCTTGGTTAATTACCTGAAGCAAGGGGTATTTTTTATTTGATTTTTATTTTATTTGAGGCTATTGTCAAAGATGTTGTTTCCCTGAGTTTTTTCTCAGCCTGTTTATCATTTGTATATGGGAGAGGTTCTGAATTTTTTTAAAATAGTTAATCTTGTATCTAGCCACTGTGCTGAAAGTGTTTATCAGCTGTAGATTGAAGCCTACTTGATCTGATAGATGTATTCTCGGACTCAGTTTGCAAACTTCATCCCATAGTCATTATTACGAGTTTTATATATAGGTCTATTAAATTGTCTGATTTTGTTTAATTTTGGTAAGTGCTACCTATCAAAAATTATCCATTTCTTTTAGATTTTACAGTTTTGTGGAATACAGGTTTTTAAACTGTGCTTTATGAGTATGGATATCCTTGATATCTGGTATTATGTACCCCTTTCATTTCTTATTTCTCTAATTTGGATATTCTATCTCTGTCTTTTAATAAGTCTGCATATGGGTTTGTCTGTCTTGCTGATTTTCTCAAAGAACCAACTCTTTGTTTCATTGAACCTTTATTGTTCTCTTTGTTTCTATTTTATTGATTTTAGCCCTGAGTTGATTATTTCTTGCATTCTACTCTTGATGTGATTAATTCTTTTTGTTCTAGAGACTTCATGTGGACTAAGTTGATAGTATGAGTTCTCTCCAGTTATTATTTTTTTCTAAAAAAAAATGTGGGCACTTGATGCTATGCTATGAACTTGCCTCTTATACGTGTTTTCATTATGTCCCATAAGTTTGGATATGCTGTTCATTCGTTTTCATTGAATTCTACAAAGTCTTTAATTTCTTTCCTTATTTCTGTCTTGACCCATTCTCTTTTAGTAGAGTTGTTCAGTTTCCATTAATTTGTGAGCTTTCTGCTGTTTTGTCGTTTTTGATATCCAGCTTTAATTTGTGGTGGTCTGAAGAAAAGCATGGAGTTATCTCAGTTTTCTTGTATTCGTTGAGACATGCTTTGTGTCCGAGTATTCAGTTTTGGAGAAAGTTTCTTGAGATACAGAGAAGAAGATTTATTCTTCAGTGTTAAGATGAAAATTTCTGTAAATATCTGTTAGGTCCATTTGCTTTATAAGGTCTGTTAGTTCCAGTATTTTTCTATTCACTTTTTGCCTGGATAACCTATTGGAGAGACAGGGTATTGAAGTCTCTCACTATCAGTGTGTGAGGGACAATATGTGTGTTAAACTATATTAGAATTTCTTTTACAAACTTTGGTATCCTTGTGTTTGGTACATAGATTTTAAGAATTGAAATGTCATCTTTGTGGATTTTTTTCTTCCAGTAGTATGAAATATCCTTCTTTATCTCTTTTGATTACTTTAGGTTTGAAGTCTATTTTATTAGAAACTAAAATGGCTACACCAGCTTGCTTGTTAGGTTCATTTGCTTGGAAAACCTTTTTTTACCCCTTTACCCTGAGGTGATGTCAATTCTTGCTCTCGAGGAGTTGTTCTTATATACAGCAGATGGTGGATCCTGGTTTTGCATCCATTTCGTTAGTCTGTCTCTTTTTATTGGGGGATTGAAATGCTTGATATTTAGAGATATCAATGACCAATTGTTGATTCTTGTTATTTTGGTTGTGATAGTGGAGAAGAAGAGACAGAAACAGAGACAGACAGACAGACAGACAGGGACTGTGTTCCCCCCCCCCTTTTTTTGTTGATTTTGAGGTTATTTCATTCCCTGTGTTTTCATAGGTAAGTTAACCTTTATAGGTTGGATTTTCCTTCTATCCAGGTCCTTCAGGTTTTTGGAGTCTCCATTGAGAAGTCAGGTATAATTCTAATATATATACCTTTATATTATAATTGGTCTTTTTCCCTTGCAACTTTTATTTTATTTTATTTTATTTTATTTTATTTTATTTTTATTAGATATTTTCTTCATTTTCATTTCAAATGCTATCCTGAAAGTTCCCTATACCCTCCCCACGCCCTGCTCCCCAACCCACCCACTCCTGCTTCCTGGCCCTGGCATTCCCCGGTACTGGGGCATATAATCTTTGCAAGAACAAGGGGCCTCTCTTCCCAATGATGGCCAACTAGGCCATCTTCTGATACATATGCAGCTAGAGACGTGAGCTCTGGGGGTACTGGTTAGTTCATATTGTTGATCCTCCTATAGGATTGCAGACCCCTTCAGCTCCTTGGGTGCTTTCTCTAGCTCCTCCGTTGGAGGCCCTGTGTTCCATCCAAAAGATGACTGTAAGCATCCACTTCTGTGTTTGCCAGGCACTGGCATAGCCTCACACGAGACAGCTATATCAGGGGCCTTGCAAATTTTAATATTCTTTTTGTTGTTGTTCTGTATGTTTAGTGTTTTGATTATTATGTGGTAAGGGGACTTTCTTTTCTGGTCTAATCTGTTTAGTGTTCTCTATGTTTATGGGCATGTCCTTTATATTAGGAAAATTTTTCTTTGATGGTCTTGTTGAAAATATTTTCTGGGCCTGTGAGGTGTGATCCTTCTTCTTCCTCTATTTTTATTATTCTTAGGTTTGATTTTTTAATAGTCGTCCTAGATTTCCTGAATGTTTTGTATCAGGACGTTTTTAGATTTAGCATTTTCTTTGACTAATGTATTCATTTTTTATTGTATCTTTAATACTTGACATTCTCTTGTATTCTGTTGGTGAAATTTGCCTCTGTAGTGCATGTTTGAATTCATTATTTTTTTATTTCTAGAATTCCCTCAGTTTGTGTTTTCTTTATTGCTTTTATTTTCATTTTCAGGTCTTGAACAGTTAAATTTATTTATTTCCACTATTTGTGTGTGTTTTCTTGGCCATCTTTAGAGAATTTATTTATTTTCATCCTAAGAACATCTATCATCTTCATATAGTCAGTTTTATGGTCTTTTCATTGTGCTTTTCATTGTGTTGGATTGAATATTCAGGGCCTGCTGTGGTTAGGATAGTTGGACTTTAGTGGAGACATATTACCCTCACTGTTATTGATTGTGTTTTTATGATTAAGTGTAGGCATCTGATTTTGGATGAATTATAGATCCAGGTGCTGGTTTCTGGATTTCTCTTTGTTGGATGGATATTTTTCTCTTGGTTTCTAGGTCCCCTCCAGATTTTCTGAGTCTGGTGGGGGGAAGGAGACCTCATAAAATTGCAAAGCTTCTGTAAGGCAAAAGACGCTGTCAATAAGACAAAAAGGTAACCAACGGAATGGGAGAAGATCTTTACCTATCCTAAATCTGATAGGGGGCTAATGTCCAATACATATATAAAGAACTCAAGAAGTTGGACTCCAGAAAATCAAATAACTCTATTAAAAATTGAGGTACAGAGCTAAACAAAGAATTCTCACCTGAGGAATACCAAATGGCTGAGAAGCACCTAAATGAAGGTGTTGAAAGAGGTTGCCCCCACCACCACCATAGGAAGCAATAGAAGGCATCCTCTGTGAGTTCCCAGACTTCCTAGTTGTCTCTGCCTCAGCACTACAGAAGGGCTGTTTATCACTGTGATATTGACAGTTGTGACTTAGGTGTATATTTGTGGATGTAGACATCTCTCTGGATTTTGAGCCAAGGAAATTTTTTGTCTGAATTGAAGAGTTAATATATGTGTTGAATTCTATGTTGAATATTACTGCTATGTAACCTCGTGTTTCTGTAATTCAATAATTGTATTCATTGGTTGTTGCTCTAATTTTATTGATTAAAAAAAATGGATTGGTTGAGTAGCAGTGCATAGTGGACCACACCTTTAAATTCCAGCCCTCTGGAAGCAAAGGCAGATAGATCACTGTAAATCCGCGACAAGCCTGGTGTAGATGGTGAGAACTTAGCCACAGCTACATAACAGAGATTCTGCCTCAAAACAACAATAAAAACAAGCAAACAAAATCAATAAATTGAAGCATAACATGTGAGAGAGCTTTACAACACTTTTACCTCATTCCAAAGTCATGAGTTTGCATAGTAGGCCCTCCTGGTTCCTGTCTCTGGACAGACCTTTGATTCTGTGGATCTTCCCATTAAGAACTTGAATCAAAAATGTCCAGGGCAAACTTGGACACTGTTTTTAATCAAAGCAATAGAGGGCCCCAGAGTTCACAAGAACAACGTGCATAAAGTAGCTTGTTCCCCTTAAATGCAAAGTTATAAAACAGGTCGGAACCGGCTTAGCCCAGCTTAAAAAAACAAAACGAAAACAAACAAACAAAAAACTGGCGTACAAAAGAATCTGCAATTCTAACTGCATTGGGAAAGAGGAATGTTATTAATTAAGGCATTTAAGGTCAAGGCTGTCACTATCTTTCCTCAATCAGGGATGCTGTTACTGCTCTTCGTGAACTGTCCAATGACGAACCGGTACATTCGGAAAGTCCCGCCCTTGCCGCCATGTTTGAGTCCTGTGTTGTTGAGAAGGTCTGTGGTGGTGTTGGGGCTGGACTATATCTCCTGTTTTTAGGCCTATTAGGAAGAACACCTGGATGCATCTGAAAGAGGAAATGGTGAGTATGCCTTGGGCTCCTGGAGTCGTAAGTGAAAGCTTTGTGACACTGCAGTCTGTGGCGCTGTTGCCTGCCGTTCCCTTGGTGCTGTGCAGCCTAGTGTGCCTTGGAGCGGGACACTGGAATTGTGTGCAGAGCAGGCGACCGGGCACCGGAGCCCGCTCTGTTCTGTCCTAGGGAAGCTACTTCGTTCCAGGCCCCTATCTTCATGGGGTTAGTCCTCACCTGGAACCTGCGCCTCCGCAGACACTGCAGCACTGCAGGTTGGTGACGCGGTGTCCAGACTGTGGTGTAAGGGGACTTGGGTGGTGTGAGCAGTTGCTCGTATGCCTTATAGGCATATCTCTGCTACTTTCGATTCTTTTCTCTCATTGCCTTTGTAAATTATATTCTTCACAGTACTGCAGTTGAACACTAGGCCGGGACAACTTATTAATCTCTCTCTCTCTCTCTCTCTCTCTCTCTCTCTCTCTCTCTCTCTCTCTCTCGTGTGTGTGTGTGTGTGTGTGTGTGTGTGTGTGTGTGTGCGCGCGCGCGCGCGCGTGATGCCCTTTTAAAAATGAGATTAAAGAGTATTTAATTGTGCCGTCCGTGAGAGTGGGCCAAATTTTTCAATCTTAGAGAAAGTAGAGAAGTATAATGATGGTTTTTTTTTTTTCCCCACTGACCATTTCTGAAGCCAAAATTCGGGTTTTTAAAAAGCTTTCCTAGACTTGGTTTTTGTGAGCCCTGTAAAGTAGATCAGGTGCTTGCCAGTCTATATCGTTTGCTTGTGTGCTGGAGGCCGGTTCTCCAAGAAGAAGAAATTGTGACTAAGAGTATTTGATCAGTATTTACCAGATGACATTCTTTTAGGGGTGTGGGGGAGTTGGTATTTTCAGTAGAATATTCATTCGAACAGTATTATTTCTGCCACTTCGTGAACTTGAGGATTCTATTTCTTTACCATTTGAAGTTGTCATCGCTGAAGTCTTTTTACTGGGCTTTATTTCTAAGTAATTCTTTTCCTGTTAACATGAATGGTATTTTGTTTCTGATTTTCCCTTCTGCTCTAATCTTTATTGGAGTAGAGAAATAACATTGCTTACTGTATATTGATTTTATATCCTGCTATGTTTAAAAAGTATTAAATGATACAAAGAAAATGACTACTTTTTAAAATTCTGTGTTCTATTCATGCTCAAATTGATGGGAACGTTAGCAGGTACTAGGCAATTTTAGCTAATTATAGGTAAAATAATGAGCAGTTGCATACTAAAATGAGAAGGACCTCGGAGAGGGTAACATTGTTATGAAACAATATACTATTATTTGAAAATAAATTTAAATTACTTGTACAATGAATTTTTTTAAAAAAGTCTTGGGACACAGTATTTAGAAAAGAGCACTTTTGATTTTCTAATAGAATTCGAAAAGAAAATAAGACCAAATTAAAATGAACGTGTAGGATCTCGAGAGACCGGTGACTCAATTGTCAAGGATGCTCGCCACTTTTGCAGGGAACCTGGATTCTGTTCCCAGAGCCAGGTTGGGCAGCTCACAAACACTTGTAAATTCAGCTCCTGACATTCTTCTCTGGCCTCTAGAGCCTGCACACAAATTGTATACACACAACCATACACAGATACACATAAAAAAATAAGTTTTAAAGAAAGAAAATCAAGCAAAATATAGTTATATCGTTTATTGCAATAAGAAGAGTTACACATAAAAGACATACAAATGTTTGTTAACAATTATCCATTCGAATGTCAGGGGTGTGTGTGTGTGTGTGTGTGTGTGTGTGTTCACGCTCATGTGCCTGTGCCCGTGTGAGCATGCATGCTCAAGCACACCATGTAAAAGGGGGTGATAGAGGACATTAGAGTAGAAGACCTAACTGTCTTCCTTATATGGGAAAAATAATCACATATAAGAGATGGAGTTTAGAAGTGGTGTTGAGGGGATTAAAAATATGAGCCATTGCTGATCATAGTGAAATCCTGAAATTCCAACAGTTGCCTCTCAGTTAATGGTGGGGCTTTGGAAGCCACTCCCAAGTCCATTGCTGGAGTTTTTTTTACTGGCATGATTTCATGCAGTATTTGTGTGGGTAACCACAAGCTATTGTTAACTCATGTATGCAGCAGCCACGCCATGCACTGAACACAGCATTTCACGGTACTGCTCATATCCTCCAGTCATTATATTTTCAATTCAGGAGTGGGGTGTTGCTGGAATAGACCTGACAGTGATTTTGTTTGGAGGAATGTAGATTTGGGGACTTGGGATTTGCAAAGTCATGGAATGCTTTAAGTGGGACTTAATGGGCCATCCTAGCCGGAATATGGAAGACATTGGGCTGAGGGTGATTGGATCTCTGGAGTTCATTCTTGTGATGTCTTAGTGAAGAGTGTTGCTGCCTTTTATCCTTGCTTAAAGAGTCTGCTGATTTGTACTAATTGCATTGACAAAGGAAGTCCCAGAAAAGCTCAGCATAGACTTTGCCCTCTGGTGTACTCTCATGGAGAGTATTTTAATCAAGATTAGCCACCTTAGGAAGGAAAAATACAAAATGTTTGGTTCAAGTAATAAAAGGGACCCGGAAGTACAATTGAGCTAAATCCTGTATTTGAGGAGATAAACAGATTAAGGGAGTGCTTACTTTAGAACAAGATCCTACCTGCTGAGGAAAGCTGCTAATAGGGAGTGGAACCAGCCCAAAATAGTGAATTTTGTTGGTCCTGAATGCTAGATCTGTCAACAACTATCAACAAGGATTAAAGGAGTTAGAGAGATCTGAAGAGTGCTTTGACATTGGACATGGAGTTTGGAGTTTGACCAGCTTGTATTTTCTTGCTTTGGTCCAGTATTTCCTTGCTATGATGTTTTGCAATAATTATGTATATCCTGTGCCATAATATGTTGGAAGTATGCAATCTGTGTTTTGATTTTGATTTTATTGGAGATTACAGTTAAGAGATTACATGAATCTCAAAAGAGACTTTGAATTTTGAACTTTCAACACTGATGAGTCTGAGGGCTAAATAACTTTAAAAGTTCCACAGTCTTTGCAAATTCTTACTGTACTGGCTAGTTTTGTGTCAACTTGACATAGCTGGAGTTAATCACAGAGAGAGGAGCTTCAGTTGAGGAAATACCTCCATGGGATCCAACTGTAAGGCATTTTCTCAATTAGTGATCAAGGGGGAGGGCCCCTTGTGGGTGGGACCATCTCTGGGCTGGAAGTCTTGGGTTCTATAAGAGAGCAGGCTGAGCAAGCCAGGGAAAGCAAGCCAGTAAAGAACATTCCTCCATGGCCTCTGCATCAGCTCCTGCTTTCTGACCTGTTTGAGTTCCAGTCCTGACTTCCTTGGTGATAAACAGCAGTATGGAATTGTAAGCTGAATAAACCCTTTCCTCCCCAACTTGCTTCTTGGTCATGATGTTTGTGCAGGAATAGAAACCCTGACTAAGACAAATTGGTACCAGCAGAGTGGGGTATTCCTGTGACAACCTGACCATGTTTTGGGGAGGGCTGTAGAAGGAGTTTGGAACTTTGGGCCAGAATATCCATTTGGTGTTAAGAGCTTTGTGGGATGTTGTGTAGGAGCTTGGAAGATAATGTTGAGAACAATGCAGAAGATGGAGGCCTGGCTTGTGAAATTTCAGAGGGAAGATTAAAGACTCTTTTCTGGGCCATTGTTACTTTGATTGTGGAGGTTCTGTAGTTCTGGTTAGCTGGGGCTGAAGAATCAGCTGTGATTAACAAGATACCAGAACTACTAAAGCAAAAACTTTGCATTACTGGGACTATTGATGCTGGTTAGCTGGAGCTAAGAAATTAGCAGTGATTAAGAAGAGACCAGCATCATTGAGGTAACATCTTCTGGGAAGTGTTTTCTGAAAGCACAGAGGCTGTGTTCGAGAGCTAGCCAAGGTTGTACTGTGCTGTGGCTGGACTTGGTAATGTGTAAGAGTTACCCAGGTGGTACTGGTTTTGAAGGCATGAAGGGGTCATGCTGAGGCTCGGCACTGTGAGAGGCCATGGAAGGCCATTGAAGAAGGTGCAGCCTCAGTTGCAATTGGTGGCCCAGGACTGAAGGGGTCATGCAAAGGAGTTGAGGCTTGGCACCATGAAGAGAGCCTATGAGAGGCTATTGGTGAAGCCTAGTTACAGTGGAAGACAGCAGCATTTTGGAGATGCCAGGACCATGAGATGACCACCAAGAACAGCAGCAGCAGTGGAGTACAGGCAGCTGGAGCCTAGAAGACAAGGTGTGTGCTACAAAGGGCATGGCTGGAGAAGTGACCCAAGCCCTTGGAGGAGCCCAGAAGATTGTGAGTTGGATCCCAGACATTGGACAGTTGGAGTTTAATTTTTGCTTTTGATTGTAACTGTGCCCTGACATTTTTCCCTCTTGAAGGAAGAAAATATTTTAGTGGATCCCACAGTTAAGAGAGTCTTTTAATTGTAAAAAGACTTTGGATCTTAAAAGATATTGGATATTTTAAAAGGATTGAACTTTTAATATGTAAAGACTGTGGGACTTTTAAAGTTGTTTAGATCTTGGGAATGAATAAGAACTAAGGGTTGAGGCTTACTAGTGATGTATTTGTGTGTCAAGTTGACAAGGGGTCAATTGTACCTGAATAAACCCTTTCCTCCCCAACTTGTTTCTTGATCATGATGTTTGTGCAGGAATAGAAACCCTGACTAAGACACTTACATACTAAAATTTCAATTCCTTTAAAATATCCAATCTCTTTTAATCCAAAGTCTTTTAATAATTAAAAGTCTCTTAACTGTGGGCTCCACTAAAATACTTTCTTCCTTCAAGAGGGAAAAATATCAGGGCACAGTCACAATCAAAAGCAAAATCAGACTCCAACAGTCCAATGTCCATGGGGATTTTTCAAATTGGACTAAATGTATTTTTGCATTATGCTATGGCTAGGTGTGGCCCCCATAGAGTCATGTGTTTGAACAAGCCTATGGAGGCCAGGGAGTGGAATGTGGTGATTTGAATATGCTTGGCCCAAAGGAAGTGGTACTGTTAGGAGGTGTGGCCTTGTTGGAGGAAGTGTGTCACTGTGGGATGAACTTTGGAGGTCTCCTATTATACTCAGACTGCACCCATTACAGAAGAGAGCTTTCTCCTAGCTGCGTCAGGACGCCAGTCTCTCTCCTGGCTGCAGTTGGATCAAGATGCAGAATTCTCAGCTCTTTCTATAGCACTATGTCTGCCTGAATGCTCCCATGCTTCTGCCTTGTAAGCCAGCACCAATTAAATGTTGTCCTTTATACAAGTTGCCTTGGTCATGGTGTCTCTTCACAGCAATGGAAACCCTAACTAAGACAGGATGCTACTACAGACAGGGGGTGGATAGCAGAGGGCTCTCTGACCAAAATCCTATATGATGATGACCTGTCCCTGTGACATTTGGGAGTAACATTATTCACTAATATGTGGTACTTGTGTTTGTTTAGATCTATGTGGGCTTGTGGCCAGCCTGGTCTGCAAACAGAGTTCCAGGCCAACAAGGGCTACATAATGAGACTTTTTTTCCTATTCTCTCCAAGAAAACTGTATTTTAAATTAGCTTACAAACTAGTAGTGTTTCGTGATGCTATTTGGTTAACCCAGTTCCTAGCCCTCCTTTTTGCTAAAAATCAAGACATCAACACCAACTAAAATGTAGACTGTGCTCCCCTCCCCCCTATCCTCCCCCCCCCCCCCCCCCCACACACACACACACGGCAGTGGTCAAAGACACACCTTGGTGGTGGTGTTCTTACATTGGGCAGTGGCAGTCCTTTGTTCATCTAGCCTAATGCCTCGCTTGGTGGCCAAAGGTGTCTTATGCCTAGGACTCATAAAAATAAAATTAAATCAAATTAAATCCAGGCAGCACAGTGCAGGAGGAGGAAGACAGGGAGAAAACTGCAGACAGCCATGCCACCCACAAACCTGCCCTCTAGTGCATGGCACAGGGAACCACAGTCACCCGCTCACTGCCACACCATGCAGCGTGGATAGATGGTATCACCCAGGGGCCTGCCAGTTGCATAGCCAATCTGTAGCAAGAACAACCACAATGTGAGTATGTAGTTGTCAGATCAGAGAGAAAGAGAAGTGAAATGGCTTGAGCGTTCTGAAGCGAGATGGGACTGGAGACTCCAGGGTAGACAGGAGTAGCCTGTTATGAGTAGCCAGCCCTGCCACCTGAGACCATGATTAGGTCTTAGCCCAAGCTGCCACTGAAGGCCATGTCTGAGTCCATGGCTATGCAGCCGTTGCAGGGGTCAGTGTTGATTTCATGGCTTGCATTACTACTAGAGAACATGGGGATGGCCCTGGTCAGGGCAGCCACCAGGATTCATGTGGATGTCCAGGGTCTATGCATAACTGGCCCTGCTCCTCACTGGATGCGGTGCTCTGGAGAGCTGGCTCCATCTTTCACCTGCGGCAGCACTAGGGAAAGAGGGCTCTGCACCCTGCCCAGGCAGCACACTAGAGCTGGCCCTGCCTGGTGGGTGTGTGGGTAAGCCAGCCTCAAGGGTGTGAGTATGGGAAAGCTGACCCCATCATTCGTTCACCATGGAATGGTATGCATGCATGAGGTGGTGCCCCCTGTACCCCCCCTCGCTGCCTCTGGCAATCAGGAAAGCTGCCCAAAATGTCATTAGCTCAGGAAAGCTATGCCTGCCCCTCACTTGGGCACCTCAGTGGAGTTGACCCTGATGGCAAAGGCACATGAGTCAGCCCCCAAGGTGCAAGAGCAGGAGAGCTGTCTCAGACCCTCACAGACTGTAGCACTTGGGAAAATGGGCCCTGGTTGACTGGGCAGCACAGTGAAGCTGGCTCTGGAGGCAAGGGTGCAAGTGATCCAGCTCTGAAAGCATGAGTGTAGGAAAGCTGATACCCTCTCCTACTGATGGTGGCTTTGGGTGGCCAGTGCTGAAAAGCTCGATCTGGTGGTAGAGATAAGGGGAACCAGCAGGCTGACCAGTTCAGCTACTTCTCAGGCCCAGATTCAGAGCTCTGAGTTGGCCCACTCCAAAATCTATATCATCTGCAAACAGCTGTGATGTGTGAAAGGGTCAGGCCTGCTGTTCCAAAGCTGCAGGATCGCCATGACACGGGGCAACAACAGAATAACCATAAGAAGTCCTGATGAGGATCCAATCTTGATGGTGTCACAGCAGTCAGAGACCTCAAACCAGACCAGTGAGTCCCTGCAACAACATTTGCAAGTGAAGATGTGTGAACGGAAAGGATGTTGTGGACACACTGACATTCTACAGATTCCATGACGAGACGTTTTTTCTATGCTGTGTTGTTTGTGTTGTTGTTTTGTGTTTTTTAGTTTTGAGGGGCAACGGGCAGGGAGGGGACAGGGAGATGAACAGTACTGGGTACATGATGTGAAACTCAGAATCAATAAAAAGTTCAAAAGAAAAGTGTGGACTATAGCATCCAGGCATGGTAGCACATGTCTTTAATCCTGGCACTCAGGAGGCAAACGCAGGTAGATCTCTGAGTTTGAGGCCAGCCCGGTCTACAGAGTGAGTTCCAGGACCACACAGAGAAACCCTTTCTCAAAAACTCAAAAGAAAGAGGAGGAAGAAGAACAAGAAGACAACAATCACAACTGTGAACCTGAACAGAGTATTCTCATAAGAAATGTAAAATGCAAATAGCAAATAGCATTAGAAGTGTTCACTGTCTTCAGCCATTAGGAAATACCGATGAAAACGGATGGGTATGGCCTCATCCATTGGAACATGATCAACCTACCCGTAGGGCACAAAGGAATACTGACTCTCCCCCAACAGCCATCATGAAGTGGATCTTGTGAGCTCCTCCCAAATCTATGCTGGAATTTAACCGACCTAGTCTAAAGTATTGTGAGAATTTCATACTTTGGCACATCTATAATAAAGAGATTGTTTTGATGTGTGACATTGAGGTCCTTTGTATTTTTGTCCACTTATTTTCTTCCACAAAATCACATCTTCATCATTGACAGAGAGTTAATATGTCATTTTTTGTAATACATCTGATTTTAATCATATGCTCTCCTAAGTATGTTTAGGCATAATACTGTAAATAATGGTTCTCCTAAAAAAAAATCCCTCGAAGGGCACAGTTTGCCTTAATGAGCCTATAGCAAACTGGATAATGAGCCTATAGCAAACTATAGCTAGTACTGGATTGGTCCAATTTCCATATGTCCTGGATGTGTACTGGCTTGTATTTGACTAGGAATAGGTCTTTGTTAAGTTTTCTAAGGGGAGGAACTTATTTCCATCATTTAATGCAGGGGGGTGGGAGGGTGACTTGTTGAGTGGTGTACGTACATAGCCCAAGACAAGTGGAGTCCCATGTTGTTAAAGCCTTTTCTGTGACTTAATATGTGTGTGGGACCTCCAGTTGGAGAACACGAACCCCCCTAATAAACCTCTTGTAAAAGCACTGACTCCTGAGTTGAGTTACTGTTTGCATGAGAGCTGGTGAAGGTTTATCTAGTAAAGAGAGTCAAGGAAATGCTCTGATTTGAGAGAGCCTTCTTCCTGCTTCCTTGGGATTTGATTAGAGAATAGGAGAGAAATAATCCATAAAGTAGCAACTTATGTTAAAAGCCTTCCCAATCAGAGGCTTGCTTACTTGGGGTGGTTGTGGAACTTGTGGCTCAGCAATTACACCTTGGGAGGAGTGGCTTAGTTTGCTCCATGCTTCAGGGCCCAGAACAAAGCCATTTTCCACCATCATTTCTCAGTATTACATGTGGCCAGCAACACAGTAGCTTGTAATTGTTTTCTGTAATCTATGCCCACAAAGAATTTTTTTTCTCTTTGTCCTTTTACTGTTCTGCTTGTCTCCACAAGCACACACCAACTCCTGAGGCAGTGACACTCTGTAGCTCACACACAAGAATGAGGATAAAATGGAAGGCAGAAGAACAAGAAGAAGAAGAAGAAGAAGAAGAAGAAGAAGAGGGGGAGGGGGAGGAGGAGGAAGAGGAGGAAGAGGAGGAAGAGGGAAAAGAAACACCTGCTTTTACAAAAAGATATATTTGCTTTTTAAAATTGTTTTCTATTCATTCATTTTACATCCTGATCCCAGCCCTGCCCTTCTCTTCCCAGTCCCACCCTTACAAATCCCTCTTCCCATTGTTCCTACCCTCAGAGAAGGGAGTCCCCCTCCTTGGGTACCACCCCACCTTGGGGCATCTAGTCACAGCAGGTCTAGGCACATCCTCTCTCAAAAAGGCCCCATCTAGGCATTCCAAGTAGAGGGATAGGGCATCCAACAGCAGGGAACAGAGACAGAGGTAGCCCCTGTTCCACGTGTTAGGGAACAGACAGAGGTAGCCCCTGTTCCGCGTGTTAGGGGAACCACATGAATACCATGAGGCACATTTGCTATAGACTTTTTTTAATCTTGTTTAAATGTATGTCAGTGTGCATGAGAGTGTTAGTGCCAGTGAGTGCCCAAAGTCAGATCACCTGGGCTTAGTTACCTGCCACCTGGAGGTGGGTGCTGGGGACAAACTCCACTCCTGTTTAAGAGGTGACTTTTAACTGCTGAGCCATCTCTCCAGCCCTTTACAACAAATGTAGCTACAAAGTTTGGTTTCAGTACTGAGGAGTGAGGTTACTCGTGTTACTCGTTACAGAGTTGAAAGGGGTTTGGCTGCTAAGGAGGGTAACACTCCCAGATGATTCTGATCGATAGGCTGATTTGCGATAAGTCTTTGTTCACAGCCCACGTCCTTGCCATAATTTATCAGAATGTGGTCACATCCTTGCCAAGTTATACATAAGCATAAGATAGAAAAACGATTCTTCTTACGCATTTGTAAACTGTGCCTATGTGCCCATGTACCTAAAACTAGTTCCGAGCCAGATAGGCTGGATGTGTTCTAATTTGTATTTGAACGGAGTCCAGAAATTAGCAAAGTTTTGCTAAGTGGGATAATGTATTTAGGAATACATTAGTAGAATAATGTTTAAGGTAGCCATACTTGCATCCTGGCCCATAGAGGGTATTAGATTGACAATAAGTTACAAGATGCAATTTTCAGAAATGGATATTTACACTATCCAAGCCAAGTGCAGTCCCACATTGTTGTTATTCCCTATTCTTGCCCACCTCTGTATTGCCCCAGTGTCCAGTGCTGGCCTCTTCAATCAATACTGCTGCCTTGTCTGTGATCTGCTTGTCTAAGACTTTAAGATTGCACACTCTCAGCCGGGCGTGGTGATGCACGCCTTTAATCCCAGCACTTGGGAGGCAGAGGCAGGCTGATTTCTGAGTTCGAGGCCAGCCTGGTCTACAAAGTAAGTTCCAGGACAGCCAGGACTATACAGAGAAACCCTGTCTCGAAAAAAACCAAAAAAAAAAAAAAAAAAAAAAAAGATTGCACACTCTCCTTTCCTCTGTCAAATAAATTAGTCCATTGTCTTTTTTGGGTTTTTGTTTTGTTTTGTTGTTTTGGGTTTTTTTGTTTGTTTGGTTGGTTGGTTTTTTTGAGACAGGGTTTCTCTGTGTAGCCCTGGCTGTCCTGGAACTCACTCTGTAGACCAGGCTGGCCTTGAACTCAGAAATCCACCTGCCTCTGCCTCCCAAGTGCTAGGATTAAAGGCGTGTGCCACCACTGCCCGGCTCCGTTGTCTTTATAGTCAACTTCATTGAGGATCTTAAGCCCTGAGCAGAATGAATCCAGATTTGTGGCAAAGGTAGGACACAAATGCCCTCTGTCTGTTTCTGATAGAGCTCCAGTTTCTCTCTAAAATGACACAGGAGGGCTGCCTGTCTACATTTCTATCAGTACTCTTATCCTCCAGCTTTCACGACAATGGCCTGGCCCTGTCAAGGTCGCAGGTCTTGTCAAATTGGCTGCTAATACTAACCATCTCCCTATTGTTTTAGGAGCCTGTGACCTTTGAGGATGTGGCTGTGAACTTCAGTCCAGGAGAGTGGGCTCTGTTGGATTCCAGTCAGAAGAAGCTCTACAGAGATGTGATGACAGAAACCTTCATGAACCTGATCTCCATAGGTAAAAACACTGATTGTCCTGCTTCTTCAGTGAGAGGACAGCTGTTTCTTGCTCCTCTGTGTAGTTTCATGTGGAAAAGGGGACATGATGGCGAAGGAGCAGGTCACGTCACACGACAGTCAAAGGTAGACTAGAAGTGTTTTCTAGTGTTGGAAAAGTCGTAATGGTTTCTTTTGATTTACTTCCAGGGAAAACAGAAGAAAACATTGAAGAGGACTATGCCAACGGCAGAAGTCTGAGGTAATCCACATTCAAAGAGGGGGATTGGCATCGAATGTTTGCAATTTGTTTTAGGAAATATGAAAGCCAATGATCCAACTACATCTAAATGTAAATTAGTTCTTTGACAAATTTCTAAAACCAACACTTGAGTTTGTGCATCCAGAGCTGTTGAGGAGTCCATCTCTTTAATCTATTAAGATTTCCTAAATGCCTTACCTTAAGCAATGTAAGACTTGGTTGTATATATACAGCCTTCTCTTCATGCACACAAGTATTTAATATTCTTTTATCAGGTTTACTTTAGAATTTGGATATATGTTAAGTACAGTGAAGTTTAGTTTTAATTTGGATCTAGCTTCAATAAATCTCATGAACTATATTCAGATATTTCAATTGCATCATGCTTGATCCACATCCTTTATATAAGTCATAGTCCCCATTGTTAACTGGTGTAGACATTTCTAAAAAACTTATTCTTTGATAATTTCATACATGTATGCAATGTATCTAATCATAGATCTATCCTCCTTCCTCACCAACTCCTCTGGCATCCTTCCTCACATCCCTCTTCCAGCACTTTTTTGTCTTTTTTTTTTTTTTAAGAAGGTTTCTTTCTTTCTTTCTTTCTTTCTTTCTTTCTTTCTTTCTTTCTTTCTTCCTTCCTTCCTTTCTTTCCTTCTCTCTCTCTCTCTCTCTCTCTCTCTCTCTCTCTCTCTCTCTCTCTCTCTTTCTTTCTTTCTCAGTTAGTTAGTTAGTTTTACATAGCCCATGGCATCTCATTAGCATTACCTCTATAGGAATTGGTGCATGTATTGCAGTGGAGCATGAGGAGCCCACAAAGGTCCAAACTCCTGGGGAAAAAAATCCTTATAAGAGTAAACACTACACTTAGTACAGACTCTTTCTATGTGGGCCTCAAAGCTGGTGTCACTCTACTGCTGCCTCCTAAATACTTTATTAACAGGAGTTAACGGAAGTGAGCCACAGCTCCTAGCCCCTGGTACTTCTCTTAGCTAATCATAAAATATTAGTTATGCTCTTTTCATTTTTTGCAGAACTCAGATGATTGGGAGAGATTGTAAATATGAAAATAGTTTTCAGTATGGAGAAGCCCATCGCCGAATTCCAGAATATGTTGTTAACAAGGGCATGCCTTCTGCAACAGCAGTGTATGAAAGCAATGTGTGTGCAAGAGGCATCCGTGCTCACTCCCCTTCGCGTGTGCATCTCACAGATGAAACTGGAGCGGAACCATCTGAGAATAAGGAACATGTGCATGTAGCTTTTCAGTATGAGAAACGTTATGCAGATGTCACTTCTGAGCCCTCTCACATACTAGAAGGTCCTAGAGAGATAGTTTATCAAAAGAAACAGCCTAGTGAAGCCTATAGGATTCTCACTTCTGATCAAAATTATGAGAGAATTGACAGTGAAGGTACATATAATCCGTTTGAAAAAGCCATCCAGAGATATGCTTATTTTCAGATGTATGAACAACTCCACACTAGAGTGAAACCATTTATGTGTAAGCAATGTGGGGAAGCCTTTGTTCATTTCAGCCAACTTGTCTACCATGAAAGAATTCATACGGGAGAGGAATGTTATGTGTGTAATCAGTGTGGAAAAGCATTTAGACACTATTCATACCTCCAGAAACATGAAAGAATTCACAGTGGAGATACACCTTATGTGTGTAAGCAGTGTGGCAAAGCCTTTGTTCGTTCCTCACACCTTCTTGTCCATGAAAGAATTCACACTGGAGAGAAACCTTATACATGTAAGCATTGTGGGAAAGCCTTCAGTCATCACAGTGCCTGCTACAGACACGAAGTCATTCACACTGAAGAGAAACCCTATGTCTGTAAGCAATGTGGGAAAGCATTTACTTGTTCTACATCCCTTCGCAATCACGGAAGAATTCACACTGGAGAGAAACCTTACGCATGTAAGCAGTGTGGCAAATCCTTCATCCAACGTGATGCTTGCTACAATCATGAAAGAACTCATACTGGAGAGAAGCCCTATGTGTGTAAGCAGTGTGGGAAAGCATTTACATGGTCCACATGCCTTCGCAACCATGAAAGGACTCACACTGGAGAGAAACCTTACACATGTAAGCATTGTGGAAAAGCCTTCACCCATTCCAGTACCCGGTATAGTCATGAAAGAATTCATACTGGAGAGAAACCGTACGTTTGTAAAAAGTGTGGCAAGGCATTCATTCATTCCAGTCATCTTATCAGCCATGAAAAGATCCACACTGGGGAGAAACCGTATCCATGCAAGCATTGTGGGAAAGCCTTCATTCAACGGAAGGCGTGTCACAATCATGAAAGAACTCATACTGGAGAGAAACCCTATGCATGTAAATATTGTGAAAAAGCATTTAGGTGTTCCACATACCTTCGGAACCATGAAAGAACTCACACTGGAGAGAAACCTTATATATGTAAGCATTGTGGAAAAGCCTTTACACATCAGAGCGCCCGTTACCGTCATGAACGAATTCACACTGGGGAGAAACCCTACGTGTGTAAAAAATGTGGGAAAGCATTCAGTGATTGTAGCTACCTTGTGAAACATGAAAGAATTCATTGGAGAGAAACCTTACACATGTAAGAATCGAGAAGCTTTTATGTGTTCCACATTCCTTTACACACACCAGAAAAGAACTGAGAATTTTACAGCAGTGTATCTGGTGGCCTTGTCTGTGCACAACTTATATGCATGAAAGAAATGTGAGAACAGCTCACAAAGACCCATTATTTAAAGTGTATATACATATGGAGAACAATTGAAATTTTCAAAAGTGTAGTTGTATCCCTGATACGCAAGCATATATAGGATAAAATCCTATGGCACTGGGCATGATAGGATGTGCCTTTTATTCTAGCACTGGGCAAGATGGGGATGGTAAAGAGTAGAGAATTATAATGGATATAGTGGATTTGAACACCCCATGGGAAGTTTGGGATGAGCCAGTTACAAGCAAGTAGAATTTTCTTTGCAAGAAGAAAAGAAAAAGCTATAGAGACGGTTCAGCTGTTCAGAGCCCATGCTGCTCTGCCGGGGGACCTGAGTTTGTCTCTCAGCATCAACATTGTGTGGCTTACAAGCATCTGCAATTCCAAATCCAAGAACTGTGATGCCCTCTTCTGGCCTCTATAGGTATAGAACACATGTGATGCATATACATATAAATAAGTCTTTTTTAAAAATTATGTATACAAAGCAAATAGGAGAAACGTGGGTTGTTTTGTTTTGTTTTTTCAAAAAAGTCTGAAGTATCATGTAGTCTAATCTTGTAAGAATAATAAATGTGGAGACAACAAATTTATTTGCACAGGATATTTCTGGAAATAACCTGGAGTACAGTAAAATTATGATCATTTTTATCATTGTCTGATTCTTACATGAGATCTTTAGTTTGCATTATTTTTTTTTTTATATTTCTGATACAAGACTTGGTGAATAATGTCATGATTTTGCCTGCCTATATTTCCTGGTTCTTGAACTGCTGAATCTAACACGACACTGTCTCTAGCAATCCAACCACATCCATATAAAGAAACATTTGCATTGAGGTGATGTAAGCTTGATTAATTAATTACAGTTCGGTGGGTGTTGTTTAATGAAGTGAGGCAGTGCTTTTTCTACCTTACTGTAGAGCTGTTGGAGTCATTGAACGGAGATACATTTGTAATAAAATGTATTTGTTGGCAAATGTGCTTCATTTGAAAGTGAAACTGTAAGCTGCTTAAAAGTGCTTTCTTGCTCTTACATGTCATTTTTAAAAAATATTAATCCCTTTGCTATTTCCTTACATTTATGTGAAAAATGGAATGTTTCTGGCATTTGTATAGATTTTATATTTTGTGCTTTTTAGTGTATGCGTTCTAATAGGTGTTTTGTTTCTTTTTTGTTTGTAGATAGGATATTACTATGTATGCTTGGCTGGCCTAGAGCTTACATAGTTCCTGCCTTTGCCTCCAAAGAGTTGGAATTAAAACTTACACTACCACCTCATATGAGATTTTTGTATGTGTGTTTTACAGGGGGGTTGGTTTGCTTTGGTTTGGTTTGGTTTTATTTTTGTTTGCTTCCTTGGTTTGTTTGTTTGTTTAAGGGTCTCACAGTGTAGCTCTGGCTGTCCAGGTACTATGTACAGCCTGGCCTCAAACACACAGATTCACCTGCCTCTGATTTTCAATGGCCAGGACTAAAATGCACAAGCCAATGTTTGGCTGTGTGTTTTGCAGGGTTGTTTTTTTTTTTGGGGGGGGGGCATAATTTAAAAAATTGTTATTGGTGAGTGTATATGTTTAAACTGACCTTCATATGGGTGCCTGTGGAGGCCACAATTCTCAGATCCTTGGAGTTGGAGTTATAGATTGTTGTCAAACAGCTGAAATAGGTGCTGGGAACTAAAGTCCACTCTGAACACTAGCAAGAAATCTTAACTGCTGAGCCACGTCTCCAGTCCCTTCTTGCTCTTAATTTTTCTGACAGTTTTAAACACTTACATAATTAATTCCTTTTCTCTCTCATATTCCTTTTCATCTCCCACCCTCTCTAGCTGAGATCCTTAACAAGTCACCTTTTTTTCCCATGTCTTATGTGTGCCCCAGTTTAGTCCAACTCAAGTTTCTTGCTCAAGCATAGATTAGAAATGATCTTCTGGAGAGCAAATTGTCTGAGCCTCTACCACTGGAAAGATGACTGTTTCTCTCCAACAACCAGAACTGTCAATAGCTCTGTTGTGATAGATAGCCCTCCTGTAAACCTGCTTCCCACCTTAATTTGTAAAATAAAGGAGAGCTGATGATTGGGCAGATAAAAGGAAAGGTAGAGAGGGGAGAAAATGGAAGAGGGAGAGGATGCAGAGGAGGAGGAAGAAGAAGAAAAGCGGAGCAGAAGAAACATGGCCTAGAGAAACCGCAAGTTCTAAGGGGTCTCATAGATGTGGAAGATGGTAGTGTAGTGGCAGGTCTGCCCAATCTAGGCACACAGCATGTATTCATGTTAACTGAGTTCTGGTTTCATTGCCGGGCATATTTGGGTTGGAGATTTACCACAGCATAGCTCCCTACTGGATATGTGGAGATTCACATTTCTTTCCCCTATTCATGATTGAATTGGCCCAATCTGGTACAGGTTACCATAGGTGCAGTGAGTTCTTAGCATACACAACACACATCATTTTTTTCATTGTCATGTAGCCCTAGATGTCTAGAACTAGCTATGTAAACCAGGCTGTCTGCTAACTCAGAGTTCTGCCTACCTCTGCCTCCTGTGCTGGGACTAAAGGCATATTCCACTATGCTCAGCAAGTTTTTACATGTTTTTGCTCCACTTTTTTAATCCTTTGTCCTTATTCTACCCCCTCTTCTGCACTATTCTCTGGTCCTGGAAGGGAAGGACCCATTTAGGAATCAACACTCTACCTTTACTTATTCATGGCACTTGGTCAGGTATGGGTTTCTACCATCTCTGATGAAGAGTGTGTAGAACATTAATCTCTGGTTGTGAGTGCTTACAAGATGGTTTGACGAGGTGACCATGTAAATATAGTAGTACGTCCCCCTCCCCCAGGACCTATGGCCTCACCAGCCACGGGCTTTTAAACTGGGTTTGAAGAACTAGGTATGCATCTCTTGTCAGCAAACAATGCTTCCAGTATAAGGACACATCCAATTGAGTTGTTGGCCAAAGGGATCCCATAGAAATCCCAGGATGGGGCTGGTGAGATGGCTCAGCGCATAAGAGCACTGACTGCTCTTCTGAAAGTCCTGAGTTCAAATCCCAGCAACCACAGGTTACTCACAATGTGAGTCACAATGAAATCTGACGCCTTCTTCTGGGGTGTCTGAAGACAGCTACAGTGTACCTATTTAAAATAATAAATAAAATCTTTGGGCCAGAGCGAGCGGGGTTGACCAGAGTGATCAGAGATCCTAAATTCAATACCCAATAACCACATGAAGGCTCACAGCCACCTATATAGCTACAGTGTACTCATATACATAAAATAAATAAATAAATCTTTTTTAAAAAATCCCAGGATGTTGCCAAGACAATAGGCTGTTGTATGAAAACTGACAGCAAGGCCCCTTGCTTAAAACACCATCCATACAACTCATTGAACATGAAGAGGTAGAGCTGGTGCCTAGATAGAACTCTCACTACATCTAGTGTCTTTGGTATGAAAAAGTACTTTGCAGGCTACCAAAAGAGAAATGTAAATACCAACCTGCCACAAACCATTTGATCTACAATCTGTCTTGTCTGCAAAATATGCTAGAGCAATGGTAGCACAAAGCTTATAGGAATAACCAATGCTGTTTGATTTAAAATCTTTTCCATGACATGGAATCTATATTCAATATTGGGTGACCAAGAACCAGAGACTAGATATCCCAGAGACCTAGGGTAAAATCAAATACTACTGGTCTAAAAAAAAAAAAAAAAACTATTGATAAAATGATATTCTGCTATATTCATAGATTGGTGCCTTATGTAGCCATCATCAGATAGGCCTCTTCCCACAGCACATGGGCACAAATAGAGAGAGATCCACAGCAAGATATTATGTGGAGAGCATCTAAATGAGATATCTCCATCAGTCCCTCTCCCTCAGAGCTCGCAGGAAGAGTGTAGAAGCCAGAGGATGGAGGGAGTAAGGAGAACAAGGCCCTCTGAATCAATTAAGCAAAGCTCATAGGAGTTCACAGAAACTGAAGCAACGAGCATAGGGTCTGAGCCAGTCTGCACCAAGGTCTCTGCATATATATACATTATAGCTTTCAGTTTAGTGTTTTATGGGACTCCTGAGGGTCTGACAGGTGGGTCTCTGATTCTTGTACCTTCTCTTAGAGTTCTTTTATCTTACTATATTTTATTTTGTTATTAAAAATACTGAGAAGTAAGAGAGAAGGTGGGGGGGGGGGCTGGAATGAGTTTCCTCCTGTGGAAATGGCCTCTAATGCAGTCAGAAATGGGTTGTTCAGCCCTGCAATATTTATTCCACTATTTTATTATTAAGGTACATGTTGCCTGGTAGGTCATTATTATAGTTCACCAGACATATACTTAGGTAAGACTGCTCATATTTCTTCCCTTTCAGCCTACATAACTGCTTCTGGCATGATGAAGGCTAGCCAGTAGGTATCCATCTTTCAGTTCCAGCTTGATTTCTCTGTGCCCTGTGGCAAAAAAAAAAAAAAAAAAAAAAAAAAAAAATGTGCAGTAACTTCAGCAATAGGGTCTTAACAGTTTGCTCTGCTAAGCAACCAAGAGCAATAGTAACAGATTGTATTTGGCAGGGGATCTCTGTGGCATGTCCTGCACTTGGCACTTGGATTTTCACTAAGTAACCCATGGCTTCTTGTAGGAATACTATTCATCCACTGAGGGTGGTTCCATTCATACTCTAAAATTTATATTTGAAATAAGTTTATAATTTTCTAGATGGATTTTCATATATGCTTGTATTTGGTTATTTCTTCCCCCTATTTATCCCTATTCTACCATTTCCCTGTTACACATTTTTACCTTCATTATTTCTTCTCTTTCAGTTTCATATGTGATAGGTTGCACACTTGAGTGACCCCCTTCTATTTGCCTGACCCTTATAGCATACAATGTCAAGTACACTGCTATAAAAATGTATGAGTAGGGGCTGGAGAGATGGCTCAGTGGTTAAGAGCACTGCCTGTTCTTCCAGAGGTCCTGAGTTCAATTCCCAGCAACCGCATGGTGGCTCACAACCATCTGTAATGGGATCCGATGCCCTCTTTTGGTGTGTCTGTAGATAGCTACAATGTGTTCATATACATAAAATAAATCTTTTTTAAAAACTATGATATACATAAAATAAATCTTTTTTAAAAACTGTATGAGTAGGAGCTGCATAAAAGGGAGGACGTTAGGTGTTTGTCTTTCTGAGTCTGTCTGGTTACTGAGTCTGTCTGGGTTACTTCACTCAGTTCTAAGTCTCTTTCCAATTTCATAATTTCATTCTTTACCTATGAATGAGATTCCACCGTATATATAAGTACCAAGTTTTCACTATCTACCCAACAATTGACAGTTTTTAATTGCACTTCCTTGAGTGCATAAGTACAAGTATCTATCTCTTAGGGTATGTGCACAGGAATAGTATTGTCAGGACATGTGGCAGTTCTATTTTTAAATTATTTTTAAAAGAACCTCTACACTAATGTCCATCATGGCTGAACTAATCAACATTAGGTCAAGGTTACTATTTTCCTGGTTTGGTTTGGTTTGGTTTGGTTTGGTTTGGTTTGGTTTGGTTTGGTTTGGTTTGGTTTTTCAAGACAGGGTTTCTCTGGGTAGCCCTGGCTGTCCTGGAACTCACTCTGTAGACCAGGCTGGCCTTGAACTCAGAAATCTGCCTGCCTCTGCCTCCCAAGTGCCGGGATTAAAGGCGTGCGCCACCACTGCCCGGCAGTTTGTTTTTTAATCAGCATTTATTATTTGTTTTCTTAGTCTTGGCCATTCTGACAGGTGTAAGATGAAGAAATGAAGTTGATCAAATTTTCATTACACACTTTTTTATAATTTTCTTACTGATTTTTTTCATCTTTGAAAACTTTCATTGCATACGCCATTTTTAATGGGGTCGTTTTCCATGTGTTTGGAGTTTTGTAGTACTTAATGTATTCTCTGCAGGAATCTCCTATTAGATATAGCTGGTAGAGAGTTTTCTCCCGTTCTGTAGACTGCTTGATTGACAGATTATGTGCAGGATAAAAGTTTTTAAGTTCCACACCATGGCGGCAGTTGATTGTTGGCCTTATTCCTGAGCTACTGGACTCCTATTCAGAGCGTCCTTATCTGCGCCTGTGTATTTGAATGTACTCCCTACTTTATCTTCTAGTAGCTTCAGAGTTTCAGGTCTAACACTGAACTCTTTGATCCATTTGGAATTGATTTTTTTAAAAACAGAGTGATAGGAGTCACCTTTCATTTTTGCACTTGTAGACATTCAGGTTTCCAAGTACCATTTTCTGTCTTTTGCCCAGTATGTATTTTTGTCTTGTAAAAGTCAAATAACTGTAGCTGTTTGAACCTCTATCTGGATCTTCAATTGTATTCCAGGGATCAGTATAGGTTGTTGTTCTACTACCTTGGCCCTTTTGAAAATCATTACTATTACTATTGTTCCAGAGTATAGCTTGAAGTCAGGAGTAGTGATACTTCCAATTGTGTTTTTATTGTTCAGCATCTTTTTCTTGTTGTTTCTTCTTCATTGGTTTTCCTGGGCCTTATGCTTCCATGTGAATCTTAAGACACATTTTCTCTGCTTCTGTGAAGAACTGCATTAGAATCTTGATGGGAGTTGCACTAGACATGTAGAATACTTTTGGTAGAAAGGTCATTTTCACAGGACTAATTCTTATTCATTAGCACGAAAGGGCTTTGCATCTTCTGGTGTTTTCAATTTCTTCAGTATTTAAATAGTTTTATTCTATAGGTCTTTAATTTCTTAATTAGATTTATCCCAAGGTTTGTTTATTTGTTTTGATAAATACGGAGGCTGCTGATTTTAGTGTGTTAATTTTGTAACCTTCCATTTTGCTGAAAATTCTTATCAGCTCTAGGAGTTTTCTGGTGACATATTTGGAGTCTTTCACAGTAGCATAGTAGCATTTCCAAATAGGGATACTTTGACCTCTTCCATTCTTAGTTATCCCTTTACTTTAGCCATGACTTCAAACATTATATTAAATAGTATTGATGACAGTTAACTTCTTAGTCTTGTTCATAATTTTACTTGAAATGCATTGTGAGTTTTTGCCACTTAGCATAATGGTGCTATAGATTTTTCATATATACCTATTGAGATATGTTCCACCCCTTTCTAGTATCCCCCAAGGACTTTATTATAAAAGGGCTTAGGATTTTGTCAAAGGCCTTTTGTATATCCTAATCATATGATTTACATATTTGGGCTTATTTATATAACACATTTACTGATTCAAGCCTGTTGAACCATTCCTGTATACCTGAAATGAGACCAGATTAATCAAGGCAAATAATGCCTTTTACATATTCCTAGTTCCATTTCTGTTTGTTTTCTTGCTGTAGTACTCAAGTCCATTAACTGAGCTGGGAATGGCAGAGACAAACTGTGTCTCCAGTTGATGGGATTTCACCTTCTGGCCTGTGGCTTTGTGATACCCTTGGAGCATTGTTTTAGAGTTTGTGCTTAGTTCACAGTTTCTCAATTTCCTGTTCAGATGGTGATGTTCGTCCCAGCAGCAGTTGCTATGAAATTACTGGATAAACTGCCCACCAGCACACCTTTTGTAGTTTTCCTGGTAGAGGTCTATTCACCTGGTTTTAGCCATCCAGTGACCGGTGGATTCTGTAGCTATAGTAGCTCCTGCACCGGATTCAGTCATAGCAACAAGTTCAGTCTAATATTGATTATTTGGTTTATTATTACTCTTTCTTAAAGTTTTTAACATATTAATCCATGGTCAACTCAGTCACGTTTTTATAATTAGCAAAGATTTTTCTCATATTCTGTGGACTATTTTTCCACTCAATTTTAATCTTTGTATTTAAATTGTGTGTGTGTTTTAAAATTCTTGATGTAGGGGTGGATGAGCATGCTGTCATATGCCTTTTGTTTCAGTACCTGGAAGGCAGAAGCCCTAGACACATATACATGCAGGAAACACTGCAGAGACTCAGCAAATTGTATTTACGTGTTTTATTCATTTATATATACCTGTAACAACAGTGAAATAATAATGAAAGACTTTGGGTGGAAGTAGCGGGGGGGTGAATGTGGGAGGGGTAGTGATGTAATTATATTTTAATAAAAGCAAAAATGTGGAGAGCTGGAGATTGATCAGCAGTTACGAGCACACGAGAGGTGGTGGCATATACCTTTAATCTCAGCATTCTGAAGGCAAAGGCAGGAAGACCACTGCGAGTTCTAGGACAGCCGGGGCTACACAGAGAAACCCTGCCTTTAAACAAAAACAAAATCTACTCACCGCTGCTCTTCCAGAAGTCCCAGACTTAAGTCCCAGCCTCCATATATGGTGGCTCACAACAATCAATAGACCCAATGCTCTCTGCTGGTCTCCTTTGGCATTGCATGATGTAGAGCACAGTTATGTATGCAGACAAAATAACTAAAACAAACATAGGATAGATAAAAAAAAAAATAAGTTAAAAACCCAATCCACCTTTCTTGGTTTTCCAACTGACAAATTTGAGCTTGTGTGCATTTGAACTTTTGGGCTAAATGTATGTATGCATGTGGTGTGTGTATGAGGTTTGCACAGTTCTTACAAATGTAGACCTTTTCTCCAGAGTGTGTGTGTGTGTGTGTATACATATATATAGAGAGAGTATATACACATTATCCTTCATATTTGTGAATGAAAGCAAGCTGACCACAGCAATTTGACATGCTTTACACTCATAAAAATATACCTACTATGAATGTTCGTGAGCTCAAAAATACTGCAGTATGTTGAGATCTGTACATTTTGTGCATCTAAATTTATCCTTCAGTGTATTTTCATGTTAGCAATTAGAATTACAGTCACTCAAGGCTTGCCCTTATGGCTTAAATACATAATTTTTTTTTTCTCTCCAGTCTTAGGGGAAAAATCTGTGTATTTGAAGGTGATTGGTTAGAATGGCTCTCCTATGTGTGATAGTGACTTGAGATAGTTTCCCATATACATGTATACACTATGCAATTTCGCTCCAGTGTCATCCCACTGGCACCTGTGAAGGTAAATGGAAGTAATGTTTTTAGATATTATGTTTATAGGATTTCTCTGGCGAGTCTTGTACTAACTGTGAACATGACCTGAAGACATCCCACACTGCTGCTGATGTATAGAAGCCTTCTTTCTAGCTCTTTATTATGTATAGGAAGGTTTACACAGTTCTTACAAATATAGACCTTTTCTCCAGTATGTATTTTTTTTTCATGAGTTTTAAGGAAAATGTAATGAGGAAAGGCTGTCATATACAGTTTTTTGGTTCGGTTTGGTTTAGATAGGGGAGCCCTTGCTAGTCTGAAACTATGTAGACTTGGCTGGCCTAGAATCAGAGATACACCAGGCTCTCCTCCCACCTGCTAAGTAGCTTGATTGGAGGGGTTCAACACCACAACCGCCACATACTGTTTAAATACATAAGGTTTCCCAATAACTCACTTCCATGTATGTGTAGGTAAGTAAAAGATAATTTTTGGAGTTTGGTTTTTCAAGTCAGGGTTTCTCTGTGAAGCCCTGGCTGTCCTGGCACTCACTGTATAGATAACGCTGGCCTCAAACTCAGAGATCCACTTGCCTTTACCTCCTGTGAACTACGACGAAAGGCATGTGCTGCCACCACCTGGCTCAAAAGAGTATTTTTAAAATACATCTATAGAGTCTCTCCAGAGTGAGGCTGCAAATTTGTGAAGGAAACTAGAAGGAACAGACTTTCCTGAATTGTTTAGGGACGGTAGTTTCGTTTGGAGTGGATCCTTTGATTTTCTTGAGAGTTGTAATGAGACAAGCCGATCCCACTGTTTACACAGAAATGATTCCCTAGAGCATTTCGTTTCTTTCGAGAATATGAATGTAACTGCAGCACCTGAATGCTTCCCCACATTGCTTATGTTCATGTTTTTCTTTTTTTATTTAAACAATTTTATTAGACATTTTCTTCATTTACAATTCAAATGCTATTCCGAAAGTCCCTTATACCCTCCCCCAGCCCTGCTCTCCAACCCACCCACTCCCACTTCCTGGCCCTGGCATTACCCTGTATTGGGGCATATGATCATTGCAAGACCAAGGGCCTCTCCTCCCAATGATGGCCGATTAGGACATCCTCTGCTACATATGCAGCTAGAGACATGAGCTCAGGGGATACTGGTTAGTTCATATTGTTGTTCCTCCTATAGAGTTACAGACCCCTTCAGCTCCTTGGGTACTTTCTCTAGCTACTTCATTGGGGTCCCTGTGTTCCATCCAATAGATAACTGTGAGCATCCACTTCTGTATTTGCCAGGCACTGGCATAGCCTCACAAGAGACAGCTATATCAGGGTCATGTCAGCAAAATCTTGCTGGCATATGCAATAGTGTCTGTGTTTGGTGGTTGATTATGGGATGGATCCCCAGATAAGGCAGTCTCTGCATGGTCCTTCTTTCTGTCTCAGCTCCAAACTTTGTCTCTGTAAGTCCTTATATGGATATTTTGTTCCCCATTCTAAGGAGGGACAAAGTATCTACACTTTGGTCTTCCTTATTCTTGAGTTTCATGTGTTTTGCAAATTGTAACTTGGGTATTCTAAGTTTCTGGGCTAATATCCACTTATCAGTGAGTGCATATCATGTGAGTTCTTTTGTGATTTGGTTACCTCACTCAGGATGAAATCCTCCAGATCCATCTATTTGCCTAAGAATTTCATAAATTCATGTTTTTAATAGCTGAGTAGTACTCCATTGTATAAATGTACCACACTTTCTGTATCCATTCCTCTGTTGAGGGACATCTGGGTTCTTTCCAGCTTCTGGCTATTATAAATAAGGCTGCTATGAACATAGTGGAGTATGTGTCCTTCTTACCGGTTGGAACATCTTCTGAGTATATTCCCAGGTGAGGTATTGCTGGATCCTCCTGTAGTACTATGTCCAGTTTTCTGAGGAACCGTCAGACTGATTTTCAGAATGGCTGTACAAGCTTGCAATCCCACCAGCAATGGAGGAGTGTTCCACATCCTCGCCAGCATCTGCTATCATCTGAATTTTTGATCTTAGCCATTCTGACTGTTGTGAGGTGGAAAGATCTCCCGTGCTCATGGATTGTCAGGATTAATAGAGTAAAAATGGCCATCTTGTCAAAAGCAATCTACAGATTCAGTGCAATCCCCATCAAAATTCCAACTCAATTCTTCACTGAGTTAAAAAGGGCAATTTGCAAATTCATCTGGAATAACAAAAAACCTAGGATAGCAAAAACTATTCTCAACAATAAAAGAACCTCTGGTGGAATCACCATGTCTGACATTAAGCTGTACTACAGAGCAATTGTGATAAAAACTGCATGGTACTGGTACAGTGACAGACAAGTAGACCAATGGAACAGAATTGAAGACCCAGAAATGAACCCACACACTTATGGTCACTTGTCTTTGACAATGGAGCTAAAACCATCCAGTGGAAAAAAGACAGCATTTTCAACAAATGGTGCTGGCACAACTAGCGGTTATCATGTAGAAGAATGCGAATTGATCCATTCCTATCTCCTTGTACTAAGGTCAAATCTAAGAGGATTAAGGAACTCCACATAAAACCAGAGACAATGAAACTTATAGAGGAAAAAGTGGGGAAGAGCCTCTAAGATATGGGCACAGGGGAAAAATTCCTGAACAGAACAGCAATGGCTTGTGCTATAAGATCAAGAATCGACAAATGGGACCTCATAAAATTGCAAAGCTTCTGTAAGGCAAAAGACACTGTCAATAAGACAAAAAGGCCACCAACAGAGTGGGAAAGGATTTTTACTAATCCTACATCAGATAGGGGACTAATATCCAATATATACAAAGAACTCAAGAAGCTGGACTCCAGAAAATCAAATAACCCCATTAAAAATGGGGCACAGAGCTAAACAAAGAATTCTCACCTGAGGAATACCGAATGGCTGAGAAGCACCTGAAAAAATGTTCAACATCCTTAATCATCAGGGAAATGCAAATTAAAACAACCCTGAGATGTTCATGTGTTTCTAAGTGTAAGACATTTCATGACCTTCATACTGGCTTCCATCATGTGTCTTACTTTCCTAGGCTTTCTCTTCCGTGTAAATTTGTTTTGTGGCTCTAAAAACATTAGAATGCAAGGAACCATTCCCCACCCTCCGTGCATTTATTGGGCCTTTCTACAGATTCCTGATCGCCCTGTTCAAAGGTGGTGTAAACTCTGAGCTTCACATGTACGGATCAATGAGAACTTCTCCATGCCAATGAGCACACGGTTGTCCCGTGGGCTCTGGCAATCAGACTCGGATCCTCAGGCTCTCTGGGATAGTTCTTTACTCACTAAGCCAATTTTACCCCAGAACATCTTGCTTGAAGAAAATATATTTTAAGGTACAAAATACAAAATCTGTGTAAGAAATTTTACTATTAGAAAATCCAAGAGTACCTAAAATTTAAGGAAACTGCCAATAAATTAAGAATAGTAAGAAAAATATAACCTACCATGTAAGGACAACTGAAAACATTAACCGTTAATAAGCAGCCTATTTTCAACTTCATATGACCCACAATTATGCAAAAACTACACATGAATTAAGTCTACCGGAATCTTATAATTCACTTAAGTTTCATGAATCAGTTTCACATGAAATGGGAAACACACTTGGCTTTCAGAAAAAGCCCATTGAACTAAGACCGATCACCATAACTCAGTAGCACACGCCTTTAATAGCATCCAGCCTAGTCTGCATTGTGAGAACTTATTTCAGTACCAAAAATTGATTTATCAAACTAAAAAACATCACTTCAATACATGTAGTGTATACTGTTGCTACTGTCATTCTTTGAGATAGGATTTTGTAACCTTGGTTTTCCAAACAGCAGAAATGATAGGCAAAATTCACAAATTCCACAAAATCAGACTTTCAAAGGGAAGCATTTATTTGGAGTGCTCAGTTTTCTTGCTTTTACAACACACAGGAGAGAATTCCCTTTCACCTTATTTGAGACAACATACAACTTACATTATTTTTAATGTTGAATTTTTTCATTGGTTGGAATGAGTTCTTAGCCCTCCCAGGTGTGTGCAAATCCACTGTATTCAATTTTGTCGTTTTCTAGCATCTCCTTCTCCAATGAGTAAATGGCATGAAGCAGGGACAGCAAGACTGCCCAGCAGGATAAGGTGCCTGTTTCAAAAGCAACCTGAGTTCCTTCTCAGGGCCTACAGAAAGAAAAGAACAGACCAGACCTCTGAAAGCTGTCCAATTCCACATGCACACTGGCATGTGGACACCATGCACACACACCTATGTAATGTTCATGAATTGTGTTCATAATTTATGTTAAATATAATTTTCAAAAAAAATGTGCCTTGGCACATGTAATGGAACTGGTTTTATCCAATATCACATTTCATGTGTCCAAATTGACACATTTTAAGGTCTGTTCCAGCTATTTCTTTCTGGATTTGTCTTTAATTACACCTATGAGACTGGAAAGATGGCTCAGAAGATGCTGCTCTCCGGAGGACCCAAGCGGGATTTGCAGCAGTCACATGGGAAACCTCACCCGCTCCTCTAACTGCAGCTCCAGGGGAATGTGATGCCTCTGCTGCTGCATGCTCCAGCCCTCACCCGCTCCTCTAACTGCAGCTCCAGGGGAATGTGATGCCTCTGCTGCTGCATGCTCCAGCCCTCACCGGCTCCTCTAACTGCAGCTCCAGGGGAATGTGATGCCTCTGCTGCTGCATGCTCCAGCCCTCACATGCACATACCCACACATAACTACAAATAACTACAAATAAAAGGCAACATTAAAATGATTTTAAAGCTAGGCAGCAGGGACGTGCACACTTTTAATCTCAACACTCGGGAGGCAGAGGCAGGGGATTTCTGAGTTTAAGGCCAGCCTGGTCTACAGAGTGAGTTGCAGGACAACCAAGGGGCTGCACAGTGAAACCCTGTCTCAAAACAAAACAAAACAAACAAAAAAACAAAATTTAAAAAAGGTATTTTAAATTATCCTATTTCTTTATACATCTATGTGAGGGTATGCATGCAAATGACAGCACATATGTACAAGTCTGAGGCAAACCTTGGAAACTCAGTCCTATCTCTTCACATGGGTTCTGAGGTTCCAACTATGGCTATCAAGCTTAGGGCAAGTGCTTTTATCCCTGAGCCATCTGACTGACCCTGCATACACTTTTCCTAACAGCAAGTTGATCAAAGATAATGCCACATGATCTATATGGTCTTCAGTTCTACCCACTGGGTTTCTTTTCAGCGTGAGCTCGTTCATGTTTGTGAAGGCATGTGGAGACCCTAAATGCTTTCCCACAATAATTACATATGTAAGGTTTTTCCCCAGTGTGAATTCTTTCATGGTCACGAAGGGATGTGGAAATCCTAAATGCTTTTCCACATTCCTTACATACATATGGTTTCTCTCCAGTGTGAATTCTTTCGTGATTATAACAAGCATCACGCTGGATGAAGGCTTTCCCACAATGCTTACAAATATAGGGTTTCTCTCCAGTGTGAATTCTCTCATGGTTGTTGAGATGACTGGCACGGAGGAATGCTTTTCCACAGTGCTTACAAACGTAGGGTTTCTCTCCAGTGTGAATTCTCTCGTGAATGTAACGAGCACTGGAATGGGTGAAGGCTTTGCCACAGTGCTTACAGAGATAAGGTTTCTCTCCAGTGTGAATTCTTTCATGCCTCCGGAACGATGTAGAGCATGAAAAGGCTTTCCCACACTGTGTGCACACATAGGGTTTCTCTCTAGTGTGAATCCTTTCATGACTGTACCAGCCGCTATAATGGGTGAAAGATTTTCCACAATGCTCACACGTGTAAGGTTTTTCTCCACTGTGAATTCTTTCATGGATCAGAAGGTCATAGGAACGAATGAAGGTTTTTCCACATTGCTTACATACATATGGCCTCTCCCCGCTATGGATTCTTTCATGGTTCTGAAGGGATGAGGAATATCTGAATGCCTTCCCACACTGCTTACATGTGTAACACTTTTCTTCAGGGTTAATTATTTCATGTTTAATAAGATGACTAGAATTAACCAAGGCTTCACCATACTGCTTACACACAAATGGTTCCTCTCCAATGGTGATTCTCTCATATATTTGACCGTAACTGTACCTCCAGAAGGCTTTCTCAACTTGCTTCCATTCATGGAGTTTATCTCCAGTGTGAATTTGCTCACAATACTGGTCAGAATTAAGACTCCTATAGGCTTCAGTAGATTGCTTATTTTGATAGGGTGTCTCTCGAGGAGGACTTTGCTTTGTCTGAAAGGACTCAGAATAAGTAGACTCTTTCCAACACTTCTCCACATATTCCTGAGACCCACAGGGTTTCTCTGCAGTTTCACATCTGAGGTGCACATATGAGAGGGAATGAACAAGGATGTCTCTAGCAAGCACACTGTTTTCACACACTGATAGTTCAGGAGGCGTGTCTCTATGAATGATACGCTCTGGAATCCGTTGCCGGGTTTCTCCGCACTGACTGACATCTCCATAGTCACAACTCCTCTCAACCACCAGAGTTCTGCAAAAATGGAGAAAAGCATAACTATACTTATACAGTCACTAAGAGAAGTGCTGAAGGCTAGATGCCGGGCCCCTGTTCTGATTCCGGGGCAGCAGGAGGAGGACAGCAAGTGTCAAGTCTACCTGGGCCATAGACAAAGAACCTGGAGGAGGGAGGACAAACGGCACGATTGATTTTGCTTCTATGAGAATTTGTAAATATAAATGAGCCAACTGAACATTCAACCCAGGTCCTGAAGAGAGCAGACACACATACAAAGTTCTTAAATATTACTGCTTTTAGGCATTTCACACATAACTATGTGTACCACAGTTAATGAAGTTGAATATTCATTGGAAAATGGCGTGCATCAAACATTATGGGTTTTAAAATAAATCCGTTACATGATTTATCGATACTAGGTTTTAATCTAAAACTGAAATTCATTTAACTGCACACACCTTATATTCAAAGCTGAAAGGTAACTTGATAAAATACACTAAATAATTTTCTGTATAAAGGACAATTTAGGCACAATGAAACATTAAAACTGATCGTACACAGGTTAATAATGTTGCACTATATTTTGGCAATATTCATACCCTACAGAGTTGTCATCCTCTATTCTGAATATTCCAGCTCAGTGCGCTTGGAAAGAATTTTTGAGATTAAATCAATTGCATCGAGATGTACTGAACCATTGGCTTGGTTCTCAGATTTCCTATCACTTGTAAATATTTGTAATAAATTTCTGTCTCTCTGGGCATTACCTCACATTTTTCCTGAGATTTTGGTAGTTGTCTTCAATATTTTCTTTTTCCTCTGTTTTCCCTAAAAAGCAAAACCAAAGAAATCGTTATGATTTCATTCAGTGTCACACAAAAACTTACTAACGTCTACATTTTGTTACTGTGCAATATGACCAGGAATATTATGGTCACCATCAAGCTCCCTTCCAGCAACCATACAAATGAACAAGAAGCAGCTGTTCTCTAACTGAATAAGTAAAGAACTCATAGTATATATATATTTTTTTTACCTATAGAGATCAGATTCATAAAGGTCTCCGTCATCACATCTCTGTACAGCTTCTTCTGACTGGAATCCAGCAGAGCCCACTCTCCTAGGCTGAAGTTCACAGCCACATCCTCAAAGGTCACAGGCTCCTGAAAGAGCCCACACGATAGCAAGTCAAAACTAACTGCCGACTTGACAGGATCTAGAGCCACACAGAAGATAAGGTGAATACTTGCAAGGAAAAGCAGACACGAACTGGCCACTTTGACAGGAGCTTACTTAGAATGTGAGAATGCTGAAAGAAACAGAAATTATCAAGGCCTGCTCACAAGGTTTCAAAGTGGAACAAGAATCCAGGAGAAAGGCTGTTTGTGATTTATTTTAACTAAAATTTGGCTTCATTCTGCCCAGAGCCTGAAACTTGAATGAAGTTAAATTTAAAGAAAATAAGATAATTTGACACAGAAAATTGAGTGTGAACAAGCTTAAAATTTGGGACAAGAAGGGTCCAGATAACAAAGCGGCCATGGTTAGCACTGAGCCAACAGTGAGGCATGCTCACACAGGGACTGTATAAGCCAAATGAGACTCCACTGACTTAGGCTATGCAATTAGCTCTCTGTGAATAATATACAATCAACCCCAGCATTCATCAGGAAACACATATTCCTGCTTTATGAAATGAAAACACTCCCCTATTACCACATTTCTATTCAAATAAATTCTGTAAGGCTTCAGGGCCATAAAATGATTTTTGGGTACATGCACAATAAGCAAATTATGTTTATAGAATAAATCTCTAGGGTTACCTCTATTACTTTATATTTATCATAACTGGACTAGCATCAAAACAAAACAAAAAAATCTGTAAATGACACACACCTTAGCGACTAAACTTCTTTTCAACTGCATACTTAAAAGAGGCCTCAAACAATAATTTGGACCCTTGAGTATTCCATCAGTTTATTGATGACTATGGTTACAAATGGATGATCAAACTAATCAATTTGGTTAAAAAAAAGTCATCAAAGGCTGAAGAGATAGCTCAACCATCAAAAGCTAATAAGCTCATAATGAAAAAGATAAGAAGTCATCAAGCTAAGGCCTCCCTGCCCTAAATAAAGAACAGAACGGCTAAGGACAGATGTGCGCTGCCAGCTGCTTCACCTGCCAGAGAGCACTGAAAGACAGAGAAAAGGAGAGCAACAGCTTTCTCTGTTCAAACACGAAGAAAGAAACATTGCCACTCCTCCCCTTAGGGTAGTCTCTGCTCTGTGGAGCTGCAAAACTGTTTCTAGTCACTTTGAATTTATTAAAAACAAAACAAAACAAAAAACAGTCTCTCGCTCTCTCTCCTTTTCATGTTTCCTTTGATTATATATTTGTTCATCTGAAGGGAATTCTGCTACATTTTGCTATCCCATAATTAAAATGCAGCTTCTCTAGATTCCCTGAAATTATTTCTGCTTTTTGGAGCAGACTTATCCCTACAACTGATTGAATTTTAAGAGTTATTCTGGGACCAGGCATGGTGGCACAGACCTTTAATTCCAGGACAGAGGAGGAAGAGGCAGGTGATTTCTGTGAGTTCAGGGCCAGCCTGATCTACAGAGTGAGTTCCAGGATAGCCAGGGCTGCACAGAGAAACCTTGTCTCAAAAAACAAAAATTCTTTCCATCTTTGCTTTTTTTTTTTAGTTTCACATCTGTTTAGATTATAAAGTGTCTCCTCCTATAACTAAAACATTAAAACATCTATAATCTTGTGCTGTGATTTCACAGAGGCAACCCAGGTGACTGTGAGAAAGATATAAATCAAGGAGGGAAGTGGAGTCAGCAGGTACCTCCCTGTCTAAGGACTGGAAGAGTCTCACAGCAAGCCAAATGAATCTGATGCCTTAATCAAGAAACCTTATAACAGGATAAACTCTCCTGCCTCCTAATAGTGTCTCTGCTCTCTGGACCAAAGCTGAACTCTGTGGCTACTTTTATTTTAATTGCTTTCCCAGTCTTGCTCTCCTTTCTCTTGTTCTGTTCTCATGTGTGTCCAGCATGCCACTGATAAGAGTTGTTCTGATGCTCCAGTTGGGGGCAATCAGGACACACACACACTCACCAATCTCTGTGGGTCGATAACTTGTGACAAAGGATTAGAGAGCTGACTGTATCAAATCTTTGGGAGATGAGGAGGAAAAAATGGTTGTGAGATTGGAAGACACCAGGCAACCACTCCCAAAGTATGCTAGCAAGTTTATGTCAACTTGACACAAGCTGGAGTCAATGAGGGACCTCGATTGAGAAACGTAAGATAGCGTGGTGCTTCTCTGTGGGCTGGTCATCCTGGGGGGCTCTACGGAAACAGGCTGAGCAAGCCATTAAAGTAAACCAGTAAGCAGCATCCCACCATGGCCTCTAAGACAACGCCTGCATCCAGCTTCTCACCTGGTTTGAGTGGCTGACTTGGCCTTCGGTGAACTGTGCTTTGGGATATGGAAGCCATACTAACCCTTGCCTCCCCAGCCTGCTTCTGGGCATGGTGTTTCCTCACAGCAATAAGAACCCTAAGCAAGACAAAAGACAAGACTGCTCTCCTAAGCCCCATCCTCCAGGAAGCAAAGCCCCTGTCTGGGGATTCTTGGATCCCTTCCTTTCTGTCTTAGTTAGGGGTTTCCATTGCTGTGAAGAGACATCAGGAGCAGGGCAACTCTTAGAAAGGACAGCATTTCGTTGAGGCTTACAGTTTCAGATGCTTAGTCCAGTATCATCATGGCAGCAAGGAGAGATTGTGTACCACACTGGACATAGCTTTAGCACATATGACCTCAAAGCGTACCCCCACAGTGACACACTTCTTCCAACAAGGCCACACCTCCTATCAGTGCCACTCCACACGAGTCTATGGAGGCCATTCCTACCAAGCCACCCCACGTCCCTCGACTTTTCCTTTCCCTACCAAGCTTTGCTTGGACCTTTAAAGCTCGTTGTCTTTCTCAGTGTGGAGGCTCTAAGAATGAGGAGCCATCAGGACATCTGCTACTAAAAGGCTACCACGGCTAATACATTCTCTAGAGAACAAGGGCTCAGATTTTCTGTCTTTTCCGTATCATAAGCCAGCATATATTCTACCACTTGATTAGTGAAAAATAAACATCTTGTAAATCTCCATTCTCTGACTTCCTACTGAAACCCTGAGGGAAAAGGTATTCTAGGAGCAATGCATTTTACTGACTTACTAGACAGGCAGCCTTGCCTGCCAGGACACGCCCCCCTGTTTTTGTTTTTAGATTTTTACTTTACTTTTAATTGTGTACAGATGATATGTCTGTGTCTATGTGAATACGTACACATGAATATAGTGTCTAGAGGTCAGGAGATGTCATCTGATGCCCTGCTACTGGAGTTACAGAGGGTTGTAGGTGCTAGGAATAGAACTTGGGTCCTCTCCAAGATGACCTCTTAACCCCTGAGCCATCTCCCTCTAGCCCCTACCCCATAGTTACAATGACCATAAGCCTATACTCCTAACCATGGATACAACCTTTCCACCAACTCTCATTCAGGCAATGACCCAATCCATGAGACAGCGCCTTTCACAATGCATCTGCTGTGGGATTATGTGCTTCACCGGGAGCTTGGACAAAAGCCACTGTCTGCAAGTCAGAAAGTTGTGACTGCAGTCACAAAAGGACAGATCATGGAGGAACTCACAAAGAGATATGGAAATATCACAAAACAACTACGGCATGTATTCCAGGCAAGACACCTGAAGATGCTCAGCATCCAAAGCAGAGACTACATGGAGATGTCCCAGAATCTCTATTCTGATAGTCCCTCTTTGAGGCGAAATCACCCATTTCAGAGGAAACTGCCAATGGTTCTCCATTTCCTCCTTCCTGTTACAGGTTACCACGGGAAACACCTTGTCTGTGGTACCAAATTTCCTCCACCTGCCCAAAGCCTCAGTGTACTGGTCATCACTAGCAAAAGTCTGACCCAGACAAAGGGTGTCATATTTTAACACTGCCTAGACCCAGCACAAACTGGGGCCCACGAAGACATCATACCACAGTAGCAGCCTCAAACTACAGTACTATATTTTCCCTCGATCTTTTCTGTAGAAGACAAGGAAAATGGTGAGCTTCCCTATGTTCAGGCCATCAGGGTTCTCTACCAAGACTCCTCCACTTAGCAAGGAATCAGGGGAGCCTAAAGAGAAGGGAACTCCAGACTTGATACTGTGGATGATCCATTCCTGAGTGCTCATCTGTGTCTCTATGGGAAACACCTTACCATCCTACACTAATGCTTCATCAGTCCGAAAGCCGCACGTCAATCAGACAATATCTGAGACCTACTCTGACTTCTCTGTTGTGCTGTCCCCCTTCCTACCCGATGTTTTCAGTATTCCTAGGTTAAAAACGGATGCCTGACTCAGTTTACAACAGTAAAGTTTTCTTAAATACCTTCTTGCACTGAATGTCTGCACTTAGTAACAATTTCCCCCAAACTGGCTCAAAGAACAAGGATTTTTGTTTGATCCTTTTACTAAGTGAGCCAAGACTTCATGATCGAACTTTATCCAAATGCTCAGTTTATATATTTATATTTTTCACTCAGACAGTCCCACATGCTGGCTAACCAGAAGGATAGGAAGAATTCCGTTACAAAGAAATGTTCCTATATTTCTGCTGAATCACAAATATTTTAATCTACTTTCAAAATTTGGCCAATTACTCAATACTCTGTGTCTATGATCGTCAGTCCTTTAGATCCAGGCTCAATTCTCAACACCCACATGTCAGTTAACAACTGTCTATAACTCCAGTTCCAAGATCTGATATTCTCACACAGACAGACATGTAGGCAAAACACCAATGCACAGAAAAAAAACAAAATAAAATTTTTTTTAAAAATAATAAAAATTTTAAAGAGAGTAAAGCTCTTGGTTTTTATAGTCAAAGACACTCATTAGTTTTCCAAAATCTAAGATCTACATATTTTTTTAATCCATGACATCCTTCTAAAATAATACTAGATATCACTCACACACGCATCACCACCACCACCACCACCAAAATCAAATATAAAAACTAAAATATGGTGACATATTCCTTTAGTCCCAGCCCTGGAAGGCAGAGGTAGGTAGATCTCTATGAGTTCAAAGCCAGTCTTTTCTACATAGTGAGTTCCAGGACAGCCAGAGCTACACAGCAAGACCTTGTCTCAGAAAAAATGGAGGAGGAGGTGGAGGAGGAGAGGGGAAGAAGAGGAGGGAGAGGAGGATGACGATGACAACCACCTCCACCACCATCATCACCACCACCACCACCACCACCACCACCACCACCATACACCTGGGGCTCTCTTTGCCTTGGGCTGTGCATACATCCCTATCAGTCCTAGTTTGTTTTCCATTGCGGTAATAAAGAACTGACCCCCCCAAAAAAAATCAACTTGGGGGAGAAAAGATTTCCTTGGCTTCCACGCTCTGGCCAACAGTAGGAACAATAGTTACATGAAGGTACGAGCCTACCCATCAAATATTCCAAAGTGTAAAGATACAAATTCATGTGAAAGAAGAAACCCTGAACTGAGACTCCAGCAAAGCGGGGTCTCTGGGGAAGAGTTTGTTTCCATGGGGTTGTTCCCCACATGTGTTCCACACAGAAGCTGATAATACTGTGGTCCAAGTGGGTCAGGTTCCATCCAGAGATGAAAGACGTAGTTACAACTGAGTCATCTAAGTGGTGCTAGCACCACTTAGGGGGTGGGAGCATGAAGAATGCAAGACTGAGGGATCTAGCACCATAGATCCAGAGAGCCACCAAGGACAAACATGGGACACAGTAAAGATGAAGTCCAAGTTGCAATGGAGACCTCAAGATGATGGAGAGAGTAGCCATACCACGAGATGTCCACTGCATATAAAAAAACAGGAAAGAGGATTTTTTTTTTTGGCTTTTTTTTTTTAAAAAAGATTTATTTATTATATGTACATACTCTGTAGCTGTCTTCAGACACACCAGAAGAGGGCATCAGATCTCATTACAGGTTGTAAGCCACCATGTCGTTGCTGGGATTTGAACTCAGGACCTTTGGAAGAGCAGTGAGTGCTCTTAACCACTGAGTCATCTCTCCAGTCCTGGAAAGAGATTTTCTGTGCTATTTGCAACACATCCTAAAGAAAGCCTATCTAAGCCCTTTAGAATTGAGACAATTCTATTAGAGGCATCCTAGGTGCGAGTTAAAGAGCCTCAGGATTTACTGAGTTCCCCCACTGGATTCTGTTCTTGCTTTAGTGCAATCGGTCCTTGGAAATACTTTCCTTCTGAAAAATCTTCAAACTATACTATCCCTCAAGTTCAAGGTCACCTTCAGCTATATACTTACTTCTAAGACAAACTGATACATAATAACTTGCCTCTCTTAAACCACACATACAAGAAAACCAGGCAGAGATAGCACATGGCAATACAAAGTATCACTCACACTTAACAGGAATCAGTTTTTTAAATGTACTACACTCAAACTCAAAAATGTTTTCTTTTTTTCTTTTCTTTTCCTTCTTTCATTTCTTTCTTTCTTTCTTTCTTTCTTTCTCTCTCTCTCTTTTTTTTTGAAGCAAAGTTGTTTTTCACTAAGAATACATTTTTTGTTTTGTTTTTTGAGAGGGGCTTCGGTAGCCTAGGGTCGATGAAGATAACCTTGAACTCCTGATCTTCTAGCCCTGCCTCCTAAAGTCTGGGATTGCAGGCCAGGCGAGGCATTATCCACTTGCTTTCAAACTCTGGATGTCATATAACACCCCCTGTTGATAGCAGGCAAGCATCTCTTGCTTGCATTGCTCATCGGATCTCTGGATGATCTGAGATAAAAGCTGGATGAGGCAGAGCTTCTCCCTCTGCAGAGCTTTGCCATCTAAACTCCCAGGAAGACATTTGTCAAGGATCTCGGTTTAGGACTTTGTTTGGCTATAAAAGTGTGTAGAACCTCTTTAATGATGGGACACGTTATCCACAAAAACTTGGGTTGCTTCAGGGCAGATGTCACTCATTTAGCTCAGAATAAGCCGCCTCGTTACTTCCTCCAAGGCAGCATTCTGAACTTGAGCTTTGCCAAAAGTCAGAGAAGTAATCGGTAACATTCTTAAGTAGCCAGTGTCTCTCTGCCACGTGCAAGAAGTTTCAGAGCTTTAGTCCATTGTTAGAGTGGGCAGCATTGTTAGAGTGGTGGCACACAGGCAGACGTGGTGCTGGAGAGATAGCTGAGAACTCTACATGCAGATACACAGGCAGCAGGAAAAGTCAAAAACAGTTTCAACCATTTCAAGGAAAAAAATAAATGGTGCCTTTGTGTCAGGCTGACCATCCCCGACTTTCTTGATGGTCAGAGATTACTATCTACACAGAACCAGTAGTTGAAGGCAAAAACACCAAAGATTTAATATTTCTTCCAAGAACTGTATTCCAATTAAAGACTGGTTGACGAACTCTCCTAATTCTTTCTGTTCGGAGAAACCCACCAAGAAAACCAAATTACAGACAGCTACATGAATCCCTTCCCGCAGGCTTTCCCCGCATTTTTCCATATTTCCACTTTTAACTATTTTGACCAGTATTATTATTCAAAAGAGAGCTCAAAAGAGAGGTTGAAATAGATTTCCAAAGGAGAAAAATGCCCTCTACACAACAAGGAGCCTTTGCCTAACCTAAATAAAGCCTAGGGTTCAACTGGCTCTACTGTAAGGTAACAGTTGTCTGAATCCAGGCATCTCAAGGACAGCTTCACTATCTTGCTGACAGAAACAAACTGAGTCCATGTTCCCAGGCCCAGGAACCAGCTCCTTTGTCCCTCATCATTTTGAGTTACTCACCAAATGTCCAGGATGAGGCCTGACCACCAAGATTCTGAGAAAAAAGCCTTGAAACCAGGTGGCTCAGGGGAGGCTTCATCACCCATGATTCCTGTGACAAGCCGCAGGAGTCATCAAAATCACATTGGCGACTCCCTTGCCCAACCCCTTGTGTCAAAATACGATTGGACAACGCTACAGCCCACTTCACTCCCCTTTGCTCTGAGGTCTCATCCTAAATATGCTGTGCAATTTTCCTTCCAGGACGGGGTCTATGCTATTGTCCCTGACCGGTCAGGTTTTTCTGCTTAATTAAAATAAAGATCTTGCTTTGCTGGACTCTTGTGCCTGCTTGTGTTGTTTTGTTTTAGGGGGACCCCCAACAGCAGAAAAAAAAAAGAAAAAGAAAGAAAAACACACCGTGATCATAGAGGAAAACTAAAGCAGGGCAAACGAAAGTGCAAGGGCAGAAAGACCCGCAACAGCGCTCACACACCCTCTGTCGTTCAAAACGCAGTTTGGGTTCAGCATCACCAATCTACCAGCGCTGCAAATTCTGCAGAGGTGCAAGTTCGAGGCATGGACCCACACTGAAAGGACTGGCATGAAACCGCTTCGTAGCGAAGGGGCAGAACTGGACGCTGGTCTCCTGGCAGTGTCACAGATCTGCCATCCTCGAAGCCAGGTGCCCGTGACACACTCACCATTCTCTGCTTTTGATGCATACTGTGTCCTCTCCAAGGAGCCTGCAATCGGAAGAAGTGACAGTAACCGAAGAGTTGCCACGACTCTTCCCGCAGCTGCACCGGCTTCAAGATGGTAGTAAGTGAGGTACCCTTCGATTATCTGCGCTTCTTATTGGACAGGGGAATAACAACGCTGTTGATTGGTGAATATCTCTCCCTGCCTCCTACGAGCTTAATTAAAAAGAAATCAGCCTTTCTGAGTACCGCTGCAGCTAAAATCACAGTTGTCACTCATGACCCTTTTAGCTTGCTCTTCACTAGAACAAACCTGGCCCAACCTGAAGCTTTGTGGCATTTAAGGAAACATTCAGCAGGATTCTTAGTGCATGCGTTTTCCAACTACACACCCTATCCCCTAAAGAACTAATGCTACAGCTTTACAGTGGAGCCTCTAGTCTCAGTACCCCAAGGAGAAAACCCAAGACATGTCCTTAGGAAGAGTCCCTATGTCAATCTGGGGGCATAGGAAAACAAGGAGGACCTGACATGCAAGCTCAAGATTTGGGGAGGTTAAGGTAAAGCTTTCGCAAACCTTGTGTTTCAATCTACCCGTTTTCTGCCAAGAAAATTAAAACATATCAACAATGAATTCAATTATAAAATGTCTGGAGAAAAATGGAATTGCACGCCCGAAGTTTTCTACAAAGGATTCAACAGGTCTGAAAAGCAGCCTTTGAACGTCAGACAAAAAGGTTTCTTTGCCCAAGGAAATCCTCTATATTAAGGAATGTAAAATAGTCTCAACCTTCCAGATCACACTGATTTTGGACCAAGTGGATCTGTTAGGTTCGGGGAGAAGCCAAGAAAATTGACTTCAAAGACAGCAGCTTAAAATGAAAGTTTTATTCTCTGAGCACACAAAGAGGTAGCCAGCTCGGGATCTCTACTGCATCCCTGAAGGGAAATAATATAAACTATTAAAGGATGAAACCACAAGTTCAGGGGGAAGCGGAGTGGGCTGTAGCATTGTCCACTCATATGTTTTTTTTTTTTTTAAGATGTATTTATTTATTAAACGTAAGTACATTGTAGCTGTCTTCAGACACTCCAGAAGAGGGCGCCAGATCTCCTTAAGGATGGTTGTGAGCCACCATGTGGTTGCTGGGAATTGAACTCAGGATCTTCAGAAGAGCAGTCAGTGCTCTTAACCGCTGTGCCATCTCTCCAGCCTGTCCACTCATATTTTGACACAATGGGTTGAACAAAGGAGTTTCCATTGCGGTTCTCCCCCTGACTGGGAGCAGTCAGTCAGGAAGGTGACACACATTGGTGACTGGGCCTTATCTGGGACCACCCAGTTTCAATGTCCTTGAGTATGAGCTTTGGTGGCCAGGCCCCATCCTGGACACCTGGCCTGTAACTCAAAATAAGGGTGCAAAGGGGTAGGAAAGCTGCATGTCATCAGTTAGGTCATGACAGGCAACCAGATTTATAGATTTATGGCATGTGTACCTTAGTTTCCTTAACAGGCAACTTCTTTTTTTAATATTCTTTACTGGTTATCAGACAAGCAAGAAGCATATGAAACAACAGAATCAGAGTTGGTTCCTGGGCCTGGGAACATGAACTCAGTTTGACCCAACCAGTAAGATGGAGAAGTTGTCCTTAAGACTACTGGACTCAGACAATTGTCTCCTTACAGGTCATTCCCTAGTAAGGAGCCAGAGACACCGAACATTCACTCTGAAAGCTCTCCATGTCTTCCACTACTTCCTCTACCAGGAGGCTGACCTTCCAATACCTTAAGAGTCACAAGCGGGAAAGTGTCATCCACACTAATTATGGGTTTTGCCTTTGGCTTAGATTTTTCAAGACAGGGTTTTGATATACAGCCTTGCCTGTCCTGGAACTCACTTTGTAGACCAGGCTGGCCTTGAACTCAGAGATCTGCCTGCCTCTGCCTCCCAAGTGCTGGGATTAAAGGCATGTGCTACCACTGTGTAGCTTAGGCCTGATTTTAGTGGAAATGCTTTGAGTTTCTAAAAGTTTAGGATGATGTTGACTGTGTGCTTGCTGTAAATTGCTTTGATCATATTGAGGTAAGTCCCTTAAATCTCTCGTCTCTCCAGAACTTTTATCATTGAGTTTTGAATTGTATCAAACTCCTTTTGTGCACCTAATAAGATAATCATGTGGGGTTTGTGTTTTGGTCTGTTTATGTGTTGGAATGCATTTGTTGGTTTACATATCTGTAAACCATCTCTGAGATGAAGCCAACTCAATCATGGTGAACAACCTATTTGATGAACTTAATTAAATTAAGCTTACAAAACCTTATTGAAAAAAATGCATCTGTATTCATAAGGGATATTGATCTGCAATTTTTAATTGGATCTTTGTGCAGTTTTGGTATCAGTGAAACAGTATCAGCTTCACAAAAAATATTAGGAAATGTCCCGTCAGTTTCTATTTTGTAGAGTAATTTGGGGAGTACCACTGTTACCTTTTCTTTGAAAGAATAGTAGAATTTCTCACTGCATCCATCCAGCCCTGAGCCTTTCTTGGTTGTGAGATGTTTAATTACAGCTTCTATCTTACTACTTACTATCTTACTAAAGGCCTGTGGGTGGGGCCTAAAGTCGGTGGGCGTGGCCTAACGGCCTGGGGGCGGTGTTTAAATTGCAGCAGCCTACAAAATGGAAAAATACATCCATCAGAAGGTATGTGTATAGACTATATAAAGAACTAAAAAACAAACAGTAACAACAATAAAAAACCAACCCTGAACATCAAGAAAACAACGTAATTAAAAATAATATACAGAACTGCGCAGGGTGGTCTCATAAAATGAAAATCAAATGGCTCAAAACAACTAAAAGAAATATTCTTAGCTATCAGAGAAATACAAATTAAAACCACTTTAGGATTTCATCTTGCCACAGTCAAAATGGCAAAGATCAATAAAACAAATGTCAGCACATGGTAGCAAAGATGTGGGGAAATGGAATATATATTCATTGCTGGTAGGCATGCAAACTTGTGCAGTCACCGTGTAAATCAGCATTGAGTTTTTTCAGGAAGCTGAGACTCAATCTATCCCAATATCCAGTTATGCCATTCTTGAACATATATGCATAGGATTCTATATTTTCTACAGAGATAATTGCTCATCCCTGCTCATTGCTGCTGTATTGATAATAGCCATAAACTGGAAATAGCCCAGATGTCAAATAACTCATGAATTAATCATGAAAATGTAATATGTTTACACAATTCAATATTATTCAGTTGATAAGAAAAATTATAATTCTTCCAGCCCACACCTCCACATACAATCGAGGATCGGCATTCCACTTACCTGCCTCTAGGGGAGCTGTGCTAACACGAGACACACAGGTGAGACACCCATGCCCCAACACCCCCCACCCAGACTTCAGCAAGCCCAGCACCCATTAGATCTGCCCCACCCTGTGAGAACTTTGTCTACCTTCCACCCCACACCACCACCTGCAATCAAGAATGTGCAAGGCCTGCAACTATCTGAGACAACCAGTCCCAGAGGCTTATCCAGGCCAACCAACACCAGAAACAACCAGATGGCAAAAGACAAGTGCAAGAACATAATCAACAGAAGACAATAATATATTCAGAACCCAGCTCTCCTACTACAGCAAGCCCTGGATATCCTAACACACCTGAAGAGCAAGACCATGTCCTTAAATCTCACCTCATGAAGATGATAGAGGCCTTTAAAGAATATATAAATAAATAAATCCCTTAAAGAAAAAGAAAACACAATCAAACAGGTAGAAGCCTTAAAGAGTAAACAAATACACCCCTTAAAGAAATACAGGAAAATACAATCAAACAACTCAAGGAAATGAATAAAACAGTCCAAGACCTAAAGATGGAAATGAAAAACCTAGGAAAGAGAACAGGAACTACAGACATAAGCATCATCAACAGAATACAAGAGACAGAAGAGAGAATCTCAGGCATGGAGATACCATAGAAGAAATTGATACATCAGTCAAAGAAATCGCTAAATGTAAAAAGTTTCTAACTCAAAACATCCAGAAAATTTGGGACACTAGGAAAAGACCAAAACCTAAGAATAATAAGAATAGAAGACGGTAAAGATTCCTAGTTCAGATAGCCAGAAAGTATCTTCGACAAAATTATAGAAGGAAACTTTCCTAACCTAAAGAAAGAGATGGCTACAAACAGACAAGAAGCTTACAGAACCCCAGATATATTGGATCAGGCAAGAAATTCCTCCTGCCACATAATAATCAAAATACTAAATGTACAGAACAAAGAAAGAATATTAAAAGTAATATAATATAAAAATAAACATATAAAGGCAGGCCTATTGGAATTACACCTGACTTCTCAGAGACTCTAAAACCCAGAAGATCCTGGACAGATGTCTCGCAGACCCTAAGAGAACACAGACCACAGATGCCAGCCCAGAATAATATATCCAGTAAAACTTTTAATCACCATAGATGGAGAAATCAAAATATTCCATGACAAAACCAAATTTGCACAATATCTTTCTACTAAGGCAGCCCTACAGAGGATACTAGAAAGAAAACTCCAACACAAGGACACTAACCACACCTAGGCAAACACAAAAAAATTGAACATCTCACAAAAACCCCAAAAGGATAGAATCATACACACATAATATCACCTCCAGCCAAAAAAAAAAAAAAAATAGCAGGAACTAACAATCATCTGTCTTTAATATCTCTCAACATCAATGGACTCGATTCCCCACAGGCTAACAGACTGAAAATATAAACAGAAGTCATCATTCTGCTACATACAAGATACACACCTCCACAACAAAGACAGATGCTACCTCAGAATAAAGGGCTGAAAAAGGGTTTCCAAGCAAATGGACACAAGAAACAAGCCAATCTAATATCTAATAAAATAGAGTTTCAACCAAACGTAACCAAAAGAGAATGGGGAAGAACACTTCATACTCATCAGAGAAAAAATCTACTAAGATGAAGTCTCAATTCTGAACATCTATGCCACTAATGCAAGGGCACCTACATTTGTTATATAGGTATATTACTAAAGCTCAAATCACACATTGAACCACACACAATAATAGTAGTGAGGGACTTCAACACTTCATTCTCACCAGTGGACAGGTTTATCAAAAAGAAACTAAAAAAGAAAACACTGAAACTGACAGATGTTATGAACCAAATGGGTCTAATAGATACCTGCAGAACCTTTCACACACCGTATATATCTTCATCTCAGCACTACACAATACCTTCTCCAAAAATTGACCATATAATTGGGTACAAAGCAAGCCTCCACAAATACAAGAAGATTGAAATAACCCCTTGCGTCTTATCAGATCAACATGGATTAAAGGCAGGACTTCAACAACAAGAGAAACAACAGAAAAGTCCACATACTCAGGGAAACTGAACAACTCTCTACTCAATGATCACTTGGTCGTGGAAGACACAAGGAAAAAAATTAGACCTTTCTAGAATTTAATGAAAATGAAGGCACAACATACCCAAACGTATGGGACAAAATGAAAGCAGTGCTAAGAGGAAAAGAAAATTCATAGCACTAAGTGCCTTCATAAGGAAATTGGAGAGATCTAATACTACCAACCCAACAGCATACCTGAAGCTCTAGGACAAAAAGAAGCAGACACACCCAAAGGAGTAGATGGCAGGAAATAGTCAAACTCAGGACTGAAATTGATCAATTAGAAACAAAGAGAACCATACATAGAATCAACAAAACCAAGAGCTGGTTCTTGATAGACAAGATATACAAGTCCTTAGCCCATCTAACTAAAGGCACAGAGACAGTATCCAAATTAACAAAACCAGAAATGAAAAGGGAAACATAACAACATACACTGAGGACATTTTAAAAAATCATCAGTCTTTACTTCAAAAGCCTGTACTCCACAAAATTGGAAAATCGAAATAAAATGGATGATTTTCTAGACAGATACCACTTACCAAAGTCAAATCAAGATCAAGTGAAATATATAAACAGTCCTATAAGCCCTAAGGAAATAGAAGAAGTCATTAAAAGTCTCCCAACCAAAAGAAACCCAAGACCAGATAATTTTAGTGCAGAATTCTACCAGACTCTCAAAGAAAAGCTAATACCAATACTTCTCAAATGGTTCCACAAATTAGAACCAGAAGGAACACTACCTAATTCATTCTATGAAGCCACAGTCACCCTGACACCCAAACCACACAAAGACACAACAAAGAAAGATTACTTCAGACCAATTTTACTTACAAACATTGATGCAAAAATAATAAAATTCTTGCAAACCGAATTCAAGAACACATCAAAAACATCATTCCCCAAGATCAAGTGGACTTCATCCCAAGTTGATTAAACTTGCAAGTCTGTTCTAACCTCACCCCCTGTGGGTACCTGGGATTGAACTCAGGTCATCAGGCTAGACAATACACCTCTTTATCTACCAGTGGTTCACAACTTTCCTAATGCTACAACCCTTTAATATAATCCCTTATTTTGTGATGAACGGGTGTATCCCTGTTGTGGATAAGCCTGGTGTTGTTTGTAGTTTGATACTAATTCTGCTCTCCTGGGAGGGGTTGTGGACAAGGAGTGAGTCATGTACTCAGGTGACTTCTTGTGAACCAATCCCCTAATGAATAAAGGAGCCAATCACTGGGCAAGTAGGTGGGACTTCCAGGTTGGACAGAGGAAGAAAAGGAGGAGAAGTTAGGGCCTTTTGGAATGGAGGTAGCACAAGGGTAAGATGTAGCTGCTAGAGTTTCCCTGGTATCATGGTGACTCCTTACAGATTCGCCACCAAGGCTTAAAAGGCTTATAAGATTAGGTTTTAGTTGTTGCTACCAGAGCTTAGTTTGTATAGTGTTTCTGAGCTTGGTTTGTGTAGTGTTTTTCTTTGACTCGCCTAGGTTCCAGAGAGAAAGGTATGGCAGCAAAGTGTGGGTTTGACTGATGTGCATCACAAAGGCCATGGGGGCTTTGAAGCATGGGGCTGACCAGTGGGAACCTAGCAAGCTGAGTGGAGAGATTTTGGGATTCTGAGTCAGAGTCTCCACGAGATAAAAACAGGTCAGCCATTGCCCACCAGTGCATGGTGGCCAGCCCCATGGAGCAGAGAGTAGCCCAACAGGACCACACCAGGACAGAGAGTGGCTGGTAGTAGCGTGGGAAGTCTGCCAGTCCTCAAGATATGGGACTCCACATCGCATGCATACATTTTTTGCAATCTACTTTTAATAAAGTTTCAACTCTCCTCTAGCCTACTACCCAGCAGAGATAGTGGAAAAGTTATTAGGGGTAGTGGACCTGTTCAGTAATAGTTCTTTGGTGGTGAGCTTGATATTCTTTGGCAGTAGTTGAGTCCTGTCACCAAATACAACTCAACCACTGCAGACCAATCCTCAAGGCAGGCAAATACCACATGCAAAACAGCAACTTCAGTCCAATCCTCTAGGTAGGCAGACACCAGGCATGAACTAGCAGCTGTAGTTCAATCCTGAAGAAACCAAAAGGCTCAACAGACCTGAGGCAAGGCTAAGCTGCCACAGGACCCTCATAAGCAGTTCTTGAGTGTCTCACAATGTCGGCATTAACCAAAAGTTGAGCTCAACAAGGCTATGTAAGGTGAACCAATACATGAGTGCTGTTAGCAAAGAATTGTAAGGCAGAGCAAACCAAACCAATGCTCAGTGTTTGTCTCCCACTGTCTGTGGGGTCATATTTATACTCCTTCCTCATGAGTCCTTTCATGTGTTTGCTATATCAAAACGTCTTTTCACCTGTGTTCCCAAGCAAAACATCATTTGACATAATTGACTTCCCCAAAAAACTAGAAGATTCCACTTCACCACATGACCTAAGGTGATATGCAGGCTGGAGAGGGGACTGGCCCTCCTTTGTTTGAGTTTGTTTGTTTGCTTGTTTAATATATATGGGTACACTGTAGCTGAACAGATGGTTGTGAACCTTCATGTAGTTGTTGGGAATTGAATTCTTAGGATCTCTGCTCACTCCCGTCAACCCCACTCACTCCAGCCCAAAGATTTATTTATTATTATGCATAAGTACACTGTAGCTATCTTCAGACAAGCCAGAAGAGGGTGTCAGATCTCATTACGGGTGGTTGTGAGCCACCATGTGGTTGCTAGGATTTGAACATGGGGCCTTCAGAAGAGCAGTCAGTGCTCTTACCCGCTGAGCCATCTCGCCAGTCCTATTTATTTATTTATTTTACATTTTTTATTGGATATTTTCTTCATTTACATTTCAAATGTTATTCCCTTTCCTGGTTTTCCCCCCTCCTGGAACCTCCCCAAGCTCCCCCTTCCCCCCTCCACCTATTTCTATGAGGGTGTACCCCTTTCTAAGAAGGACTGAAGCACCCACACATTGCTCTTCCTTCTTCTTGAGCTTCATATGGTCTGTGAATTGTATCTTGGGTATTTCAAGGTTTGGGGGCTAATATCCACTTATCAGTGAATGCATACCATGTGTGTTCTTTTGTGATTGGGTTACCTCACCCAGGATATTTTCTAGTTCCATCCATTTACCTAAGAATTTCATGAATTCAACGATTTTAATAGCTGATTGGTACTCCATTGTGTAAATGAACCATATTTTCTGTATCCATTCCTCTGTTGAAGGACATCTGGGTTCTTTCCACCTTCTGGCTTATAAATAAGGCTGCTATGAACACAGTGGTGCATGTGTCCTTGTTATATGTTGGAACATCTTTTTGGGTATATGCCCAGGAGTGGTATAGCTGTGTCCTCAGGTAATACTATGTCAAATTTTCTGAGGAACTGCCAGACTGATTTCCAGAGTGGTTGTACCAGCTTGCAATCCCACCAACAATGAAGGAGTGTTCCTTTCTCCATATCCTCACCAGCATCTCCTGTTACCTGAGTTTTTGATCTTAGCCATTCTGATTAGGGTGAGGTGGATTCTCAGGGTTGTTTTGATTTGCATTTCCCTGATGACTAAGGATGTTGAACATTTCTTTAGGTACTTCTCAACCATTCAGTATTCCTCAATTGAGAATTCTTTGTCTAGCTCTGTGCCCCATTTTTAAAAAAAGATTTATTTATTTATTTATTATTTATTTATTTATTTATTTATTTATTATATGTAAGTACACTGTAGCTGTCTTCAGACACCCTAGAAGAGGGCATCAGATCTCATTACAGATGGTTGTGAGCCATCATGCGGTTGCTGAGATTTGAACTCATGATCTTCAGAAGAGCAGTCAGTGCTCTTAACCCCTGAGCCATCTCTCCAGCCCCTGTACCCCATTTTTAATAGGGCCATTTGATTCTCTGGAGTATAATTCTTGAGTTCTTTGTATATATTGGATATTAGCCCTCTATCAGAGTAGGATTGGTAAAGATCTTTTCCCAATCTGTTGGTTGTCATTTTGGCCTATTGACTGTGTCCTTTGCCATGCAGAAGCTTTGCAATTTTATGAGGTTCCATTTGTTGATTCTTGATCTTAGAGCATAAGCCACTGGTGTTCTGTTCATGAAAATTTCCCCTGTGCCCATGTGTTTGAGACTTTTCCCCACTTTCTTTTCTATTAGATTCAGTGTATCTGGTTTTATAGGGAGGTCCTTGATCCATTTTGATTTGAGCTGTGTACAGGGAGATAAGAATGGATTAATTTGCATTCTTCTACATGTTGACTGCCAGTTAAGCTAGCACCATTTGTTAAAAATTCTGTTGGGGCTGGAGAGATGGCTCAGCGGTTAAGAGTACTGCCTGCTCTTCTAGAGGTCCTGAATTCAAATCCCAGCAGCCACATGATGGCTCACAACCACCTACTATGAAATGCTGATGCCATCTTCTGGTGTGTGTGTGTGTGTGTGTGTGTGTGTGTGTGTGTGTGTGTAGACAGCTACAGTAGACTCATATAAATAAATAAATAAATAAATAAATAAATGATTAAATAAATAAATATTAAAAAAAAAAAAAAGAAAAAGAAAACTGTCTTTTTTCCACTGGATGGTTGGATGGTTTTAGTTCCTTTGTTAAAGATCAAGTGACCATAGGTGCGTGGGTTCACTTCTGGGTCTTCATTTCGATTCCATTGATTTACCTGCCTGTCACTGTACCAACACCAAGCAGTTTTTATCACTATTGCTCTGTAGTACAGCTTGAGGTCAGGAATGCTGATTCTCCCAGAAGTTCTTTTATTGTTGAGAATAGTTTTCGCTATCCTGGGTTTTTGTTATTCCAAATGAATTTGAGAATTGCTCTTTCTAACTCTGAAGAATTGAATAGGAATTTTGATGGGGATTGCATTGAATATGTAGATTGCAAGATGGCCATTTTTACTATATCAATCCTGCCAATCCATGAGTATGATAGATCTTTCCATCTTCTGAGATCTTCTTCGATTTCTTTCTTCAGAGACTTGAAGTTCTTGTCATACAGATCTTTCACTTGTTTGGTTATAGTCGCACCAAGATTATTTATATTGTTTGTGACTATTGTGAAGGATGTTGTCTCCTTAATTTCTTTCTAAGCCTGTTTATCCTTTGTGTAGAGAAAGGCCACTGATTTGTTTGCATTAATTTCATATCCAGCTACTTCAGTGTGCTTTTGGTCACTGCTGGAGATCTCTGCATGTTGACTACTTTAAAAATGTTCACAAAAACTCTGAAGTCTATAGAAATGTGAGTACATTAGTACAATTTTATGTATTAATGATTCATAGGGAATATTAATTTTATATCCAATAAGAATATGTAAGCTGAATGGATACAATGTCATTCAGAGCTCCACATCTGCTATTATCAATTATAAAAACTTTTGATCACATTTAATACTATCTCTATCTTGCATTTTACATGTAACACTGCTCAAATGAAAGATGTTAGGAAACAATACCTTGGAATGTTTATAAATACTTACATATTAATAATTCTTGTCTTGAAGAGGAATTCTAACATCAAAATTCATTTTTTATTGAACTGGTCCTTGGAGTCATACTCCAAGGTTCATTTGCTATAGTATCTTAAAGAGTTTTTTTATCTTAGATGTATAAAGGTGTTGTATATATGTATACACATTACTTATGGATGCCAGAAGAGGGCCTTGGATAGCCAGGAACTGAGTTATAGACAGTTGTAAGCCAAAATATGGGAAACTGAACTCAGGTCCTCTACAAGAACAGTAAGTGCTTATAACTGAGCCATCTTTCCAGTCGCTTAAAGATGCTTTTTTTTTTTTTCTCCATGAAGACATTTTTAGAGCCATTGGACCTATTTCTTGTGGTTTTATGTTACTCCATGTCCTCAATGTTTGCACACTTAAACTTTCTAGTCACATATTGGACAATCTGTTTTATATTTGTTTTGAAAACTTATTGATCCAAGGCTCACCATTAACATGACTTTCTCATTCAAGAAAATTTACCTTAGAATTCTCCAGAGATTCTTGCAGTCACCTTCAATACTTTGATCACTCTATTTTTTCCTAAAACCTAGACCCACAAAACTCATTATGAATGATTAAACTTTACAAAATATGATGCTTTCTCTTTGTCACTGGCACAGTACCACATGGTGGCTCACAACCATCTGGAATGGGATCTGATGCCCTCTTCTGGTGTGTCTGAAGACAGCTGCAGTACTCATACATAATACCTAAAATTTCCAGTGGCTTTTTAATGCCATAGTAGCAAGCATACTATGAAAAGAGTCAGGAAAACAATGCATTCAAAATAGATATATGGTGAAAACCCCTGGAATAAGCATAAACAAGGAAGGGACAGGCAGTTATTCTGAAAGTATAATAAGTAAAGAAAAGTAAAAAAAAAAAAAACAATTTAAAGATTTCAAAAAGGAAAGGCCTCCCATGCCACGAATTGGTATAGTTAATGTAAAGACAGCTATAATTCCAAAAGCAAACTTCTAGGTTCCATGTAATATGCACGAAATTTCAATAACATTCTTTCTATAGAACCCCAAATTCCTAAAGTGTATATGGAAGCATGAAAGAGTATGTTTAACTAAAGCAATTCTGAGCAAAACAAAACAAAAACAAAGTTTGTGGTATTTCCACACCTTATTTCCTGTTTACTGAGCCCGTGACAAAAGCATCACAAAGCTATGAACCCATGGGAGAGAGGACCCAGGTATAAACCTATTCGGCTATAGCCACCGAACATTTAGCAAAGATGCTGCAAACATACAATGGGCCGTCTACTCGAGAAGCTGGTGAGCGTCTTGAGAAGCTACCTAACTGGATATTCACATTTAGAATGAATGAAACTAGAACGTGCGTGTGTGTGTGTGTGTAAAATAGTTAATTGTAAGTGGATCAAACACCTTAATATAAAGCCTGACATTCCAACAGCTTTAAAGAGGAGGGGTGAAAAAAGAAAACATTTCAAGATAAGTGTAAACATAGCCGTTTGGTGAGAGTGAGCGCTCAGGAAATCTTGGCAAGTATTGACAGGCAGAACTGAGTGAGAGAAAGCAGCTGCAACATCTCGAGACTGAAAAACCAGCTGCCAGCCTACAGACTAGGAAGAGGAAACCATGTAACTCAATACACAGATGGGCAAATCCAGAGAATTAAGAGTTCTCAAAGGATGGGTTACAAATGGCCAATGAAGCTCCTTCCTCTGACCAATCTCAAAGAATGACTACAATCACGGTAGTCAAATCTTTCTTAGATCCAGATCCATTTAGTAATTACTTCACCAGATGTATTGTACTTAGTATAATACAGCTTCAAAAGACGTACAGAATTCTGAGCAACCTCCTGAAATGAGGAGAAATGAGACATTTCAGGATTCTACTTGCCACTGCCTTTTGAGATATATGTATCCTTTCATAAGCAAAAGGAGAAATTATGTGATAAGGGACCAATGAAGTGCAAATGAAGCTGACTTGCTGAGTAAATCATCTATCTACACACTCATTTCAATAACCTTTCTTTTGATCTTTTTGTTTGTAGTGGGTATTCAAGGCAAGGTCATCTACACTGGAGAAATGTTATAAAACCGACTTTGAGCTAGGGGTTGGTGACACACACCTTTAAACCCAGCACTTGGGGGGTGGGGGCAGAGGCAGATGGATCCCTGAGTTTGAAGCCAGCCTGGTCTATAGAGTGAGTTCCAAGGTAGGGCTACACAGAGAAACTACGTTTAGAAAAAGACCAATAAATCAATTCTAGATGGATGGATGGATGGATGGATGGATGGATGGATAATGAACCTTACTTTCAGCAGTAGCTTTATTTTTATCTCACAAATATTTGTTCAGTGTTTGCTCACCATCCTCAATTTTCTTTTTTAACCAAATTGTCAAAACCAGCATTGCCACAATTAGTCTTCTGGTAACAGTATAGTCAGTGCAAAGAATCCTTCAGTTTTGCATGCTTAATTCTGAGTGTTCCTCATGTACTATGCTGGCATGTGCAGGATGTTTGAAAAGTACCATCTAATGCATGCTTCACTATACATATAAATATACAAGTAAATATATATTTTATATTATAAACTATATTATATATCATATGCATTATGTATATATATATACACACACACATATTTTAGATTATGTGAATCTGGATATGTGCAATTAATGTAGATGCCCAAGGAGGTAAGAAAGGGGTGCCATATATACAACACTGCAGTTACATGCAGTTGTGAATAGACTGATAGGGAGTTGGGAACTTGTCTCTGGCCCTTTGCTAAGCCATCTCTCCAGCAATATTCAAACACTGGTGCTGTGAGAAACACAAACATACTTGTCACTAAACAGTCATGGAGGAGATAGAGATTCTAAGCAACTGACATGAATGCGCTTCTGCATTTCCAGTGACATGAAAGATTATTGACCTTAGACTTACAGTACCTCAGTACAGATAGTTTCTTTATACATTTCCTGTAGATGGTCTTTTGGTGTCTTGTTGGTCTTCAACTGTGGGCTCAAGCTATTCTGCTTCAGCATTCTATGCAAAACAGGGGATCACTGATGAACAAAATCATGCCAAAGTTACTTGCCAACCATATTTTCAAAAGTAAAATAAGAATGATGATGAAAAGTTAGGATGCGTTGTTTGAGAATAGGCTAGCTATAACAATAATGCTCATGCTGTTATTAACTTGTCTTACTTCAAGCACATTTAACAACTTCAACTTCCAGTACTTCCTCCTCAAAGGGAGCAACAAAACATTTGAAAATACAATGCTTGGGACTGGAGCAATGGCTCAATCATCAAAGACCCTGGCTGAAAACTGGGGTTAAATAAGATTCCCTGCACCTATATGACAGCTCATAACCATCTACAACCCTAGTTCTAAAGGAACCCAACATGTTCTTCTGGAATCCTCAGACACCCCACACAAACACGGTACATAGACACACCTGTGGACAATACACCCATACACAAAATCAAATGCTTTGCTCATTGAGTTTCAGAATGCTTGTTCAATTGATAAGTAAAATCAATCCCAGCATAGGACAGAGTGATAGCAAATGGCACTAAGCTGTATACTGGGCCTGGCTTAGGGACATGTAAGATTTCTACACAGGCAGACTATGCCAGCCAACTTTTCACACAAGGAATTTATTACAGTTTAATTTTTCCAAATGTTTATTACTAATTTCATGTCATAGAGGAAATTTCTGTGAAAGCACAGGCAGTATTGTGAATTAGACAAATGTTTTAGGTTTTTTTGGTGAGTTACTTTGGTAGACATATGTTCTGTTGTGAGACGCTGACCTTATAAACTCAGCAAAATAAAACACACTTTATTTAAATAATCAAGTTTTTAAAAAATACTCAGAACTTACTGTATCACTTTCACAGTTTATTTTCAGAAATAGTCAACACAAATTAACCTTCAATATCTTCATATTTCTTTCATAGGACTCAACCACATGAGATACTGTCATAAATTTTATCTTATTGGTAAAAATGCAACTTTTTTATATTTACAGACAATTTCATTTAGTTGAGATTGGTGGATAAACCTCCCAAGCTGTGTTCAAACCCAGTAAACAGCACAGGCTTCGCTGAATATTGTAACTGCATAACTTTTACTTTTTCATTACTGGAACAACAGACACGCGGCAGCAGAACCTGGTGTACAGGTTGCCATCTTACAGAAAGCATGGAGACCCAAATTATCCTTCTGCACTTCTCATAATCTTACAGTGGCTCTCCATTTTCCTTCATACCTCAAAATAAAAGTTGACATCAGACATTACCATGATTTACAGTGCGAGAAATATTACCCACTGAGCTTCCTCTCACTGTGAGTTCGTTCATGTCTGAGAAGGTATGTGGAACAGGTGAAGGCTTTCCCACACTGCTTACATATATAGGGTTTCTCTCCAGTGTGATTTTTTTCATGTATTTGAAGAGATTTGGAAAAAGTGAATGTTTTCCCACATTGAACACACATGAATGGTTTCTCTCCTGTGTGAGTTCGTTCATGACTGTAGCAATCATCACGTTGGATGAAGGCTTTCCCACACTGCTTACATACATAAGGTTTTTCTCCAGTGTGAATTCGTTCATGTCTTCGCAAAGAAGTTCCCTGAGTGAAGGCTTTCCCACACTGCTTACACACATAAGGCTTTTCTCCGCTATGAGATCGCTCGTGTATGTGAAGGGATCTGGGGAAAGTGAATAGTTTCCCACACTGCACACACATATACGGTTTCTCTCCTGTGTGAATTCTCTCATGTTTGTGACACCCAGTGGCATAAGCAAAGGCTTTGCCACAATGCTTACACACATAGGGTTTTTCTCCACTGTGAGATCGTTCATGTATGTGAAGGTACGCAGAACATTTGAATGCTTTCCCACACTGCTTGCAGACACAGGGTTTCTCTCCAGTGTGGATTCTTTCATGATAATAGCAAGCACTGGAGTAGGTGAAAGCTTTCCCGCAATGCTTACATACAAAAGGTCGCTCTCCTGTATGGATTCTTTCGTGGATGAGAAGTTGGCAGGAACGAAGAAATGCTTTCCCACATTGCTTACAGGCAAAGGGTTTCACTCCAGTGTGAGTCCTTTCATGGTTGTGACAGGTTCTGCGATCAATGAAGGCTTTCCCACAATGTGTACACACATAAGGTTTCTCACCAGTGTGAATCCTTTCATGTTTGTGAAGCTGTGAGGGACGACTAAATGCTTTCCCACATTGCTTACATGTGTGACGTTTCTCTTGAACGTGACTTCTTTCATGCCAGAGAAGGCTACAGGAATCACTCCATGCTTTCCCACACTGTTTACAAATATAAGATTTCTCTTCAGTGTAAGTTCCCTCATAATCATGATCGGTAGTGAAACTCCTAGAGGCTTCAGTACCTTGCTTATTTTCATAGGGCTTCTGTCTCATGGGAGGGCTTTTATGCATCCAAAGCAACTCAGAATAAGTGAAGTCCTTCCAACAGTTCTTATGTTTCAAAGCCTTCTCTGTATGTTCCTGATACTGGCATGATTTCTCTCCAGTTTGACCTTTAAAGCGCATGTCTGAGGGTAAATGCGTACAGATGTCTCTTTCACATTCAGTTATGGCTGGAGGCATTTTTTCATTCACAACATGCTCTGGACTCTGTTGGTGAGTTTCTCCATATGGATTACCATAATCATATTTACAGAGTCTCTCAACCATCAGGGTTCTGCAAAAAATGAAAAGAGTAATACTATAGTTTTTTGGTTAGTCAAAGGAAGTACTGCAGGCTGTGTGCTGTGGCTCATGATTGTGTTATTGAAGAGGTAGTAAGAGGCAGGAGAAGTAAATGCCTGTTTGAGGCCCAACTGTACCATACAGAAAGACTCTTTCCCCAAGTTAAGAAATAAGAGTATTGACTTAATTTTCATAAGACTGTATAAACTTTGGGGAGGTAAGATGGCCCAGTAGATAAAGGGGCGTGCTGGGAAGTCTGAGAACAGGTGGTTCCTAAGATCTGCATGGACGGTGAGAACCCACTCCAGAGGGTTATGCTCTGACCTCCACAACTGTACCACTATGTACATTCATGTACCAATGCACACGGACACAAATAAATGTGTAAAAAAGAGAATCATTATTCACGTTAAATGCCTGAACATCTAACTAGAGATCCTGAGGATGGTGTACTATCAAATAAGTTCTATAATACTTTCAGGCATTTCGCAAACATTAATTATATATGCTACCAAGCCACAGATAACAATTGAACATTTATAATGCAATATAGCTTTCATTATGGAATTTGAAATAAATGAATAACTGTTTAAGTGATTTAGCACAGTTGAGTCTCAATCTAAGTCCCAAATTCACTTTATTTGACACACACCCTAAGTATTCAAGCCTAAGTATAACATGATTAATATTTTGAAATGTTGTGCAAAGGGAAGTTGTAAAATGAATCACAGGAAAATGTTATACAGCTTTATGCTGCTAGGCTCTCTCAATTGTTCTAAGTGCTCAAGCTCAATGTATTTACCAAAGATGCTCAGATTTCCTATCACCACCAAGTACTTGGTCCAAATCTTTTCCAGAGGGTAATTTACCTCAGGCTTCCCTTAGGATTTTGGTACTCTTCTTCAGTCTCTTCTTCTTCTGTTTTCCCTAAAAGCAAACCCAAAGAAATTATTCAAAGCTTATTCAAAATCACATTTTCCTGTTATAATATGACCAAGCATGTAACATTCGACAACATTGTTCTTTCGCTTTTTAAAATCCTGCAACCACACAGATGAGTAAGAAACAACTGTTGCCATCAAAGTAAAGGAATCTTAGCAGTTTTGTTGTTACCTATAGAGATCAGGTTCAAAAAGGTCTCCTTCATCACGTCTCTGTAGAGCTTCTTTTGACTGGAATCCAACATAGTCCACTCTCCTAGAGTGAAGTTCACAGCCACATCCTCAAAGGTCACTGGCTCCTGAAAGAATCCACATACATTTACAGGAAGAATAGTGGGAAATACAAGAGATCTACAGTCTCGTGCATAGTTTACGCTATGCTTTACTCTTCAAATAGTCTCTGTACGTCTGCCTGGCCCCCTCTACTTCCACCTTTTCCCTTCTACTTTTCAGTGTGTTTTCCACATGCAGTGTGTATAATATACACTTCTTATCCTTCCTTATTCTAGCATAGTTATAAAGATGATGCTGGGGTTCAACACATTTCACTAAAAATAACATGATACATTTCCTTAGTGAGGTATGTATGTGTTAGTATTCTACACGTGTGTCCTTCCCTGAGCTGGAGTTACAGAAGGCTGTGAGCTACAGGGCATGTGTTCTGGAAACCAAGCTTAAGTCCTCTAGAAGAGGCGCTCTTAACCTTTGAGCTATCTCCCCAGGCCCAGCACCTTTCTTCTTTATAGTACAATTCACCATAGTATTTATATGTGTGTTCGTGTATAACACATTTATATATGCAAATTAATAAGCATATACATCATAATGTATCACTTCACTCACTGATATCCGGTTAGGCTGTTGTATGATATGGCTACTCTGCTATTCTGCAGTAGTGGGGAAGCAATGTAAGAGTCAAAAACCAAGACTGGGGGAAAAAAAATCAAGCTGAAATAGATAGAAGCTTCCTCTATGCTGAGGGAGAAATCACATCAATATAATACCAACCTGCCAGGCAACATGTGCCAAAAGTGCAGTGGTAACACGGTAACTGAGGTGCTTGCTAGTTTTATATTGACTTCATAAAAGCTACAGGGTCATTTGGGATGAGGGGAATTCAAACGAGAAAATGCCTCTACCAGACTGGCCTGTGGGCAACCCTGTATGATGATTGAATGATGATTGATGTGGGAGGGCCCAGCTCAGCACGGGTAGTGCTACTGTAGGCAGGTGGTCCAGGACGGTATAAGAAAGCAGGATAAGCAAGCCAGAGAACAAAGCAGTAAGGAGCATTCCTCCACAGCCTCTGCTTCAGTTCACGCCTCCAGGCTGTTGCCCTGACTTCCCTCAATGACCAACTGGAAGTGTGAGAAAAATAAACCATCGCCTCCCCATGTTGCTTTGGATAATGGTGTTTTATCACAGCAACGGAAACTACTGCTTTCTGATTGGATTTCAGGGATTCTCCACAGGAACGAACACGTGGCTGTTACTCTAAACCATTGCTTAGGGAGGTGACAGGCCCAAAGGGGGTACTAATTAGTTTTGTTTTTCTAAACCGACATGCTTTCAAAACGGTTCTCTAAATATTTATAAGCATGTCCACAGATATGCACTGCTTTCAGTCTTGGTGAGGGGACATGTATTTGCAGTAGTTAATAGTTAATGCAGAGACTACAGAACTCGTCAATGTTCTGAGATCAAGTGATTGGTGAGTGCTTAGGCCTAAATGGGTCATCGAGGAGAGGTGTGAAATGTGGTCTTCTGGACATAATATAGGCAATATACCTTAATTCACAGAGGCTGTGGTAACGGGCACAGGATAGTGCCCATCACCCCTTCCTGCGGTGATTCCCCTTTCTGAGGATACTGACTGTTAGTGGCTGCTAACACTAACAGGAAGGAATCATTTTGTCCAGAGCTATGGTTCCCTACACACCAGTAAAAACAAATCAACAGCTGACCAACAGCTGGGTAGGGTGGCATACACATTTAATCCCAAAAGATGGAAGCAAAGGCAGGCAAAACTCTCAAGTTCCAGGCCTACTAGAGCTATACAGTGAGAGCCTATCTCAAAAACAAAATATAAAAATATACCCAGGTTCATTCAAGCAATGCTACTTAAATTCAGTAGGGCACAAAGAGAGGGGCCTTTTAGGAATAAATGTTTCAGAAGGGAAAGAAGTGAGAGTAATGGTGGTATGTGAAAAGAACTTAGAACACAATTAAAAAAAAAATCCAAGTAAATTATTTTCTGAGTAGTATTTGGCTTTTTTTTTTTTTTTTTTTTGTCTTGGCTATTCTAAACTCTGAGGTCATAAATTTGGATATGAAGATATTTTTATTGTATGCCCATGTGAACATTTCCTTTATATTTCCTAATCATATAGCTAGATCATCAGCTAACTATAATTTTACTTCTTTGATGAAATTCCATATTGCTAGATGAATTCACATTACATCAGCCATGTGTAAAAATTTTTTTAAAATATGTGTTTACATCTGTTTCCTTGATGACCTATACCATGAAAAGGTTGAGGCTAATTCTCAATGTGGTTTTAGGATTTTCACAATAATTAAAGATCCTGACTAGATTTTCATACTTTTATTGGTTACTGAAATTGAAAAGTGTATTTATTTCATTTACCTGTTTATGCAGAGTTCAGTTGCATACTTCCTCCACTAAGTTCTTTAAGTGAATAATCAAGATATTACTGCCTGTCAGATGTCACATAGCCTGTTTGTTCCTACTCTACAAATTGTCTCTTCATTCATTTCCATTGCTAAGCAGAAGTTTTTTCATTTGATAAACTCCATTAGTGAGTTCATGCTGGAGTCCTATTCTGAAAAATCATGCTATGCCTTTGTCTGCTATGTTCACTCTCTTACTTTCAATGACTCCGGTTGCTTCATGTTAGGCTGATTATTACACTGACAATCAGTAACAGTCACTATTCTTTTCATAAATACCCAGCTTTTATAGCACAAATAATTAAAATTTCATCTCCTCTCTGATACTTGCTCTTCTTCTCTTGAACATCTTTTCCAGGGTAAAGGTACAGCTGTGGCTATTTGCTCTCTGGTTTAAGTCACTTGGAACTTATCCTTTCACTTTTACTCCTTGCAAGGTTCAGATATTTAATATTTTTGTGAAGAAGAAATAACATAAAATGAAAAACTCAATGAATCAAAGAACACAACAGACAGCCTACACAACACTCTAGATCAGCAGAAGAAATACTAGATGGAGCTTGCAATCAATAAAACACTACAAACAAATGATCAGTAGACAAACCAAAAACTTAACATCACCACAACAACCAAGAGCCCTGGGACTGGACAAGGGGTCAAAACCTAAATTAAAAAACCAAACAAAAGCAAAGGCGTGGGGAGCTGAAGAAATGGCTCAACACTAAAATTCCATGAGGTAGGGGGAAGAGAGGAGATTAAAAAATAAAGGCCAAGTGAATCTAGTCAATGAAATTAGAGCAGAAACTATTTCAAATCAAGACACATCCAAACACAAAGGTACTTAAAACTCCAAACAGAGCAACTCCGGAACACACAGTTCAGATGTCAAAAACCCAAAGTAATGAAGTAATAGTATAAGCTTTAAGAGGAAGACACTGACTCACCAAGAAAGGCAAACCCCCACCCAGGAAAGTACATGCTGAGGGGCCACACTGGAGCAGCCAGTAACATGTTTCTGTGTAAACAAATGTTCCCATGGGTACGGCATAACACACAGAAAAGAGAACAAGAAAGGCCAAGTGAATGGAATGAGGAAGGTCTGAGTGCAGGCACTAGACAGGTGTGCATGACGACAAAACCCTAAGTGTCTTTCTTTTTATTTCTTTTGGTTTTTCGAGACAGGGTTTCTCTGTGTAGCCCTGGCTATCCTGGAACTCACTCTGTAGACCAGGCTGGCCTCAAACTCAGAAATCCACCTGCCTCTGCCTCTCAAGTGCTGGGATTGAAGGTGTGCGCCACCACTGCCCGGCCCTAAATGTGTTTCTAATTAATTCTGATTCTGCCATGGACTTTTGGGTTTGGTGGTGAATGAGTGCATATGAAAATGTACATTGTAATGTGAAGTCCCACAACTTCCATCCAAATGCCGATCCTAACTGTACATATGTTCATTAAGTTGTATGACTGTGGGTCTGGTTAATTTTGGCATGTGATATTTTAATTTGTTTGCATGTATTTTATTTATTTACTTATTGTTTTTTATAATAAAGCTTATTTAAAAAAAAATTAAGCCAGGCATAGTAGTGCATGCCTTTAATGCCAGCACTTGGAAAGCACAGGAAGGAAGGTCTCTGTGAATTTGAGGACATACTGAGTTCTGAGGTCTGGACAGCCAGACCTATGTAGTGAAACACTGGAGAAGAGGAGGGGAAAACTAAGAGGCAAACCTTCAAGGCCAATAGAGAAAAACAAACAAACAAACAATAATCCAACCAAACAGAAAAATAACCAATAAAAGTCACAGGACTTGCCGGGTAGTGGTGGCACATGCCTTTAAGCCCAGCATACAGGAGGCAGAGGTCGGTCTGTATGTTCAAAGCCAGCCTGGTCTGCAGACCAAATTCTAGGACAGTCAAAGTTGCACATCCCTGTTTCGAAAAAAAAAAAAAAAAAAAAAAAAAAAAAAAAGACAGGAGTTAGTAAACCTCTCAGTAATGACCTTAAATGTGACTCACTTCTCTAATAAACACATGCAGACTGGCTAATTGGATTAGAAAGTAGATCCTGTGCTAAGAAAGCATTTGACAAAATCCAACACCCCTTCATTGATAAAAGTCTTGGAAAGATCAGGAATTCAAGGCCCATACCTAAACATAATAAAAGCAATATACAGCAAACCAGTAGCCAACATCAAACTAAATGGAGAGAAACTTGAAGCAATCCCACTAAAATCAGGGACTAGACAAGGCTGTCCACTTTCTCCCTACCATTTCAATATAGTACGTGAAGTCCTAGCCAGAGCAATTCAACAACAAAAGGAGATCAAGGGGATACAAGTTGGAAAGGAAGAAGTCAAAATATCACTTTTTGCAGATGATATGAAGTATATATAAGTGACCCCAAAAATTCCACCAGAGAACTCCTAAACCTGATAACAGCTTCAGTGCTGTAGCTGGATATAAAATTAACTCAAACAAATCAATGGCCTTTCTCTACACAAAGGATAAATGGGAAGAGCAAGAAATTAGGGAAACAGCACCCTTCACAATAGTCACAAATAATATAAAATACCTTGGTGTGACTCTAACTAAAGAAGTGAAAGATCTGTATGATAAGAACTTCAAGTCTCTGAAGAAAGAAATTGAAGATCTCAGAAGATAGAAAGATCTCCCATGCTCATGGATTGGCAGGATTAATATAGTAAAAATGGCTATCTTGCTGAAAGCAATCTACAAATTCAATGCAATCCCCATCAAAATTCCAACTCAGTTCTTCACTGAGCTAGAAAGGGCAATTTGCAAATTGCCTAGGATAGCAAAAACTATTCTCAACAATAAAAGAACCTCTAGGGGAATCACCATGCCTGACATTAAGCTGTACTATACAGCAATTGTGATAAAAACTGCATGGTACTGGTACAATGACAGACAGGTAAACTGAAGACCCAGAAATGAATCCACACACCTATGGTCACTTGATCTTTAACAAGGGAGCTAAAACCATCCAGTGGAAAAAAGACAGCATTTTCAACAAATGGTGCTGGCACTACTGGCGGTTATCATGATGTAGAAGAATGAGAATTGATCCATTCTTATCTCCTTGTACAAAGCTCAAGTCTAAGTGGATCAAAGACCTCCACATAAAACCAAAGACACTGAAATTAATAGAGGAGAAAGTAGGGGAAAGCCTCGAAGATATGGGTATAGGGGAAAAATTCCTGAACAGAACAGCAATGGCTTGTGCTGTAATATCAAGAATTGACAAATGGGACCTCACAAAATTGCAAAGCTTCTGTAAGGCAAAAGATATTGTCAATAAGACAAAAAGGCCACCAACAGATTGGGAAAGGATTTTTTACCAATCCTAAATCTGATAGGGGACTTAGAAACTTAGAATACCCAAGATACAATTTGCAAAACAAAAGAAAATCAAGAACAAAGACCAAAGTGTGGATACTTCATTCCTCCTTAGAATAGAGAACAAAATACCCATGAAAGGAGTTACAGAGACAAAGTTTGGAGCTAAGACAAAAGGATGGACCACCCAGAGACTACCCTACCTGGGGATCCATCCCATAATCAGCCATCAAACACAGACACTATTGCATATGCCAGCAAGATTTTGCTGAATGGACCCTGATATAGCTGTCTTATACGAGGCTATGCCAGTACCTGGCAAATACAGAACTGGATGCTCACAGTCATCTATAGGCTGGAACACAGGGCCCCCAATGGAGTAGCTAGAGAAAGCACCCAAGGATCTGAAGGGGTCTGCAACCCTATAGGTGGAACAACAATACGAACTAACCAGTACCCCGAGAGCTTGTGTCTCTAGCTGCATATGTAGCAGAAGATGGCCTAGTCAGCCATCATTGGAAGAGAAGCCCCTTGGTCTTGCAAACTTTATATGCCCCAGTACAGGGGAACGCTGGGGCCAAGAAGTGGGAGTGGGTGGGTAGGGGAGCAGGGCGGGGGAAGGGTATAGGGAACTTTCATGATAGCATTTGAAATGTAAATAAAGAAAATATCTAATAAAAAAAGATAAAAGAAAAGAAAGAAAGATGTAGGGGCTGGAGAGATGGCTCAGCAGTTAAGAGCACTGACTGCTCTTCCCGAGGTCCTGAGTTCAAATCCCAGCCACCACATGGTGGCTCACGACCATCCATAATGAGATCTGATGTCCTCTTCTGGTGTTTCTGAAAACAGCTACAATGTTCTTACATATAATAAATAAATAAATCCCTTTAAAATAAAAAAAAAAAAAAGAGAGAAAAAGAAAGTAGATCCAAGATCCGGAGAAATGGTTCATGTGTTAAAAGCACTTGCTTGCTGAGGATCTAGCTGTAGTACCTCACATCCCACATGGTAACTAACCACCATCTGTATGTTCTTCAGTTTCAGAAGATCCAACGGCATCTCTGGCTTCTGAGGGCACCAGACACACCTGATATACATACGTACGTATGTACATGTACACACACACAATTGTTGATAAACTTTCAATTTCAAAAATACTAATGGATCTAGGTCAGCTATGTCTTCATACAGTAGTAAGAAGAAAATTCAGGAGTCTATTCTCATCCTTAGAGCATCCAACTAAAAATTTACAAATATACATAGCAGTTAACCTACACCCCAGATTAAATGGATATAACAACAGCTAAAACATACCATCTAAGAGATACAGAATACAGTCTTCTCAGAAGTCCATAGAACCCACGCTAAAGTAGACCACATTTTAGAATACCCAAAAAAAAGAAATAATGTATTATATCTTATTAAATAAATCAAAGAAGTTACACTAAAAATATAAAGAAAAACTTAAGAAAAATCAATAAATGGAAAATGAACAACATCTTGAATATCCAGTAAGTCACTAAAAAAAAAGTAAAATTTTAAATTCTTAGAATAAATATAAACACAAAAATTGCTGTGATCTTTGGGATATATACCTATTACAATATAGGAAGAAAGGTCATAACTGTGAGAAAGAGAGTTTTAATAACATAATGATGCAAGCACATGGCCTTAGAAAAATGAGAATAAGCCAAAGCCAAAGTCATACAACAAAAAGAAATAATAAAGATCAGGAAAGAGCCAGGTGGTGGTGGCGCACACCTTTAATCCTAGCACTTGGGAGGCAGAGGCAGGTGGATTTCTGAGTTCGAGGCCAGCCTGGTCTACAGAGTGAGTTCCAGGATAGCCAGGGCTATACAGAGAAACCCTGTCTCGAAAAAAACAAAAACAAAAAAATCAGGAAAGAAAGTATAAAATGGTCACGCAAAGAATATAGCAAACCAGACAGCTGCTTTATAGAAAAAGAAAAAAGAAATGATTTGCAAGCACCTAGCAATATCAACGAAAAGAAAGGGTATAAACTAATAAAAAGATAGATGACTTGAGGTTACTAAAGGTTCCAATAAAACGCAGAAGAATATCTCTGAAAACTATTTGCAAAAACCTGGAAATACATAAGAGATAGACAATTTTCTAGGCACAGATGACATACCAAATAAAACCAAGAAAATAACAATCTAAACACATCTACAAGAAATAACAGGTAAAAAAAACAAAGATGTCTTTCTCTCTCAGACTGACCAACCCAGATTTTTCTCAATGGTCAAAACTCACACTGTCCAGGGTTGGAAAGATGACTTAGCAGTTATGAGCACATACTGTCCTTCCAGAGGACCCAAGTTCAGTTCCCATTATCCACAACTGCCTATAACTCCAGTTCCAAGGATCCACACCCATTTCTGCTCTCAGCAGGTACCCCCACACAGGCAGCATACATTCAAACATATTTATATACATAAAAATGTTTTTAATCTAAAAAATAACAACAAAGAAATTACACTCTCTAGAAAAACTAACAACTACCTGAATTAGAAAGGAAGTGAAAATATTAAAAATTTTCCCAGGAACTATAATCCTGATAAGAGTTCTGTTTGGCTTTTGTTGTTGTTTGTTTGTTTGTTTTGGTTATATGTAACAGGGTCTCATTGTATAGCCCTAGGGGACTGAACTCTGAGATAGAGCGGTCTCAAACTCGGATGGGATTGAAGAAATCTCTCCCATGCATTCTAAATTTGAAGAAGTACCCTAAGGCTAGCTAAACAACAAAAAAATTATACACAGTGGGTGGGGGGAGGGTACGGAAATCACCTATAATCCCAGTGTAGTCCCCTCTTTCCCACCTTGCCTAAGGCTGCAGTTAAGAGGCCAGCACAGGAGTTGTCAAAATAGAGGCTCTATGGCCGCACCACAACTTCTCAGCCTGGAGCTGTCACAGGAGCTGTCCACAGTGGCAGCACCTCCTCTCCAGCCTCTTGGAGCAGCTCCACAAAGATGGCCCATCAGCCCAGGCAACCTGAAGCCAGGAAGGCCTTCCCATCTTAACCCATGGGCCCATTGCAGGGGAAAGGGTGAAAAAACCCACCAATCCCTTAATAGGAAATCCCAAGCTCAGGACTTGAACTCACACCACACCTCAATCTGGAAATTTCTGTCCTGAAAAGCTCCACCCTCTAAGAAATTCTATCCAAGTCCTGCCCTTTGCCCAATTCTCCGATGTCAGTCAGCTCTGGGAGCCGAGGGCAGCCATTCCTCTCCATTTGTCTCTCCAATAAGTCTCCTTTATAAGATCTACTGCCTGGAGTGGCTCTCATCAGAAGAAGCTAAGAAGAAAAGAAACAAAGAAGAGAAGAGAAAGGGCAGGGCTGAAGCCTGTCAGCTCCTGAACTCCTCAGCTCAGCTGGGGATACCCTCCTCTGGGAACTGCAGAGGAGGCTTCCTCTCAGAGCTGAGTGGTTCCTGGGCTCCCGTGATTGAGGATGCCCTCATTGGGACACCTTTTCCCTTCAGAGCTGTATGTATGGTTCCTGGGCTTCCAAGTCCCAGAATACCCTCCCATATGAGCAGAAACACATGTAGCAGTGTGGAGGATCTAGAGTTCCAGACTAGCTTGGTCTACATAACTCTTTCCAGACCAGCCAACGCTACACAGTGAAATCCCGTATAAACGGACAGGAGAACAACACAATCCCTCCCTGCCCTGGGCTTTTTCACTGCTATCGAGACTTTCCTTTGGAAAAGCTCTCCAAAATCTAACCTTTACTTCAGAAACGATCAGCTTAATTGATCAGTACATACAAATTAAATTTTTAGGTAAACTTAAATGTCTCTCCCTTCTCCAAATTAGGAAATTTTGCCTATCGCAGCTAACAAATCCAGCTGTGAACTCAGGATGAGGGATGGAGATACAGGTCTACAGGTTCGCCTAGCATGAGACCTGAGGTTCCATCCCTAGTACTTTAAAAAAGAAGCTGAGAGAGAGAGAGAGAGAGAGAGAGAGAGAGAGAGAGAGAGAGAGAGAGAGAGAGAGAGAGAGAGAACAAGAACGAACCTCTCTTCAGGGTGACCGTAGTGTAAAACTAAAGCAGGGAACAAGGAAAAAGTGCAAAACAGTGCACACCACCCACGTGCCTTCACCGCAGTCTGGACGCGGCGTCACCAACTTGGCAGCTGCAATGTCAGCGGAGGCTCAGGTTCGCGGCGCAGGCTCGTCATGGGAGGACTAGAAACTAGGGACGAAGCAGCTCCACAGGGAAGGGACAGGACGGGACTGGAAGCCAGACTCTGCTAGCAGAGCATACAACTCAAATGCACCCGCGTTGACGGCACTGCCAAAGTCCATCTCAAATTGCTGCACACGTCGGGGAGCCGGCGCCACCTTGCAGCAAAGCCGCGGCAGTGTCAGAACCCTCCACCCACCTTCCAAGAGTCCAGGGCACACTCACCATTTCCTGCTTCTGATGCATCCAGGCGTTCTCCCTACTGAGCGGCAGTCGGCAGAACAGGCACCCGGGAAGCTCAAGCACAACTCTCCTCCCTCCAGCTACCCGGAACTCAAATATGGCGGCAAGGGAGCCACCCTCCACTATCCGTGCTTCTTATTGGATAGCTCAGGGGAGTAACAGTCACCCTGGTTGGTGAATTATTCCGGACCCAACTCCTTAGAACTGAGTTATCAGGTCCAGCAACGCTTACCACTGAAATGGATCTGTAAGTACAGATTGCAACAACTGCCCGGTCCAGGCTCATACCTTTTCTCTGAAATAAATTTGATTTCATCCTGGAGGGTTATCACATTTCAGAACACCTTCCAGCCCGGGAGTGGTGGTGCACCTTTTTTAATACCAGTTCCACGTTAGCTTTGTCTACGTTATTAAGTTTCGAGTCAGCCAGTGCTATATAGTGAGAATTCTCCCCGTCTACACACACACAGGTCCAGGGCTTCTGAAAGATTTGTTAATTTTATGTGTCTACGTGGATGAATCCGTGTGTGCGCGAGTGCTCACTGAGGCCGGAAAACGTCAGACGTCCACTCGCTTTTCCATTGAGGCAGGGTTTGTTTGTTTGTTTCACTCATCACTTTACCTGGGGCTCAGGTTTCCTTGGCTAATAATGGAAGCCAGCTAGCCACAGCGATCCTCTTATTTGAGCCGTCCTCATAGATAGTGATTCAGAAATGTGCAGGAGATCTCTAACGTGAGTGTTGGAATCTGAACTCCAGTCCTAGGTGTTTGTCAAGCGCCCTTATTCACCAACTCTCCAGCCCCATTCACAGCCTCTTGTGCTCAGCGGGCTCTTCCTGTTTTTTTCGACATACAAATAGTGTCACAACGTCACTTTTGAATAAATCCTTTGCTCTTCAATCAGAATAAGCTAGGAAAAGTCATGATAGCAAACCAAAACTGATTTCTTTTTAAATTCCTGTGAAATAACTTTGATTATGTTCACTCTGATTGGCTTTTTAAAAATCCTTCTGCCTTAATAAACATCCTTCTACTTTCATTTTGCCTACGTAGGCTCATCATATAAAAGCAAACATGTAATATCTGTTGTTTTGAGCCTGGCTCATTTCCCTAACATGATGATCTCCAGTTTCATGCATTTTTTTTTTTTTTGCAAACAACATTCTTTGTGGATGAATAATACTTCACTTTCATAAATACCACATATATTCTATCCATTTGTTCCTCCACTGCTAGGCTCCTTGGGTGGCTCCATCACTTGGATGCTCAATGCTGCAGTAAATGTGTGTGCAGGAACCTTAGTTACGTGGTGGCATTTACTCTCTTCGAGTACATCTAGAAGGGTATAGCTGGATAAAATGACTTAATTTTTAGTTTGGGGTTTGATGTTAAATACCAAAGCTTGTGTGTTGAAGATATGGTCCTCGGATGCTGCTTAGAGGTGATGGAAACAGCGATTGGTGGGCTGCTGAGTGGAAGTAAAGTCCTGAAAGATGTGCCCTTGAAGCAAGTATTGGAACTCTAGCCCCTTCCTAAGCAACCAAACATGAACATTTATCTATTTACTTCCCAGCCACCATGAGCTGAGCAACTTGACTCCTTGGGCTTCCCACCATGATCCTCTGTTTTACCTCAGGCCTACACCAAGGGGATCAGCTGACTGTGACCTAAAACCAAGAGCCAAAATAAGTTCCTCCTATGAACTGTTTATCCAGGGTGTTTTGTTAAGCCGCAGATTTTTGACTAAATTGCATTCTATCTACATATATATTTATCTGAAGATATGTTTCATATTTAACTTGAGGTATATAGCCCAGGTTCACTTTAAACTTATACTCCTTATGCCTCAGCCTCTCAGATGAGGGGATTACACATGTGTACCATGCCTGCCTTCTTGATCCATGTGGTTATTTGACTGACAAGTTCAAACCCTGTAGAGCCTCTGGATCCAAGCAGAAACTCACATATGCTGAGGCTATAGACACAGAGCAGAATTTTGTCTTCACTGAAAAAGTCTGCTCTCGTGGCCTTTCAACTAAAGGGTGATCCCCATTCATGTTAACCAAGGTTATCATCTCCTTTTACAGTACCAAGGAAGGAATCCAGGACCTCTTGAATGCCAGACATGGGCTCTACCACTGAGGGCCACAAAGCTCTTGACATGACCACATATAGATGCACCTGATTAAATCACTAAGTGCCTCAGTCCATCTAAATTGACAAAATGATCCACCACTATTGCAACCCCTCAATGGAAGAGGTGTTGTGGATAGCCCTGCGGATAATTATATTTGCTGTTAATTCTGTTCTCCTGTGAGTGGTTGTGAACAAGGAATGAGTCAGCTCTCAGGTGATTTCCTGTAAACCTGCTTCCCACCTTAATTTGTAAAGTAAAGGAGAGCTGATGATTGGACAGATAAAAGGTGGAGCAGAAAGTGAGAGAGAGGGGGGTAAGGAAGGAGAAATGGAAGAGGGAGAGGATGCAGAGGAGGAGGAAGAAGAAAAGTGGAGCAGAAGCACATGGCCTGGAGAAACCGTAAGTTCTAAGGGGTCTCATAAAGGTGGAAGATGGTAGTGTAGCAGTAGGTCTGCCCAATCTAGGCACACAGCATGTAATCATATTAACTGTGTTGTGTTTTCATTGCTGGGGCATATTTGGGAGAAGATTTTCTGCAACAGAGAGGTAACAGGTTGATACCGTCAGGAAATGGGGAACTTCTTATAACATGAGGGCTACACATCTTAAAGAGCTTTCATTCTCTCCATGGCCTGGCGTGTTTGGTGGTATTCCAACTGAGTTTTGTCATCTGGGGTTGGGGGGTAATGAAGAGAAGAGAGAAAGAAAGGAGAAGAAAGAGAAGTCCAAAAACTAGAAAGGATAAAAAGAATCAGCGAGTCACATTCATTCTTGGACCCCCAATGTCACTCACCCTCTCATTTTTTACAAAGGAAAATAAATCTCTTTTGTTCTTGTACTTTCCAGAAGAGCTCACTGGGCCCTTCGCAGCCCAGCTAGGGGTTCAGCCAGAGCCCAAGCTGCTGTGGCCCCCACATCCTTTCAGGTGTTTCATCTGGGGTCATATAGAGTCTCGCTGTGTAGTTCTGCCTGACCAGAACTCACTGTATAGACCATGCCAGCCACAAACTCACAGACATCTGCCTGCCTCTGCCTCATGAGTGCAGGGATTAAAGGAGTGTCACACTATGCAGGCTTACTTTTTTTTGTTCTTGGGGTTTTGTTGTTGTTGAAGTTTTGTTTGTTTTTAAGATTGATTGATTGATTGATTGATTTAATGTGTGTGACTACACTGTAGCTATACAGATGGTTGTGAGCCTTCATGTGTAAGGTAGAAATTTTAAGTTTGGCCCCCTAGACCATGTTGGAGCCAAGAAAGAAAAATAGTTGGTCCCTGAAGCAGCCTGTTCTGAGAACTGGCTGACCACAGAACAGGTAATTACACAAGCCGGTTCAGTGACCCTGTTCCAGGGACTAGCAGACCACAAAAGTTAGATTAAAATCTTGAGAACAATCTTGAGAAGCAGGGAGTCTCCACTTGTGATTTTTAGTACCCACTTGTGATTTTTCACTGTTATTCTCGGTATTTTCCAATAATGCCCTCCCTAACCCCTTGGGTTGTGGTTTCTTCCTTTAAATATCCCCTTACCCAGCTACTCAGTGTCCACATGGTCCTCTACCCCTGCAAGGTGTATGACTGTGGGCCCCAGAGTGCTCTTGGAATAAAAGTCCTCTAGTGGTTTGCATCAAGACCGTTTCTTGCGAGTGATTTGGTGTGTCACCTCTCCTGAGTCAGAACGTGGGGGAGTCCTTGTAGTTGTTGGGAATTGAATTTTTAGGACCTCTGCTTGCTCCCATCAGCCCTGCTCACTTGCTCCGGTCAACCCCGCTCACCCAGTCCCTGCTAGCTCTGGTCCAAAGATTTATTTTTTTATTTTTATAAGTACACTGTTGCTGTCTTTGGACACACCAGAAGAGGGCATCAGATCTCATTACAGGTGACTGTGAGCCACCATGTGGTTGCTGGGATTTGAACTCAGGACCTTTAGAAGATCAGTCAGGGGCTGGAGAGATGACTCAGCGGTTAAGAGCACCGACTGCTCTTCCGAAGGTCCTGAGTTCAAATCTCAGCAATCACATGGTGGCTCACAACCATCTGTAATAAGAGCTAACTCCCTCTTCTGGTGCGTCTGAAGACAGCTACAGTGTACTTACATAGAATAAATTAATAAATCAAAAAGGGAAAAAGTAAGAAAGTTAAAAAAAAAAAAAGATCAGTCAGTGCTCTTACCTGCTGAGCCATCTTGCCAGCCCCTTGTTTTTGTTTTTTAATGAAATTTTGCTTTGTATGTAAATGTAGTCCAGGCTTGTCTTGAAACAATGATCTTCTCATGGCTACAAAAGTCTTCTTTTTTACTCCTAAATTGTGTGTGTGTTCTGAGATGGTAATGGACTATGTCTTAGGGCTGTGAACAGACACCATGATCAAAGAAAGTCTAATAAAGGACAGCATTTAATTGGGGCTGGCTTACAGGTTCATAATCCATTATCATCAAGGTAAGAACATAGCAGCATCCAGGCAGGCATGGTACAGGAGGAGTTGGGAGTTCTACAGCTTTATTTGAAGGCTGTTATCAGAATACTAGCTTCTAGGCAGCTAGGATGAAGGTATTAAAGCCCACACCCACAGTGACACACCTACTCCAACAAGGCCACACCCTCTAATAGTGCCACTCCCTGGACCAAGCCTATACAAACCACTACAGACTGAATCTCTGAAACTGTAAGCCATCCTAAATACCCTAAATTAAATTATAAATATATTGGTTCTTTAAGTCAGGGTTTCTTTGTGTAACCCTGGCTGTCCTGAAACTTGCTCTGTAGACCGGGCTGTCCTGAAAGTCACAGGATCTGCCTGCCTTTGCCTCCACCACCACCAGTGTGTTTCATCCTCCCCCTCCTTCCTCTTCCTCTTCTTTCTTCTCCTCCTCCTCTTCTCCTTCTCCTCCTCCTCTTCCTTCTCCTTCTCCTCCTCCTCCTCCTTCTTCTCCTTCTCCTCTTCCTCCTCCTCCTCTTCCTCCTCCTCCTCCTCCTCCTTCTCTTCTTGTCTCCTAAATACTTGAAAAGCACCTAAAACATTTTACTTTCAGCTGTGCTGGCATGTAATTACTTCTCTGTGTGACTTAAGCAAGTGACTGCACCTCTCTGTTTCCTCTTTCCTCCTGCTATTTCTCACCATCTACTATGGTCTAGGAATCTTGCAGAATCTGGCTCTTCTCTGGAAGGTGGATCTGCCCCAACAAGGGGAGAAGAGAATCTAGGGACCATGTACTCCAAGATGCTGAAGCCTCCACGGCCTTCTAAGACCAGAAATTGGACTAGCTGGACTAGGAGACATGAGGAAGATGGAAAGAAATGTTGGCTACCTCTGAGGTTTCTTGCGGTCAGACTTCCAGGTGAGGATGAGTACCATGAAAGATGACATTAGACAAGAGTGAGAGCTGAAGGAGGAAGTCTTCTGCCGTAGATAGAATGTTGAGAAGGCCAAGTGTGGTAGTGAAGGCCTGTGATCATAGCACTCAAGAGGCTCAAGCACTCCTGAGTTTGAGGACAGCTGTGGTAAGATCCTGTCTAGAAAATGGGGATAGGGATAGGGGCACCTCCCCAATAATCTTTCCTGTTTATTTGCTCTGTGTGTGTGTGTGTGTGTCTTTGAGTGATCATGTATGTGGAAACATGAACATGGGTGGATGTGAGCAGATTATGGAAGCCTGAATTTGATGTCAGGTGTCTTCCTCCATTGCTTTCCATCTTGTGTGGTGAAATAGGATCTCAGGCAAATCCAGAGCTCACAGATTCAGATAGACTTGCTAGGTATCTTGCTGTGGAAATCCTCTGTCTCTGTCTTACACTGGCATTACAAATGAGGACAAAGAAGAGGCAGGAGCAGGAGGAGGAGGAAGAACAGGAGACTATCACTCCAGTTTGGCATTTATGTAGGTGTTAGGGATCTGGACTTTATTTCTAAATTTGCACAGCAAGGTCTTTAGCCACTGACTGAGCCAATCTCCAGGCCCTTGTAGGAAGGGATGTGCTGCAGACAGATGTAGTTTTTACACTTGGGACTGATGGATGCCTTGGGAGTCAAGAGTTTTACTACAAAGGCTCAGTTTCCTCATCTATAAAATGGGAATAATTCTCTGCTCTTAGAAGATGATCAAAACGATGTCATGGAATCATGATCCTAGCATACCAAGGAGCTCATTGTGGTAGTTTGAATAGATATGGCCCCAATAGACTCATGTATTTGAATGCTTGACTCTTGGTAAATGGCACTTTTAGGAGGTGTGGCCTTGTTGGAGTAGGTGTGGCTTTGTTGGAGGAAGTGTGTCACTGTGTAGGTAGGCTTTGAAGACTCCTAGTGCTCAAGCTCTGCCCAGGGCCAAAGAGAGTATCCTTCAATCTGCCTGCTGAGGACAGTGTCTTCCTGGCTGCCTTTAAGATGTACAGCTCTCACTCCTTCTCCAACACCATGTCTGCCTTCAGGCTGCCAGGCTTTCTGCCATGATGATAATGGTAGGAACTATAAGCCAACCCCGATTAAATATGTTCCTTTATAAGAGTTACCTCAGTCATGTTGTCTATTATTAATGAAAACCCTAACTAAGACATTCAGCAAAGAACATTTTCTGCTCTGCTACACAGTAGTCCTGGAAAGCTATTTGTATTAGTAATTTTTTATTGCTATAATAAAAAAAATCATGACTGAGGCCACTTGTGAAAGAAAGAGTTTATTTGGTTTATAGTTACAGAAGGCTGTGGGTCCATTGTGACAGGAAAACATGACAGCAGGCACTAGACACAGGCTGGAGCAGAAGCTGATGGATAACATTTTGAGCCACATATATGAGGACGAGAGCAAACACAAAATGGCTTTTAAACTCTCAAAGCCCACTCCCTGTGACATACCTTCGCCAACACGACCAAACCTTCTAAGCCTCCCCAAACATCACCACCAACTGGGGAACACTTCTTCAGATCCCTGAAATATACTGAGCATCTCATTCAAAGCCTACATCAGTGTTGACCATTTGATAATATTCCGCTCTAATTATCACAACATTTAAACTTACTGACTGTACGTTGGACAATGTGATGAGACACACTTGTAATCTCAGAACTTGGGTGACTGAGCCAGATGTGTGATTTCCAGGCCAGTCTGGCCTATATAACAATATCTTGTTGCAAATCAAGGTCGTGGGTGTTGCTCAGTGCTAGAGGGCTTGCTTAGCATGCACAAATTCTTGAGCTCTGCATCCAACAGTAGAAAAAGAAAAGTTGAGGAAAAACAAAACAACTAGAAAAGCAACTTGCATCTTTGTTGGGCCAGCTCGACCCTTCATTTGTCTCCTCCATTCCTTGTTGGGAGTCAGGTTTTCTGGTAAGAAGTCGAGGGCTCTGAGAGGGAAGCCTCAGAACATTTCTGCAGACTGCCCACAGTCATGAGGTTCATATGTTCAAACAGGGCCAGAGAGAAGCGCTGCTCTCGAAGGTCAGGCACTGCCACTCTCTCCAAGCTTAGCTTCAGAATTAGCATACCAGAATGTTTACACCACTCATCAGGTCAGAGCAAGTAAGGCCCCATAGTTCAGTTCAAGTTCACAGCATGGCGAGACAGCTCCATCTGCAAAGGCTAGCAATGAAGGCATTATAAGAACAACTGAGGTGATTTATATAGTCACTCACCACTACATTAATGAGAATAGGATGATAGTTAACAATTACTCGGCATCTACTTTATACCATAAACAATATGCCAGTTGTCAGATATAATTTTCTGCCTCTTCTGAGGTAGGTCTACCTTATAACTATTACCTTGTGGGTAGTGAAACTGAGGGCCAGAGAGGTCTCAGGGAACTTCTCCAAATTCACCAACAGTAGAGAATATGAGGAGTAGTGTAGGTATTCAAGAGTTATTTGATAGACAACAAATCAGGTCAACATAATGCTAAACTCTGGATGAGTGGGACATAGAACCTGGCTGCTGTTGACAGGATGTAAACTTGAACTCAAGGCTCCTGACTCCTTACTTACATCTTTATCTCTTATAGGCATACCTTTTGCTCCCTGCTGTGGAGTCAGGTACCTGTACAGAAGACCAGGAGTCTGGTTCTGGGTCAGGGATCTGTTCTGATATCTAGGGTGGTCAGAGACTCAGAGCCAAGGCACAACCTTGTTTTCTTCTCTGGCTAGAACAAGTGGCAGTGCCTGACCTTTTAGAGCAGCGCTTCTCTCTGGCCCTGTTTGAACATATGAACCTTATGACTGTGGACAGTCTGCAGAAATGTGTCTTCAGCTTCCACAGCAACTGTCAGGAGTGAGTGACTACCTTTGCCTGAGAACCTGAACCATGATCCAAGAGAGAAAGTTGGAGAATGAAAGACTGGCCAGAGGAAGCAGAGATGCCTCTCTCAAAGTGGTAGGTTTTAACTGACATTGAACGACAGTGAGAGGAGCCAGAGTGTTTGGACTGGCAGTGTTGCAGTAGTCACAGCTGATTATGGACAACCAACTCTGGAGGATGGACACTCAGGTAGATACCGGATGCAAGAGGAGCTAGAGAGGAGAAGATCCAAGGTTTGTGGGGAAATGAGGCATATTTCAGAAAGCTAAGGAAGAACAGCTGGAACAGATGTGGAGTGAAAAAGCTGAAAATGCTTCCAGTATCTGCCTTGGAATTCTGGGTGCTCCCTGTGGAGAGTGCTCTACCACAGCTGTGTTTTTGGTTTTTATATAAGTGAATTTATTTAGCGTTTAGCAAGCAAAAGATAGCAGAGTATCAGATCAGGTATTTCCATTCCTCTGCAGGAACAGGACTGGACAAAACCCCACAAAAATAGGGAGCTGGAGACCTTGATCAATAAAGAGGGTTCTGGGTGGGAAAACTTACTTTTAGGTTGAACTTCCAATTTTAGTTTCCACCACAGACATTTACAGATTCTAGGAGGAGAGGTAAGAAAGAGAGGAGCTAGCAAGAAAGTTGAGATGGTAAAGCAAGTGTGCTTGTGTGCTTGCGCTTACATGCCGGAATGAATGTGTGGCTGTTAGAGGCATGGGAATTGGTTTTCTCCTTCTACCCTGAGGGACCCCGGGTATGCAGGCTTGGTGAATCTTAAGGGATGGGAAGGTGCCCAGTTTGTCCTGAGAATGATTTGCCTTCCAGATGTTCTCAAGGACACAGAGTAAGCTGTGAGGGCAATCTGGCTGTGAAGTGTGTGCTGATTTGGCTAACCTGGCTGGTTAGGCAGGGGTTGCTTTTCTCCATTACTTCCCCTCCCCCAAAGCTACATACCCAGTTGAGTCAATACTTCCAGATAGATACAGGTCCACTCTTGAGTCAAGGGTATATAAATAGTGGAAGTCCCCTGCTAGAACCACCAAACAAATTCTCAAAGGCATGGTAGTTTTCCTTTAGGCTGTTCTTTTTACCTTCTTCTTTGTCACAAGGCTGGAGCCCAGTCCATCCCTAGACAAAGGGGTCTTGGAGGACACTGTGATACAACAAACATGCTTATGTCTAAAATGGAGAAGCCACATTGCTTCCAGAGCCAGTCATTCAGAAAACTTTACCAGCACATGGCAGTTTACTACTATAACCTGTTACATCAGGACATGAAGGCTCATAAGCAGTGAGAGGCAAAGAGAAGTACACTTGTAGGGAACTTTTTTTTGGGGGGAGAAGGGTCTTAGTTCTGGGTCTGCTGAGGGTCTTCTAGGTTTTCTTATGTCCTAAGACTCTGCTTTCTGTCTGCCCTGCCCTGCAGGTCTGACAGCAAATACATTGCTGCCATCTTGGAGCTCATCTCCTTCAACAGCACCAGTTCTTTCTGTATATGGACTTCCTGTACTACCTCAGTGTTGATGGGTGATGCTTCTACAAGGCCTGCAACCTGGTGTACAGTTTCACAGATGCTGTCATCACCACAGAGGGACACTGCAACCTTAATACTCAGGGTGTTGACGAGGTCCTGAAAGCTAAAGCTAAGGCTAAGGCTAAAACTTTAGACTTCATTGATGTTGTCTTGAAGACCAGAGTGGGCTTCTTAGGTGTCTGAATTAAAGAGGTGACCAGAGACTCTGATATTCATTGTTACACAGGAGAAGTTGGAATTGGTCAATGGGGTACCGAGGAGCCATCGAGGGCCCTTGTAAAAGGGAGAAGCAGGTTAGAAATAAGTTTTAGAGGTGATTTTGTTGAATGTTATGTAAAAAAGCAAATAACAAGATGGGGAGAGTCCTATGAACACTATGGGTAGCAGAGCTATCTCGGGTCAGGCTCAGGAGCACTCAGACATGTCATGAGTTGAGGGTCTCACGTTGTCTCCAGAATGAACACAGAACAATCTGTCAGATGAGGACTTCTGTCTTAGTCAGGGTTCCATTGCTGTGAAGACACACCATGACAAAGGCAACTCTTATAAAGGAACACATTTATTTGTGGCTGGCTTGCAGTTTTAGAGGTTCCGTCCAATATCATCATGGTGGGAACCATGGCAGCATGCAGGCAGACATAGTCCTGAAGGAGCTGAGAGTTCTACATCTTTATCTGAAGGCAGCCAGAGGAGATTTTCTTCTGCAGGCAGCAAGGAGGAGGGTCTTCTCTTTGGCACTGAACAGAGCTCTAACACCAGGAGCCCCCAAAGCCTGCCTGCCCAGTGACACACTTCCTCCAACAAGACCCACCTATTCCAGCAAGGCCACCCATCTTCTAATAGTGCCACAGTTAAGAGTTTGAGCTTTAACCAATGTGTGTTAGCCAAAAATCTTTGGAAGCCTGAGATTCTGAGGAAAAAGAGGGGGAGGGGAGAAGAGGATAAGTAAACATAAAAATGAAGAATTATGCCAGGCATGGTGGTGTATACCTTTAATCCCAGCACTTGGGAGGCAGATGCAGGTGGATCTCTGTGAGTTTGAAGCTATCTTGGTCTACAAATCTGAATTCCAAGACAGCCAGAGCTGTTACATAGAGAAACCCTGCCTCAAAAAGAATGAAGAATTACTGTGCAATAATATACCATTGACCTAGTGAGGATTAAGGTAAAAGACTGAGATGTCTACAATCAACAAATACATCTAGAATATACAAATAATTCCTGAAAATCAAGGACATGTGGTCCAAGAGAAGAGTAAACACGGGATATAATCTAGGAAATCATGAGCTTCAAACACAAAGAGTTTTGTGGGTTTTGTTTGTTTGTTGTTGTTGTTGTTGTTGTTGTTGTTTGAGACAAGGTTTCTGCTATCTATCCCTGGCTAGTATGGAACATGCTATATAGACCAAGTTAACCTCAAACTCTGGCTCCTGAGGTTTGAGACTAAATGTATGCGCTACCATGCGTACCCTGCAAGCACAAGAGATTCAAGAAGAGATTGTCAAAATGAGAATGTAATCACCAAAGGCAAAGACAGAAAGATAATGAGTTCCAGGCCAGACTGGGTTACTTTGTTTTGTTTGTTTTTTGTTTTGTTTTGTTTTGTTTTTTAAGGGAAAAAAAAAAAGGCTGGAGGCCAGGAGATGGTGGCACACATCTTTACCTCAGCACTCAGGGGTAAAGATAATGAGTTCCAGGACAGCCAGAGATACATAGAGAAATCCTGTCTGGAAAAAAACAAACAACAATGGTGGTGGTGGTGGTGGTGGTGGTGGTGGTGGTGGTGATAAATTCTTGCTGCCAGTGCACAGAGGTGTCCTCTTACTATGCTTTCTTTGAACTTCATATTTTCATTTTGCTCTTAATCAGTCTGGGAAGGAGTTGAGTAGCTGAAGAGTGGGCGCAGAATTAAGGTTGGTTAGGAGGAACACCTCTAAGGATAAAATCATACATAAGTGAAGAAAAATTACAAAATACTAGAAGATGACTTGGTATTTTAGGGGAAAAAAAGGCAGGGGATGGGGTGTCAGGGAATACAAGGTCTCATGTAGCACAAGCTGGCCTCAAACTTCCTGTTAGCCAGAGATGACTTTCAACTTCTGATCCTCCTGCCTCCACGTAGGGAGTGTTAAGATTACTGTGCTCCCAGGCCCAGTTGTATACTGTACTGGGAACTGAATCCACCATGGCTTTATGCATGCTAGGAGAACTCTCTACCAACGGAGCTACAGCCTCAGTGTTCAGCAATATTTTAAAGAAAATAATACCCCTGAAAAGATATCCTTAAATGTTTTCTTACATTTCCATAGAAAAGCTTTAAAGATTATACAGGGACCCAGGTGCAGTGGTATTCATCAGCCTGGCCTAGAGATAAGAGGATTAGGAGTTAAAGGACAATTTGGAGTTTAAGGTCAGCCTTGGCCACATAAATCCTTGCATCAGAAAAAAAAAAATTACTAAAAAGGAGACAACAAAAGCAGAAGCAGATAATTGTAAGGGCTTACAAAACTATTTGAATAAATAGATGCTGCCCACACTTCAGGGTGGAATGACCTATTTTTACAATTTACAGGTGTAAATTTGTTGGGCTTGGTGGCCCATGCCTTTAATCCTAGCACTTGGGAGGCAGGTCTCTGGGTTTGAAGCCATCTTGGCATCAAGTTTCAGAACAGCCAAAGCTACACAGAGAAACCTTGTCTTGAAAAAAAGGAAAAACAAAAAGCAAGAGCAACAACAAAAGACATAAAATATATAGTAACAAATAAATTCAACTCAACCTAATAAAATTCTGCTTAGGCTATGTTTTAGGACCTGACAATGGTTCTTTCTTTCCAGCCCTGGTTCAGAGACAGCCTTGTGCACTGAGGCAAGTATCCCACCACTGAGCTGTGTCCCAAACCCTACAAAACTCACTCTGTGACAAAGAATTAAAACTTATTAAAGACACATTATTTTTAAAATAGGAAACGGATGGTGAGATGGCTCAGTGGGCAGGGATGCTTGGACCAAGCCTAATGTTCTGAGTTCAACCCCATTGTAGAAGGAAATAGATAACCTATTGAACTTGTCCTCTCACCTCCACACTCAAGCCAAGGGATGCATGTATGCACGGGCACATGCCAATCAATCAATCAATAACCCAATCAATCAATAAAATGGTACCCAATATACTAGTTGTTAAAACTTATTATAAAAGTATAGTAATAAAAATACTTTAAAAACTTTGTTATTATTAAACAAGAACAGGAAAAGAACTTTTAATCCCAGTCCTCGGGAGGTAGAGATGGTAGTACGTGAACGCAGCCCTCAGGAGGTAGTAGAGGTGGTAGTACGTCTCACCCAGTCGTGAGGCTGAGTGGGGTTTTGGGTTTGCTCTTGAGGAATTGTGTGCTGTGTCCCTTAAGAACGACCCTACTCAGCTGCCCTTCCTGACCATGAGCATGAAGGAGAGTCTGAGGCTACATCCACCAGGCTCTATGATCTCCCTCTGCTGCATCCAGGACATTCTCCTTCTGGATGGCCTGGTCATCCCCAAAGGTACGCTCCAGCATTGGAGGGCTTAGGGTTCTGGGTAGAAGGAAGGTCACAAGCGGCAGAACTAACCTTGGACTGACTGTACTCACCCACCAGGGAATGTCTGTTACCAGCATCTTCAGGAGGCATCACAATCCTTCAGTCTGGCCAGACCCTGAGGTGTAACCCCTCCTTTCATAACTAGGATTTGGGAGCCTGGCAAGATCAAGATAGAGAGGAGGTCCTGACACTGGAAACCTAACCCCTGTCTTCCACCTCTGCCCTTTCTGGGGTGTGTACTAACTGGGTTTGCTGAGAAACCCGAACCATCTGTCTCTCCAAGTCTTGCCTCTCTCCCAGGTCTCCCTTTCTCTCTGACCCAGAAAACCTGGAGAAATAGGTCACCATTGATTTCTCTTCCCTTCTCGGCAGGGTAAGGGTGGGACTCCAGAGGGCTTGTGGTGTCAGGCTGTTGTCTGGGGCTGCTGGAGAGGACAGGCAATGGTTGGGATGGTCGGGGTTCCGGATCGCCTTCCTGCCCTCTGCCCCTCTGCCCAGATAAAGGTTTAGAGAGTCAGGATTGAAAGGGTGGACAGATTAGTTCTGTTCTCCTTCTGCTAAGTATTGTGGGCTTAAGTCTGAGTTAGGGTCAAGGGTATGTAGATGTCAAAATCCAGTCCCAGGAAAGCCTTCGGTGTGATCAATCAGGTTGATTCAAACGGTCCATGGCTGGGTCCTGACACAGTCAGAGTCCCCACCCTGTCCTCCCGCAGGAATTGCATAGGACAGACTTTGGCCATGAGTGCAATGAAGATGACGCTGGCGCTGATGCTGCTCACTTGTGCGTCCTGCCAGGTGACAAGGGGCCGGGCTGGCTTTCGGCGCTGATGCTGCGGGCAGAGGGCGGGCTGACTCCACACCCGTTTGGAATCGCTCTACCCACCCATCTCATCAGGATCCCAGAATCAACAGAGCAGTTGCTCACGCTCGAACCTCACCAAGTACCAGCAGGGGGCGCGGTGAAACCAGACTGGTGCCTTTGAGTCCAAGAGCCTTCCTACCATCCCTGAGCTCAAGCATAGACTATCCTATAAGAACCACAGTAGATGTCTAAACAAAGGAGGGAACCGGTTTGACGTTCTGTCACTGAAGCAAACACTGATTTTTCTTTGGTGTTTGTTTGTTTGTTTTTTCGAGACAGGGTTTCTCTGTATAGCCCTGGCTGTCCTGGAACTCACTCTGTAGACCAGGGTGGCCTCGAACTCAGAAATCCGCCTGCCTCTGCCTCCCGAGTGCTGGGATTAAAGGCGTGTGCCACCACGGTCTTATTCATATAGCTCTTAGTAGCCTAGGCCCGACTGGGTGGACCAGGCTGGTCTCAAATTTGCAGCAAACTTCTGCTGAGACCTCACCACCCGAGTGCTGCATTTAGAAGAGTGGGCTACTGTACTTGGCGTGCCCAATCTGAAGAAAATTTTGTAGAAATAAAGGTCAATTTCCCAAGAAAGGAGCCTGGTGTTAAATGACGTCGAAGGCTAGTGATGTCCAAGACGAGTAAAACGGCTTCAATTTAAAATGACCTCACGCTGGCAGGCTTCCTGTGTGGTGGTGTGCTTTCAGGTTCCCCCCACTTGCTGGTCTTGGGGCTGGGGAGGTGGCTCAGTGGGGAGACAGGCAGATCCCAGCGCCTCACTGGCCAGCCAGTCTTGTGAAAACAGGAAACTTCAGAGCATTGAAGCCAACCTGATCTACAGAGTGAATTCTAGGACAGCCAGGGCTACGCAGGGAAATCCTGTCTGGGAAAACTAAAGGGGTAGGGGGTGGGTTGGGGGAACTCCAGTTCAATGAGAGAATCTGTCTGACAAAATAAGGTGAACAGAAATAAAGACATTTGATGTCAACCCCCAGCCTCCTCGTGGGCAAGCCTGTGCACACGTGTGCTTGCAGAATTTTTTTCTTATCAAATCACTTCAGGAATTTGATTTTCTCCCTCCCACTAGGAAGTGATTCAAATGATTAGAGCTGGGCACACATCCGTAATTCCAGTATTTGGGGGGGGGGCTGACTGGGAAACATGAGTTTGAGACCAGCGGGGGCTACATAAAAAGTTTGATTCGTTTCTGGGGTACACAGTGTCTTAGAGAAGAGACACCATGACCACGGCAACTCTTTTTTTTTTAATATTTATTTATTTAATGTATGTGTATACACTATTGCTGTCTTCAGACACACCAGAAGAGGGCATCAGATCCCATTACAGATGGTAGTTAGCCACCATGTGGTTGCTGGGAATTGAACTCAGGACCTTTGAAAGAGCAGTCAGTGCTCTTAACCACTGAGCCATCTCTCCAGCCCCCAAGGCAACTCTTATAAAGGACAACATTTAATTAGGGCTGGCTTGCATTTTTGGAGGTTCAGTCTATTATCTTCAAGGCAGGAGCATGGTAGTGTCCAGGCAGGCATGAATAGGAGAAGCTAAGAGGTCTATATCTTGAGCGAAGGCCACAAGAAGACTGACTTCTAGGCAGCTAGGAAGAGGGTCTCAAAGCCCACGCCCACAGTGACCCACTTCTTCCAACAAGGCCACACCCACTCCATAAAGGCCACACCTCCTAATAGTGGAACTCCCTGGGCCAAGCATATTCAAACCACCATACATAATGAGATCCTGTCTCAAAAAATTAAAAATAAATAAAATCCAGAGTTTTATAATTTCCTATCTTCAGAACAAAAATGTGCTTTATATTCTCTTCATCTCTCATGTTCTGTTCTCATACAATATCCTTTTTTAAAAATTTTTATTTATTTATTTTATGTATAAGTACACTGTAGCTGTACAGATGGTTGTGAGCCTTCATGTGGTTGTTGGGAACTGAGTTTTTAGGACCTCTAATCTCTCTGGCCTAAAGATTTATTTATTTGTTTGTTTGTTTGTTTGTTTATTATGTACACTGTAGCTATCTTCAGATGCAGCAGAAGAGGGCGTCAGATCTCATTATGAGTAGTTGTGAGCAACCTTGTGGTTGCTGGGATTTGAACTCAGGACCTTTGGAAAAGCAGTCAGTGCTCTTACCCGCTGAATCATCTTACCAGCCTTCATACAGTATCTTTATAAGCCTTTTTGTGCTGTAGTTTAAACACAGGCCTTGTGCCCTTGTACACTCCAGGCAAGTCCTCAATCACTCTGTCACATGCCCCAGCTCTGTAATTGTTTTTCCTCCAAGTGGGTTGGATGGTGTTTGTATAGCTGTGTATGTATGTTTATGCATGTGGGGGCAGGCAGAGGGCAACCTAGTACATAGATCCTCAGGAATGTTCTCTACCTCCTTTGATACAAGCTTGCTTACTGGCTTAGAGCTGGACAATTAAACACCACTGGCCAGCAAGCTGCAAAGGTCTGCCTGTCCCCACCTCTCCAGTGCTGGTATTGCACATATCCACCATGCAGCCCAGTTCTGGGGATTGAGCTGGGTCTCCATGAATGCAAGGCAAGCAGGCACTTTATTCACATTATGCTCCCCAACCCCTTAAGTGAGATTTTAAATGAGTTTGATTTACTTGTGGTTATGTTGAAGTGGCATCTACCTTTGATTTTGTCCTTTTCAATCCACAGTCGTTCACATCAGAATATGAGGGGAGCATTACATATCACCAAAGGTTTTGAACCGTGAACAAAATCAAGGGTCAGATGACTTTGGGTCTTAGTCCCTTTGGAATGCTGTAAGTGCAGCTCTTGTATGGGGGGTACACACTTGGTCTTTTGATAGACTTTCCGTGAATCTGTTTGATGATACGAACTTTTACCAGCTGAGACATCTAGCTGGCCCTTAACTTTGAGCATCTTATCCTCCTATCTCCATCTCCTACGTGCTGGGATTGTAGTCATACACCACTGCCTTAGGGCTTCTATTGCTGCTCCAAAGCACAGTAATCAATAGTGGCACAGGGAGGGAAGGCTTAATGTCAGCTTATAGCTCTCAGTTCACACTCCATCACTGAGGAAAGTCAGGACAGGAGCTCAAGGCAGGAACTGAAGAGAGGCCACGATGGCATACTGCTCACTGGCTTGCTCCTCATTGCTTCCTCAGTCTGCTTTCATGTACACCTGAGGACTCACCTGCCCAGGGATGGCACCAGGCACAGTGGGCTGGGCCCTTCCACATCAGCCATTAATCAAGAAAATGCTCTATGGACTTCCCTACAGGTAACCTGATTGAAGCATTTTCTTGGTCGAGATGTCTCTTCCCAGATAGGTCTAGCTTGTGTCAAGGAGACAGAAAAAAAAAGAAAGAAAGAAAGAAAGAAAGAAAGAAAGAAAGAAAGAAAGAAACAAAGAAACAAAGAAACAAAGAAACAAAGAAAAAGAAAAGAAACAATGACCAGATTAAGTATCATGCCTGGCTTTATGTGTTGCTGGAAACTGAACTCAGGACTCTAACAACTGAATTTTATCCCAAGCCCTGATCTTTAGTGTTTAAATGTGCCCTGTTCTACTTACATTTGGCTGCTGTGATAAAACATTGCCTAAAAACAACTTAAGGGGAAGGAAAGAATTTATTTGAGTTATACATCCCAAACACAGACCATCATTTAAGAAACCTTAGGACAGAAACTCAAGCAGAAACAGAGCCAGGAACCATGGGGAAAGCTGCTTACTGTACTGTATTGCTCTCCGGATTCACAGTGAGCTACCTCTCTTAAACATCAGGGGACCAACATCCTACAGTAGCCTAGACCCTCCCGTATCAATCAACAAGAAAGTTCCACACAGATATTGCCTAACAAGACAGAGGCGCCTCTTCGGTTCAGTGTCTCTCCTACCAGGTGACAAACACTAGCCAGCACAGTTCCCCAAGGCTCCTGTGTTGCAGATAGGTTTTGTTGTGAGCTGGTAGTGCCATATGGATGGAGGTGGGGACTGTAAGAGGTGAGGCCCCCATGGGTGGAAATTAAACTTTAGTGGGATCCTGATGGGAGTGCTGTTCTCAGGCTTGTTCTCCTTTCTCTAGGCCACAATGAGAAGTTTACTGTGTCATGGGTTCCCTCCAATTATGTTCTGCTTCACCATAGACCCTGTCTTAGTTAGGATTTTACTGCTGTGAACAGACTGTGACCAAGGCAACTATTATAAGGACAGTTTTTAATTGGGGCTGGCTTACAGGTTCAGAGGTTCAGTCCAGTATCATCAAGGTGGGAACATGGCAGCATCCTGGCAGACATGGTGCAAGAAGAGCTAAAAATTCTACATCTTTATCTGAAGGCTGCTAGCAGAAGACTGACTCCCAGGCAGCTATGGTGAGGGTCTTAAATCCCACACCCACAGTGACACACCTACTTCAACAAGGCCACAGATACTCCAACAGGGACACACCTGATAGTGCCACTCCCTGGGCTGAGCATTTACAAACCATCACAAGACCTAAACCAATAAAGGAAGATCATTATGGCCTAAAACTTCTGAAACCATGAGCCAAAATAAACATTCCTATAAATTGTTCGTTTCATGTACTTTATTTATAGTAACAGAAAACTGGTATATTTAATTACTTTTCTCATGGAGACCAAAACAGAAAACAAAAAAAAGGGGTGGGGTGAGGGGAGAATGGCATTGGGGGTGGGGCTGCAGAGAGCCAACACAGCCCTGATTGTGTGTGGTTATTAATAAAGCACAGCCTCCTCAAGGGCCCGAGGCTACAGACTCATGGAAATGGAAAGGCTCCGAGGGATGGCAAACATCTGTTCTAAGTGTATTGACTAACAAACTAGAAACTGTCAGCCACAGCTTCTTTCTCCCTGGTATGGATTCCACCTCAAACTGCTCCAATACAGAGACTTCCAAACCTAGACCAGCTAAACCATCTTCCTGGACTGTGCACCCACGTGGTACAGAAAACTTACTCCTATAAACTGTCCCCTAACCTTCACATGATTGTGCTAGCCCACACATACAAATGAAAAAATAATGCAAGAAAGAAAGCAGAACTGTCGTATCTGGCGGGAATCCAGAGTGATGGCACTAAACTTTCAAGTAGGCTTTAGTCAGTGATTGTTATCTGAGAATGTGTGGGGCTGTCCTTTTGAAGGGTTCTCAGAGCCTTTGCACTTCTTAGTCCAGAGACAGGCCGGACACACCAGTGAGTCTCCTTGCTTTGGTGATGGGTCAGATAAGAAGTTTGGTATTCGAAAAGGACTTGCTAAAGGTGCCTCATGCATATCAATAAAAAGAACTTTTAGGAAGCTGTCAAGATTCGGTCCTACAGAGGCTTTGCCCTGCTGCTAAGAAGCAGTGTGTGTGTTCTCTCTGCTGCTAAGAAGAGCTGGCAGTAGTGGCTCTTTCTTCAATCCATCAAACTACAAACAAAGCTCTCACACAGCCACCTAGATGTCCCTTTCATTAAATAACTGGGTCACAGTCATTCAACCAAGCTGACACAGAAAACACTCAATGGGAAATGTAGCCTTAGATTTTTTTCAAAACCTGCTTTTAATAAGAGTTCTGAAATGGGTAAACATCCCTTCTAGCCCACCACCCACCAGAGGGAGTGGAAAGGGAAGGTTAACAGGACAAAGGAGGATGTGGACCTGTTTAGAAATGGTTCTTTGGAGCACATCCAGTCTACATTGTCAGGATATCAGCAGTTCAGTTCACAGGAATCAGCAGCTGCAGCTCGATCTACTTGCAAACACCATTCACAAATCAAGAATGGCAGGTTGATCCAGAAGAAACCACAAGGCTCTGCCTATTGCTGATGGGGCAAGAAGCTGCCAGAACACCTCCAGAAGTTTTTGGTGCATTTCTTTCTATGAAGTCATGGCAAACAATGACCAACAAAGAATGGTAAGTCCTACCAATACTACCCAGCGTCGTCAGAAAAGACCAATGTTAGCAAAGCCCAACGATGACCAACCAAGAATGGCAAGGTGTATCAATACCACCCAGCAGCGTCCACTGTCTGTTGGGCTATGTTTATATCCTTTCCAAATATCACGTGTTCTCTCAAGCATATGCTATAGCAAAACAAAAGCCCTTTTCCTAGGCTGCCTCCAGAAGAACACCATGTATCTGTTCTTAGCAAAGCATCCTCCGATGTGTCTGCTTCAACAAAAAACATCCTCTTTAAGACAGTTTCAAAAAAAAAAAAAATCACATGACACAACTGAGTCTCCAAAGAAACCAGAAATTTCCACTCTAAGGAAAAGAAACATAATTTGTCGCCATGGTAGGAAGCAGGCTTATTTGTACAAGGACCCATTTCTCAAGGAACCTTTCCATTATTATTATTATATTATTATTATACATATTTTATGTATATGAGTGTTGTGTCTGCATGTGCATCTATATATGAGAAGAGGCAACAGATCCCATGGGACATCAGATCCTGTAACAGTTGTGAAACACCTTGTGAGTGCTAGGAATTGACTTCAGGACTTCAGGCAAGTGCTCTTAACCACTGAGCTGTCTCTCCAGACTTCAAGGTACCCTTCTTTAAGTGTTCCTTTCCTAGTTTGGGATAATTGATGCTTGTCACAGTTTTTTGTAAGTTATTATCATCCAACCTAGAAGTAAGGAGGAAGGGAGGGAAAGGGAAGGAGGGAAAGAGGAAAAGAGGGAGGAAGGGAAGGAGAGAGGAAGGGAAGGAGGGGAGAGAGGAAGGGAGGGAGGAAGTGAAGAAGGGAGGGAGCAAAGAAGGGAGGAAGACAGTAGGAGGAATGTAGAAGACTCAAGGAGAGAGATTGCGTGAAGAATTTCCAAATCTGAATTGCCCTCAGTATGTCCTCAGGATTCAGCATGGAGTTCATCCAACCCCCCAACCCCACATACACCCCACCCCACCCACCTCTTAAACTGTTTTTTAGAGAAGTTCTCCCACAAACCCCAGTCCAGACTTGAAACTGTGATCCTCCTCGTGGTTACAAAAGTCTGATTCCTGAATGAGATAACTCAGACCCAGAAAGGCAAACATGGTACATACTCACTTCTAAGAGGATATTAGCTGCAAAGGATAACTGCGCTACAATCCACACCCAGAGATGCTAAAGATGGCTCAAAGTGGGACAGATGGGTTTCCCTGGGAAGGAGAAATAGAATAGATTCCAAGGGTGGACTCGGGACAGATAGAACAGGAAGGAATAGGTGGGGAGGGGGAGGGAGAGGAAATATTGGGAGAACTGGATGGGGGTGGGGCATTTTTGGGGTGAGGAGAAATGATTAGAGTGGAAGGCACTTTGGGGGTGGCGTAGAAACCTAGTACAATGGAAACTTCCAGGAGGCCGACCCTACTGAAAACTCCTAGCATAAAACTCCTAGCCTGAACCTGCCCATTTTCAATAACCAGGCAAGGCTTCTAGTTCATTGCTTAGGATACCAAGCCAGCCACAAAACCCTCAGTCCACAATTTGTCTTACCTGCAAGATGTGTTGGGCTAGGTGGCACAGAAGGAACTTGGGGAAGTTGCCAATTTATTACTGGTCCAACTTCAGATCCACACCATGAGAGGGACCCCATGCCTGGCACTGCCTGGAGGGTCAGGAGTCAGAGGCTGGATAGTCCAGCCACCTAGGATAGAACAAAACATGACCGGCAAAATAAAATAAAATAAAATAGAAGTTTCCTGACCCCCAATATTTAACGCATATCTATAACATCAGCCCACGCCCAGATCTGACCTCCAGCCTGTGTCCCCTCTACTCATGGCCCCTCTTAGCCTGAACCCCATACATTCCCTCAGATCTCTGATGCTTCAGCCTCACATGAGCTCAACCTACACTCTCTGACCCAGTGAGTTCCTGCAGGGTTGCATTATTGGTCCATCTAGAACCTAGGGTTCAAGAAGGAAGAAATCGATCTCTGCCAGGCTGTGCAGCTGTTGGGCGTGGGGAGGGGAGGGGAAGTGCATTTCAGAGCCTCACAGTTCTGCATGCTGTTACCCAGACTAAGCCTATGACTTTCAGTCCAGTTCCATCCCTTTAAGGTTAGACCCGCCCCCACTCGCCTTGGCTGCCTGCCCAGGCTTGGAGGTTGGGCTGAGGGTTGGAGGGATTGGCTGGTTCAGCCCAGCTGAACTTCCCATACAGCTTCCGGCTGGTCGGAAGCCAGGGACAAAATATTTTCAGAGAAGACAGGAGGTTGTGGAAGACTCGCTGCTCATAAGAGAAGGTGCCAGGGTGGAAGGCAGCAAGGCGAGTTCTGGCTCAGAACAGGGAGAGCTCTGCCCACAGCTGGAATGGCTGTAGGGAGTCGGCTGTCCTTGGAGACTTTTGGTCTCCTGGAAACTGCGCCCATAGTTTATGCTTCAGGCTGAGGCCCTCTAGAATGCTAACAGTCCTGCCTGTTGTGTTCTTCCTCTTCTCTCTCAATGTTCGTTCTTCTTCCTGCGCTGCCCCCAAGTCCTCCCAGTCTATATCGCTAGCTATATTCCTATCTAGTAAACTGGCCTGTCCCCACCCTTCTCCGGAGCCTCAGAATTTCACCTTCTGTGTATTTGCCCTGCAGGATGCTACAGCCGAGTATGTCCTGGCTGGGAATGGGGCCCCTGACTGCCTCTCCGTGGCATCTACTGCTGCTGGGAGGGGCTTCTTGGATTCTAGCCCGAATTCTGGCCTGGATCTATGCCTTCTATGACAACTGCAGTCGCCTTCGTTGCTTCCCTCAGCCCCCTAAACCGAGCTGGTTCTGGGGTCACTTGGCCTTGGTGAGTGTGGCAGTAGGTAGGTCTCTGGGTAGATGTGTTTCCAACGTGTTTGGAAAGATACTGTGGAACTTGGGTCAGGAGAGGCTTGGAACACAGGACAGTAGAGAAGTGAGGGAAGACATAGGGAGACCTCTCAGCCCCAGCAGCCACTCCACTCTTGTCTTGCCTCTCCGGGATCCGAGGCCTTTCTCCTTTCCTCCCTTCCTTGCTCCCAGCCTGCTTTAGGTCACATTATGATCAAAACTCATGATCTGAGGTCTCTTCCCCTCGTGAATGTAAATCTGCTCCCAGGATGGGCAGCACAGAGCAGGGACAGCCCCAGTCCATTCAATTTCCACTGAAGAACTTGAGGCTTCAGTGCATCATGCCCAAGATCTGGCCCCTGCCTAGTCCATCCTTGTCCTTGGGCTAGTGTCTGTACCTCTCTGGACTGCCATTTGCCGCGGGACACTGATGGGCAGAGAGAGATGTGAGTCGTATCTCTTCCCTTAAACTCCTCGGGCCCGATGCTTTCTTATCTTGCTCTTCACTCTCAAGAACCACCAGTGGACTCTTATTTTCCAATTTGAGCAGTAGTTGAGCTTTTTCGGTCTTGTTTATGGTACTGAGGTGAAGCAAGCTCTTGGCCACTGGGCTGCATCCCAGTCTGACTGTTCTTTTTCACCAGGGACCCTTCTGGCCTCTCCAGTTGTGGTTATACTTCCACTGGCCCCATTCCCAGTGCCCCTTGCTCTATGCTGCACTGGTTCCCTACTGCCAGAGTCACACTTAGCATTTCAGTGTCACCTGTAAGGGTGTCACCTCCAATACCATCAATTCAAGCGCTGCTTTCTCCCATAGCCCCCTTTCCTCCCAAAATCTGTATTCACGTTTGTCATTCCAAGTTCTCTCAGGACCACTTTCCTCTCTACATCACAGTTCTGCTGCTTCCTGCCAACCTTCCTGATGAGTTAGAGCTCTGTAGAACAAACCAATAATATGTGCACACATGTGCGACAGACACACACACACATACACACACACACACACACAGGCGCACACACACAATTTGTTAGAGTGGCTTAAAATCAACAGGGCCTGAATAGTTCAACAGTGGCTATCTGTGCCCTGGAGAGAGCACAGTAGTTGCCAAGTCTATGAACCTGGATGCCTCAGCAAGCCCGGTTGGATGCTCAAAGGACTGGAAGTTCCACAGAAAATTCTGATCTCCAGGTCACAATGGAAGGCCAAAGAAGCAGAAATTAATGTCATTAAAGATGGGCTGAATGATTCATTCAGGATGCAGAGGCAGGTGGCTCTCTGCGTTCAAGGTCAGCCTGGTCTGTAGAGTGAATTTCAGGACAGTCAGGGTTACATCTCAGACACTCTGTTCCCCCCCCCCCAAAAAAATAGATAGATGCAGTTATGTGGAAGAAACAAAAGGCCAGAGGGGCCAGCAACACTTTTTTTTCCCTCAAACTTTTTTGTATCTGAGCCATCCATCAGAAAGTGCAAGATCTACTCAAGATCTTCTCTCCTTAGTTGTTATACTTTTTTTTTTTTTTGGTCTGAAAATATCCTCACAGACTCATCTTGAGGGTTGCCTCTTAATCCCAGACCTTATCATATTTACAATCAAAATTAACCACCCGAGTCCTCATCTTGTCATCATGACCCCAATCACAGTCCTTCTACTATGGTTAACTTATCTCTATCAGTACAATAACAAAGTCAGAATTCCACCTGGTGTAGCTATCCTACATAGAGTCAGTACTACAGTAAGCCTCTTGAAGAATACTTAGTCTTTGAATAGCCCTTAATGTAAAAAATGATAATACAGGATTACAATACTTAATTACATTTACATTGTGATAGTTACAATGTGATAATTACAATTAACATTGTGATACATTGTAAAGAAATAGAAGAAAAATACAAATGTCTGCTTAATGTATGTGTATCTATGCACATATTTTTAATTTATTAAAATTAATTTTAACTGTGTGCATGTGTGTGTGTGTGTGTGTATTCCCAAATGAGCGCATGTGCCCTCAGGAGACAGGGCATCGGATCACCTACTGTAGCTAGAGTTGTAAGCCACCTGGTGTGGGCACTGGGAACTGAACTCTGTTTTTCAGAAAGAGTGTTCTTAACTGCGGAGCCACCTCTCCAGCCCCTGCAGAAACCTATTCTTAACAAAGTGGGAAAGAACTACTCATGACATAAATTACAATATTTGTCTCTTTAACTTGGCATGAAAGTCACATGTCATTAGCTATTTTTTAAAGATTTATTTTTAATTATATGTGGGAGGGGATATGTATACATGAGTGTAGGTGCATGCAGAGCCCAGCAGAGGGTGTCATTTCTCCTGCAGCTAGAGTTACAGAGGGGTGACTATGAGAGGCACAATGTAGGTATCCTGCTAGGCAGATGAAGTTAACCACTATGCCCGCACCGCCCCCCCCCCCCCCCATATTATTTTTTTAGCACTTCTAGCTTAAATTCCCAGCAAGACTCATGGCCTGATATCTCCTATTGATTATTTTTTCTTTATAGATATTTAGAATCTTTACTTTGTAGGAACTCACCTATCCATACTTTTTCATTTCTTCTCCACAGCAATGTTGGAGAATGTGATAAGACTGGAGACTTCCCTTCCCACCTCCAACATACTTCTTATGACCTCTGCCAACCTTTGCAGGTCTGTCTACAAGACCTGGTATTTGAGAACCTTAAAGAGCAGAATGGACTATGGTCTCGCACACAGTAGACAGTCTCAGTTCAGTTCCAGTGTATTTCTATACACAATGAAACAAAGAGAGCAGTGCTCCAAGGAAGGTTGTTTGAGTTCAGAAAAAACATGTAAGGAAACACATAAATACTAACAGAGCAGCCCTTTCCCACAGAGCAGCCCTTTCCCACAGCTTTCTCAGGACAGAACAGTTTAACTACACTTGACTGGCACAGAATATATACACAGAGTATATCTGGGAAGGCCTGAGACCAAGGCAAAAGGCCAAATACAATTTCAGGGTACACTGAGAACAGCACTTAGCATATCCAGACTGGTTTCCATAGCTATGCTCTGACAGTCAATAAAACTGTACTCTGCTCTTTAAACATGGCAGCCGGGCATGGTGGCACAGGGCTTTAATTGCAGTACTTGGGAAGCAGAGGCAGCCAGATCTCTGAGTTTGAATCCTGCCTGACCTACAGACTGAGTTCAAGGACAGCCAGGACTGTTAAGCAGAGAAACCTTATCTTTAAAAACAAACAACAAAAAAAACCCACCACCACCAACAACAACAAAAAACAAAAACAAAAAGAAAAGAAAGAAAGAAAGAAAGAAAGAAAGAAAGAGAGAGAGAGAGAAAGAGAGAAAACGTCTTATAAATTAAATGTAAATGTGTGTCACAGGAGGCACGAAATCACATCCAAGAACAATCCCGGAAACAAAATGCACGTGAGGTCAAAGGCCTCTGCTTTTCTCCTGGAGTCGCTCTCCCAGTTCCCCAGCATTGCTCACCATGGCTCATTCTTTTGGCCATTTTCTGATGACTGCCTTCTGTACAAAACCTTGCATCTGCTTGCTCTGTCATCTTCTATGGACAGAAACAGCTTCATCGGTTGCTTCCGGTTCCTTCCCTGCTTCTCATCACTTCCAGGTTCCTGGGTGCATCCTATGCCGTCTCTCTCCTCATAGATCTAAACTACACTGAGGTCTCCATCCTTCCAAGAGTTTCCCCTTTTTAGTTACAAGGTGATACCCACCCCTGAGCTCTCTATGGTTCTCGAGTGTCTACTGCAGGCTCCTCCTTCCCTAACCTCTGCATAGAGTTCACTGAAGCCATAACCTCTCCTTCCTCGTCTCACTTTCCCAAGGCTGCATTTCTGCCCCGAGTTCAGGCCCTACGTTGGCCAGCAAGTCCCTCTTGAAGTGAGGTCTAAGTTCACAGCTTTCCTGAGCTAGGAATCAGGATTGGAGCCAACTTGAAGTGTGTGTGTGTGTGTGTGTGTCTTTGTTTGTTTGTTTTAACCTCAGTATAGGGAGGCAGAAGGGTGTGCTGGGGTTGAAGTAAAATACACTATAGGACCACTCTGAGCAGGAAGGAGTGATAAGTTTGTTGAATGAGGAGGGAGGGGAATTAACGAATATCAGCGTTGGGAAGAATCCAATAGGAACAAAGTGAGAGATGCGTGTATGCACAGGGGAGGAGAAAGCGGATACGTTAGAGAGCAACACACCCATTTTTAAATTACACTACTAAGGAAAATGCTTTGTTTGGGTTGGTTCTTCTCCCTGCCCACTTTCCCCTCCGTTTGTTCTGTTGTCTTCTCCATCCCCTACATTAAAGCCTTTTCATTTTTAGGTCTCACGGGCCTGGTTATCCACATTTTCACAATTTCACCTAAGCACAGAAATTTAATAGTTAGAGGCTAGGATCCACAGAGAAGATACTGTGTTCATCTGTCTGTGTCTGGGCTACTTCACCTAACACAGTTTTTCTCAGTTCCATCCATTTCTAGACAAAATGTAATTTTCTTTGTATCTGAACAAAATTTGATTGTTTGCATCTCACATTTTTGTTAGCCATTCATCTGTGGATAAACATCTTAGCTGATTCCATTCACTTGCTACTGTGAAAAGATCAGAGATAAACATGGATAGACAAGTATGTGCCAAGTATATGCCCTTTGAGTATATGCCAAGGAGCGATACAACTTTGCCATACGGTACTTGAGAATTTCTTTGAGAAGCCTCCACACTGATTTACACAGTAGATGCTTTAGTTGCCCCTACATTCTCATCAGCATATAGTGCCACACTTTTTTATGTGCCTTGTGTTTTGTCTGTAAGTGTGTCTGTGCACATGTTTGCATTACCTTCGGAGGCTGAAACAGAGCATTCATCCCACCGGAACAGGAGTTGCAGACAGTTGTGACCTGCCATGAGGGTGCTGGGAATGGAACCCCGGTGCTCTGGCAGAGTATCCAGTACTCTCAACCACTGAACCATCTCTCCAACCCCAGTCACTTGTTTTCTTGATGGTAGCCATTCTGACAAGGTGGAGATAGAATCACAAAGTACATTTAATTAGTTTTTCTTTAATGGATTGAAACATTTAAAAATACTTTAACATATTTACAGGCAATTTTCTTTTGCATCTTATTTTGAGACCTGTCCAGTTTGTTGGTCCTCTTACTGATTGGCAGGGGTGCAGGTCCTATTTATTCATCAAACCACTGTTTAAGGTAAGAGACACACAGATGAAGAGACTGAGAGGCATTCAGATAGAAATATGAGTACAATAAGGGAGACATATAAATAACCCAGCTGTGGCTCAGCAAGAACCGTAGATTATTGATCAAGTAGAAGGGGTGAGAGAGGCGAGGAGGGACTGGCAGAGTGGGACGACACCTTTCTGGGGCTAGCAGCAGATTTCTCCTTTCCCAGATGAAGAACAATGAGGAAAGCATGCAGTTCATAACACATCTGGGCCATGACTTCCGTGATGTCCACCTCTCTTGGGTTGGACCTGTGTACCCAATCCTGCGACTCGTCCACCCGAACTTCATTGCTCCCCTGCTCCAAGCCTCAGGTATCTCTCAGGCACTGCTGTCTTCCCTGCTTCTTCTCCTAGTCCTTCTCACACCTACACAGACCAACCTAAGCAGGGGATGAAGCCATATAGAACAGATGTCATGACTCTGTCACCAATCTTCTGGATGAGACTGGACAATGTCTTGGGTCTCCCATAGTGCTGAGGTCTGTTTGGGTAGTGAGAGAAGGAAGCTCAATCTAATCAGAGAAAAGGAATCTATTGTCTGGGGGTGTAGCTCAGAAATAGAGCACTTGCCTGCTCTAGACATGCATAGGTTGCATGCATAGCACTGAAGACAGTGTAAAGGGTCTATTGTTATTAAGGTCAGAGAGGGAGGTCTCCAAGCACAAGTGAAGAAATGTTGTAAAGAATGGCAGCCGGGACCTGTATTTCTTAGTTCTGTTACGTTTTTCTTTGTGGTGGTTTTACTTTTCTGCTGTACAAGACGGCTACTAGAAGCTCAATATCCTCAGAAAAGTCCATGTAGTTTGGGAAATATTCTAGGGTCCCTTTAAATTTGATTTGAGTTTCATGAGAGGACCGGGTACTTCCTCTAATCACTGCTGCTTGGTTCGGGTGGCCTAGCCACCTTTTCAAGTACTGGGATTGAGACTGGGAAGGTGTGAGGTACTTGATCTAAGAGACTGGATTCCGCCCCTCAGTGCAAATGCTGGTTACAGACAGATGTTGCATCTACAAGTTGCACTTGATTCAGATAACTTGCGACCTGAGAAGACACCGGTGACGTGTGATTAGTCGCCTTTCTATGTGATAAAACACTATGACCAAGACCACTTACAGAAAGAAAGGTTTACTTGGGGCTTACGGTGGTTCCAGAGGGATGAGTCTCTTACCACTGCAGTGCATAAGTACAGTGGCAGGTAGGGCAGATAACTGAAGCTGAAAGCTGGGAGCTCAGATCTCACACCATCAATTGGAGGAAGAGGAAGTTGGCATCTATCCCCAGTGACTCACTTCTTCCATCAAGGCCATGTCTCCTAACCTGCCCCAGTATCACCACACTGATGACCAAGTATGCAAATCCTGAGATATGAGAGCCATCTCATTTAAACCACCACAACCTTAAAATACTGCCTTACAGAAAAAGCTAAGGATAGTGGTATGCACTTGAAACCCAATACTGAGAGGTGGAGACAGGCGGATCCTGGAGCTCACTGGCAAGCTAGCCTTGTCAGATTGGTGAGTCCTAGGTCCCAGTGAGAGACCTAAAAACAAAACAAAACAAAACAAAACAACAAAACAAACAGAAGAACAAGGTAGATGTCTCCAGAAGAATAACTCCTGAGCTTGGCCTTTGGCCTCCTCATGCCCCAACACATATATCTTTCAAGCAAGCAGATTATATAGGGAAGGAGAGAAATAAAAGTCCGTCAATATTTCCAGAGCTTGGATTTGCCCCTTTGGTCAGGTGACCACCTGGGGTTCATGGCATTAAATTCTGTGGAGCTTGGACAAGACATTACCACAGATGTTGAGTTCCGTTAGTGTCTGCGGTCTGTCTTCCATTCTTCTTACTGTTGCCTGGGCTGAGAGTAGTTACCTCAGGATAAACAAACCATTAACTGTGTATTTACAGATCTGTTTACAATGTGTAGGTTTCTTTCCTCAACATGGAGTGAAACTGTTTCCTTCTAATAGAGAATATGAAGTCCCCCTATCTATCTCTTCCATCTCTACAATTTTCCACTGTTATTAAAAATTGTTATATCTTGCTGGGTGGTGTTGGCATACTCCTTTAATCCCAGCTCTTGGGAGGCAGAAGCAGGCAGATTTCTGATTTCAAGGTCAGCCTGATCTACGGAGTGAGTTCCAGGACAGCCAGGGCTACACAGAGAAACCCTGTCTCAAAAACCAAAACCAAACCAAACAAAAGTTATGTCTTATAAGGCCCATTTGACATAAAAGCTTTTGCCCTATGTCTGAGCGTCCAGCTGATTGTTAGGTTCTTCCAGTTAAGTGGCTCTCCCAGCAGAAGTCTGTGTGTGTCCAAGCACATCACCTACACTAGTAAGTGATTGTACCAAAACGAATAGAGGAGGGACTTCAGGAAGGCTTTTTCATGGCCAGTAACATTCAGGAGCCATGAGGTTAGAAAAGTCAGATCAACAACCTCTATCTTTTGTATATCAAAGACAATTTTATTAACTATTTTAACCTTTTTATTCGATTTAGATAATTTTAGCACAGCCTACATTTTTGGCTGTTGAACTATTTATACTTTTTTTGGAACAGTAGTAGTGAATTGTTTTTTCTATTTTCAGTTTTTGATCTGAAGGAATTTGAGGTGAAATGCTGGACTTGGTGTGAAAAGTCCTGATAGATAGATAGATAGATATGGATATGGATATGTCTAAAAGAAATATAAACAACATACAACCAGGAGCCGAGCATAAAAGACATTTAGTTGGTACCATGTACCATGTGCATAAACAAGTTTTTTGTTTGTTTTGTTTTTGAGTTTAGAGGTCCTCTCTTATTTTTCTCCTTGTTATTTGTTATTTGAGAACTTTGTACAATACATATTTTATCATATTCATCCTCCTCTAATTCCTTTCCAATTTAACCCTCTTCCCTACCCACCTAACCCTGTGTCCTCTCTAAGAAAAGAAAAATGTGATCAAGTAGTTTGTGCTGTCCACATACATGTACTCTTCTTTCTTTCTCCTCCTCCTCCTCCTCCTCCTCTTCTTCTTCTTCCTCCTCCTCCTTCTCCCTCCTCCCTCCTCCTCCTCCTCCTTCATCTTCTTTTTGAGACAGGATTCCTCTATGAAGCTCTGGCTGTCCTGGAGCTACTCAGTGTGTAAACCAGGGTGGCCTCGAACTCACAAAGATACACCTACGTCTCACCCCTATCTGAGGAGCTGTAGTAACTGAGAGCTGCTTGGGAGAGGGGTTTGTCTTCCTCCTCCTCCTCCTCCTTTATCTTCTACATGCTAAATTAGATTTGTTCCTGTCATTTTATGTGGTTTTTTGCCTGCATACAAGTATGTGTACCACATGCATGCTTCCTGCCCACAGAGGCCAGAAAGGGCATCACTAGAACTGGAGTTATGAGCTGTTATGAACTCCATGTGGATGCTGGAAATCAAACTTGGGTCCTCTGCAAGAGCTCAAAGTGCTTTCAAGTGCAGAGCCATGTCTGTAGCCTCAAAACCGTTTTCTTACATTAGTAGCCTCTGGTGGGTCACTCCAGTAGAAGAACCACTCTAAAAAAATATTTATTTGAACTGAGTTAGGTGACACATACCTTTAATCTCAGCACTGAGGAGGCAGAGGCAGTTGGACTTCAGTGAATTTGAGACCAACCTGACTTACATAGGACAACCAAGGCTGTTGAAAGTGAGAAAAAGAGACCATGTCTCCAAAAAATAATTTTTAAAGGATTTATTTAATGTATGTGTGTGTGTGTTTCTGTGCACGTGCCTGAGTGGATATTTGTGCACCACATATGTGTAGGTGCCTCTGGAGACTAGATCAGGCTGTCAGATCTCTTCACAGACAAGTGCAACTTGTTTTTCAGCTTCAGGAGTGAAGCTGGAAAAACACGGGCCTGTGAATCACATGGAATCAAACCCATGCTCACTACAAGAACAAGCAGATATTCCTAACTACTGAGCCATGTTTCCATCCTGAGAATCATTTACAAAATAATAACCACTTGACCAATTAATTTTGGAAGAACTGGCACAAGTGACTCCATTTTCCTTGTTGACTTTGAGACAGGGTCTCACTGAGAAGCCTCACATTCATGGTCCTCCTTTTTAACCTCTTAATACTGATCCCAGTATACAAGCGTGAACCTCCATGCCCAACACAAATTTATTTTTATTTTGGCATCCTTTTATCTTTGACCACATTTTCTTGTTTGAGTTGGTTTGGTTTCTTGATTAACCATCTGGTGCTTTGGTCTCAGTTGTCCTTTATCACCAGGAAGAGATCTGTTCCAGTGGAGGCAATTGAGTGATGTCAGGAGCTAGTATCAACAAAACCCCTTATGACCAGTTGTAACCAACTAAAAGACTTGCAGTTGCCATCCTAACCCGCTGGGGTTGCTATTCACAAGGCTCTTCTGAGGCCATCTGTGTATCAGATATTTACATTATGAATCATAACAGCAGCAAAATTACAGTTATAAAGTAGCAACGAAAATAGTTCTATGGTTGGGATCACCACCACATTAGGAAACTAAGGGATTGCAGTGTTAGGAGGGCTGAGAACCACTGGGCTGGGAGGGCTGAGCACTCCACCTAAAGCCCATTTGTAAGTTCAATTTTGTTTGCAAGTAGATGGTGTTCTGTCCAGGCATTTTTAAAGAACTACACAGTTTCTTTTATTTATTTTTTAAAGATTTATTTATTTTATGTGAGTACACTGTAGCTGTCTTTAGACACACCAGAAGAGGACATCAGATCCCATTACAGATGGCTGTGAGCCACCAGGTGGTTGCTGGGAATTGAACTCAGGACCTCTGGAAGAGCAGTCAGTGCTCTTAACCACTGAGCCTCCTCGGTTTCTTTTATTGGGAATTTTACTTCTGCAAAATGTCAACTGACAGCACAGTTTGATGAGAATTAAAAATACAACCAATAGCAGTAAATATTTAAAGAAAACTAGTTTAGTAATTAGGGTCATTTGTTAAAAGTGGTTGTCAGTCTGTTTATTTAGACAGTTTCTCACAGGTCCTGGTTGCCCCCAATTTTGCTATGTAGCAAGAATAACCTTGAATTCCTGATCCTTCTATGTTCGTCTCCTGAATGCTGGGATTAAAAGTGTACACAGCCACACTATGTTTATGTGGTTATAGGACCGGACCTTGGGCTCCTTGCATGCTATTGCCTAGAGTTTATCGTCTGAATTACACCCCAGCCCCTGGTTATAAATTTTATAGAGAAAGGCTAGAACTATGGAAAACAACAATTAGATAACCCTGGTTAGAGTTTTGCAACATGCCCAGCAATCAGCAAAATAAAATCAGCAACTGGAACCATCTTAAAATAAACTTACTTATAAAGTTGAAAAGAGGTGGTTGGGGAACTGGCTTAGTGGTGAAGGACATTCACTGCTCTTGCAGAGGACCTGAGTTCAGTTCCCAGCACCCACATGAGGCAGCTCACAACCACCCATAACTCCAGAATCGAGGCATCTGATGCTTTCTTCTGGCCTCTGTGAACACCTGCGCACATGTGCCGTACAAACCACACAAGTAAAAACAGCACCAAATAATCTTTTTTTTTTTTTAAGAAAAAGTTGTAAATACATCCTTAAATAAACCTTGAGTTTGTCAGGACTCAGATTTTAAGTAGTTAAAAGCCTGACAAAGTTAAGATAAAGCATGCCTTCATTAAACATAAATTTTTATTTTTAGTTGGTTTTGTAAATGTTACCAAGAACAAATCAATATCTTAAGAGAACCGCATTGATTTAACCAGAGAACTAGATTTTAGTTGTACATTAGCCTACTGAATTTTTACCCCAGGAAGTCTAATTACCTTCAACCACCATAATTACTATCTTTAAGGAAGATTCTTTTCAGCCTGGCAGTATGGCATTTGCTTCAGAGTAATATTGCTCACCCACATTTTACTGAGCTGCTTAGATTTTTGTTTAAATTCTGTTTTACACATTTTTCCTTTGTTTCACTAATGTCTGAAGGTTACAGAATCTTACATTCCAGCAAAGGCTGGCAAGCTAACAAAGCCTTCAGTGATCTTGTGTAGTGTCTAAACAAGAAGGCCTAAGAGAGGGAACCAAAATCTTTATGCCAACCTAGTAGTTACAGTAAGAGCTACAAAAGACATCTGTTACCCTGAAAACAGTGGGAGAGAGCAAATATCTGACTTTTTATCAAATAATTAAAAGGTAGAGACTGTAAATCTGCCACTCATTCAAATTCAAGATCTTTAAGGCCAGATGAAATTTTGTTGCAAACTGTTATAGATACATAACGATACATAAAAACAATCACATTAGGACTGGGGAGATGGCTTGGCAACTAAAAGCACTTATGGGACAAGCCTGATAGTTGAATCTCTGGAACTCACTAAGAGGAAAATGACAGAAATGACTGTACAAATTTGTTCTCTGGCCTCCACATGACTAACACACACACACACACACACACACAGAATAAAAAAGTTCAAAACAATTCCATGAATTCAGAGTGCACTCTTAACTGGGAACAAGGTTTAAATGGATACTTAATCTTTCCCTAGTTTCAGATCATTGACTAAAAACCATAATTTTAAAATAGTATGACAATTAGAGAAATATCTAATGGCCTCCACAACCCCACCCCCATAATGTAATACATACAGTGACCAAAACTTTTATAGTAATAGATCATTTTATTTTTCTTATCAGATAATAAACTTAATCAGGACAGTTGTGAAGATATTTTTCCCTAATTGGTGGTCACCAGAAATGGAGTATATTACACGCATTATACCAAGATAACAGACAGAATTGTAAACTAGATCAAACCAACAGAACAGAACAGTACCTTTAACCTGATGCCTCATGTGCCGTAACCCAGAAGAAAGAAAAATCTGCACTACAACACATTTAGAAAGCAGAAGCTAAGCTGGACGGTGGTGGCACACACCTTTAATTCCAGAACTCAGGATGCAGAGGCAGGCAGATCTCTAAATTTGAGGCCAGTCTGGTCTACAGAGTGAGTTCCAGGACAGCCAAGGCTACACAGAGAAACCCTGCCTCCAAAAATCAACCAACCAACCAATCAATCAAACAAACAAAACAACTTTCTTGGTTAGAAAGCCAAACAAGTTGTAACCCAGGAGCAAAACTGGAAGTGTTGAACTCAAGTTGCTATAGGAAGTGACAGGAGTGTCAGGAGCTGGGGCAGTGAAAGTCTTCAAGTGAGTGTAGGACCCCAGGTCTAGGCAGTCTTTGATAAGTCAGTGACTAATTGGAGAGTCCAAAAAGCCTTCGGGCAAAGGTACCAGAGAGTAACCAGAATACTGAGATTCATACTGCCTATCATCGAGAATGCTAATGAGAGGAAGTTATAATTTAATCTTTAAATTGTGCTTTATTCAGAGAGCCTATCATCTGAGATGACAGAGTTCTAAGATTCTAAAACAACAACTGCCTTTCATCTCGGTTCCAATCAGCACATTTATAGTGGGAGGGGTGGGCAGGGGAGATGATGGTGGAGGAACAAAAGACTGGCATCCCAGCCTGGCATCCCAGAGCTCAGCCATGTAGTCAGCTGCTTCCCTGAGGTTCATGGGACTGGTACTGCTCTCCTTACCACATCCTATGCTTCTCCATTATTGTACAGCAGGGTTCAGGCATTTCCTTGGATATTTCAAGTGCTGAGAGCCAAGGACTCCCCATCCTCCAAGTTACCACAGGGCGCTGTCCCCATGGAAGCACCAATTAGATCTGCTACTGCCCCCTCCAGCCCCAGGCTCAATGACACACAGCTGGACCCATCTAGGCTATAGTGGACTCTCTGCTCACCCTCTTCCTCCAAAATCACCCTTCTGCTTCAAGTCCCAGTATTTAAATGGTTTGGAACAATGAATAATGGGGCATCCTTCACATGTCATGTGCTTTCCTCAGCCTCTGGCTCCTCAGTCAAGAATTCTCCATCTTGCCAGAATGCTATTGGAGGTGACAGGAGTTAGGAAATGTCTGGACCATATTTAAATCTTGTCTGAGGTGTATCTGAAGGGCACAATTTGGTCATACCAGACTGCCAAATGTTCATGATTGCCTATTTTGGGGTAGCCAAGGAAGACCATGTGTGTTGTGACCATGACAGGTCATGATAACATGTGTCATATGTCCCAGGATGTCTCAGGTGAGATCAGAGGTTTACAGTAGACACTGTGTCCTAGGTTTCCAGGAAGATTGGTAAAGTGTTGTGCTGGGTTCAAATGTGGAAGATGTGCTAGACAAAGTAGGACCCCAGGAAGGCATGATGGGGCGTGTGTGCCATGTTAATCTGACATTTGCTCTACCTGCTGCTGCAGCCTGGTCTGGCCCCTTCTGGTTTCCCTGCTTATCCCTGCTTTCTATGTCTTTGTCCCCCTCCTTGTCATGCTGAGTTTGGGGAGGGAAGTGCACAGCCCTGACTGAGGGTCTCTACCCCTCCTAAAGTCCATTGCCTACCTTTTCCATGGCTCTCGATTGTTCTTCTGTGTGTCAGCTGCTGTTGCACCCAAGGAAATGACTCTCTATGGCTTCCTGAAGCCTTGGCTGGGTGAGTATCTGAAAGTGAGGGCCACTGGACTCCCTTGAGGGTTAAGGGAGGGCACTACCCTTGCCTACTGTCATGGCTGCCCTTCCAGGGGATGGGCTCCTGATGAGTGCTGGTGACAAGTGGAGCCACCACCGACGCCTGCTGACACCTGCCTTCCACTTTGACATCCTGAAGTCCTATGTGAAGATTTTTAACCAGAGCGTGAACATCATGCATGTGAGTTTCTGGAACCCAGGGCCCTACTGGAGCCTTGTAGAAAGGGACGTGGTTTCAGATGTAATCAGCAGATGTGGGTCTGCTAAGATGCCTTTGGGACCACAGGGGCCTCCTCTCCCAGCCTCTCCTCTCCTCTCCTCTCCTCTCCTCTCCTCTCCTCTCCTCTCCTCTCCTCTCCTCTCCTCTCCTCTCCTCTCCTCTCCTCTCCTCTCCTCTCCTCTCCTCTCCTCTCCTCTCCTCTCCTCTCCTCTCCTCTCCTCCCTCCCTTTCTCTCTCTCTCTCTCTCTCTCTCTCTCTCTCTCTCTCTCTCTCTCTCTGTCTCTGTCTCTCTCCCTCCCCCCCTCTCTCTTTCTTTCTGTCTGTCTGTCTTTCTGTCTTTCACCTTTTTTTGAGACGTTTCTATGTGTAGCCCTGGCTATCCTGTACCTTGCTTTGTAGACCAAGTTGGCCTCAAATTCAGAGATCTGCCTGTTTCTGCCTCCCAAGTGCTAGTATTAAAGGCATGTGCCACCACCACTCTGCAATTTTCTGTCTGTAAAGTGGGAATAATAATTTATACTTAAGCATAGACGAGATAACACACGGAGCCATGCTCCTACATACAGAGAAAGCTCAGAAGGATGTGTTTCTGTTCTTGGTCACAGGAGCTTTGGAAAGTCAGCACACATTAACGCTGTCTGCTGCACAGTAGCGCTGTTTACACACCACACCACTTTACAGTCATTTGTCTTAAGCTCTGCATGATGAGTGGTACCTTTGATCCCCCCACTTAGCAGATGAAGCAGAAGTACAGTGAGTTCATAGCTACACAGCAAGACCCTGTCTCAAACAAGCAAGGTCTCTGGTATAGCTTGGTGCTAGAAAGCCTGCTTAGCATGCACAAGCCCTGGCTCCTACCCATCACTAAAAACAAAAGAAAGGGGCTGCTGTTTTGTTTTGTTTTGTTTTGTTTTGTTTTGTTTTGTTTTGTTTTGTTTTGTTTTGTTTTGTCCTGGAACTCACTATGACACAGTGACTGTGGAGACCAGTCTGGCCTCCAACTCAGAGAGATCCACCTGTCCCTGATGAGATTAAAGGCATATTACACTATGACTAGCTAAGAAAAGTAGTTTTTTTTTTTAAAAAAGAAAAGAATAACATCACTGGATTTGGTGGTCCAGCTAGATCCATCCTGGCTTTTTATCTTCCTTGAGAGAGTCTGGGTTTCCTAGCATGGAGAGACCTGGGTTATGGGGACGGGGAGGGGGAAGGGAAGGTGGACGGGGGTGGGGACGGGGGCGGAGACGGAGACGGAAACAGAGATGGAGATGGAGACAGAGAGACAGACAGACACAGACAGAGAACAGAGAGACACAGAGAATGTCAGGGTGAGCAGAAACTAAGGGTCAGAAAGGTCAGAGAGTGTGTCAAAATTCACCAGCAGTAAGAGAGTATAAGTAGTGTATAAGTAAGTATAAATATAAGTAGTGAAGCAAATATTTAAGTATGGTTGTGGAGCAAAAAAATCAGATCAACTTAGTTATTATTATTATTAAAACTTAGTTATTATTAAAAAGTTATTATTAAGTTGAAGAGGTGGGACTGAGAAGATAGTGAGCTGAACAGAGAAGGTGGACTTGAACCCAGTGCTCCTGCCTCCCCACCTTGCATGTTAGTCTCCTATGATAACACGTCTGTGCTCACCCATGTCTGGCTTACCCTGGGTGCAGTGCTTAGGGCAGAGCACCAGAAGGTTGGCTCCGAGCAGGGTGGGACTATTCTGGTGTTTGGAGTGCAGTGGTGCAAAGAAGACCAGACTCAGCCCAATCTTATACCACTTCTCTGGCCAGGCTAAGTGGCAGTGCCTGGCCTCCAAGGGCACTTCCCGTCTGGATATGTTTGAACACATCAGCCTCATGACCTTGGACAGCCTGCAGAAATGCATCTTCAGTGTCGACAGCAACTGCCAAGAGTGAGTCTCTCTCTCTGTCTTTGCCTGGGAACCTGAGCCCTGGACCCTAGGAGGAGGTTGGGGACACTGTGACTGGCCAGAAGAACAGGTGGGCTAAAGTCACAGTTGGATTTAGATAACAACTCTTTAGAGGACTGAGAGTCAGGTAGATATACAACATAGGATCTAGAGAGGGAAAGATCTGAGCACGGTGCCGAAAATACGGAACATCAAGGAGGAACTGCAGAAACAGGTGCTGAGTGAAAGAAAGATGATAATAATGCTGAAGTCCACCTGGAATCAGGGACATGAGGCTCTTAAGGAGTGAGAGGCAGAGAGAAGTACTTTTGGAGGGCACTTTTGATGGGTGAGGGTGGGTGAGGTGTCTTAGTCCTGTGTCTCTGCCTTGGGGTGTTCTGGGGTTTCATGTGTCCTAAGACTCTGCTTTCTCTCTGGCCTGCCCTGCAGGTCTGACAGCAAATACATTGCTGCAATCCTGGAACTTAGCTCCCTTGTAGTGAAACGGCACCGCCAGCCCTTCCTGTACCTGGACTTCCTGTACTACCTCACTGCTGATGGGCGTCGCTTCCGCAAAGCCTGCGACCTGGTGCACAACTTCACAGATGCTGTCATCAGGGAGAGACGCAGCGCCCTCAATACTCGGGGTGTTGAATTCCTACAGGCCAAGACTAAGACCAAAACTTTAGATTTTATTGATGTTCTCTTGATGGCCGAGGTGGGTTTTTCTGGAATCTAAGTTGCATGGATCTCATTGTTCAACCTTGATAGAAATTGAACTTAATCTAAAGAGTTCTAGTGAGACATAGATGGTGACTGTAAAATGGAGGGTCCAGTTAGAGGTAAGTTTTAGAGGTGGCTCTGCTGAATATGGTGTAGAAGAAACAAAGAACAGAAAACTGAGAAGAAAACTGTGAGGCAGGCTCTGAGGATAATACAAGGGGACCCCAGTGCTCAGTGGGTGTCAGAACTTGTTGAAAGACAGACTCAGACGTGCTCAGATACTGTATCAGTTGTGGTCTTGCTTTGTGTGCAGGATGAACATGGTAAGGGACTATCGAATGAGGACATCCGAGCAGAGGCTGACACCTTCATGTTTGGAGGTGAGGGTCTGTTTGTAGGGCTAACGAAAGGGTGGGAAACTGTTAGTCCCAGACTCATCTGTTGGGGGACACCCAGGATATCTCATTCCTTCCATCCATCCCTTCCTTCTCCATCCTTCCTGGGGACCTCATTGTCTAGACACTGTCCAGCCTGTGATGCTGAAACAGCCATGAGACACAAGCCTTCCTGTCTGTCCCTCAGGCCATGACACCACCACCAGTGCACTCTCCTGGATTCTCTACAACCTGGCGAGGCACCCAGAATACCAGGAGCGCTGCCGGCAGGAGGTTGAGGAGCTGCTGAGGGACCGAGAGTCTGAGGAGATTGAATGGTGAGCTCAGGTCCTTGTTGTCTGTTTTATGGCCCTTCTCTTTGCCTCTGCTCCCCAGATGGGAAAGAGAAGTTCTTTTTGTTGATTCTTCCATCATTTTCTGGTGCTCATAAGAGCTGAGCTCAGAGGAAGACACCCATCCTAGCCATCAAGAGAAAGGCTATATGTTTAGTGATGGAAAGATCTCAAAGCCCATTCTTATCACCACTGCCTGGCTAGGCAACATGAGCAAGCTTTTATAAATCACCCGTATGCTCTGTAGCCTGGGGAAATCTTCCCTACAGAGCTGCTTGAAAAGTTAGTGACAGCACCAGGAGAACAGACTGTCCTTGCTCCTTTGCTCTTCTGCTTTTCCCTTCCTAAGACCCTTGCTCCCCTTTATCTCTGCTCTACTGTTCGATTCACACCTTTCACTCACTGCTGGAGATTCACAAGGATCTCAATGGGTAAAAGCTATACATCCCTTCATTCATGGAACATGTCCATAGTGCCTACCCTGTCACACCTCTAAGTTCAAGGCCAGCCTGGGCAACATGGTATAACACCTGTCTCAAAATCAAGGGTTACCAGTTTTTGAAGTAAAGTTGTTGCTGTAGTCTAGGCTGGCCTCAAATCAATCCCCATACCCCGTTCTTGAATGTTAGCATTATAAATCTACGTCACCATGTCAATTCCTAGATGCATTTTTAAGTTTGCCGGTTTGTGATGGAATATTTACTATTCTGCCCACACTGGTACCACAATGATGGACTCAAGTGTTCTGCTTCAGTCTACAGAACAGCTGAGGTAAACTGACAAAAGCAGAGTTAGGAAGAAGAAGAAAAAGAAGGCAAGCTGGTTGATGGTACAGTGAATGAGACAGTCAGAAGGAGCCGTCTCTGCTATACCAGGAGGAAAGCGTGCACGAGACCGTTTGGCATGCTTAGGAGTCAGGGGGACATAACATGCCTGGATACTTGGGAAATGCGCATGTGCGGACCAGGGAGGCTCCTCATGAGACTAGAGCTGGGAATACAGTGTTTTGAACTGTTAAGAACTTGAGCTGTAACCAGAGGTGTGTCTGCTGAAGACCTTTGCAAGCCACTATAGGAAGGCAGGAGAGAGAGTGGAAAAGCCAGGTGTGATGATCCAGGCAGGAATCTTGGTGGGGGCAGGGCGGCACTGCCAATTATATTGAGCACTAGGGAGCTAGGCTACAAAGTAATACTTGCCTCAAAATGAACATAAGAAAGATGTGTGGTGTGCTGTCTTTAGGACAGTTAGACGGTGGGCAGAAGTGGCTAGGCATTTGTAGTCCGTGTGCTTCACTGTTGCCTAGAGGCTCCCTGGGGAGCTTGGCTGAGGGATGAATGCAGCACAGAGCCTGAAAGTCACTAGCTGGAGGCTGGAGGGTATTGCTTGCCTTGCAGCTGGGCAAACAGCTTCTCCATGCTTGCTTTCCTTTAGTCTCCTGGGTGATCTCTAGGCCCTTCAGTCAAATGGCCTCGTAGGTCTTCCCTCAGCAGTGTCTACCATACCATGTGTATGTATTTTTCTACTCAGCATTGTGCCTAGCTGTTCCTTCTTTTGTGTTCTGAATGGCATTCCACCATTATTCAGTTCATTTCTATACGTGTGGAGAGTTATTCCACATGTATAGAAATATTTTCAGTGAGAACAAATATTGCTGAATTGCCATTTAGTACCTCTGTGCTGATTTACTATTCAATGTGTAATAGAACTAGTGATTTTCCTATTGCTACCTTTTGACTAACTGCATTGGATTTTGTTAAATGAGTGTGCCATGACTTATCAAAACGTTCCATTCTTGATGGCTTTTATTCTTTTTCACATTTTGTATGTTATTCAGGGTGCATGTGTGTGCATGCATGCCTGTGTGTGTATATGTGTGTATGTGTTTGTGTATATGTGTGTGTGCACACACACATGCACCTGGGCACACATGTACAATGATGGATATGTGGAACTCAGAAGACAATTTGTAGAATTTCTACCATGTGGCACCCAGTGGTTAAACGGAAGTTCTCAGGTCTTGCCAGCAGGTGTCTTTATCCTGTGGGCCATCTTGTTGGCCTTCTAGCCTTTCCTCTAAAGACACAATGTAGGAAATATCTGTGTACTTGGACCCTTTGTAGCCCATATAAATGCCCGTGTAGGACAAATTCCAAGGCTAGTTGCTGAAGTCAGGCCTTAGGAATCTATGCTGGGGTTGGAGAAGTGACTCAGCAGTTAGGAGCACCTGGAACTCCAGCTCCAGGGGATCTGATGATGTCACTGGCCTCTGCAGGCGCAACACAACACCACAGACACACCCCCCCACCCCCACATCATACATATACATATAATTTTTAAAACATCACTCATTTTATTCAAAAGTTTTGAGTTCTATAACTTAGTGGCTCTTGGAAAATCCCACTTCCACACAGAGACTCAGAGAGTGCTCATTTCTTTGTGTCTTCATCAGAATATATCAGAGAACTTGAAAGTGATGAACAATCTGAAAAGTTGTGGCACACTGTGCTGTATGAATGAACACCACTGTACAGACATGCTGAACATGGCAATCATCTTTAGATCTACCACACATGCCTTTTTCTTTGACATATCAAATAACTTTGTTTTCCTAACTTTGGAATTTCTATGCTTTTCTTTCTTTTCTTCCTTTCTTTTCCGGTATACAAGAACTCTTTTAAAAAATGTTTTTAATCTTTTGTTTTTTGAGACACAGTCTCACTATGTAGGCTGTCTTAGAACTCAGTATGTTGTGTTCAGCTGGGTCCCTGAGCTGCCATCTCTCCACTACAGGTAGCCTCTGCACATGCCTATATCCACAGTGTCTGCAGCACAGGGCCCTCTCCTGCCTCTGTACATGTCTACATCCTCACACCGACAGGCCCCCCAGCTTCCTATGGCCCTTTCAACAGTAGTGCAGTTGTCCCTTGAGCCTCCCACAGGAGGCTCTCACAAATGCTCCTTATGTAACCGCTCTGGGCTTTGACTTTTCAAATTCTCCCATCACGAGGCCATTAAAATTTAGTTTCTGAGTTGGAGGCCAAGCTGGTCCACTGACAAGTCTCTTCTGGCCTCCACAGACATATAGCACACATGAACATGGATAATTTTAAATTTTTAATATTTTTAAGAACAAACAATATTTTAGGTACAGAATTGTGGATCAGTCTCACTCGGTGGCAGAGAGACTTTGGTTCTGCTCCTGGACAATTGTGTGCTGTGTTCCTTAGGGACGACCTGGCCCAGCTGCCCTTCCTGACCATGTGCATCAAGGAGAGTCTGCGGCTGCATCCCCCAGTCTTAATAATCTCCCGATGCTGCACCCAGGACGTTCAGCTGCCAGATGGCCGGGTCATCCCCAAAGGTGCCCTCAGTATCAGTGGAAGGAGGGGCCTGGGTAGGACGGTGGTCCCCAGAAGCATCATGGACCTGGCCTAACTGTCTCCTTGCTCAACAGGGAACATCTGTGTCATCAGCATTTTTGGGGTTCACCACAACCCTTCAGTCTGGCCAGACCCTGAGGTGCGACTCTACCCTTTCCCCAACTCTGGAGCCTGGAGAAGAGGCACAAGCCTACCAGAGAAACCAGAGCTACCAGCCTGGACATGGGGAAGAGACATGACCCACTAGCGTAGTCTTTCCTGGCCTACAGGTCTACAACCCCTTCAGATTTGACCCAGAAAACCCACAGAAAAGGTCACCTCTGGCTTTTATTCCCTTCTCAGCGGGGAGCAGGTGAGGAAGTGGTCTTGGGTGAGGGGGAGAAGTCTGGGTCTGACAGTGGGACCAGGGGACAGTTGGGTGAATGAGGATTCTGTGTCTCCTCCTCGACCTTTGCCTGCATTATGTGCAAAGGTGTGCAGAGCCTGCGGTGGCAAGGTCAAAGGCTGATGCTTTGTACTCAGAGTCACGCCCTGGTCTGTACTGGGCGCTGGGACTAGGCCAGGTCCCAAAAATGCGGACACCCACGCAGGGTCCCAGGCACATCAGTGCCCCCTTGGCCCTCCTGACCGTGGGGGGAGGGGACTGAGCCAGGTTGGATCCGAGGATGCCTGGCTGGTTCCTCACGCAGTCAGAGTCCCCACCGGTCCTTCCGCAGGAACTGCATAGGACAGACTTTTGCCATGAGCGAGATAAAGGTAGCGCTGGCGCTGACCCTGCTGCGCTTCCGCGTCCTGCCAGATGACAAGGATCCGCGCCGGAAGCCGGAGCTGATCCTGCGCGCGGAGGGCGGGCTGTGGCTGCGGGTGGAGCTGCTGAGCGCCGGCGCACAGTGACCTCACAGCTGCCTTGGGACCTGCTCACCCATGCTCCTACCTCTTTAAATCTCTGAATAAACAGAACTGCCTCCTGTTCTTTGAGTGACTATGAGCATCAGACCAGAATTTTATCACAAGATCCTCAATGCCTCCTGGGTGGTCCCCGAGGGTCTCCGTGCTGATGAGACTTCTACTGGAAGACCTTGTGAGCCACCACGGATGTTTAAGCAGGAGAGGGGAGCAGGTTTTCCTCCTGCTTCTGTCCTTCTGGCACAACATTTAAGAGTGGAACACTACACTAGACCTGGCCTGTTACATATGAAGGGATAGTTGTAGAATCTGAAGCAGGATGTTCCTTAAGCGAGGGGAATCTTGGAACCGCTGGGGATGGTTTTATATAATTTTCAGACCTTGTGACGACTAAAGCAGCTAACTCTACATGAATCACACCGACAGGCCCCCCAGCTTCCTATGGCCCTTTCAACAGTAGTGCAGCTGTCCCTTGAGCCTCCCACAGGCTCCGGCAGGAGGCTCTCACAAATGCTCCTTATGTAACCGCTCTGGGCTTTGACTTTTCAAATTCTCCCATCACGAGACCATTAACATTTAGTTTCTGAGTTGGAGGCCAAGCTGGTCCACAAAGTGAGTTCCAGGACAGCCAAGGCTACACAGAAAACCCTGTCTCAAAAAACAAAACAGAAACTGAGTTTCAGTTGATCACACATCTATAGACCCAGTACTTGGGAGACAGAAGCAGAGGGATGTTGGAGCAGAGGTTGACGTGAGCTTTTGTTACCCAATGAAATACTGTCTGGAAGGGGGGCAGTGATCTGATGGTAGAATGCCTACCATGCAAGACACACACCATAATCTGGGCTTGGTGTCACAAGCCTAAAATTTAGCACTCGAGAGTTGGAGACAGGAGGATCAGAAATTCCATGTCATCCTTGGCTACATAAGTTCCAAGGTAGCCCGAGATACATGAGGCACCGCCTCAAAAAACATGATTTAAAATATATATATATTTTTTTTTTCTTTTCTGTTGTGGGAAATGGCTTCAGAACAAAAATCTTCTTCAAGTCCAATTTATTTTTAGCTTTCTGCACTCATTTCAATTGTCTCTAGTGTTTGTTTCTAGTCTAGTTTGGTTTGGGATTTTGGGGTGCTGTGCTGGAATTGGGCCCAGGGCCCATGTGAGGCAAGTGCTTCCCCACTGAGCTACCCTCCCAGCTGACCCTGTACTGTATTGCCTTTGCAGGTAACGTATTCCCTTAGAGAACTGGGACAGCATTCAGGTGTGCGCTCTGCATGCAGCTAGAAATGTAACCCATATAACTTAGCTGACCTTGAAGTGATGCACATCTTAAGTGAGTATTTGAGGCAGGGTCTCGCTGTGTGACCCTAGCTAGTCTGGTGCATGCAATGCAGAGCAGGCTGGCCTCAAAGATCGATCAGTCTGTGCCTGCTTCCCTCGTGCTGGGATTAACACTGCTTGCCACCACTCCTCACAGTTATCTCTGTACTTTAAATTATAGTTAGTTATTATTGGGGGGCATGTACATGCCACAGTGTATATGTGGAAGTCTGACAACGTCTGGGAATCAATTCTCCTTTAGCCTCCTGGATTGAATGCACGCCATCTGTTTTGGCAGCAAGCTGTCTTCCCTACTGAACCATCTCACAGCCCCTCAAGTGAGATTTTTAAAATGCCTTACTACACTGGTGATTCCACTCTTTGATGTGTTGGGGTAACAGTTACCTTTGATTTAATACTTTTCGGGCCATAGTCACCCACTGCATTACACAGCATGAAAGATCTTAGACTTTGAGCAAATATAAGGGACAGGTGAACTTTGGGTTAGATTCTCTTGGGAATTTTGTGTGTCATTTGTTTGGGAGGGGAATAGAAAATGGGTACTTTGGTAGTCACTGGGTGGGCTGTTTCAGTGACTGCTACTGTTATTTTGGCCACCATGCTCATTATTTCATATATATTTGACATTATAATGTAGTTATAACACTTCTTTTTTTCCTTTCCTCATCCCAAACCCTTCCATAGATCGTCCCCCACTCTCCATCAAATTCATGGCCTCTTTTTCATTAATTGTTATTATATGCAAATTCATATACACATACATATCTATTCCTACATACAGTCTGCTAAGTCTCGATAGTTACTTGTATGTATGTTTTCAAGGCTGACCATTTCTGTCAGATCTAGTGGTGCAAGCCTTTAATCCTAACACTCAGGAAACTGAGGCACATGGATCTCTGTGAATTCAAGGTTAGTTTGGTTTACATAGCAAGTTCCAGGACAGCCAGGACTATGTAGAGAAACACTGTCCCCAAACACAAAACAAATTTCAATTTTATGTGTTGAGTGTTTTGCTTATATGAGTGTACTGCATACATAAGTATAGGTGTGTACAGAGTCCAGAAGAGGGTATTGGATCCCCAAGAACCAGAGTCAGGCATTTAAGCTGCCACAGTGGTCGTGAGAATAGAACCCTGATCCTCTGCCATGGCAGCAAGTGCTCTTAACTGCTGAGTTGTCTTGTGGAATATATTTAATCTCAATCAAGAACTTCTACCCTACCTTTGATTATTCAATTCCCAGAAAAGAGACATGATCGACCTTTAATTTATAATCAAAGCTGGGTAGCTATCTACCCCCTGTGTTATTAGAATGTGCTTTCTTATCGATAACCCCAAGCTACTATGCTTTGTCTGGGCTGCTCTTAGCTCCAATTGGTTAACCCTCATGGCCACAATTTTAAGGTTCTTACCCCACAGTGGTTTCTCTCTTCGCCTTCCTCTCCTCCCCGCTCCACCCCCTGTGGTTCCCTTCTGATCCCAAGCCCAGTAACCCAAAGGCCCACCTAGCTCAGTTCTGCCCAGCTCTAGGCTGTAAGCATCTTAATTCACCATTCAGGAATAACATGGAGGGCAAGGACACATAAAACTACTTGACACTTGACTCTCTCATCTCTGGGAGCAACCAGGCTTTAGGGGTCAATATTTAGCACAACAATACAAACAGCATCAGACCAACCCACTATACTCTCTCTATATCCCCATGATTCCCATAATGGTATAGTGTGTTTTGAAGGGATTTTTTCAGTTATATTTTTATTTTCATATAATTTTTGGCTATTTTATGCCTTTTAGGTTTTCACATAAATTTCATAATCAGCTGAACATAGTAGTACATCCCTTTAATCCTAGCTTTCAGGAGGCAGTAGCAGGTGGACACAGCAAAGTCCAAGCCACTTTGACCTACATGGTGAGACCCTGTCTCAAAATTAATTAATTTCACAACCAGTGTGTCTATTTCTACAAAGAGTGCTGCTTGAATTTTGTTTAAGAGATTTTTTAAATCAACAGGTCAATTTGAAGAGAATAAGCATTTTAACATTGTTGAGCCATCCTATCCATGAACATTGTATGTCTCTCCGTTTATTGGAATCACATTGAATTTTTATCATCAGTGCCTCGAGGTCTTCATTACAGACGTCTTGCACATACTTTTCACAGCTGAGTTCGAATTTCATGGATGCCCATCCCTTTTGAAAAAATATTCTTTTTTTTTTTTTAACTAGGAAATACTCCACTCTTTGCTTTATGATGGAGCAAACTTTCATCGTCTATGCCTTGTTTGCTACACTGTTTTATTTCCTGTTCTGCCAAGAACCATGATGCCCATGGAAAGTGGAGGTTTGTGAGTCTCTGAAACTCTGCTGCAAATGCCAGTATAATTCTTCTAACTCTCTTGTGCCTGCTTCTACCCTGAGGGCATGGACCCTGTTTGTCTCCTGACTGTGGAGAATGCACAGCTGGTGGGAAGGAGTAGTCTTCATGCATTCAATGTGTGTGGAAGTGGATGACTGCAGTGGCGATTCTGGAAAGAGCACACACCACCCTTCTGAGGGCTCTAGAGGCAGATTCTTGATGTTCTTGATGACTGAACTGAGGTGGCAATGAGGCAGGGGAAGGGAGGTGATGCAGTTCATATCATCCCACCAGTGTCGGGAGCCCAGGACTCCCTGCTCTCCCCTCTCCTTGCAGCCGTGCTGCTTGGGGTTTGAATCTTTGAGCACTTGCTTCATGAGACCAACCACAGAGTGAGTCTGGACAGGTTCAAGGTTGTTTGGGAAGATCATGTGATCTGAGCTAGGGGCTTGTCCTCCCTGAGCAACAGTTCTGTTAAATGGACATCTCTCCTCTGGATGCCATCACCATGTGACAGCCGAGACTCAGACTCAAATGATGAAGGAGAACGTGATAGGAAACCTTGAGGCCACCTGCATGCCAGAAGCAGACACGCTTTATGTACACCACCATGGTTGCCATTGTCCTCTGGAGAAGCAGCGCCAATACAAAGACCATACGTTAGTAAGGGATTTACTAGCATGTCTCACACAATTCTAGCTGAGTCTGTATGGTGGAGAAGTTGAGAAACTTGCAGTTGCTCAGTCCTTTTAGCTGGATGTCTCCACAGTTCAAAACTGGGGCTATCTGAAGAGCCATTGATTTTCAACCCCCATTGGAAGTATGATGGATCTGGCTTCCAATGTTTGCAAAAGTAGCAGTCAGAGTAGACTCACACAAAAGCAAGGAGTAAAGGTGGGCAGAGACAAGCAACCCCGCTTTTCCTTCAGGCCTCTTTATAGCTAAGCTGCAGTGAGAAGGTGATGCTTTCCAGGGGTAAGGCCTTCTTCACTTCATCCTTCCAGGAAATGTCCTCATAAGCCCTCGCAGAGGAAAGTCTCTTAGTTGATTCCACATCCAGTCAAGTTGACCACCAAGATTAAGCACCACACACCCTCCCATACAATAAGCACATTTTATTGAGAGGGCTCTGCACAATATAGTACTTTCCCTACACACTCTGCATACAGTACTTGCTCACAGCAGCTCCGGTAGTAATTACCAGGTCCTTCCTTCACCCCTCCTTTTGGCTATTCTTTCTCCTCCTCAATAGACAGCTCACTTCCCAGCTGTGAGGATGGCAATCAAGAAAGCTGGGCAGTCAAAGAAAGATGGGGTGGGAAGAGGACTCACTCAGTGTCCCCTGATTCTGTCCTCTCCTGAGTGAACCTCATCTCCTCAACACCCTTTTCAGTTCCACCTTGCACGTGTTCTCATTACTCTAGCCCTTGCCCAGCAGACCAGCAAAACCTCAGCTGTGTTCTCACAGCCAAGCTCCTTATTTTTCCAGTCTGACCTGAGTACTCTCTAGCAGGGCTGTTTCCTTTATTCCTGTGCCGCTGTGCTTAGACTCTAAGCCTCACAGGGAGAGCATGAATTTTCCCAGGCTGTGAGGCTATTGAGCAGGAGCATCACAGAACCTTAGTTCCATAGTGAGAAATGTTGCATGCCACCCTTCCACATTGCAAGCTGCTCTGGGGCCAGGCTTAATCTAGTCCTGGTCTTCTGGCTTCTAAAATTCAAGTTCTTTTTCCTAGTGTATCCTGTCTTTAGAAGGGCATAGCTTCTGAACATGTGGTGACTCAGAATAACCCCTGCTCACATCCCCACTCTTGCCCTTTATCCCAGAAAGAAGTGCCCAAGTTCTAAAGATCAAGTGGTTTACAACCCTGAGATACCTTATCTGTAAACAAGGCCAGCCCTACCACCACATATTGGCCACTTTCCCGGACCCAGAGCAAGGAGCGAGATCTGAAATCAATTGGCTGCTCCAATCTAATCCAGCCCCCCCATAAACCCATCCAGGTCAGAAGCCAGGGGAAAAGACCCTAAAGAAGAGAGAAGAGACTGTGGGGAACATAGGAGAAGTTACCAAGCTGCTGGTGGTGGGGCTATAGGAGAGGGCTCAGGATGGGGCAAGTACTGCTTAAGAATAATATAGCTTCAGGGAGCACGTGGTCCAGGCTACTCTGCTCTGTCCCCAGCCCAAGTAGTCCCTACTCCTGTCCACTGTCCCTGGAGGTCCTTGCTCTCCTCTGAGCTCTTGTAAAATATAAGTTAGAAGGATGGGGTTGTAGTCCAGTTTATACAGTGCTTGCCTAGCATAGAAGAGGGCCCTGGGCTTGATCTCCAGTTCCACATAGACTGAGGATAGTGTGGCACACCTGTAACTCCAGTACTCAGGCTTGGAATTAGGAGTTTTAGAAGTTTAAGTCATCCTTAGCAGCATAGCATTAGACATTGTCTCCAAAACTCAAAATACATAAATTAATGATCATACAGAAGAGTAAATATTAACTAAAGTGCTATCTGGGAAAGCATTATTTTCTATTTAAGAAAAGAAAGGTGGTGGTGCATGTCTTTAATTCAAGAATTCGGGAAGCAGAGGCAGGTAGATCTCTGTGAGTTCAAGGCCATCCTGATCTATAGAGCAAGTTCCAGAACAGCCAGGGCTGCTCACAGAAACTGTCTGAAAAAGATCAGAAAGAAAGGAAAGGGAAAGACTAAGAAGGAAGGAAGGAAGGAAGGAAGGAAGGAAGGAAGGAAGGAAGGAAGGAAGGAAGGAAGGAAACTAGAGAGATGACTAAGCAGTTAGAGTGTTTGCTGCTCTTCAAGAGGATCAGTTTCACTCACCCATCCATATCAGGTGGCTCACAACCACCTGTAACTCCAGCTATAGGGGAGCAGATTTCCTGTTCTGGCTTTCACTGGCATAGGGGTACATGCACGCGCACACACGCGCGCGCGCGCGCACACACACACAGAGGAACAGCTGAGGAGACTGGACTTGAAATCCACCAGGATGAGCAGCTGGTGGGCAGGCTCTCCAATCCCATAGCCTTCTACTGCTCTACTGAAAAATTGGTGCCTGCCATCCTCACAACCCATTTTGACAAAAGCTCAGGAGATGACTGGGAACCAGATTGGCCATATTCTGATCACCAACCTTGTAGATTCCAAAGTTCACCCTTTTACTTAGTGTGCCATGTCCTTGGAGGAGCAGGGATGCTGGGAATACATAACCCAGAGCCAACCTTGTCCCACAATAGTCCTAAGATTCAGATGTCCATGTTTTTGCAAGCCTATGATAATTCTCCTTTGCAGCAGGCTGATCCTACCCCCATCTTGGCCACTTTCCCAGGCAAGGAGGAGGCATCCAGGCTAGGCAGGGATTGGCTGGCATAGAATGGCCCACCCTCCAAGCATCGAGAAGCAAGGGATAAAAGAGTCCCAGAGGAGAAGAGGGAAGGTATGGTAGAGATACCTGTTCCTGAGTGGAGGTGCCAAGCTGGGGGTGGTTATATTTTAGGGACCTAGTCTGGAATAGGGAGGGTAAAACTCAAGGCCAGGGCAGGGCAGAAGGCCAGCTGACCAAGCAGGAATGCCACAGGAAGCCAGCTGGCCTTGGGGATAGTAGTTTCTGAATAACTGAAGCCTGGTTAGTTTTGCATAATTTAGGGAGGTATTAACTCCAATCAATATCTCTGCTCCTTCATGCTTTGCTAGCTCTGGTCATTCCCCTCACCAGCATACCCCTCCTTCCCCTATTCATCTTCTTCTCCACTCCTATACCTCTTCACCCAACATTTCCTTGGTTCTCAAGGCTCCTTTCTGCTCTGTCCTCTGTCCAGTGTCTTGAGATTCTTGTCCCTTTCCGGGACCTCAGTTACTCACTGCACATTTATTCACCCAGCAGGATGTCACAGCTGAACCTGTCTTGGCTGGGACTGGGGCCTGAGGTGGCTTTCCCATGGAAGACCCTGCTACTGCTTGGGGCCTCCTGGATCCTGGCCCGAATTCTGATCCAGATCTATGCTGCCTATAGGAACTATCGTCATCTCCATGGCTTCCCTCAGCCCCCCAAACGGAACTGGCTTATGGGTCACGTGGGCATGGTAAGAATGGCATCAGGATGGGTGGGAGTATCAGAGTGGACAGACTTTCGAGGGACCAGGAATGGGACTCAGAGTGATGGAGAAGGTTAGGTGATATTGATCTTTGGTGTGCCTTGCCAAGCCTTTCTCACCCCCTGTACTCTCACCATAGGCTGCTCTGGTATTTCTATCTGTCTCTCACTGAAGGATGCACAGAGATTCTCACGGTGGGATATACAGAGTGAGAACTCCTGGCATTTCCTTAGTCTGCTGTTGGATTTGAGGTTCCAGAAGGACTGTGACTGTTTCTTTTCCTTTGTGTGAGCCCATCTCAGTCCTATGGTTTTCTAGTATTGATCTTTGATCTCTCTCCTACACTGCGCATAGGTGGGGCTCAGCTGGGCTGCAGGCTGACTTCTCACTGCCCCCTCCCTGGGCCACTTTCTCCTTATCATGCTTTCCTTCTCTAAGATAGACAGTGAGTCCTGCATTGCTAGCTGGGTAAAAGCTGTTCCTCACCCTCCCATGAACCTTCCTTGACCCCACCCTTGACCCCACCTTTGGACTTTGATTTATATCTGCTCTTCCACTTAGGTGGCTTAGCCCTAGGTATTTTGCTTGCAAATGGCTCAATGTGGACTGTATATAGAAGTTCAGGATGCTCTGTCTGAGGCTGGTGGGCAGCTGGTGCTGGTGGATAGGAGCTGCCACTCTAATAGAGACATAGAGGTCACTTCTGTTCCCCTGGAGCCTGCCTAGGGTAGAAGGTCCCTGGTGTGTGGCCCTTTGTTCAGGGGAGGAACTGGAGACCTTGTGGACCAGTCAGGACATGAAAGGTCATAGGTAGACAATATAACTTGTCCACTGAAGGGCCTGAAATGGACACTTGGGGCTTGGGCATGGCTCTGGAAGAAACAAAACTGACAGATGCAAGGGTTCTTGTCATTCCTGCACAACCAGGACACTGGTTCACTTATGACAGAGACTGTGTCACTTCCAAAGGCTGTAGAAGGGACTCTCTGATAATCCTGGGAAGGAAACTTAGTTATTTTTTTTTTTTTTTGGAGAAAACACACACACACACACACACACACACACACACACACACACACACACAGAGTGATATATTGAGGAGTGATGAGAACATCCTAAGAAAGTTGTCCTGAAGTAGAATTGTCATTGTGCTGACATCAGGGTCTGCAGACACAAACCTAGTAATCTATTGCTCACCTGTGCTACATGGTACCAATCGTTCTAATATACTAGTTTGTACATCATGGTGCTACCTTGAAAATTGTAGGTAATTTGTAGTATCGTGGTATTTATGCAGGTGAAAGTATCTAAACACAGAAATGTGGAGGGAAAATAACAAGCAATAGAAATTCTTTAGCTTCATTGCAGACTTAAGAGATCAAAGTCATCTGTACAGTCTGTCTTTGACAGAAACGTCATTATGCAGTGCACAATCATATATACACAGTCATGTATACACACAGATACGTATCTACACATATATGTCAAGTAAGGTAGAAGAAAGAAGGGTTACATTGCATTATGGGAATTGGCTTATATCTTTGTGGAGACTGAGGAGTACCTCAGTATGCCCTCTGCAAACTGGAATTTCAGGAATGTAGGCTTTGAGCAACTCAGACTTGGAACAACAGTGTGAAAACCCAGGGGTGTATGGAGGATCAGGTGTAATACTGGAGTTCAGTGTCACAAGGACCTGAAATTTGATATCTGATGGCAGAAGATGCATGTCCCAGCTCTGGAAATAAGACTAAATTTCCCCCTCTCTGCCTATTGTCTCTAGATCTTCAGTGGGTTGGATGGTGCTATCCACACTATGTACCAATGCAAATAATACATATATATTTGAAACACCAACACAGACACATCCAGAGGTCATGAACATCTGTACCTCAGCCATCTGTACTCAGCCAATTTGATCCTTGATATAAACTACCTCAAGAAGTGACTGTCCCTGTATTGTTTGCAGGTAACTCCTACAGAGCAGGGCATGAAGGAACTGACTCAGTTGGTGGGTACCTACCCCCAAGGCTTTTTGATGTGGATTGGGCCAATGGTCCCTGTTATTACTCTATGCCATCCTGACATCGTCCGATCTATCCTCAATGCCTCAGGTACCCATGGAAACTGTTGGTGGTGGGGATCTGAGGACTTTCAATCCCTTCTATGTCTCTCTGACAGTGTTCCAGTTCCTCCTTTCTCCCCCCTCTCTTTCTTCTTCTTCTTCTTCTTCTTCTTCTTCTTCTTCTTCTTCTTCTTCTTCTTCTTCTTCTTCTTCTTCTTCTTCTTCTTCTTCTTCTTCCCCTTCCCCTTCCCCTTCCCCTTCCCCTTCCCCTTCCCCTTCCCCTTCCCCTTCCTCTTTCCCCTCCCCTCCCCTCCCCTCCCCTCCCCTCCCCTCCCCTCCCCTCCCCTCCCCTCCCCTCCCCTCCCCTCCCCTCCCCTCCCCTCCCCTCCCCTCCCCTCCCCTCCCCTCCCCTCCCCTCCCCTCCCCTCCCCTCCCCTCCCCTCCTCTCCTCTCCTCTCCTCTTCTCTTCTCTTCTCTTCTCTTCTCTTCTCTTCTCTTCTCTTCTCTTCTCTTCTCTTCTCTTCTCTTCTCTTCACAGTTTCACCAGCTCCTACATGACTCTCTTCCTCTACTATGACTTGCTATACTAGTACTACGTCTTAGTATCCTGGACATTCTGCATCCCCAGATGTCTTCAAGCCAAGGTCCTCTCCTAGAGGAAGCCAATACTTGAGGTAGAAGTTGATAGGGGCAGGAACATCCCTAACCCGGTGTGGTCAGGACCCTGACAGTTGGCTGGAGGGTGTGGTCTCTGCTAGGATGTATGCAGAGGCTTCCTAGAGGAACTGTTGCTTAAGTCATGTCTTTAGGTTTGAGTAGGAATGTCAAAACCAGGGCCAGATGTCCCAGTGGGCATCAGAAACGTCTAATGCTCAGACCTAGAACCAGAAAAATAAACATTCCTACGCTCAGAGCAAGGAGAGGACTTGTGGCTGTTAGAGAGTCTGGTCTGTTATTTCTATACCACTCAACCCTGAGTTCATCTTTCCACCCTGTCCAGTTGGTTGATCATCTTATGCTGATTGGTGTCTTGTCAGAGCCCAGAAATCTTCCCCATCACAGCCTAGCTTCCTACTTTTGCATTCTTATCTTCCCACCTGGGGATAGACCAGGTTAAGGGAAAGAGATGAATAGCCACAGCTTTGTCATTTGCCAGGCATGGGTCTGACACTTCAGCTGCCAAATTATTTCAAGTGTGCCCTGGAACTTGAAGACCCGAATCAACCACCCCACTTTACTTTTTAAAATATTTGTGTGAGTGCAGGCATGCATATGCTGTAGCATGCATGTGGAGGTCAGAGTGCACTTTGATCCTTGTTTTCTGCATTGTTCGAGGCAGGGTCCCTCATGGTTTGCTTCTGTAGATGCATGCTAGCTGTATCTTAAGCATCCAGGGCAGAGAACCCTCTTGTGGCTGGCTCCTATCTTATCTGGAGTTATACAGATGTGCTGCCACATCTGGTTTGGAGGATTCAGCAGGCTTATGCAGCAAGTGCTTATACCCACTGAGTATCTCCCCAGTCCAGACCATGCCAATTTCAGGAAGCCTGTGCTTTTTACTCCAGGTGGACACTGCGCTTGCTCCAGCTTGCCCACTACTGAGGACTTTGAAGCCTCCAGCTGATAATGCAATGTGAATCAGACAGGCAGGCTGGGCTGTGGCAGTAACAACCCTATATCTTTCTCACGTGGACATCCTCTGTCTCATGTCTGACCATGTTGCTTGTGTTGTAAGCATAACTGTGTGATACCATCTGTATGGTCACAGCTCTCGCAGGTTCACATTTCCATTTCCATCTCCTTTTTTGCATTTATATTTGTCTCACCTGGGATTGCATGAAGATGGTCATATCTGCGCTTAGCTCCAGACCTGAATCTTCGATGCATGGCAGGTGCTGTATGAGAAGCCATGAAGATGACCTTCTTATCTTGCTTTTCACTGCTGGGCTCTCTTTGGGGGCTATCTGAGATCTAGGACCCAGGATCCTTCTGAGAAATGATGGATCCCTTATCAGGGTCATATCTAAGGCAAGACTTTAAGAACATCCAGGTGGGACCAGTGGGTCACAGCTAGGCCACATTCAGTATATTAAAGGAGCTTTTGGGTCTTTTTGGAGACATTGTTTTGCTACTCAGTCAAAGCTAGCCCCAAACTCAGGATTTTTTTTTTTTTGCTTTAATCCTTGAAATATTGGAAATTACAAGAGCCACCATGCCGTAGTTACTTTTCTGTTGCTGTGATAAAACACCATGACAAAGGGAACTTATAGATTTTTGGATTATGGTTTCAGAGAGACAGTCCATAATAGTGACAGATCCTGGTGTCAAGAGTAGGAAGCTGAGAGATCATAAATCAGCCATAAATACAAAACAGGAAGAGCAACTGAAAAGCGGGGAGAGTCCGTAAACTATCAAAACCTGCTCCAAGTGAGGTACTTTCTTCAGCAAAGCAATACCTACTAAACCTCCCTAAATGGTGTCACCAGCTGGAGAACAAATATTCAAACACATTCGCCTATGGGAGACACTCTCATTCAAACCACCGCACATGATGATTCTTAAATCCTGTGAGAGGCTTGTCTGAGGTTTACATGAGATCTGTCAGATAATCTGGTCCATGTTACAGCATGAGGCATCCTGTCAGGGTAGTTATGTGTGCTAAGGCCACACGATGCCATGTTAACCCTTATGGTTCATGTGATGTGACCCTTATTGATTGGTTCAGGAGATGTCAGGTACCTAAGGTGCCTAGATGATAGGGACATAGGTTTCAAAATGTCACAGAGTTGTGATAGAATCAGGTATGGCATACATGTTAGACTATGTACAAGCCATGTATAGTGGCACTGCAGCAAAATGGGCTGTATTGAGCAGTGACTTGTCTTACCTGCTGACACTACTGTTGCCCAGTTCTGTCTTTTCTCACTTTCAACTTCATTTTGCCTCCTCTATCCTTGGTTCTTGGCATGTGAACTTTGGAAGGGAAATGCAGACTTCTGGGAGGGGTCCCCACCCACCTCCCCAGTCTGTCCTTGCCCACACCATGACCCCTGGTGTCCTTGTTCATGGCAGCCGCTGTTGCACTCAAGGATGTGATATTCTACAGCATCCTAAAGCCTTGGCTGGGTGAGTGCCTGTAGGTGACGGGCGAGGGACACCCTTGGGGGTCAGGGAATGGTGCTACTTTTTCCTTATACTGTGACTGCTATATCAGGGGATGGGCTCTTGGTGAGTGCTGGTGACAAGTGGAGCCGCCACCGTCGCATGCTGACACCCGCGTTCCATTTCAACATCCTGAAACCCTATGTGAAGATTTTCAACGATAGCACCAACATCATGCACGTGAGTTGCTGGAACACGGGGTTAGAACTCTTTCCCAAACAGTGGCTATTCCTGGGTTTGGGTGGCTGGAGCATAAAATGAGAAAGCTGTGTCAGGGGTTGAAATTAGGACAAGTCTCGAGGAGCCAAGGTCCAACATCAGCCCCATCTTCTTCTGCCAGGCCAAGTGGCAACGGTTGATTTCAGATGGCAGTGCCCGTCTGGACATGTTTGAGCATATCAGCCTCATGACTCTGGACAGTCTACAGAAATGTGTCTTCAGCTTTGACAGCAACTGTCAGGAGTAAGTCCTTGTTCTGAGCCTTGGAACCTGGTCTGTGAACCAAGAGCATTAGTCTGTGGAATCAAAGTAGCCTCTCTAGAGGACATGGTTCAGAACCAACACTACAGATACAGGAAAGGAGAAAGGGATGGAATTGTTTCAATTTTCACAGAAATGGTGACAATCAGAACATGTGGGACAGGCAGTGAGGAGGCACATTAGAAACAAGCTTGAGGGGATCAGCAGTGTCTACATCAGAAGGCCAGGGTAAGGCCAGGTAAAGATGAACTTAGCCTGTGGTTCCAGGGAAACCTTGAAGGTGTTTGTGCTTGTGTTAGTCAGCGTTCCAACGATGTGGCAAAAGTACCTGAGAGATCTTGAAATGAGGGAGGCTTATTCTGTCTCATGGCTTCAGCAGCTTTAGTCAAGGGTGGGCTGGCTCCATCACTTTTGAGGCTGTATAACAGCACAGTTAGGAGAACCTGTTAAAATAGTTCGATACCCCATGGCATCCAGAAGCACACAGGCAGACAGATAAGCTGTCTATATCAAGAGCATACCTAATGTCCGAAATTCCTCCCTGACCCCACATAGGAGGACTAGAAAGATGGCACTTGCAAAGGACTTGAGCTTGACTCATAGCAACCTCATAGAAGTTTACAACTATCTGTAACTCCAGTAACAACTGACCAACACACCAGGTGCCAGGCACCTATTAGAGTGTACATTGGGCAGAACACATAAAATAAAAATAAATTAAAAATTTGAGACAAGGTATCACTACGTAGCCTGGCCCACACAGCGAGCTGTAGGGGCCAGGCTTATCTATCTATCTATCTATCTATCTATCTATCTATCTATCTATCTATCTATCTATCATCTATCTATCTATCTATCTATCTATCTATCTATCTATCTATCTATCTATTTTGCTGGGCATGGTGGCACATGCCCTTAATCCTAATACTCTGAATGCCAAGGCAGACAAATCTCCTAGTTTGAAGACAGACTAGGGTGGTTTACAGAGCAAGTTCCAGGGTAGCCGAAGTTACACAGAGAAACTCAGTCTTGAACCCCTCCACAAACACACACACACACACACACACACACACACACACACACACCTACCTTTAGGAGATATTAGGGAGATACTCTAAGTTACAGTGGAGCTGATATTGGACATGATCAGCTGAGCTCCTTCTGGGATCTAAACTTCCCTGCTTCCTTCCTTAAACTGTCCACGCAGCTTGGGCCTTATTCTTTTCCAGAAGGTATCAGGGTTAAGCTTGCCTACTAGTGTCACCATTTCTTCTGTCAACTCATCTAGTGTCTTCACGACTTCATGGCAAGTCAATATTAAGAGCTGGCCACACTGCAGTCTGGGAGCATAGGGGTGTGGAGGCAACTCACAGAGATACGAGGGTTTTTTGAGAGTTGACTCTCAGGGCTCATTCTACTCTGCCTCTGTGTCCAACTGCTTCTGATACTCCATTTCCAACGACTCCTGGCTGGTAGGAAGAGGCACAGGATTCATATATGTTAAATTGCTGTCTCCTAAATCCTGCAGGAAGTCCAGTGAATATATTGCTGCCATCCTGGAGCTCAGCGCCCTAGTGGCCAAAAGGCACCAGCAGCCTTTGATGTTCATGGACCTGATGTATAATCTCACCCCTGATGGTATGCGCTTCCGTAAGGCCTGCAACGTGGTGCATGAATTCACTGATGCTGTCATCCGGGAGCGGCACCGCACCCTTCCAGATCAGGGTTTGGATGAGTTCCTGAAGTCTAAGGCCAAGTCCAAGACTTTGGATTTCATTGATGTGCTGCTGCTGAGCAAGGTAGGCTCCTCAAGAGGCAAAATGGGTAGTGATGCCAAATACTGTGCCAAATACTGTGAGCTCGATACAGAGGGCACTGTGGCAAACCCAGGCAATCCACCAGCATCCATGATCACAGCAGCCTTTTTATTAGTCATGCCAATAGGCAAAGCCAGAATAGGGTGTAACAACGATTCCTCATTACCAGTGCCCCCTTTTCCAGGGGGATGAAGTATTTATTTCCATGCACAATGAGGTTTACACCTCAGAGAAAGGGCAATGCATTCTCATCCTGTGGGTCACACAGAATAACAAAGACACCTGAGTCTAAACCCCCTCAAGAGGGTAAATAGTGAACAAAGAGAGAGGGATGGAGGGATAAGTGAAAGAAAGAAGAGAGAGAAAGAATGGGAGGGAAGGAATTTCGTTCTGGAGTTAAACAGGCTCCTTCCAGGACAAAGTCTAGATATGCAAACCAAATGCTTCCTTTTTTAAAAAGATTTATTTTTTTTATATGAGTACACTGTAGCTGTCTTCAGACACCATTACAGATGGTTGTGAGCCACCATGTGGTTGCTTGGAATTGAACTCAGGACCTCTGGAAGAGCAGTCAAGTGCTTTAACCACTGAGCCATCTCTCCAGCCCCAAACCAAATGTTTGCATGGGACATAGATTTCCCTGGATCTATAGCACTTTACAGTGTGGGTAGAAGTCTTTGGAGGAAAGCTTTAGTTCTAACTTCCAAGACAAGTTGCCATGCAGTCATCTTCCATATCAAGTCACCGTCAGTTCCTCAGAAATTCTCCATCATGTAAACACATGGTGATATTTCTGTGTGGGTTGTTGACACTCCTACAACTGCGGGCGACACAGGAGACAGGATACCCAGAATAAAACCAGTAAATTCAGACTGTACCAGTAGCAACAGACAAGAGATGGACAGTGGTACACAGCCTTTGGTTTCTGGCTAAACAAAAGATCTTCTGGGAATGCCATAGTTTAAACACTGGGATTTTCAGAACTGCTGTAATTTTGGGTGGTCTTGCTTTGTCTTCAGGATGAAGATGGAAAGAAGCTGTCAGATGAGGATATCCGAGCGGAGGCTGACACCTTCATGTTTGAGGGTGAGAGTCCCACTGTGAGGCAGAGAGGAGGCAGGAGTTTATCCTTCTTGAGACTTGTGGCAAAGATCCAGAATCCTTCTATTCTACCTCTTGATCCCTTTCCTACCCTTTTCCGGATTTCACTACCTGGGCACTGTCCTCAATGCAGTGCTGAAGCAGTGCAGAGACCCATGCCTGCCTGTCTGTCCCTCAGGCCATGACACGACAGCCAGTGGACTCTCCTGGATCCTCTACAACCTGGCAAGGCACCCAGAATACCAGGACCGCTGCCGGCAGGAAGTTCAGGAGCTGCTGAGGGGCCGAGAGCCTGAGGAGATTGAATGGTGAGCATAGGTCTTCCTGGCACATTAGTGAGCCCCTCTCCTCACTCGTTTTGTTGATTCTCCTACATTTGCTCATGGCACTGAATCTGAGCCCAGAGGAGAGACCCAATACCAAGCCTGAGTAGCAAGGAGCAGACCAAGTTTTGTTGCTGAGAAAACGGTGATAATCACAAGAGAAAGAAAGTGATATTTTGCACCGTGCTCATTGAAAGCATGCCCCTCACTCTCTTTTCTCTCTAGTGGATGTCTTCTTCCATGATTACTTTTCACCTGTACCCTAGATCTTACTGTAGTGATATGTTCCGGGACTCAGAGGTGACATTTGGGCATTGCAGTGTGCTGGAGCTAGAGATGGCTCAGCTGTTACAGCACGTCTTACTCTTGCACAGTTTGGTTTTCAGCATCCACATCTGGTAGCTCACAGCCATCAGTAGCTCAGTTCCAGTGGATCTGAGCCCCCCACATACACACTTAAAAATAAAATAGCTAGGTGTAGTCATATACCCCTTTAATCCAGCACTTGAGAGGCAGAGGCAGGACCTTTGAGTTTGAGTAGAGCCCTGTCTACCCACGGCTATGTAGAGAACCTCTGTCTTGATAAAATAGAATAGAGTAGAGTAGAGTAGAGTAGAATAGAATAGAATAGAATAGAATAGAATAGAATAGAATAGAATAGAATAGAATAGAATAATAAAAATAGCAGTCTAGGTGCTGTACAGGATCCTGGGCTGTTCATCCATCCATCCTTCTCCCAGAAACCTCTCTACAATGGCTTTCCCACTCCAATTTTGTATCCATCTCCACTGTGGTTCCAGAGACCTAGGAGGGACCAGGCCAAGTACTAGTCAGAAGGTCCCAACTTGGCAGGAAATCAGTCTTAATTTAGAATATGTTCTAATTTTCTGCTGACCTAGTTAGCTCACATTTGATCCACACTGTGAGAAAATATTTCACTGATCCACATGAACTGTCAGCCTCCTTTTGATCCCTGGTTAATAGTTGAAGAGGTTTCTTTAGGGACGACCTGGCCCAGCTGCCCTTCCTGACTATGTGCATCAAGGAGAGTCTGCGGCTGCATCCCCCAGTCACGGTCATCTCCCGATGCTGCACCCAGGACATTCTGCTCCCAGATGGCCGGACCATTCCCAAAGGTGCTGTGTGGGGAAAAGGGTCCTGGGCAAGCAGCAGAGTCTTGTTGTGAACACGCCCCCCCCCCCACCTCTTCTCCCACAGGTATCATCTGTCTCATCAGCATCTTTGGAATTCATCACAACCCATCAGTGTGGCCAGACCCTGAGGTGCTGCCTGTCTTATCTCCTAGAGTGGTGCAAGAGTTTTAAGGGAGGAGGTGGGGCTTCGACCTAGGAAATCAGACCTCACCTTACCCAGAACAGAACTCTGTCCCTGGTTGTACTGGGAAGTCACTCATCCACCTTGACTCAATATCTCCTACAGGTCTATGACCCCTTCCGCTTTGACCCTGAAAACATCAAAGACAGCTCACCTCTGGCATTTATTCCCTTCTCGGCGGGACCCAGGTAAGGCCAATGGACTTGGGTGACTAGAGTACGGTCTGGGACTGACAAGTAGAAATAGTAGGGAGTTAGTATGGTCTGGTTCTGGTTTTCCTTCTTGCCCTTTATTCAGGTTATTTGCAAAGGTCTGTAGAGTAGGAGTTAGAAAGAGAAGGGCTGTTGCTCTATGCTTAGAGTCCCGCCCATCTGAACTGGGCAGTGAGGCTGCAAGACCTTTAGGGATGCAGATGTCCAATTGGGGTCCCAGGCACTTCACGGTTCTCCTGCCCTTCATGCTGACTAGGTGTTGCAGAGACCGTGTCAGGTTGGGTTCCACGGTGTCTGGATGGATCCCGGCTCAGTCATAGGTAGTCCTTATTTTGTCCTCCCGCAGGAACTGCATAGGTCAGACTTTCGCCATGAGTGAGATGAAGGTGGCACTGGCGCTGACACTGCTGCGCTTCCGACTCCTACCGGATGACAAGGAACCGCGCAGGCAACCAGAGCTGATCCTGCGCGCAGAGGGCGGGCTGTGGCTGCGGGTGGAGCCGCTGAGCGCGGGCGCTCATTGATCTGACACCTGGTTTAGAGCCACCCTACCAACCTCTCTCTGCCGATCCCAGAATGAACAGAACTGTCACCCATACCCGAATCTTACCGAGAGCCAGCAGGGGGCGCTGTGAAATCCAGTGCGTAGGTGAGAGAGGCCTGCTCCATAAGGTGCATTCTCCTCCAACCAACCTGGACTATTCGCTGAACAACATAGGAAGCCAAAGGGATGTCTGAGCAAGAGACCAGAATCAAGGGCAAATTTGAGTTCTGATTCATGCAGCTCCGTTTCCATTACTTTGACTTCCATTCTAATCACCTAATAGACTATCCTTCTCTCACCTCAGAATTACTTTTCTGTGAGCACTAAATTACTGTGTTTATTAAACCTTAAGACCGGATATTTTTTTTTCTCATTTAAAGCTAGGGTCTCATTATATCATCTTGAACAATCTGACTCCTGTTTTTAAAGCTCTTCCTGCAGGACACCGTGTTGGGCTTGTCTAGGGAGTTTTGAAGTGATGTCTGATTTTTGTGGTATCTTACGGGTTTTGTCCAGTAAGAAAGAGAGGAGAGGGTTGAGAGTGACGGGTACTGGGGTTGTTGGAAAGCACCCATTTCCCACCTTGGGGAGTGGCTGTATCTGGATATGTCCCTCACTATGGAGCTAGAAATGTAGCTTAATGATAAAGCCCTTGCTGAGCGTGTAAGAATCCTATTTTCCACAGCCTCGCCCAAATGCCCCTGCATTTAAAACAAAACAGTACAAACAAATAAAAATGAGATGTAGTGGCTGGGAAGATATAGTTCAGTGATAAAGAGTACCTGATGCTCTTTCAGAGGATCCGAAAGATCCTTCAAACTCTTTCAGAGTTTGGTTCCCAGCGCTTTTGTCAGGTTCCAGGGGATCTGATGCCCTCTTCTGGCTTCAGTGAGCAACTGTGCTCTCATTTATATGCTCATGTGCATGTGTGTGCTTGTGTGCATGTGTGGGTGCCCCCTCCCCCCAGAGTCACAGAGTCACACACCACAGATACACACATAACTTAAAATATAAGTACATCTTTAAAATGTGATGCAGATGATCTCCTTGCGTGCCAAGGAGTCTGTTGGAGAGATTCAAATGGGCTCGGTGTTGGTACAAAGGTGGTGAGCCATCAAGAGTCCCATGAATGAAATCTGTAAACAAAGGATTCCGAAGAGTAAGTTACGGCTGCCTGGATCCTGCTTGGGAATTTTTAAGGGATATGGGAAAGTATGGATGACTTTAGGGGATAGCCACGAGCTGCCAACCAGCATGCTTTCCATTGGTCACCTAGCAAAGGGAAGGAGGGACCCTAGAAAGAACATCCATGAACTGAAAACAACAAATGGTTGTTTGCCTCTGGTTTTTCTAAGAACCAATGGGCAAAGGGTTGTCATTGAGGGGAAGCCTTCAGGGTTGGGATCTCCATCCTAACAGCCTGGTGGGATCTAACTCCATGAACTTCAAAAGAAGTGCCAGGCAGTGTTAGTCCTAGTCTTTAATCCCAGCATTCAGGCGGCAGAGGCAGGCGGAGCTTTGAGTTGGAGGCCAGCCTAGACTACAGAGAAAATTCCAGGACAGCAAGGGCTACACAGAGAAACCCTGGAAAAGCCAAATAAAGAAACAAATAAAAAACATGATAGATAGATTGATGATAGGAGATAAGAAAAGGTTGTCTTTAATCTTCTGAAAGTCACATTTGTGGGTTCTGCCTCTAGTCTTCTCATGTGAAATTCTTTTGTATTCAAATGCACTCCCATAAAAGAAGGAAGACACAAAACAGAAATGTAACACACATGAATCTAATATGTTAAGTATAGTTAATATTCTCTCAAACACATGTCTAGTGTTTTTAATTTATAACAGTATTTTTAATTGTTATTGTTTTGGATGAGAGTTTTGCCTGCATGTATGTCTGAATACGTCATGTGTCCAGTGTCTGCAGCAGCCAGCAGAGGGTGTTAGGTATACTGAAACTTTGTATAGGTGCTGGGAATTGAACTTGGATCTTTGGAAGAGCAGCTAGTATTTTTTAACTGCTCAGCCATCTCTCCAGCCACTATAATCATTTTTGCATGTATTTTATTTGTTTCCAATAATATGACATATGTATAATATCCTATTTAAAGGATGTTATTTCATTGGCTACAGAGTACCTAGAAAATTGTTCAATATTGTCTTAGTCAGAGTTTCTGTCTTAGTCAGGGTTTCTTTTTTTTTTTTTTTAACTTCACGAATTTGCATGTCATCCTTGCGCAGGGGCCATGCTAATCTTCTCTGTATCGTTCCAATTTTAGTATATGTGCTGCCGAAGTGAGCACTTAGTCAGAGTCAGGGTTTCTATTCCTGCACAAACATCATGACCAAGAAGCAAGTTGGGGAGGAAAGGGTTTATTCGGCTTACACTTCCATACTGTTGTTTATCACCAAGGAAGTCAGGACTGGAACTCAAACAGGTCAGGGAGCAGGAGCTGATGCAGAGGCAATGGAGGGATGTTCTTTACTGGCTTGCTTCCCCTGGCTTGCTCAGCCTGCTCTCTTATAGAGCCAAGACTACCAGCCCAGAGATGGTCCCACCCACAAGGGACCTTTCCCCCTTGATCACTAATTGAGAAAATGCCTTACAGTGGTATCTCATGGAGGCATTTACTCAACTGAAGCTCTTTCTCTGTGATAACTCCAGCTGTGTCGAGTTGACACAAAACTAGCCAGTACAAATATCATTAAGAATTGGGGAAATGCACAGAAACCATGATAGAATTTCTACCCACCACCAGGAAGTTTGGCATCCAGAAAAGGGGAAGAAACAAGTGAATGTGGAACGATCAGGACCCTCTGACCATTTAGAGAGATTGAAGGTTGTTGCAGCTAATGTGGAAAATGGCTTGTCGGTTCTTGGAGAGTGAAAGAGAATTCTCATTTCATCCTGAAGAGTGTGCACTGGGTGTGTTGCACAACACAGTGAAAACAAATGATTGAGCACAAATATGCAAAGGGATGTTCCAGGCAGCCCTGTAGAGGTGATCTCTTGTGCGTTGTGTAAAAGCATTCACCTGTCAATAAAATGCTGATTGGCCAATGAGTTGAGGCCGCATTATAAGATGGGACATCTGTCAAAGAGAGAGAAGAATTCTGGGTTTGAGTCAGGCAGGGAGGATTTTCCCAGAACACTGAAGGAAACAGTCACATGAAACTGAGGAGAGGCAACCAAGCACATAGTGGGACTTAGAATCAAAAAATAGGTAATTAAGTTATGAGCTAATTGGGAAATAAGCCAAAGTGTATGGCCTAAGCATATACTCAGGAAATATTAAGACGCCATGTGCAAAAGCCCCATGATTAGATGACTTCTGTCTTAGTCAGGGTTTCATTGCTGTGAAGAGACACCATGACCAAGGCAACTCTCATAAAGGCAAACATTTAATTGGGGCTGGCTTACAGTTTCAGAGGTTCAGTCCCTCATCATCATGGTGGGAAGCATGGCAGCCTCCAGGCAGACATGGTGTTGGAGAAAGAACTGAGAGTTCTCTCTACATCCTGTTCTGAGGGAAGCCAGCAGGAGACTGGCTTCTGCAGATAGCCAGGTGGAGGCTCTCTTCAGGCATTGGGAAGAGCCTGGGCACAAGAACTCCTCAAAGCCCACCTACAAGGAAACACACTTCCTCCAACAAAGCCACACCAAGTCCAATAAGGCCACACCTCCTAGTTCCTAATAGTGCCACTCCCTATGGCCAGGCATTCAAACCACCATAACTTCATTTTAGTCTGTAGTCTCAGGATTTAGTTCATCACTGATACTGGGCTCCCATTTCAGAGTTCTTAGTCTCATTAATAAAAGAACATAAAGAATAGATGCAAATTGGAATTGGAGAATAATTTGACCAAAGTTTAACAGGAGAGCTCCCCCCACATCCCCACCTCCACCCACACCCCCACCCAAGGCAAGCTCTGAGCTTCTGGAAGGGCTGGAAGGAGGATAATGGAGAAGAGAAGCAGGGTGTGGTGGTTTGAATAAGAATTACCTTTGAGTAAGAAGGACACATGCTCCACTATGTTCATAGCAGCCTTATTTATAGTAGCCAGAAGCTGGAAAGAACCCAGATGCCCCTCAACAGAGGAATGGATACAGAAAATGTGGTACATTTACACAATGGAGTACTACTCAGCTATTAAAAAGAATGAATTTATGAAATTCCTAGGCAAATGGATGGACCTGGAGGGCATCATCCTGAGTGAGGTAACTCAATCACAAAGGAACTCACACAATATGTACTCACTGATAAGTGGATATTAGCCCAAAAACTTAGGATACCCAAGATATAAGATACAATTTGTTAAACGCATGGAACTCAAGAAGAATGAAGATTAAAGTGTGGACACTGTGCCCCTTCTTAGAATTGGGAACAAAACACCCATGGAAAGTTAGAGAGATAAAGTTTGGAGCTGTGACGAAAGGATGGACCATCTAAAGACTGCCATATCCAGGGATCCATCCCATAATCAGCTTCCAAACACTGACACCATTGCATACACTAGCAAGATTTTGCTGAAAGGACCAAGATATAGCTGTCTCTTGTGAGACAATGCCGGGGCCTAGCAAACACAGAAGTGGATGCTCACAGTCAGCTATTGGATGGATCACAGGGCCCCTAATGGAGGAGCTAGAGAAAATACCCAAGGAGCTAAAGGGACCTGCAACCCTATAGGTGGAACAACATTATGAACTAACCAGTACCCCAGAGCTCTTGACTCTAGCTGCATATGTATCAAAAGATGGCCTAGTCGGCTATCACTGGAAAGAGAGGCCCATTGGACTTGCAAACTTTATATGCCCCAGTACAGGGGAACGCCAGGGCCAAAAAGTGGGAGTGGGTGGGTAGGGGAGTCGGGTGGGGAGTGTATTGGGGACTTTTTGGATAGCATTGGAAATGTAAATGAGGAAAATACCTAATTAAAAAAAAAAGAATTACCTTTGAGTCCCGCTGTGATGGCTTCTCAACTTGCAGAGGCAGGTGGATTTCTGAGAGTTCCAGGCCGGCCTGATCTACATAGTGAGTTGAGGACAACCAGGACCCTGTAGAGACAACTTCAACCACTACCTCCCACCTCAAAAGAAAAAAAAAAAAGTCTCAGATGGACTGTGGAAGTCTAGACAAGAAAGTTGATTTGAATGATAAATCTGGTGGAAGTTCTGCCAGCCTGCTGGTATCCCTATTTCCCACTTTGAGATGTGAAGGGAACTGACCTGCAGGAATTCTCCATCCCACCCCTTTCCACCCTGTAAAGCTCCAAGCCCCTATACCATGTGCACAGTCTCCACACCTGAGAGAGACTATGAGCTGTCTTTCGGTTGCCTCATTAAAGAACAGTTCTGCTTCTGGAGATGCCTGCCTGCTTCTTTATATCTCCTGTCGCCCCATTAAACCTGATCTAACAACACACACACACACACACACACACACACACACACACACTCACACATCATATACAAACAGCATAAATAAGAGAGAGTTCAAGGAGTAGAAATTAGACTGACTCCTTATTATTTAGTTTCTGACTTCTGGGAAAAGACCGTAGACCCAATCCAATTATAATTGAAAGATTTATTGATTAGATGCTAGCAGGACAACAGCCTTAAAGTCAAATCTCAGCCTTTGTGAAGAATGGGTGTGGGAAAGAGTTTTTTTTTTAAAGAAAAACCACAACAAGGCCTTAGATATCACAAGCAAGCAAAACTGGGTTTGTTCGGCCAAGCTGAAGTGGTTAAGGCAACCCAAAACAATCTTTGGGACCCTGCACAATCAAGTTACAGAAGCCAAATAAAAAATAAAAAAGTTAGTAGGGAGGCAGAGGCAGGCGGATTTCGGAGTTCGAGGCCAGCCTGGTCTACAAAGTGAGTTCCAGGACAGCCAGGGCTATACAGAGAAACCCTGTCTCGAAAAACCAAAAAAAAAAAACAAAAAAACCAAAAAACAAAAAATCAAAAAACAAAAAAGTTAGTCATGTTATAGCACGTACACAATCACAGCTGTACGAGTGCCTAAATCAGGATTACTAGGAACTTAACTTCCTGGGACTGTTGAGTACCCAGATGGATATCTAGCTTGAAAGGGATTTTCTTTAGCCACCACACTCTGGTAACCTGATAGGGAGAAAGGCCATAACTATAATAACAAAGATGATGACATTTCAAAATTGCCACATTTTCTTCATCCTCCCGACAAACAAGAGATCCAAACCTGGCAGGTTAAAGGATTAAAAGGCGTGTAGCATTTGGGAGGCAGAGGCAGATGAGTCTCAGCGCTTGAAGTCTAGAGATGGAGTACCAGGACAGCCAGAGTTACAGAGAGAAGCCCTGCCTCAAAAGCAAAACAAAACAAAGGAACCAAAAACCGAGGGGCCCTCTGGCCAGAGGACCCCCTGTGGAGTGGAACGGCCAGCATGTATTTACCTGACCTATCTGCCTCCCTGTCTTTGTCCAAACTGACAACCCTAATTTGGGGGCAGGATACATTTCCACACCCTTAACCCCCAGCCTTCAAGGAGAGCCTGGGCTTCTGCTTCTGTAGCCTTTCTGATCTGCACACCCTCCTTTCCCTCTGGGGAGTGATGTGTGTGTATGTTGTCACCTCTATAGTCAAAGCCTTTCTTAACTGACTGAGTCTGCTCCTAGATGCTGTTCCCAGGAATTTTCCTGCTGGTACCTGTCATACTCAAGAATTTTCCTGCTTGCTTTCTTCCTTTCTTTCTTTCTTTCTTTCTTTCTTTCTTTCTTTCTTTCTTTCTTTCTTTCTTTCTTTCTTTCTTCCTTCCTTCCTTCCTCCGTCCCTCCCTCCCTCCCTCCCTCCCTCCCTCTCTCTCTCTCTCTCTCTCTCTCTCTCTGTCTTCTTCTTCTTCTTCTTCTTCTTCTTCTTCTTCTTCTTCTTCTTCTTCTTCTTCTTCTTCTTCTTCTTCTTCTTCTTCTTCTTCTTCTTTTTTTCTCAAGACAGGGTTTCTCTGTGTAGCCCTGGCTGTCCTGGAACTCACTCTGTAGACCAGGCTGGCCTCGAACTCAGAGATCCGCCTGCCTCTGCCTCCCAAGTGCTGGGATTAAAGGCGTGCGCCACCACGCCCGGCTGCTTTCTTAAAATACATACATATATATGGTGGGAGAGAGAACTAGCCCAGTTAAGACCTCTAGACAGTAAATCAGTGATCAAAACCATTGCAGCTAAATTCTGAGAGAAAAGGGAAAAGAAAAGTCTGCCCATGAGAGAGACCCGTCCTTTCCAGGAGGTGGGAGAAGTTTCCCCAGCTTTGTCTCATGGATGGTGTAAGTAGAGTTTTACTTGACTAGAGCAAAAGAAGGCATACTCTCTGAGGATGTAAATCTTACAGTAACACTTGTCTCCCCTGAGTGTTCAAACCAAATGGAGGGCCTTAGGAATCAAGCACTAGTTACTTGTATAAGATATTACAAACCACTGGATCAGTAAGCCTCCAGGCCCCAGGGCTTGTTTGCTCTTAAGAGGGAAATTTTGCTTCTTGTTTGGGGACTTATTTTAAAAGATTTATTTATTTATTTATTTATTTATTTATTTATTTATTTATTTATTTAATGTATCTGAGTACACTGTAGCTATACATATGGTTGTGAGCCATCATGTGGTTGCTGGGAATGGAATCGGCCCCGCTTGCTCTGGTCGCTCTGGCCAGCAATTTATTTATTTATTTGTTTGTTTGTTTGTTTGTTTGTTTATTATATCTAAGTACACTGTAGATGACTTCAGACACACCAGAAGAGGGCTTCAGATCTCATTACAGATGGTTGTAAGCCACCATGTGGTTGCTGGGATTTGAACTCAGGACCTTAGGGAGAGCAGACAGTGCTCTTAATCACTGAGCCATCTCTCCAGCTCTGGTTTGGGGACTTTTTAAGTTTTGAACTTTCTGTCTATAAAAGTGTGTTTGTGAGCAAGATTTTGCTGAAAGGACCCAGATATAGCTGTCTCTTGTGAGACTATGCCGGGGCCTAGCAAACACAGAAGTGGATGCTCACAGTCAGCTATTGGATGGATCACAGGGCTCTCAATGGAGAAGCTAGAGAAAGTACCCAAGGAGTTAAAGGGATCTGCAACCCTATAGGGGGAACAACACGATGAACTAACCAGTACCCCGGAGCTCTTGTCTCTAGCTGCATATGTATCGAAAGATGGCCTAGTCGGCCATCACTGGAAAGAGAGGCCCATTGGACTTGCAAACTTTATATGCCCCAATACAGGGGAATGCCAGGGCCAAAAGAATGGGAATGGGTGGGAAGGGAAGTGGGGGGGGGTAGTATGGGGGACTTTTGGGATAGCATTGGAAATGTAATTGAGGAAAATACATAAAAAAAATGTGAAAAAAAAAGTGTGTTTGTGAAGCTGCAGCACAAGCTGAGGTGAAGACTGAGGTGGTGAGGGCTGAGGTGGTGAGTACTGAGGTGGTGAGGGCTGAGGTGGTGAGGACTGAGGTGGTCAGGGCTGAGGTGGTGAGGACTGAGGTGGTGAGGGCTGAGGTGGTGAGGACTGAGGTGGTGAGGGCTGAGGTGGTGAGGACTGAGGTGGTGAGGACTGAGGTGGTGAGGACTGAGGTGGTGAGGACTGAGGTGGTGAGGGCTGAGGTGGTGAGGGCTGAGGTGGTGAGGGCTGAGGTGGTGAGGGCTGAGGTGGTGAGGGCTGAGGTGGTGAGGGCTGAGGTGGTGAGGGCTGAGGTGGTGAGGGCTGAGGTGGTGAGGGCTGAGGTGGTGAGGGCTGAGGTGGTGAGGACTGAGGTGGTGAGGACTGAGGTGGTGAGGACTGAGGTGGTGAGGACTGAGGTGGTGAGGGCTGAGGTGGTGAGGACTGAGGTGGTAGCTGTTGGAGTAGCAGGATTTTATGGACACTGTGTTAGTTTTGAAATGCAAAGTGTCTATGACAGTCAGGCTTTAAAAAAGCCTTTTAAGGTATGGCTCTTATGGGCTAAGGGTTTCTGTATTCCCAAATGAGAATGTTCAAAGTGTTGGGGTCTGTAAATCTGAAACAACCCAAGCCATCACAAGAGTCCAGCTAAGCAAGATCTCTATTTGAATTCGGCAGCAAAAACTGACTGGTCAGGGATAACAGCATAGACTTGGGAGCTAACTGCATCTTCAAACATTCATCTTAGCAGATGAATTTAAGCAGATGACAAAAAATGTATTGTACTCAGACTGCTACTGATTGACCAGGGCCACAGCACAGACTCTGTGGCTGAACTGCAACCTGGAGCCAGAACTTTACAGTGTTTTAAAGCTTGAAGGCCACAAATATCCATGCCAAGTTACAGTTAACATTTTCCACCAGTCAGAATCATCTGTTCTTTCATGGTTAGAAGCAACCTTATGTGTTGGGCAACAAAAGAATAGCCATCTGGAATGCTCCCCTGAAGCCTGGGAACTTGAACTTAATTTCATCTTATGATCAAAATGGAGTCTCAAAACAAAATGGCAGTACTTAGGATAAGTCTCATTTGTTTGATCCCAGCAAAAGGAAACCCCCACCCCAAACCAGGTCCATTAGACAGGCCCAAGGGTCAAGAAATGTTTCCTGTGAATTCCCCCAAAAAGCAGCCAGCCCCCATTGTGTGGCCTGAAGGTCCCCCTTCCCAAAATCTGGCTTATCTCTCACACTGCAGTTGTAATAAAGAAAGGAGTTTCTGTGTTTGATGAAGCACCCCCTCGCTTCCCTACTCTCCACCAGAAACACTGATTCTCCGGGCCTGCAAGGCTCATTCTATCGGCTGAGATACTGAGCGGGAGGGTTTTAGGCTAGCTACGATTCTCTGAGATTCACAAAAGTCTGATCTCTTTTTGTAGGAGTTAAACTGGATCTATTTTTTTCTCAGCTTTTTCTTTCTTTGCTTTTTTTTTGTTGTTTTGTTTTGTTGAGACAGGGTTTCTCTACATATCCCTGGCTCTCCTGAAACTATCTCTGTAAACCAGGTTGGCCTCGAACTCAGAAATCCACCTGTGGGGAAAAAAATGGGGTCCCAGTGTCCAGCCCAAGGCTTGGGCCACTGGGAGAGGCAGGACGTGGGAAATTGGACTGAGCACACCCCTGCTGGGTGGGCATCTGGCTGTGGGGAGCCACAGGAACCCTCTCCGGGGTGGGGAAGCCCAGTCTGAGGTCCCTGTGGAACCTGCCAGAGTGGGGCTTAGGGTCCCTGGGCCTGCACGGAGGCCAGGGACAGCAGGTTCTAGCTCTCAGACCCTGCAGACACAGATGGATGTCGTGGGAGAGCTGAGAACAGAGTGTCCACCAGCATTCGGGTTCCGGCCAGGGCGGAAGGGAGAAAGAACTCTGGCTGGGTGGTGGTGCCGGGGAAGTCCTTAGCTTGCTGAGGGCTGGGTTGGGTTGGCTGGCAGCTGTGACTGGAAAACAGTGGGAGGTTAGACGTGCCTCTTAAGGGGGAAGACCTGCTCCATTGTTCCAGCATGGTGGATCCCGTTGAGAAGAGGCAGTCCATGGTTTTAAGGCGTTTATTGTAGAAAGGCAGGGGGAGAAGAATAAAGGTCTAGGTTTGGAGAGGCAGTGCCCTCTGATCCTGGGGACAGGAGTGGGTTGCAGGCCATGGCCACGTGGAGAGATGGTGGAAGGGAAGGCAGAGAAGTGAGGGGCAAGAGGGCAAGAGGGCAAGAGAGAGAGGCAAGAGATTAAGAGAGGGAGGAAAGGGCAAGCAGCCCCTTTTATAGTGGGCTGGCCCTACCTGGCTGTTGCCAGGTAACTGTGGGGCGGAGCATACCTGGCTGTTGCCAGGTAGCTATATGGGTGGAGTCTGGACAGCCTATGTGACTGAAGGCCACAGAGTGATGGAGCTGGGGCCTCCTCTCAGGAGCCTATGTCTGGGAGCATGGCAAACGGATCTTCCATCCCTTGCAGATTAATCTGCTGGGTCTCCGAGGTTTAAACCTAGCTCGACCAGAAGACAGGCTGCCTTTTACAGTCCCACATCCACCTGCTTCTGCCTCCCAAGTGCTGACTGCACCACACCATACCCAGCTTGTTGATGTTTTCTTATAGTGAGAAGGTCCTTTTGATAAGTATGCAGGTTTGGAGAGGCAGTGCCCTCTGATCCTGGGGACAGGAGTGGGTTGCAGGCTTTCGGAGTCCCATCCTTATGTGTCCTTGGCCATTCAGCAATGATCCTCTCTAGGGCTTCTTTTAGTATCTATTTGGACCTCAAGCTTGGGAAGGTGACCTTGTGAAGGTGGGGTTTCCTTTTTTCTGTCTTGGTTTACTTTTGATTTTGTTTTTGTTTGTTTGTTTTTGAAGATAGGGTTTCTCTGTATAGCCCTGGCTGTCCTGGAACTCACTCTGTAGACCAGGCTGGCCTCGAACTCAGAAATCTGTCTGCCTCTGCCTCCCAAGTGCTGGGATTAAAGGCGTGCGCCACCACCGCCCGGCTTCTTGGTTCACTTTTAAATGTTGGCTTCTTACATTTGGCCAGTGGCAAACAATGCTGACAGGACAGTAACATGCTGACTGTAATGAATTTAGCAAAGAGATTTTAAGCCAGTGTGCAGAGACACCACTCTGCGGGTCGGAAGAATTTATTGGTGGCCACACTGATAAGGCTACCTCTCAGGGTCGAGGGCAGCCAAATGGAGTAAAGCAAACAGACATTATATTGAGGGACCCTTAGAACTTTTTCAGTCCCACACCCTCCTTACAGCTGACCCCTCCCACCTGGGGTCAAGGCTAGGCCAAGTTCCATTTTCTCCCCACAAGAACATTCTTGAGTAAAAATTCTCTAAATATAATGACAGTCACCTGATCCTCTGGAAAGTCCCAGGTGGAGTTCAAATGCATGCCATGCTTGCTAGCCAATAGATTTAAAGGTCAATATGCTCAGCCAATGAGTTTGAACTGTCCCCTTGCTGATGTAACCTGTGCCCCTAATAAGTATAAAAACTGCTTGTAATAGCTAACCCGGGTGGCTTTCTCGTCACTCGTCTAGAGGGACTGATTGAGGGTCGACCCCAATAAACCTGAAAATAAATCTCTTTCTTTTGTATGTATCTGTGTCTCGGTGTCTCACTTGGGACATCTTGAAGTAAGTACCACTGACAGAGGGTGGGGGTCTTACAAAATGTCAACTGGATGGGCTTGAATTGAGCTCTTAGGATTGACTGGGAACTAGATGCTCCTGCCTGAGAAAGTTGATCTTTAGCAGGGATGAGGAGATCTGTTCCTCTGGTAAACAGAAACCAGCCTTTAGGCTTGTTTACCCAATAAAATGTTTTCTGTTTAGGACATTGTCAACACGCCCTGCCATTTTTGGGGGCTGCTCTGGACCTAACAAAGATAAACAGAATACTAGATGGTTTAGTAAACGCATGGTTGTGCAGCCCCAGCTGACTGCCAGAGAACAGAACTCATTGCATCACTCAGAGAACATAGAGGTTTTTATAACAGGTGAGTGAGAGGCTATTTAATCTACTGCTGGACCATTTGTGTGGGGTTTCTATTTGAGGGGGAGAGCTAGATTTTTCTAGCACCCAATACCCTGTTTACACTGGCCATGTAGGGTCAGGGGCCATGTGTCATTCGTCGGAAGGTCAGTTGTAAATGTTTGTAGGAGACACTGTTGTGTGGTATCCACCAGAGAAGGCTGCTCAGACATGGGCGTTAGGTAATAGAAAGTCTTTATTAGCTACCCAGCCACTTCGCTGGTGTTTGGGATCCCAGTATTGTTCTCAGTCTTTCTCAAGGTAAGATTTTATGCATAAGAAACATGTCCTGGGTTGACATACTTCAGTTAACAAGAACAATTAGCCAGAAACAGAACTCAAAAAGCCCAAAAGCAAGGTTAGTACATTTAGAGACTTTCTCAGAACTACAGACTTTGATGGAGTAGTACTTTGGGTTTGGTAGATTTTACTCTCTACTTGCTGAATTTTACAATTCCATCCTGGAGTCAGTTGTGCTAAGGTCTGAGGACCAACTAAGGTCTGGGGTTCTATTACAGCATTATAAATCAAGGGGTTAAGCTGAGAAGTCAGGGTCTAATTTTTTTTTTTTTTTTTTTTGCTATCATGTTTTGAGGAAAAAAAAAAATCTCACTATGTAGCCCTGGCTATCACAGAACTCACTATGTAAACCAGGTTGGCCTTGAACCCACAGAGCTTGGTCTGAATCTTTCTCACAAGTGTATGGGACAATCTACTATACTATCACACCTAAGGGTTTAATTTTTTTAATAAGTTTTATTTTTAAAGTTTAATTTATTTATCTCATATATGTGAAGACACTGTAGCTGTCTTCAGACACACCAGAAGAGGGCATCGGATCCCATTACAGATGGTTGTGAGCCACCATGTGGTTGCTGGGATTTGAATTCAGGACCTCTGGAAGAGCAGTCAGTCCTCTTAACCACTTGAGCCATCTCTCCAGTCCCATGGTTTAATTTTTTAATGTGCATTTTTGCGCTTTTTTTTTTTTTTGCTATTATTTTGAGCCAGTTTTTTGTATAAATTCTGCTTTCTCCATAACTTGGTAACTTGAATGACATGCATTGCTTGTTTGTGTGTTTTTATGTTATTGGTTGAGTATGGGATAAAAAAAAGCTACCTGCCTCATTCCAAATTTTGAGGTAAGAAAAAAACTGTCTAGTAAGAAAGAAAGTCATTGAAGGAAAATGCAAGAACAGACTCAGTTTGACCTGGTAACAGTGTTCAATGGGTGTGCTTGACTGTTAATGTGACACATCTAATTCGGATCTCTCAGGTAGAAAAACACACCTATAATCTAGATTTTTTTGTTGTTGCTGAATGGAGAAAACACATGCTTTTAAATCTTGTTCTTGGGATAGGAAGATATACCTTTAGTCCAGATCTTTAATCCAGATCTAATCTGGGTTTCTGCTTCTGCTGGAAGCCTATATAAGGACATGGGAGAAGGAAGCTTTTATCCTTTGCCTGCTTGTTCTTGCCTTGCTTGCAAGTCCATTCCTACACTGGCATTAGAGCCTAGCTCTTTGTGACTCTGATATCAGTTGAACACCAGCTGAGACATCCAGCCTTGTGTTCTGAGCAACTACTGGATTCTTGGACTTTCTGTTTAAAGTCAGTCATTGTTGGACTAGTTAGACCACAGCCTGTAAATTATTCTATACATCCCTTTCCCTCTCCTCCCTCTCCCTCTCCCTCTCCCTCTCCCTCTCCCTCTCCCTCTCCCTCTCCCTCTCCCTCTCCCTCTCCCTCTCCCTCTCCCTCTCCCTCTCCCTCTCCCTCTCCCTCTCCCTCTCCCTCTCCCTCTCCCTCTCCCTCTCCCTCTCTCTCTTTCTCTCTCTCTCTGTGTATTCTGTTATGCTAAAGAACCGTGTGGTGGTTTGAATTGCTTGGCTAGGCCCAGGGAGTGGCACTTTTAAGACATGTGGCCTTGTTAGAGGAAGTATGTCATTGTTGCAGTGGACTTTGAGGCTCCTAGTGTTCAAGCTCTGCCCTGTGCAGAAGAGAGTCCCTTCCTGGCTGCCTGGAGAAGAAGTCTCCTCCTAGATGCCTTCTGATCAAGATGTAGGGCTCTCAACTCTTACAGTACCATATCTGCCTGGAGGCTGCCATGCTTTCCACCATGATGATAATGGACCGAACCTCTGAAACTGTAAGCCAGCCCCAATTAAATGTTTGCCTTTATAAGAGTCGCCTTGGACATGGTGTCTCTTCACAGCAATAAGACCCTAATTAATACAAACCCTAACACACAGCAAGAGCAGATGTTTATTGGTCTGAGAAAATAAGGCCTCCAAACCTGAACACATCACAAAGGCTCTGGAAATCCGTTTTTGCAGTAGAGAACAGGGCAGGAGGCGCTGATTTCAACAGGCCCAGAAACTGGTTTTCTGGGTAAACGGTTTTTGTTTTGTTTGTTTGTTTTTTGCTTTTTGTTTTTTGTTTTTTTTTTTTGTTGTTGTTGTTTTTTAAACTGCAGGGTGAGAGACAAGTCAGGTTGCCTATTTTTGTCAATTTGTTTGTTTGTTTGTTTGTTTGTTTGTTTTTTCGAGACAGGGTTTCTCTGTATAGTCCTGACTGTCCTGGAACTCACTCTGTAGACCAGGCTGGCCTCGAACTCAAAAATCTGTCTGCCTCTGCCTCCCAAGTGCTGGGATTAAAGGCGTGTGCCACCACCACCTGGTTATTTTTTGTGAATTTTATTGGTGGAATATTTCGCAAAGTCTTGTACAGACTGGCGGTATAGTGGTGGGTTGTGGGAAGATGAGAGCGGGCAGAGAGGTTTCCTTTAATCAGGCCCTTCCTCCTAATCCTACTCAAAGCAGCTCTTAAAGAGTTGTCTCCATGACCAGAGTCTGGAATTCTCTTGCTCTGACCCCATTCTTAGGAGGAAGAATTAGGAACTGCTGACTGTGAATTATTACAAGCAAGAGAACAAACTTCGCTTACATGCACACTGTCACCCAGACAGGGCTAGAACGCAAGGGTCTAGAGTGTAATCTGCTTGCTAATTTACCTAATAAAACTTGCATGTCCTGTCACTAGCGCTCCAGGACCTGAGCCAAGGGCTCGCTGGCCTATCGTGATAAAGGTTAGGCTCGCTGGCCTATCAGGGTAAAGGTTATTACTTTAGTGCCTGAAGTGTCCAATGAGAAGTACGCTTCTTGCATGAGGGGCTTTGTCTGACCGAGGTCTGTTTCCTTAACACCCCCCCCCCCCATGCCCCCCAAATTAGGCATGTTTGTGTTATTTGGAAGTATGTCCTAGATGCCAGGCCTAGATATCAGAGTCGCCTTCACCTACAGCAGGAGCCGCAGGAGCACACCAGGACACTCCGGGGCTGGAAATGGTACGTTCGGCCTGTGACTTAGATGTGGGCAGGATGCTGCGGCAGCAGACGGAGACCGCAATGGGAGCAGGTCTTGCAAGACAGCTGAGTCTGCAGCGGAGTCTCATCTGGCTCCGCTGGGTCTTGCCGCTCCGATTCCGCTGGGTGGAGCTGGTCCATCAGACAGAGCGGTGGTCTCTCCCTCTCTGAGCGCTCGGCGCTGCAGCGTCTGGGGTCAGCTGGGCTTCTCAACCAAGGTCTCTGGAGGGTCCTGAGGAGCCAACCCTGGGAGTTGGATTGGGACTCTTCTACGGGGGATGAAGGTGGAGCTGCGTGGATGGTGAAGTTAGGACACGAGTCCTATAACTGTTTCGTCCTCCCCTGAAAATCTCGACACACCCTATGCAGTGTCTCAGGGCGCAGCTACCCAGAGGACTTTGTGATTCTCAGTGTTGAGAGAGAGATGTGGGGCGGGCGGGGGTGGGTGGGTTAGACATATTGGAGCAGCGAGTGGCCCCATCCTTTCTGGAACAAACGCCCATAGTGCAGTGGCTCTCACCCTTCCTAATGTTCATGTTGTGATCCCATCCATAAAATTACGTTCGTTGCTCCTTTATAACTGTAATTCCGCTACGGTTATGAACCGCAATGTAAACATCTGACATGCAAGGTATCTAACATACAACCCTTGTGTGGGCAGAGCAGGCTGGTACTGGTACTGGACTCACAGATCTGCCTAGTTCTGCCTCTCCAGTGCTGGGATGAAAGATGTGCACTTCCACACCTAGTGATTCCAGTTTGAATCACTAACATCAACCAGCAGATCACACGGGGGCATTTCACACAACCAGAGACAACACGGGTTACAGATGGCTAGGAAATAGTTAAAGAGCCTGCAGAATCAGTCTGTCCGGAAGACACAGGGAGAGAGCTGAGGTAGGTGAGTGGGGAGTCTCCAGGGGACCAGCTAAGGCTTGGCAGTGCAGGTACGTGGATGCCAAATGCCTCTTGGGAGGACAGGCTATTGGATGGTGACTTTCAAGTGGGCTGAATATTTTGCCATGAAGAAACTGCTGTGGTGAGGGACATGGTGATCCAGGAGTTGACAAGTGTGCTGGCTTTTGACAGCTGACCCTGCCACTCTCTGGAAAGAGGGTTCCATCTGTTGTGGACCAAAAGCCTCTGTATCTGGCATTTCTGGTATGATCTGGTATGTGTTCAGGTGTTGCTACTTATTGACACAGTTAATGGTGTGCTGGCAGATGGTGGTTGTGTTTGTGTGTGTGTGTGTGTAACAAGCTGCACTTGTGTAAACAGTCCCCCTTTCCTGGTACTGAGACTCTGTAGCAAATCAGGTCAGTATGGTTGTTGTCCAAGGTGACACTCTTCTAGGGTAGCTCTGACACAGAGGTTATGATACTCTGCACAGCAGAGTGACCTAGAGCAGTCCCTGCCCACCCTCGACCTTGTCTCTGTGTCACCCAGAGATGCTTGCTTTTCATAGGAGTGCCACAGAGTTAAAGGATGTTTCCTCTGAACTCATTTGTGTCCTTGGGCACAGAGTGCCTAGGACTAGGAGTAAATCTGTGGTTTTGCAAGTCTTCCTGACATTGCCAAACTCACTGACCTCTCCTCCCATTGACTGGGGACCCTGCACTCAGTGCAATGGTTGGTTGTGAGCATCTGGCTTTGTCTTTGGAAGGCTCTGGCAGGGCCTCTCGGGAGACAGCCATATTAGCTTTCTTTCAGCAAGCATTTCTTAGCATCCACAGTAGTGTCTGGGTTTGGTGACTGTATCTGGGATGAATCCCCAGGTAGAACAGTTTCTAGATGGCCTTGCCTTCAGTCTCTGCTCTACACTTTGTCTCCATATTTGCTCCTGTGTGTATTTTGTTTCCCTTTCTAAGAAGGACCAAAGCACCCACATGTTGCTCTTCCTTCTTCTTGAGCTTCATATTACTTTTTTTGTTAAAGATTTTATTTCATGTATGTGAGTACACTGTTGCTATCTACAGACACACCAGAAGAGGGCATTGGATCCCATTACAGATGGCTGTGAGCTACCATGTGGTTGCTGGGAATTGAACTCAGGACCTCTAGAAAAGCAGTCAGTGCTCTTAACCACTGAGCCATCTCTCCAGCCTGAATATATAACTTTTAACATGTCTTTTCTTTTTCCTTTCTTTCTTTCTTTCTTTCTTTCTTTCTTTCTTTCTTTCTTTCTTTCTCTCTTCCTTTTTTTTACTTGATGGTTCATTTTTATATGTTTGGTATTTAAAGAATTTAGGATCTTTTTCCTCCAAGATTTATTTGTGTGTGTGTGTTGACATCATGTGTGTGTAGTGTGCATGTCTGATACCTGTGGAGTCCAGAAGAAATTACTGGATCCTCTGGAAGTAGAGTCACGGACAGTTGTAACAACCATGATTGGAGCCAAACCCAGATCCTCTACAAAGCCAGTGAGTGCTATGAACTTCTGAGCCTTCACTGCGGCTGCTGGGTCTCTTTATTATTTTTATTTTTCCTCTCAATAAAAGAAGTTTATGTTTTAATGAAAACATTATGGTTGCATCTGAAATATACCTGAGACACACAGACTTGCCAGGAGTCCTACACACCTGTTCTTAAGTAACTTGAAACATGCATTATAGATTTGTCTTTTGTTGAACAAAGAACTCTACTGACTCTGGGGTGCAGAGTCATGACCTGCATGAGCTATGGTCATGCACCCCAGACCTGGAGAATTTAAGACTCCCCATTTTTCAAAATGGCTCAAAGGACTGTAACATTCCCTTTCTTCTTTCTGACTCTGTGGAGCAAGCTTTCTTTCCCACTTTGGGCTTGCCCTCCCGTATTTCGGCTTCCTTCTATTTTCTCTAAAGCGTTCCTCTCCTCTGTGCAGCTGACTGCACTGTGGGGTGGACCTCCCTGCCAGTTTATATGCCCTGGCTGTTCTCCCCTCCCTCCTGTTCTCCTGTCCATGTACCTGCTCACATCTTACAAGTGACTTGCACTGAAGTTTTCATTTAAACTCTGAAAAGATGTCCTTGAGCTTTAACCAACCAACCAAACAAACAAAGCCCCGTCTTCTTTGGGCCTGTAAGGCAACAGAAACCACACATTTAATGTCTCCCCCAGCAGTGACATAGTGGGCATTCAAGGGCAATGCTGAGAGCAGTGCCAAGGTTTTAGGGGGTGGGGGTACCTCTGGGACACTCCTGACCAACAGCTTCTGGCATGGGCTTTTTATTTGACAACCTGTGGCTTCTATCAGGGAGCACAGTCCCTGGGTAGGGGACTGGTTGTAGACATTTATTATAGACATTCATTTGCAGGTAATAAATTTGGTCAAGTTTTTTTTTTTCCTAAGACAGGGTTTCTCTGGGTGGCCTTGGCTGTCCTGAAACTTGCACTGTAGGCCAGATTGGCCTCAAACTCACAGACTACTCTGCCTCTGCCTCCGAGGGTTGGGATTCAATGTGTGTACAACCACTGCCCTTCCAAGAATTTTACTTTAATGTGTGCTTTAGAAATTATAGAGGTGACATGTTGGTGAATTAGAGCTCTGTCTAAAGACATATGTCATCTGTCCCTTTGTTTAATGATTTAGTAGAATTCTCACATAAAAGTGGTGTGATGGCTCCATTGTTTATCAACCTGGCATACCTGGGAAGTGGGGATCTCAACTGAGGAACTGGCTCCACCAATTTGACCTTGCCTTCAGGGCCTTTTCTTTTTTCTCTCTCTCTCTCTCTCTCTCTCTCTCTCTCTCTCTCTCTCTCTCTCTCTCTCTCTCTCTCTCTCTCTCTTTCTTTCTTTCTTTCTTCCCATAATTTGGAAGCCTGGGTCTTAAAGAATTTTTTTTCTATTTATTTATTTTATATGTATGAGTGCACTGCAGCTGTCTTCAGACACACCAGAAGAGGGCATCAGATCCCAGTACAGATGGTTGTGAGCCACATGTGGGTGCTAGGAATTGAACTCAGGACCCCTGGAAGAGCAGTTAGTGCTCTTAATCGCTGAGCCATCTCTCCAGTCCCCAGAGCATTTTCTTAAATGCTAATTGATGAAGGCCTAGTCCAGTGTGGGTGTTGACATCCCAGGAAATAGGGGCTCAAGCGTGGAGGAGAAGAATAACCCAACAAGCCAGTGAGCCCTGTTCATGCGTGCTCTCTGCTTCAGTTCTTGCCTGCACACTCCTTCCTTTAGTCTGCTCCCTTAGTTTCCATCACTGATAGACTGACCTGTAATCCATATAAACATATTCCTGCCCAAGTTGCATTTGGTAATGATATGTCATAGCAACAGAAGGAAAAATAGGACACTACTGAGAAGAACTGCTTGTCACGAGTCCTGTTTGCTGTTTGATTAAGGAACCCAGTTAAACACTTTCATTTTTTAAAGATTTATTTATTTATATGTATATGAATACACTGTTGCTGTCCTCAGACACACTGGAAGAGGGCATCAGATCCTATTACAGATGGTTGTGAGCCACCATGTAGTTGCTGGGAATTGAACTCAGGACCTCTAGAAGAACAATCAGTGCTCTTAACTTCGGAGCCATGTCTCCAGCCCGAGCTGTACACTTTATAATATCTGCCTTTTATGCAATCGCTGAACATGTATTCAGGTTCATGGCAAGTTGTAAAAAGAAGTATTAACCAGAGGTCCAGTGAGTTGGCTCAATGGATAAAGGCATAAGCTAAATACGGTCTAAGTTCAACCTCTAGAACCAACTTCCACAGGATGCTTCTAACTTCCACTAGTGTTCTGTGGCATGCTCACACTTCCCACCCACATTACACACTAAACCAAGGTTTTAAAACCACATACGAGTAGTGTCTACCAACCCAGGTAATGTAGACAGACAATATGTTGGATTTTAAGCAGCTAGCATCCTTCTGATGAGTATGAATTCATTGTTAGGATTATTAGGGAGAAGAGGATGTTGTTGTTTTAAACGTGGGGTAGAATTGTTATCAACTGAGAAATCTACCTCACTCTTTATAGCTCGGGTGGGAAGGGACCTCTCCAGATCTCAGTTCTCAGGTACCAGGATGACTGTTGTGTCCAGCATTTCTAAGCACACATGTTCTAAGGACAGCTGATGCTGATCCATGGTGGGTAGTAGACAATAGAACTTGGGATGACAGTTGTTAGAAAGATGCAGTGCAGGAAGAGGAACTGCACAGTCATCTGCACGAGAGCTCATCCTACTTTGATGTTTCTTTCCCAGAAAGCTCCAAGTTACTTTTAGCATTTGTGTTTGAGGAATCTTGGTCTGTATGAGCAGTAGATTGTGATGACCACGACAACTTGAACCCTTGTGGAACATAGTTTCATGTCACCTTATGTCACCTTCTTATTAATTCTGTATGTGTCTGTGGTACCAAGAGGCTTACTTTCCTGGAAATGTATGTGTGTGCTTTTAGGAGTCAGTAAGCTTTGAGGATGTGGCTGTGAAGTTCACACAGGAGGAGTGGATTGTGCTGGATCCATCCCAGAAGAAGCTGTACAAAGATGTGATGCAGGAAACCCTGAAGAACCTGGCTTCCATAGGTAAACATGGGCATTGGCTTTTGTAGTCCATCAAGGACAAGTGTTTCTAGATAGTGTGGATGTATGAATTGGGACAGGGAGAAGGGAATTGGGGTGAATATGTCAGGTGGGATACACAAATGAATTTAGCTGGAATTCAGAACTTTTTCTCTAATTAATAATTAGTAATTGGTTTTCTGTGTCTGCATTTTAGGAAACAAGTCGGGCAAACAGAAGGTTATAAATGAGTATGGAAAACTATGGAGAAAACTAAGGTAATTTCTTTGCCACGAGATAGCCATAGTCTTGAGAGCTGTTATGTTGGGACATCTCACAAAGAAGCAAAAGATGTACGTGATGTCAAGCATCAAACCAATTACTACCAAACTAGAATACAAACCAACATACAAACCAAACTAGAATGTGTTGATGTCATATGTGATCTAGTACCATAGCTTATATCTTAGCTTGGTTTTGTATTGCTGTACTCGAAGACCAGGAGCCAAGGCCGCTTGGGGTGGAAAGGTTTGGTTTTTCTTTTGTTTTTTGTTTTTGTTTTTGTTTTTTTTTTTTTGGCTTTTCGCGACAGGGTTTCTCCATATAGCCCTGGCTGTCCTGAAACTCACTCTGTAGACCAGGCTGGCCTTGAACTCAGAAATCCACCTGCCTCTGCCTCCCAAGTGCTGGGATTAAAGGCGTGTGCCACCACTGCCTGGCAGGGTGAAAAGGGTTAATTTCACCTTTTAGTTAGCAGTCCATGATCCAGGGAAGTCCGGGCATGAACTGAAGCAGAGGTCATGGAGGTGTGCTGTTTACTGTCCTGCCCTGTGTCCTGCTTCAGTTTTCTTATGCACCTCATGACCCCTTCCCCAGGAGTTATACTGGTCGAGTGGGCTGGATTATCAATAAAGAATATTCTCCACAGGCTTCCTTACTGGTCAGTTCAATGAGGACATTTTTTTTTCAACTAAAGTCCTCTAGGTTTTGTCCAGCTGACAAAATACTAACTAGCAAAATCGATTCTCTATCATTATGACTCATAAACACCTCAGTATTTAGCCAGGGTCCGTCCTGTCCTTTTGGTTTGTCCACAAGATGTCATGTTAATATTAATATCACAATTTAGCACATTGGAAACAGTTTTAAGAAATTTCAACAGTTTTAAAAGTCCACGGGCTCCTAAACACCGAGCGTCTCTTTCAAAAGCGTCTGAACTGTGGACTTGCAATATTGAAAAAACAAAGAATGTTCCATGCTTTCTTACTCCACTAGGGAAGAACCAGGACATAATCACAATCAAAGCAAACGGAAACGAGCTTTGAGCAGTATAAATATTGGAAATATTAGGCTTCCACTCATGAAAGTGAAACATAATCTCCTGGACTCCCAAGGTCTTGGACAGCTCCACTTTCTCAGAGATGCTACCAGCGGCACACAGATTGTGACCACAGGGTCAGGCCAGGCCAGTGCCGCATCATGTGTCGTTCTGGGATGTCATCCTACCCTGTTAGTAGCTCCTTTATGTTTTCCACTGTAACGGAGGCTCAGCCTTCTCCTATGTAGACAGAGGGGAGGGCTTATTTGTCTTACATGTCCTGGTCACAGTCCATCATTAAGAGAAAGTCAAGCTGTCAGGGACTCTAGGCTGTCAGGGGCCAGAGAACTGGGACTGAGACCCATGGAGGAAACGGCTTACTGACTTGCTCTTCAGGGCTTGCTCAGCCTGCTTTCTTATATATTCAGAATCATCAGGGTGACACTACCCACAGTTGGCTGGTCCCTCCTACACTGATGATTGACCATGAAAATGCCCCCACAGTTTGCCTAAAGATGATCTAATAGAAATATTTTCTTAGCTTGAGATTCCATTTTCAGATGATTCTACATTGTATCAAGTTGGACAAACAAAACTAGCCAGGACACACTTCATAATTTCAAAATGATATTAAAAAAATTGCCTTAGCCAGTAACAGTGCTGTCAAGGAAATCATAATGGTCAGAGTTCAGTTCCCAGAACCCACATAAAACAGCACGTATCTGTAGACCTAGCACTTCTCAGAGAGAACAACGTAGAATTCTAGAATACTCCTGAAACTTGCCCTGCGCATCTCCCATGTACCCTAGCACACACCTACAAACATTGTTGATGATCACATTTTTTTAGATCTTTTTTTTTAAAGATTTATTTATTTATTTTATGCATATGAGTACACTGTCACTGTCTTCAGACACACCAGAAGAGGGCATCAGAGCCCATTACAGATGGCTGTGAGCCACCACCGTGTGGTTGCTGGGAATTGAACTCAGGACCTCTGGAAGAGCAGTCAGTGCTCTTAACCACTGAGCCATCTCTCCATCCCCAGATGAACACATTTTTAAAACTTAATGTTGTATTGATTTATTCACCAGCCATGGGGACAAGTTGGGAATGACTTATTGTCAAAAAACAGAAGGTGATTTGACGGACACCATTGCACATCCAAAATGTTCCAAAGATTGTGACTTGAGATAGATGTTGAAATGCTATGTGAATGTTTAGCGTTCTCAAGGAGAACCATACATGAATCGCACTGTTTCTAGTCTCGCTGTCCTCGGGAGACTTGGAAAGCATGCAGTCTGAACACGTTACAAACTGTTTCCCAGCATGAGACCAGCATTCATTCCTGTGTTCAGTCGTTCGTAACCACTGTCTCAGGCATGCTCTTTTCTTTTGTTTTGCAGCAGCCACCTGGCAGAGAAATTCAGCGACTATAATGAAAATCATCAGTGTGCAGAAATCTTCAGCTGCAGTCCAGGGCACTCTGTGAGCCTGCAATCTTGTCCAGGACTTGCTACATTTGAAAAGAATCTCTGTGAAGAAGGTAGAATTGGTCATTCGTCTCTGGGTGTGCCATTGAACCATCTGGTAGGACCTTATGAAGACCAGGAACACGGACAGCCATTGTATAAACATAAGGAGCTTGGGAGCAGCTCCAATTCTCTGTCCCTTCAGATGCATACAAACACTCACACTGGAGAGAAACCTTCCAAAAATAAGGGCTTTGAAGAAGACCTTCCTTGTGTCAGATCTGGCCAAATGTATGAACAAAATGACTATTCAAAGAAGTCTTATGTGCACAGGCCACGTGGGAAAGGCTTCACGCATCCCAGTCCTTTACAAAGACCTGAGAAGAGTCACAGCGTTAAGAAGCCCTATGTATGTGAACTGTGTGGGAAAGGCTTTGCCCGGTTTGGTAACCTTTTAAGGCATCAGAGAACTGACACAGGTGAGAAACTTTTTCTGCCTGGTCATTATGCAAGAACTCTTCCTCGGTCTGCTTGCCTTAGAAGAAGAATGAGTGTCCGCAATGGCGAGAAACCCTATGTATGTGAACACTGTGGGAAGACGTTTCTTGATTCTACCTACTTTAGAATACACAGGAGGATTCACACTGGTGTGAAACCCTATGTCTGTAAGCAGTGTGGGAAGGCCTTCACTGCTTCTCGGTACCTCAAATCGCACGAACTAACGCACACTCGGGAAAAGTCTTATGTGTGTGAGCTCTGTGGGAGCGCCTTCACATTTTGGTATCAGTTTCAAAAGCACAAGGTAACTCACAGTGGTGTGAATCCTTACGTTTGTAAGCAGTGTGGAAAAGGCTTTCCTTATTCCAGTTCCCTAAAAACACACGAGAGGATTCACACTGGTCAGAAGCCCTATGTGTGTAAGCACTGTGGGAAAACCTTTGGTAGTTCCGGGAACCTTAAAAGACATGGAAGTACTCACACTGGTGAGAGACTCTACATCTGCAAGCAGTGTGGGAAGTCATTCAATAATCACAGTTCCTTTCAGTTCCACAATCGAATGCATACTGGAGAGAATCCCTACAAGTGTAAGCAGTGTGGGAAGGATTTAGCTTCCTCTTCCTCCCTTCAGAGCCACGAAAGGAATCACTCTGGAGAGAAGCCCTATGCGTGTTTGCAATGCGGGAAAGCTTTCAGTTCTGACAGCTCTCTTCGGAAACATAAAATAATGCATAGTGAAGAAAAACCCTATGTATGTAAGCACTGCGGGAAATCTTTCCGTCGCTTTTTTGAGGTTCGGGTACATGAGCGAATTCACAGTTCTGAGAGACCCTATGAGTGTGAGACCTGTGGGAGAGGCTTTTTGAGTTCAACTCACTTACGAAGGCATGTACCAGTTCATAGTAGGACAGAAAAGGATGTTAGTAAATAACATGAGAAACTCGGTGGTAGTTCTCACGAAGTCAGACTGCATGAAGTAGGTTATTGCTAGCAACGTGGGGAAGTATCAGACAAATTTGAGAAGATGGTATACTTTTGAATCGATGTAGGTATTACTACCAGAAATTCTCTTCTAATATATGGGAGCAGACCCTGGAGAAATGCTGCAAGCCACGTGATAAAATCCTCAGCGTTCTTTTCATTGTAGAGAAGATGTGAAATAGCTCACACTGGAGAAAAACCTTAGGCAGGCCATGTGGAAAGCCCTTAGTTCTCAGGGGGCCCTCGAGACATGGTAGTTGTCATTTAGAGAGAAATCCTTCATATATAATGTGGTGATTTGAATAAGGATGCTCCAAATATGCTTATATATTTGAATATTTAGTAACCAGGGAGTGGAATTGTTTTGAAAGGCTCACAAGAATTGGAAGGTGTGGCCTTTTTTAGAGTAGATGTGAACTTTTCGGAGGTGTGAGGTGTAAGACTGGGGGGTGGGCTTGGAGGTTTCAAAAGCCTGTGCAAGATCCAGTTACTCGTTCTTTGTGACTGTTTTTGTGGATCAGGATGTAGCTCTCAGCGACTGCGTAAGTTCCCAGACATGATGCTAATGGTCTGCATCTCTGAAACTGTAAGCAAGCCCCCAATTAAATGCCTTCTCTTATAAGTGTTCCTTTGTCATGGTGTCTCTTCACAGCAATAGAACAGTGTCTAAGACATAGAATCTTACAAAACTGTCAGTCATCTTAAATAGACATGAAATAACTCACTGTGGAGTAGCCTAACATACAGGATTTGTAACGTCTCCATTATTACTTTGTTAGTACTTCAGAAGAATGCACCGAGAAAACCCCTAGCATTGGAAAGCATGTGGGGAGATTTCTGGATTCAACCCAAAAATTAAGAAATACCAAAGTTTGAGAAACAAGTTTGATTAAAAGAGATCCTTGAATTTGGTCAGACAATCTCATCCACCAAGTCTGTGTGCCCCCTCTGGTGATCAGTCGTTCCCAGGGCTGAGATGGCTATGAATATCACTTATTGCCAGGTGTGGTGGCTCTGGCATGTGTCCTACTTGGGAAGCTTGTGAGAAGGATTCCAAGTTTCAGAGCTGTCTGGGCGTATTGAGTTCCTGGTATTCCCAGGGAAACTGGGCTCCCCTTTCGAGGATTGTATCCTGATAATAATAAGTGAGCCCAGAAGAAATCTCAAGGACTGTTTTAGAAAGTTTGAGTCAAAAACCACATACCAGGGCTGGTGAGATGGCTCAGTGGGTAAGAGCACCCGACTGCTCTTCTGAAGGTCCAGAGTTCAAATCCCAGCAACCACATGGTGGCTCACAACCATCCGTAACAAGATCTGGCGCCCTCTTCTGGAGTGTCTGAAGACAGCTACCGTGTACTTACATATAATAAAAACCACATACCAGGCAAGCTATAGGTCTTGGAGGAAGTGTCTCCTCCTACTCTTTTCCCTCCCTCCTAACCCCGTCTCCCTTTTTAACTTCGTAATTTCACAAATGTGAGTGTTTTGCCTGCATCTGTATCTGTTTGGTGTATGTGTACCTGGTGCCCAATGAGGCCAGAAGACAGCATTGAGCCCCCAGGAATTGGAGTTACAGATGGTTTGAACCTCCATGGTGGGATGTTGGGAGTTAATGCCAGGGACTCTGAAGTGCTGCCAGTGCTCCTGACCACTAAGCCATGTCTCCAGGCAAACAACTAGGTAACAACTGCCAGATAACTTGGTTTGTACTATGTAGCCCAGGCAGGATGTTCTCACACTCACTGCGATGCTCATGCCTTATTCTGTCATCACAGTTTGAAGTGGTATTTTGACAGGAAGTATATCTGTTTTCATTTCCAAAAATTACACAGCTAAAAATACTCAATTGCCCATTTACTGCATGTTAAGCAAGCACTTTCCCTTATATACGTGTCTAGTCTTCGTGGTTAGATAGGTGAATATAGACACCGTTTGCTCCATCTTATTACATATTATTAGTTTCTGACAGTGCCCCTTCCTAAGAGCAGCTTCAGTATATTTGACCACAAATAGGCGTTCTAACCATAAAGAGACAAGATACCAAGATGCTGCTGCAGGTTGACTTGGTGAGCTCTTTGACTATTGAGTAGTCTGGGGTGACCTCCTTCCTGGAAAGGTGGAAGCTTTTTGAAGCCATCCACGCCTACAATTTAGTCTGTTGCAGTTACATTAGGTGCATGATTTAGTGGGTGAGTATGGCTGTGATAAACACCACAAGCCAAATGACTGGGGAGTCAGGGTTTATCTGGCTTTTTACTTCCAAATCACAGTTCATCATCAAAGGAAGTCAGGACAGGAACTCAGACAGGGCAGGAAGCTGGAGGCTGATGCAGAGGCTCCAGAGGGGTGCTGCTTACTACTGCTTGCTCACACTGGCTCGTTCAACCTGCTTTCTTACAGAATCCAGGACCATCAGCCCCGGGATAGCACTATCTATAATGGACTGGGCCCTCCCCCATCAATCATAAATGGAGAAAATGCTCTACAGCCTTGCGTTCAGCCTAGTTTTGAAGCATTTTCTCAATGTTGGTTCCCTCTTCTCAAATGACTCTAGCCTGTGTCAAGTTGTCATAACTAACCAGTACAGTGCAGGAGCCCATGAAAGGAAAAGACAGCAGGGCCTGTGTATGACTCGCCAACCTGTCAAGACCAGCTTTGTTTTCCTAATGTGCTCAGGTTGGCAATCTCATACCCAGAATCAAGCCTTCCTGTTTATTTTTTCAGTGTCCTTCACCTCACCATAGTCAACTTAACATTTAAAAACATTTTTATTTTTATATATTTATGTATAGGTATGACACATTTTCATTTTTTTAATATTTATTTGTGTGAGTATAGACATGTGTGACGGTAACCCGAGTCCAGAAAGCCACTAGTATTGCTTCTCAACTTGTGGGTTGGTGGCCTTTTAACAACCCTCCCTCTCCAAAAAAAAAAAAAAATGTACATTACGATTCATAACAGCAGCATCACAGTTATGAAATAGCAACAAAAGCAATGTAATGGTTTGAGTTGCCAAATGAACTATATTAAAGGGTCACAGCATTGGGAAGGTTGAAAACCACTCACTACCTTAGAGCAAGCTGGAATTGTGAGCTTACAGGGGTGGGTGCTGGAAACTGAAGTCTGGTTCTGCCCAAGAGCAGAAGGTGCTCTTAATCACCAAGCTATGTTCCCAGCTCCTCAACCCAATATCTTAACATTCGCATTAACCCCAGCACTTGTTTTCACCACAACAAAGAGAAACATCTGTACAACAGCATGGATGACAAACGCGGTTCTATCTGAAGCCTCTGGGAGCACTGCTCTCACATCTCAGACCCACACACAGTCGTGCATACGTAAACGCAATTAAAAAGAAATGCTTCAGAAAGGCATTCTGTTTCCAGTTTTGTTTCTGATGCAGGTGTGGGGGTGGTGAGGGCCGGGCCCCGGACTTCACAGAAGCTCAGCAAAGCGCTACCACTGAGAAGGCTATGCTGACTCCAGACAAGCTTCAGGAGACAGGCCTAAATATGTTTCCATGAACTGGACAAGTCCAGGCAAGCTCAGGCAAGTCAGTTACTAGAAAAACCCCAGGCTTCAGGCAGCTAGTCAGAAGCTGTCCAGCCACCCAACCTGAGGCAAGGACAATGGGCCAGCAGCACTTTCCAGCTGCCATGCCCCATAATGGCTCTGGGATGTCCCTAGATATGAACTCAACAGATTAAGATAGAGGTCACCTACCCGGAGTTCCCCTAGTGTGCTTTAAATCAGGCCTGCGAGCTCACTTCGGGGGGTCTCTCTGTCTTTATCTTGGTAGTGGGAGACCCCAGCATGATGGACTTCTGCAGAATAAAACACTCTGTGTTTACATACTGCTCGAGTCCCCTGTATCATTCTTCCAACAATCATGAACCCTTACACCATTAAGATGCCTATCTAGCCCTGCAGTCTTTTTGGAAAATACTTGGCTTTTGGAATTGGCTTTGAGGAAGACCACAACAGCCAAAGAGTAGGAAGCCAGATATAGCCGCTGATTATGGTTCTGAAAGTGCAAGACCCGAAAAGCCTTACGTCCGGGATGTCCCACTCACAGAGACGCAGAGACGGCGATCGATGCAAAAAGCAAGAGGTTTATTAATCCAGCATGCTGGGGTCGTTCTGAAATCAGGATAGAAGCAACCCTGAGTAGCTAAAGCACACACCTTTTATACATTTGGGGAGGAGGCAGTTTATTATTGGTTAACCTTTAGCGACATTAAGGGGCAGACTTAAGGACCGGAGACATTGTGTGGGCTTTTCTATACAATCAGAAGACTTGGCACACCTTGCAGTGAGGCAAATTCTGGGAAAAGAACACATTTACTTAACTTTTTACAACCGTGGTCATTTTGAGCTACCACAAATCTTACAAAAGGAGTTTCCCACCGAGCCCCAAGGTCTGTAATTGCCTTCATGGCCAGTGTGATTCCTTCATTAACTCCTGCTGGTGCTCAATGAGGCTCCTGCATGGATGACAGCGGGATTCTGGGATTGGGAGCCCGACCAAGAGTCTGTAATTTGAGCTCTACCTTGTCTGGTTAAAGTTGCTTCCTCTGTTCCTCGGTCTTGAGGAGGTGGGTCCAAGGTCTCTTATTTGAGCGCTTGTATTGGCCAACGAGGAGTTTGCTCCATGAGTGAGGCATTCTGCCTCTATCAGATCTGTTTCTTTTCCTGTACATTGGGTACCTGTGTGTTCTTTGAAAGCAGATCCTAGAGCACAGTCCTTGGCCTCCAGGTCGCCTTCATTGACTGCAGGAGTGGCAGGAGGACACCAGGACACGCAAAGACAGGAAATGGTGAGTGCTGTTGGGCGTCCCAGGTGTGGGAGGAGGCAGCTGCAATCTGGAGGTGGTAAGGGATACCGCTGATACTGCTTGCCACTGAGTCTGGTCTGTCCCCGCTGGCTCCAGCTGCTTCTGGCATCATGCTAGATGGAGCTGGGCCAGCAGGCAGAGCTTCGGTCCTCTCCTTATCTGAGCTTTTGGTGTTGTAACATCTCTTAGCTTAGCGCCCGTTGCCCGGGTCCCTACAGTCTGGGTCGTGCGTGGGCCGCCTTAAGAGTGGAACTGGGGCTTTTTTGCAGAGATAAGGGAGGGGAATCTACGTGGATGGTAGCTGTTAATTCACTGCCCTGCTCTTTACCTAAAACCTCGCCACACCCCCATGTAATGTCTCAGGATGCAGCTACTAAGAGTATCTGTGACTCTCAATATTATAAACAAACAAAACGGGGCAGAGAAGCATCCGGACACAATGACAGCCAACGGAGACCACATTTTTTTGGAATAGCACCGCTTTATTCCCTGAATGAGTTGAGTGCAAATAACAGGGCTCAGGGACTTGAACAGATAGCCACCAGGAAGTTCAAGCTTTTTATTGGTTCCGTTCGGTTCCGTTGGGAGCAGAGGGTTTGGGGAACTCCATATCCGGTCTTTTTGTTTCTGCAGGTAGAGCAGAATTAACGGTCATGCTGTGGTTAAGAATTCCTTATGACTAGGGGCCTGCACAACCTGACTCAATTTCTCATAAACCTCAAGTCATGAACTAAACCTCAGCTGTAGTTAAGGTGGGGAAAACGACTGGATGCAGGATAGCTTAGAGTCATGGCTCTCTAGTCTTTTGTAAGGGGGTGGGGAGTTCCAGACAGGGTTTCTCGGTGTAGTTCTTCTGGCTGTCCTGGAACCCACATTGTGAACCAGGCTGATCTCAGACTCAGAAGTCTTTCTGCCTCTCCAGAGCTGGGAGTAAAGGCTTGCACCACCACACCCAGCTTCAGGGCTCAAGTGTCTATCTGTTCCTTCTCCGATGCTTTTTCACACTGCCCGTGCTTAGCGTAGGTCTGCCTGTGGTTATAGATTATGCCTTAGGTTATAGCTGCCTGAGGCTTGATATTATAACTCACCCAGTGAATCTCTTCTCAGCTCCCTTTCTGTCAAACCTGTAACAGCATTTATCTTACAGCGACCACAAGAGCCTTGAGCCTATTATTTCAGGCAACAGACAGACATGTTTGTGTTATTGAAGCTGGCATTCCCAACCTGTGCCCCAAGTCAGGCCCAGCCCCCTGTTCTCAGTAAGCCAATAAAAAAGAGACAAAGATTGGTGAAAAGCAGAAAAGATGCATTCAGTGTCTGTACACTGGAAAGTGTTAATGCCTGGGGAACTGCTGCCTGCCTGTTTAGCAAGCCATTGTATGCTGTTATTGCTGTTACTAGGAGACTTTCTCATGTCCAGGTTGATTGCATATTCTGTTATGTTCTGTGCTTTGGCATTTTTGGAAACCAATCACAATAAAGTCAGAACTGCTTTGTATAGTTAGCCGCAATAAGCTTGGCCCTGAACCAATGGCCTGATATCACTGTGTATGCGCTTTTATGGTTTTTGCTTTTGTTGTTGATGTTGTTGTTCTTAAATTTTTTTAAAGATTGTTTACTTTTTTTTTTTTTTTTTTTGGTTTGGTTTGGTTTTTCGAGACAGGGTTTCTCTGTGTAGCCCTGGCTGTCCTGGCACTCACTTTGTAGACCAGGCTGGCCTCGAACTCAGAAATCCGCCTGCCTCTGCCTCCTGAGTGCTGGGATTAAAGGCGTGCGCCACCACGCCCGGCGATTGTTTACTTTTAATGTGCATTGGTGTTTTACCTGTATTTATGCCTATGTGAGGGTGCCAGCTCTCCTGGACCTGGAGTTACAAACAGGAGTTGTAAACTGCTATATGGGTGCTGGGAATTGAACCAGGATCCTAAACTCTGAGCTATCTCTTCAGCCCATGATAAACATTTTTTTTCTAAAGATTAATTTATTATTATATGTAAGTACACTGTAGCTGTCTTCAGACACTCCAGAAGAGGGTATCAGATCTTGTTACGGATGGTTGTAAGCCACCATGTGTGTGGTTGCTGGGATTTAAACTCAGGACCTTTGGAAAAGCGTTGGTGCTCTTATCCGTTGAGCCATCTCACCAGTCTCAACATTTCTCAATTATTTATTTTATGTATATGATTGCTCTATCTGCATGTAAGCCTGTGTGCCAAATCCCATTACAGATGTTTGTGAGCCACCATGTAGTTTCTAGGAACAAAACCCAGGACCTCTGGAAGAGTAGTAAGTGCTCTTAATAACTGAGCCATATCTCCAGTCCCTTGATAACCATTTTTAATGGCCACTTATTGTTGTGCTTTATTTAAAAAAAAACAAAAACAAAAACCAACAACAAGATATGTTTGGTAGAGCTCAGTATGGTGAGGTGGGAGGGATGCATTGGTGGGCCCATGCTGAGGCATCCCTTCCTCCTGAGGTACCAGTCATACAATGGGTATAGCATAGAATAGAGTTTATTTATAGGTATGGGAAAGGGAATTGAGAAGGGAGTAGAGACAGAGAACGACAGAGACAGACAGACGGACTGACAGGCTGATGGGGTCAGGGGGAGGGGGGAGAGGGAGAAATGAGTCAGGGAGAGAAGAGAGTCAAAGAGAGACAAGGGGCAAAGAGCAGTTTTTGCTTTTATAAGCTGCCCCTGGGATGGCTGTGAGTATTCAATAAATAAGAGAGACACCTACATCAACAGAAGAAGCCATTTGAAATAAGACTTCTGGCTGGAGAGAAGGCTCAGAGGTTAAGAGCACTGACTGCTCATTCAGAGGTCCTGAGTCTAATTCCCAGCAACCACATTGTGGCTCACAACTATCTGTAATGGGAGGGAATTCAATACCCTGTTTTGTTGTGTGTCTGAAGAGATCAACAGTATACTCACATACATAAAATAAATAAATCTTAAAAAAAAAAAGAAAGGAGACTTCCATTTTGAGTAGGAGTTAAGTGAAATTTTAAGTTCTTAAGACCTCCATGGAAATTGACATCCTGTCATCCTGGTTGGCAAGTTAAGTCATGAATGTTAGGCAAGCAAGACACTCTGCCACCATTGAATAACCCAACCAATGATGACAGAATAAATGTAATAAATAAATAAATAAATAAGACACATTCCTAAGGAAGTCCCCTATCCTTAGATCCTGATTGGTAGAATAACTTGGCACAGATGTTTGTGGATTTCAAGTTTAAAAGCTCTGAAGGATTCTGGCTTTTTTTTTGAGGGGGGGGGGTTGCAATAAGCTCCATCAGTCCTGGGGCAAACACACAATAAACTCTTCCTGTCTGACTAAGATCTGTGTTCCTGTGGTTTGTGAAGAGATTCCTGGACCCCAGCAGAGGATGAAGAGATCTAGGGAGGCCCCTAAATCTGTCTTCAAGGTCCTGGAGTGAGGTCAGAGTGAAGTAGAGGCCAGAGATGTGCATGAACAAGCATTGATGTCGAGGTCTGGTCCCACCCACCCTGCACTGGCCCACCATTGGTAGGCTTCAGGCTCATCCTGCTAGGTCATCTGACAAATTGTTAGAAGGGTGTTAAGACAAGCTCCCCACTCTGATTGGTGCCTTCTCCTTCTTTCAGCTTGAGATTCCTGAGGAAATTCCCATTTCTTCGAGGTCCACTGTTTCAGAGTCTCTTTCTAATATCCTCAGTTCTTCCAGGCAGGCTACAATGGCAGAATTTATTGAATACCCAAACTCAACAGCATTGTTGTTTCATTGGTGGTACTTTGCTTTGTAAGCCTAACTTTCCTTTCTACCTGGCAAGTGCTCTTCACCCAGTCTTTCAACTTGTGTTTTGAGACTAGTCTGTGTAGTTCTGCCTTTCCTGGAGCTCATTCTATAGACCACATTGATTTGAAACTTAGAGATCTGTCTGTCAGCCTGGCCTCCACAGTGCTGTGGCTAAAAGGTTGTGCCACCATGCTTGGCCCTTTATCTCAAATTTTGTTGTTTGTTTTAAGACAGCTTCTCACTATTTGGTATTGGCTGGCTGCTACTCCCTGTGTAGGCAGAGCAGGCTGGCACTGGACTCACAGGATCTTCCAGGTTCTGCCTCCCAAGTGCTGGGATGAAAGATGTGCACTACCATACCTAGCCCTTGTATTCCAGTTTGAATCACTAACATCAGCTGATAGATTATTTTCCTCCAATTCAAGCCAGATTAGATTATATTAAAGGCAGATAGGTTTATTGGGAAACTGCTTAACTCCTAAACTGTTAATCTGAAGTTATCATGGAGTCAGCCTAGCTTTCTCATTAGCAGCTGGTTGGCCCAGCCTGAGGAAACTGGGAGCAATCACAGAGGCTGGGCTGGCTTATAGTGACTTTCTGCAAATCCAGAGCTCACCGATTCTGCAGTACCTCCTGGGGCCAGCATGACTCTTTGGGGCAAATGTACTGGCTGCAGTTGATTCCTTCGATGATATCTGTTAGCTGGACATTAATCTGCTGTGACAGATACTGTAATGGTCCATGATTTGCCAAATATATATACCCTAGATTCAAATAGTATGTCAATGTAAAGAGTGTTTTACTCTGCAGAAGTCCATCATGCTGGGGTCTCCCATTACCAAGACAGAGAAACACACACACACCCGCCTCCCCGCACCCCACCTCTACCCTCAACCCCAAAGTGAGCTCCCAGGCCTGATTTAAAGCACATTAGGGGAATTCCGGGTAGGTGACCTCTATTTTAATCTGTTGTTGAGTTCATCTCTAGGGACATTTCAGAGCCATTATGGGGCATGGCGGCTGAAGACTGCTGCTGACCCATTGTCCTTGCCTCAGGTCAGGTGGTAGGGCAGCTTCTGACTAGGTTTTGTTTGTTTTGTTTTGTTTTTTTCTAGTAACTAACTTGCCTGGACTTGCCCAGTTCTTAGGCATAGTCTCCTGAACTGCCAATTTGAAGCCTGTTATTCGAAGCCTAACTTTCTCAGTGGTGGCACACGCCTTTAATTCCAGCACTTGGGAGGCAGAGGCAGGCAGATTTCTGAATTTGAGGCCAGCCTAGTGTACAGAGTGAGTTCCAGGACAGCCAGAGCTATACAGAGAAACCCTGTCTCGGAAAAAAAAAAAAAGGAGAAGAGAAGAGAAGAGAAGAGAAGAGAAGAGAAGAGAAGAGAAGAGAAGAGAAGAGAAGAGAAGAGAAGAGAAGAGAAGAGAAGAGATGAACCAGCCTAGCCTCAATACACAGTCTATTTACAGACAAAGTTACAGATTCAGATAAGGTAGAGTTAAGGAGCATAGGGGACGTCTCTGTCTTGTCTATGTGTACAGGATAGAGATGTATGAACATGTAGACAGTATTTATATACATACAGCTACTATAAAGGGAGCTCTTTAAGTCAAAGATTTTAAAGCTTTTACTTTGAGCTAAGTATGATTTGTCAGTTTTTATGCTAGAGTGTTTGATTGTTTCAAAGTTTTAATTCGTCCTTCATCTAAACCCTGGATGGATAAAACATAAATTCTATTAGAAACAAAGTAGACAAATTAAATGCAATGGTATAGATGCTACACAGATCTCTAAAACCGTGCAGTATCAGTTTGGTTTTGGATTTATCAATTAATTAATTAATTAATTTTTGTGATGGGGTTTCTCCTCTGTAGTCCTGGTTGTCTGACTTTGTAGACCAGCCTGGCCTCCAACTCACAGAGATCCACCTGTCTCTGCCTTCTGAGTGCTGGGATTAAAGGTGTGCACCAACACTGCCCAGCTGACTTTATTTATTAAAATACAATTTCTACTTATACTTTCTGAATTTCATACATGTAGACAATATTTTTGAGCATATCACATGCACCACTCTCTTCTCCATCCCCTGCCTAAATATGGCTTTTTTTTTTTTCAGTTGGCCTACTGAATAGTTTTTCTGCTCTTATGTATATGTTTCAAAGCATGCTCTGAAGCACAGTTGACCTATCAAGGGACATCACTCCTCAAATAATGGTGAGGCGCTTATGAGCCCATCCCCCACAGATACTGGAATCGTGACTTGCTTGATCTGGCCCAGACAAACACAATTCTTGTTATTTTATAAATGTAGTCTGATCATATCCGGAAGACACTGTTTCAGCCCAGGCTCTGGCTTCTACAATTGTTGTGCCTCTTCCTGTTCAATGTTCCCTGGACCTGGAAGGATGGGGTGCGAGATGGAGGGATGGTGTCGATGTTCTGTTGACGACTAAGCACTCCATAGACGCCTTTTGTCTTCACACTGACAGGCTGTCATTTTCTACATTCGTTATTGTCCACTCCACACAGAAGCATCTCTCATGAGGATAAATGTTACACTGTTCTATGAGCATACAGATAGGTATTGAGACTGTAAGCATTTAAGAGAATTACAGTAGATTTACTTCAGAGGCCTATGATATCTCCAGCTCTAGGTCAGACTGACAGGACAAGACATATGTTCCTTATATGCAGTGGGCCTTAAATCCAGTTAAAATACAATCTGTTACCCTTATAAAGTGCATGACAGAATTGCACCCAGGGACTTATGTTTCTGGCTGGTTGTTACTGTAGCTTTCAGGGTTCACAGGTAATGAACAGTGTTGATGGCTTAACTCCCTCAGCAAGAACATAGTGAGCAACCAAGGGCAATGCTGAGAGCCAGTGTTATATTTTTAGGAGAGGGGGGTGCCTCTGTGACACTCCTGACCAAGAACTCAACGGAAGGAACCTAACCTCTGCCATTGGGCTTTTTATTTGACAACTTGTGGCTCCTGACAGGAGTCCTGTAGGGGACTAGTTGTAGACATTCATTGCAGGCATTAGTTGCAGCTAATAGATTTGACCAAGGGTTTAAAGTATGTTTTAGGAATTATGCAGGTGATATGCTGGTGAATTAGAACTCTGGCTAAGAACATATGTCATCCTTCTCTTGTCTTATTCTCTAATTACTTTCTCAAATAAAAATTGTGTGACGGACCAGTGAGATGACTCAGTAAGTTGTCAACTTGGCCCAACTGGGAAATGGGAATCTCACTTGAGGAGTTGGCTCCAGCAAACTGGCCAGTGTGCCTGTCTTCAGAACATCTTCTTGATTGCTAGTTGATGAAGGAGGGCCTACTCCACTGTGGGTGTTGACATCCCAGGACATGTGGGCCTTGGCTTGGACAAACAGGATAGCCCAGCAAGCCAGTGGAAGCAAGCCAGGACCCATGGTTCATCCACATTCTAGGATTCAGTTCTTGCCTGCACATTCCTGCCTTAGCTTCACTCAGTGATTGACTGTAGCCTGTAGTCCATATAAACACTTTCCTGCCCAAGCTTCATTCGGTCATGGTGATATGTCATAGCAACAGAAAGCACAATGGGACAGTACTGAGAAGAACTGCTTGTCATGAGTCCTGTTTGCTGTTTGACTAAGGGTGCACTAAAGAGCCCAGCTATATACTTTCTCATATCTGCCTTTAGTGCAACCACAGAACATGTATTCAGGTTCCTAACAAGTTGTAGGAAGAAGTATTAATGACATGCCCAGTTACCTCAGGGGATAAAAGCATGTGCTATGCAACCCTGAGGATCTGAAATCTCCAGAACCATTGTTAAGCTAGACCAAGAGAACCGACTCCCACAAGGGGGTGCTGACTTCTACCAGAGCACAGTGGCACGTTCACACTCTCCATGCACAATACACACTAAACCAAGCCTTTACAAAGATGTGCGGTTAGTATTTGTCATCCCAAATGATGTACACCCATCTAGAGAATAGGTTCGGTTCTAAGTAGATAGCATCCATCTGATGACCATGAGATCATTGCTAGGATTCTTAGAGAGAAGAGGATGTTGTTGTTTTAAACTTGGGGTAGAGTTGTTCTCAACTGTCTGAGAAATCTACCTCACTCTTTATAGCTCTGGTGGGAAGGAACCTCTCCAGATCTCAGTTCTCAGGTACCAGGATAACTGTTGTGTCCAGCATTTCTAAGCACGCACATTCTACGCAAGTGAGTCTCAATGATTAAATTCAGGTTTAAAAAAAGGCCTCAAGAAACCTTTTTTTCTTTCTTCCTTATTTTCTGTATTCTGAAATAGCCTCTCACTATGCACTCCTTGCTAGCTTCAAACTCAGATCAGTCTGCCTCCAGCACCTAGGTTGGGAAACTCACAATTGCATGTAACTCCAGCTCTAGGGTATCCAGCATTCTGGCCTCCACAAGCATGTCAGACACATACCCACACATAGATACACATATGTAAACTTAAAATATGACATCTTTCTAAAAAGTACACCTCTATATAGTCCTTTCTAATCATGAACTCTTTATGTACCAAGGGTTGGTCTTGAACTTGAAATCCTCCTGCCTCTTCCTTTAGACTGCCAAGATTAAAGCCATGAACCCCCACTCCCAGCTACATTTGAAAATTTAAATGTACTAAGAAGTTATGTCCAATTAATAGCCACTTGCTAGGGGCTAAATTAGTTTTCCTCCAATGGTAAGTGATCCTCATAGCCAGTCTCAGCCCTGGGAAGGACTGATCACCAGAAAGAGCACAGACTCAGTGGGTGAGACTGTCTGATCAAAACCAAGTATTTAGTTTAATCAAAGTTGCTCCCGAATCATTGCTATTGCATAGTTTTTGAGTTGAACCAAGACGTCTTCCTGATTTCCAATACCAGGAGTTCTCTCAATGCATTCTTTTAAGTCCTACCAGAGTGATAATGGAGACTTCACAAATTCTGTACCTTAGGTTACCCTAAAAGCAAATTATTTCAAGTCTATAAAAAAACTTGAGATAACTGGAAGATTTCTAAGACTTTTTTTTTATTTATATACATTGGGTTTCCCTCCAGAAAGACTACCACAATGTCTTTGGAGGGCCCCAAGAAAACTAAAGGCTTTCCCCATAATGCGAATATTGTGGTGGTTTCTCTTCAATGTGAGCTCTTCCACATCTTCTCCATGATAAAAAAAAAGAAGGTGGAAGACTTCATCATATTGCTAGCAGCTTTTCTCCAAAGGGCTTTTCTCCAGTGTGTCTGCTTCTAGTTCTAAAAGTTACATCAATTAAACAAACAAACAAACAAACAATCAAACCAAAAACAAAGCTGCTTTCTATTAAGCTTTGTTCAACATTCGCACACGGCTAGCAGTCTGTTTCATGCCCATGTGGTTTGATTTCTCAGAGGTGACAAAGAGAATACATTCCAACATTACTTACAAGAATCCTTATGTGTTTCTGGGAATTAGTTCATGTCTTTGCCAATAAGATGACCCCAAGCAGCCTCTCCCGAGCACCTTACATTCACAGGGTCTTTCGCTGCTGTGGATTCTTTCACGTACTTGAGACTCGATCAAAAAAATCAATCAAAGGCTTTCCCACATTGCTTGCGTCCACAGGACTTTGCTGTAGTATGAGTTATTTTATGTTTCCGAAGAGAGCTGTCAGAACTGAAAGCTTGCCCACATTGCAAACACACATAGGGCTTCTCTCCAGAGCGATTCCTTTCATAGCTCTGTAGGGAGGAAGAAGCTAAATCCTTCCCACACTGCTCACAATTGTAGGGTTTGTCTCCAGTATGGATTCAATTGTGGAACTGAAAGGAACGGTGATTCTTTAAAGTGTTCCCACGCTGCTTGTGTACGTAGTCTCTCTATGCAGTGTGAAGTTGTTTTTATGTCTTTTATGGCTACCAAAATGAGCAAAGGTTTTCCCACAGTGCTTACACACATAGGGCTTCTCACCAGTGTGAATTCTTTCCTGTGCTCTCAGGGAACCAGAACATGTGAAACCTTTCCCACATTGATTACGAGCATAGGGATTCACACCACTGTGAGATATTTTATGTTTCTGAAATTGATTCCAAAATGAGAAGGCACTCCCACACTGCTTACCTACGTAACTTGTTTTTTTCCAGTATGAGTTTGTTCGTGTATATGAAGGTACTGAGAAGCAATGAAGGCTTTCCCACATTGCTTACACACATTGGGTTTCTCTCCAGTGTGACTTCTTCTATGAATCTGAAAGTAAGCAGAATAAAGAAAATCTCTCCCACACTGCTCACACAGATAGGGTTTCTCACCAGTATGAATTTTTGTGTGTTTTCGAGGTAAGCAGAACAAGAAAAAAATTTCCCACAGTGATTACAAAAAAAAAAAAGTCTTCTCACAATCTGGAGTCTTCTTATGTCTTCAGAGATTACCTAAGCGAACAAAGCCTTTCCCACACAGTTCACATACATAGGGCTCTTAACGCTGTGACTCTTCTCACGCCGTTGTAAAGGACTGGGAGGCATGAAGCCTTTCCCACACAGCTTTTGAAGGTAAGATTTTTTTTTTTTTGCAGAGTGATGTTCTTTATTTCCTTGACCAGATCGGAGTAAAAGGTCTTCACAGTCCTGATTTTTAGAAGGTTTCTTTTCATGTGAGCACTTTTATGCATCTGAAGGGACAGAGAATATGTGAAGCTGCTCCCAAACTCCTTATGGTTATACAACTAATAGTCACTGAATTTCTCCGCCAGGTGGCTGCTGCAAAACAAGAGAGCATGCCTGAGACAGTGGTTACGAACGACTGAACACAGGAATGAATGCTGGTCTCATTCTGGGAAACAGTTTGTAACGTGTTCAGACTGCATGCTTTCCAAGTCTCCTGAGGACAGCGAGAATAGAAAACAGTGCGATTCATGTATGGTGAGGTAAGTCTCTTTGAGAACACTAAACATTCACGTAGCATTTCAACACAGATTTCAATCCACAATCTTATGCATACTTGGATATGTAATGATATTGCCTTAGTTAGGGTTTTACTGCTGTGAACAGACACCATGACCACGGCAAGTCTTATAAGAAAACAACATTTAATTGGGGGCTGGCTTACAGTTTCAGAGGTTCAGTCCATTATCATCAAGGTGGGAGCATGGCAGCATCCAGGCAGGCATGGCACAGGCAGAGCTGAGAGTTCTATGTCTTCATCCAAAGGCTGCTAGTGGAAGACTGACTTCCAGGCAACTAGGGTGAGGATCTTATGCCCACACCCACAGTGGCACACTCATTCCAACCAGGTCACACCTATTCCAACAAGGCCACACCTCCAGATGGTGCCACTCCCTGGTCCAAGGATATACAAACCATCACAGATATCAACACAAATTAGGTCTTGTTTTTGTTTTCTTGTTACTGTTGTTTGTTTCTGGTTTTGTTTGTTTGTCTGTTTGAAACAGCATTTTACTGCATACCCCTGGCTGTCCTGAAAATTACTCTGTAGATCAGGCTGGCCTCTACTTCATAGAGATCCACCTGCTTCTGCCTGCTGAGTGCTGAGATTAAAGGTGTGTGCCACTACCACTACCACTGAGTCAATCTTCTGTTTGAATACATGCATATCCAGGAAGTAAATTGACAGTCCCAATTAGGACAGATAGGAATTTCTATTTTCTTATCATGATCAATCTGTCCCCATGACTTGTGGATAAATCAATATAACATTGAGTTTTGTAAATGTGTTCATGATTTACTGTGTTTGTGGGTGCACATGTGTGGCACGGTACATGGGAGGTACGCAGGACAACTTGCAGAAGTACTCTTTCCTTCCATGTCAGTGAAGCAGGCTTTTTTTTTTTTTTGAGAAGTGCTGGGATTACAGATATGTCCTGTTTTATGTGGATTTGGGGAACTGAACTCAGACCATTGTGATTACATGGCCAGCACTATGGCTGGCTGGGCAATCTTTTTACTTCCTTTGTTACCATTCTGAAATGATGAGATATGTCCTGAATAGTTTTCTGTTAAATAGACACAATGTGGAATAATCTGGGAAAAAAAAAACCACAGTCTCAGCTGAGAAAATGTGTCCATTAGATCATCTTTAGGCAAATCTGGGGGGGACATTTTTGTTATTAATCATCAATGTGAGAGGGACCAGCCACCTAGTGGGTAGTGTCACCTCTGGGCATCAGGTGGTCCTGATTATATAAGAAAGCTGGCTGAGCAAGCCTTGAAGAGCAAGTCAGTAAGCAATTTCCTCCATGGGTCTCAGTCCCAGTTCTCCGGGCTCTTGACTGCCTTCAATTCTTGCTTTGGCTTCCCTAAATGATGGACTGTGACCAGAATTTATAAACCAAATAAACCCTCCTCTCTGTCTACATAGGAGAAGGTTGAGCCTCAGTTAGAGTGGAAAACTGCATATTGGAGATACCCGTAGAGTGGGACGAGCATCCAGGACAGCAGCAGATGATGTGGTACTAGCCTGAGCACAGGAGACCATCTGTGCATGCTTCCAGGAGCAGAGCTGGGGAAGTGGAGCTGTCTAAGTAAGTCCTTGGGAGCCCAGGAGATGGTGGATCCAATGTGGGGCACTAAGCGAGGCATACTGCACGAGGTTGGGAGCCCAGGAGATGGTGGATCCAATGTGGGGCACTAAGCGAGGCATACTGCACGAGGTTGGGAGCCCAGGAGATGGTGGATCCAATGTGGGGCACTAAGCGAGGCATACTGCACGAGGTTGGTCCTGCTTTGCTTTGATTATGACTATGCCATGTTTTTCTTTTAGAGTAAGAAAGAATGTAATTTTTTTAAACTATTGTAGGGACCCACAAGTCAGAGGCTTTCAACTTTTTATAGGCACATTTGGTTTTGAAGGAGAACTATAAGTTCTTTTAAACTACTGAAATTTCTTAAATTGTGGCATAGATATTAACAAGACATCTTGGAGGCAGACAAATAGGAAAGGCTGTGGTTAATTAGTAATACGTTTATGTATCAAGTTGACAGTGTCAATTGTGCTGATTATTATTTCATCAGTGTGGCAAAGCCGAGAGTCTCATGGGGGAACTTCAACTGAGAAATTGCTCCCGCTGGATTGGCTTAGAGGAAGCTTTTGGAATTTTCTTAATGAAAGATTGATGTGGAAGCGCCCAGCCTATTGAGCTGTTCTGTGGATCCTGTTTATGTGGTTATGTAAGAAAGCAAACTGAGCCAGCCAGTAGAAGCAAGACAGTAAACGGCATTCCTCCGTGGCGTCTGCTTTCAGCTCAGGTCTACAGGTTCCTGTTTGAGTTTATGCACTGATTTCCCTTGGTCACGGACTGCTAACAACAAGGTGAAATCAACCCCTTCTACTTCACACTGCCTTGGCTCACAGTCTTGAGTACAGAAATACAAAACCAAACAAAGACATTCTGTATGGCATAAAGTTTCTATATGTGAACCATATAGAAACTGGAGCTTATAGAGGAGAAAGTGGGGAAGAGCCTTGAAGATATGGGAACAGGGGAAAAATTCCTGAACAGAACAGCAATGGCTTGTGCTATAAGATCAAGAATCGATAAGAGGGACCTCATAAAACTGCAAAGCTTCTGTAAGGCAAATACACTGTCAATAAGACAAAAAGGCAACCAACAGATTGAGAAAAGATCTTTACCAATCCTAAATCTGATAGAGGGCTAATAACAAATAACCCTATTAAAAATGGGGTACAGAGCTAAACAAAGAATTCTCCATTGAGGAACACTGAATGGCTGAGAAGCACCTAAAAAATGTTCAACATCCTTATTTATCATGGAAATGCAAATCAAAACAACCCTGAGATTGCACCTTACACCAGTCAGAATGGCTAAGGTCAAAACCTCAGGTGACAGCAGATGCTGGTGAGGAGGTAGAGAAAGAGGAAGACTCCTCCATTGCTGGTGGGATGCAAGCTTATACAACCACTCTGGAAATCAGTTTGGTGATTCCTCAGAAGATTGGACATAGTACTACTTGAGGACCCAGAAATACTACTCCTGGGCATATACCCATAAGATGTTCCAACATGTAATAAGGACACATGCTCCACTATGTTCATAGCAGCCTTATTTATTATAGCCAGAGGCTGGAAAGATCCTTCAACAGAGGAATGGATAAAAAAAAATGTGGTACATTTACCCAATGGAGTACTACTTACTCATCTATAAAAAACAATGAATTCATGAAATTCTTAAGATAGATCTGGAGGATGTCATACTGAGTGAGGTAACCCAAACACAAAAGGACTCCCATGATATGTACTCACTGATAAGTGGATATTAGCCCAGAAGCTCGGAATACCCAAAATACAATTTATAAACCACATGAAACTCAAGAAGGAGGAAGACCAATGTGTGGATACTTCCATCCTTCCCAGAAGGGGGAACAAACTACCCATGGAAGAAGTTACAGAGACAAAGTATGGAACAGAGACTGAAAGAAAGATCAGCCAGAGACTGCTCCACCTTGGGATCCATCCCATAAACCACCACCAAAACCAGACACTATTGTGGACGCCAACAAAAGCTTGCTGACAGGAGCCTGATATAGCTGTCTCCTAAGAGGCTCTGCCAGTGCCTAACAAATACAGAGGTGGATGCTCATGGTAATCCATTGGACAGAGCACAGAGTCCTCAATGAAGGAGCTAGAGAATGGACCCAAGGAGATAAAGGGGTTTACAGATCCATAGGAAGAAAAATAATATGAGCTAACCAGTACCCCCAGAGCTCCCAGGGACTAAACCACCAACCAAAGAGTACACATGGTGGTACTCATGGCTCCAGCTACATATGCAGCAGAGGATGCCCTAGTTGGTCATCAATAGGAGGAGAGGCCCTTGGTCCTATGAAGGCTTGATGCTCCAGTGTAGGGGAATACCAGGGCCAGGAAGTAGGAGTGGGCGGGTTGGTGAGCAGGGAGAGGGGGGAAAGAGGGGGTTTTCGGAGGGAGACCAGGAAAGGGGATAACATTTGAAATGTAAATAAAGAAAATATCTAATAAAAAAAGAATTATTTATTACCAAAAACATTAGGGAGCAGGGAAATTCATGGGGCAAATGATCCCACTGACATATTCACCCCAATTCCCTTCTCCCTATCCAAATTCATACATCAACACTATCTAGAAACACTTGGCCTTGATGGACTACAAAAGCCAATGCCCATGTTTACCTATAGAAGCCAGGTTCTTCAGGGTTTCCTGCATCACATCTTTGTACAGCGTCTTCTGGGATGAATCTAGCACAGCTCACTCCTCCTGCGTGAACTTCTCAGCCACATCCTCAAATCTCACTGACTCCTAAAAGCACACACATACATTTCCAGGAAAGTAAGCCTCTTGGTACCACAGACACACACAGAATTAATAAGAAGGTGACATAAGGTGACATGAAACTATGTTCCACAAGGGTTCAAATTCGTGGTCATCACAATCTACTGCTCATACAGACCAAGATTCCTCAAACAACAAATGCTAAAAGTAACTTGGAGCTTTCTGGGAAAGAAACATCAAAGTAGGATGAGCTCTTGTGCAGATGACTGTTCAGTTCCTCTTCCTGCACTGCATCTTTCTAACAACTGTCATCCCAAGTTCTATTGTCTACTACCCACCATGGATCAGTATCAGCTGTCCTTAGAACGTGCACGCTTAGAAATGCTGGACACAACAGTCATCCTGGTACTTGAGAACTGAGATCTGGAGAGGTTCCTTCCCACCAGAGCTATAAAGAGTGAGGTAGATTTCTCAGACAGTTGAGACAACTATACCCCAAGTTTAAAACAACAACATCCTCTTCTCCCTAAGAATCCTAGCAATGATCTCATGGTCATCAGATGGATGCTATCTGCTTAGAACCAAACCTATTCTCTAGATGGGTCTACATCATTTGGGATGACAGATACTACCTGCATAGCTTTGTAAAGGCTTGGTTTAGTGTGGAGTGTGCATGGAGTGAGCATGCCACTGTGCTCTGGTAGAAGTCAGTGCCCCCTTGTGGGAGTTGGTTCTCTTGGTCTAGCTTAACAATGGTTCTGGAGATTTCAGATCCTCAGGGTTGCATAGCACATGCTTTTATCCCCTGAGGTAACTTGGCATGTCTCTAGTTAATACTTCTTCCTACAACTTGTTAGGAACCTGAATACATGTTCTGTGGTTGCACTAAAGGCAGATATGAGAAAGTATATAGCTGGGCTCTTTAGTGCACCCTTAGTCAAACAGCAAACAGGACTCATGACAAGCAGTTCTTCTCAGTACTGTCCCATTGTGCTTTCTGTTGCTATGACATATCACCATGACCAAATGAAGCTTGGGCAGGAAAGTGTTTATATGGACTACAGGCTACAGTCAACCACTGAGTGAAGCTAAGGCAGGAATGTGCAGGCAAGAACTGAGTCCTAGAATGTGGATGAACCATGGGTCCTGGCTTGCTTCCACTGGCTTGCTGGGCTATCCTGTTTGTCCAAGCCAAGGCCCACATGTCCTGGGATGTCAACACCCACAGTGGAGTAGGCCCTCCTTCATCAACTAGCAATCAAGAAGATGTTCTGAAGACACGCACACTGGCCAGTTTGCTGGAGCCAACTCCTCAAGTGAGATTCCCATTTCCCAGTTGGGTCAAGTTGACAACTTACTGAGTCGTCTCACTGGTCCGTCACACAATTTGTATTTGAGATTTTAGCTGGATATGGAAGGAGACACATACTCTGGGAGTTCTAATTTACCACATGTCACCTCTGTCATTTCTTTTTAAAAAAATATATTTTAAAATAAATTTTACTAATTTAATAAAAAATAATTTTAAAAACATAATGTAATGTGACAGGGGTCTACGCTGCCTTAGGGGAATGGGTGGAGGTGGGACACAGTGCTGGATGGAAGCCAAAGGATGATGATCGCCTACCTCACTTCCTCTTAACTCTAACTCACTCTATAATTCTCTGTGCTTGAGTAAGTGCTGACCTCTGGTGCTTAACAGATGCTGTACGACAAGGGGGAAAATGTTCTTTCCGACAGTTTCTTTCTTTTTTCTTTTTAGATTTATTTATGTATTATATATAAGTACACTGTAACTATCTTCAGACACCCCAGAAGAGGGGTCAGCAACAAGTGTCAGGCTCCTTTCCTTGAGTTTTTGATCAGGAGAGTCCCAGAGGCACCCCCTCCTCCTAAAACCTTGACACTGGCTCTCAGCATTGCCCCTGGTTGCCCACTATGTTACTGCACAGGGAGAGAAGCCATCAACACACTTCACTACCTGTGAACCCTGAAAGCTACAGTAACAATCGCCCTGGAACATAAGTCCATTGTGCAATTGTATCAAGGTTAGAGGGGTAACAGATTGCATTCTAAGTGGATATGAGCTCTGCTTCACAAGAGGAAAAATATATCTGGTCTTGTAAGTATGACCCAGAGATGGCGAGGTCACAGGCCTCAGCAGAAACTCTACTATTATTTTACTAAATGGCAATATTTTTTTTAAAAAAACTATCTCTATACTCATAAGTACAGCTCTTATCCTCGTGAAAAGGTTTTCTGTGTACAGTGAACATGATGCAGGAACTTACAAGTTGTCAGTGAAGAAAGTAAGTGTGTATGTTGTGCTCAGACATGAATGGGGTATCTGTACCACAGCTTGCCCCTCACCGTCTTTCCCCAGGTTCAGGGAACCCTGAACAAGTGATAGCAGAATGACTCTAAAAGCCAGAGGTTGGTGTGACACAATGTCTACTGAACAGGACAGGACTGCATCTATTTATTTATTTATTTATTTATTTATTTATTTATTTATTTATTTAATGTATGTGAGTACACTGTTGCTGTCTTCAGACACACCAGAAGAGGGCATGAGAGCCCATTGCAGATGGTTGTGAACCACCATAAGGTTGCTGGGAATTGAACTCAGGACCTCTGGAAGAGCAGTCAGTGCTCTTAACCACTGAGACATCTCTCCAGCCCCCGGGACTACATTTATAACACCAGAACAATTGAATTTGTCTGCAGGACAGCTACTGTTCCAGCATGGATGGTGAAAGGCTAATAAGCCCCCATCATTATTTCAGGAGCTCTTGTCAGTTAATGGCTGCCAGGAGAAGGAGAATCAGTTTACTTTAAAAGTATGGCCATTGGTAGATCAACTGCGCTCTAGTGGATGGCCTTACAAACATGTATATAAGAGCAGCAATAGCTAAACAGCAGATTATCAAAGGAAAAAAGATTAGTGGGGGATAGAAGATGGAGAAGTTAGAGGAGTGGCAGGTGTATGAATGTGCTCATATCGTCTTACATGTATGGAGTTATGGCTGACATGTATGAAATCCTAAAAGCATAAGTAAAAATAGTAGCTTTATAAATAAATAAATCCAAAACGAACTGTTACTGCATGTTTTTAGACACCAGGGTAGCACCTGTGTTCTTGCCTGTAAGTTTTCTACTTTATTCCTATTAAAAATCAAATCCTCAACAGTGCAGAGTTCAGTTTAGGATTCATTAAGGTTATAAAAAACAATCAAATTAAGACTCAACACAAAAACTGACAAATCATACTTCTAAGTAAGAGTTATAAAAGCTCTCAAAGATATATATCTTTATTGAGCTGTATATGCATAAATACTATTTGCATGTGCTTGTGTCTTTATATTGTAAACCCAGTACCTAATTTGCTCGTAAGGTGAGTGAGTCCCACTGGAGAGAAGGCTCAACAGCAATTGCTGCTATTGCAGAGGACCTCAGTTCAAATCCCAGTGCCTATCTTGCCTATACTGCCTATAACTCAGTACCTCCAAAAAACACCAACACCTCTGGTCTTACATACACATTAAAAAACTAACAATTTTTATTTATATACATTGTTGTTTTGCCTGCATGTATGTCTGTATGAGGGTGTCAGATCCCCTGAAACTGAAGTATAGATACTTGTTAGCTGCCATGTGGGTGCTGGGAATTAAACCCGGATCCTCTGGAAGAGCAGCTATGGTTCTTAACCCCTGAGCCATCTCTCCAAATGAATACTTGATTTTTGACAAAGAATCCAAAACCATACAATGGAAAAACAAAAACATTTTCAACAAATGGTGCTGGTCAAACTGGATGCCTGAATATAGAAGAATAAAAATATATGCATAGCTATCACTCTGCACAAAATTCAAGTCCAAGTGGATCAAGACCTCAACATAAAACCAGAAACACTAAATCTAATAGCAGAGAAATTAAGGTACTGTGTTGAACACATTGGCACAGGAGACAAATTCCTGAACAGAACACCAATAGCTCCGGCACTAAGATAAACAATGAAGGGGACCTCATGAAACTGAAAAGCTTTGCAAGGCTAAGTATATCAAGAAGACAAAACAGCAGCCTAGAGAATGGAAAAAGGTCTTCACCAAGCACTGACACTCAATAAGGGAGAGGACTGCGGCTCTGCCGGAAGACCTGGGTGGTACCATCCAGCGGAGCCAGATGAGAAACAGTCTCAGCTGCCTTGAAAGGCCGCGTCCTTACTGTGGCCTCTGTGTGCAGCATCCTCCTCCTCCCAACATCCAAGCAGCGGGCCAAACGTGCTATTTCCAGCCACGGAGTGTTCTGTGTCCTTCTGCCGCTCCTGCTGTCAATGAAAATGACTTTGGTATCTAGGCCTGTGATCTAGGATCCTTAAGAACACAAACATGCCTAGTGTGTCTGTAGGGGTAGGAAGTGTGGGTAGGGGGCAAGTGAACTAACAGACTGTGATGGTTTATATATCCTTGGACCAGGGAGTGGCACCATCTGAAGGTGTGACCTTGTTGGAATAGGTGTGACCTGGTTGGAATGGGTGTGTCACTGTGGGTGTGGGTATAAGATCCTCACCCTAGTTGCCTGGAAGTCAGTCTTCCATTAGCAGCCTTTGGATGAAGACATAGAACTCTCGGCTCCTCCTGCGCCATGCCTGCCTGGATACTGCCATTCTCCCACCTTGAAGATAATGGACTGAACCTCTGAACCTGTAAGCCAGCCCCAATTAAATGTTGTTTTTTATAAGACTTGCCTTGGTCATGGTATCTGTTCACAGCAGTAAAACCCTAACTAAGACACAGACCCAGGTCTGGCAGCTTCTTCCTACACCTAAGAAGCACACTCCTCCTTGACCAGTTCATGCACTCAAATATATTCTGGTAGGCCAGCAAGCCCTTTGCCTGGAGCTCTGGAGACAGGAGACACAAGTTTTAATTCGTTCTGGCGTCATTGGGCTTGTAACAGTGCACCGTGGGCAACTCCTATTTTTTCCTCCTCAGTGGGATCACAACAAGAGTTTAGAGAATTCCAGACTCAGTAGCCATGGTGACAACTCAAAGGGCTACCTTGAACAGGCCTGTACTGCGGGATAAGGTGGGAGGGCCTCATTAAAGGAAACCCCATCTGCTCTCCCCACCCACCCCAACCCCCCTCCTACTCTCCCCACCTCCATATCCTCGCATCTCACCACCCCATATCCAGCCTGCCCAAGACTTCAGGAAACCGGCTGACCTCCACCAGTAGAATAAACAAAAACAGGCAATCTGATTTACTTTTTATCCTGAAGTTTCAAAACAAAAAAACAAAAACAAAAACCATTTTATTCTGAAAACCAGTTTCTGGGCCTGTTAAAGCCAGAACCTGCCACTCTCTGCTCTCCACTGCAAAAACAGATGTTCAGTCTCTAAGTGATATGTTCAGATTTGGAGGCCTTTGTCTCTCTGACCAATAAAAGTCTGCCCTCTCTGTCTTGATCAAACTAAGTATTCTTTCATTTTCCTTTGCTGACCTTTTTCTTTTTACACTGGTGTTTTCTCAACTCAGAATTTAAAATGAGGCAGGTGCCCAAGGCTTTCTCAATCTCATATTCAACCAATAACATAAAGACACACAAACAACCAGGAGATGGTGGCTCATGCCTTTAATCTCAGCAGAGGCAGGCAGATCTCTGTAAGTTCAAGGCCAGCCTAGTCTAGAGAGTTTCAGAGCATCCAGAGAAACCCTGTCACAAAAATCCAAAACAAGAATAAAAACACACATATATATACATACACAAACAAACAATGACAAATATTCAAGTCATGGAGAAAGTAGTGGGATTTATAGTGGCTCAAAATAATAGCAAAGCTATCCACACATAAAAGACCCTCAGTGGTGTTACAGGCTTTTTTCCCAAGCACTTGTCAGGAAGATGCAGAGTGAATTCTGTGAGTTCAAGATCAACTTTATCTACAAGTGGGCCAGCCAGAGATACATAGTGAGACCTTATGTTAAAAAATTACAATTACAACAAAATAGACCCTGACTGCTCAGCTTGAACCCATAATTTATGATGTTATAATAGGGCCCCAGACCTTATTTGGCCCCCATACCTAGCACAACTGACTCCAGGATGGAAGTACCACTCACAGTGTAAAACTCAGCATGTAGAGAGTATAGTCTATCAAAAAACAAGACCTAATCCTTGAAAGTCTATAGTTCTGGGAAAGTCTCTAAATGTACCAACCTTACTTTTTAACTTCCTTGGTTCAACTTTTGGCTAACTGTTCATGCTAATGGAAGTATGTTAACAGGACATTTTTTTCTAATGTAATGTATTTATTATTTGGGAATTTCTCATCATATACCCTGATCACACTGCCTAGTCCTCAAGTTCCCCACCCCAGCCCTTGTGATCTCCCCCCACAAAAAAAGAAGCAGAAGAAGAAAAGGAGGAGAAGGAAGAGGAGAAAGAAGAGTAGGAGGAAGAGGAAGAAACCAAGTCCAATTTGGGCTACCCATATACTCACTGGAGCAGGAAAAACCTAGGATATGTTTTTTTGTGCCTAAAATCTCACCTGGAAAAGGTTCAGAACTGTACTGGGATCCCAAATACCCAGTGTAGTTGCTAGCCTGCTAATAAAGATTTTTTTTATTAGCTAAAACCCATGTCTGAGCAGGCTTCTCTGGTGGATACCCTGAAACAATGTCTCCTACAAACATTTACAACTGACCTTCTAGTGAATGACATTCAGCACCTGACCCTAAATGAAAGTATGGGAGTTAGTCCTGCAGGTTCCTCCTCAGGGTTCTGGTTTCTTCCTTCTGCAACCATCTCTCTGCTACCCAGTTTTAGGAAAAGAGCCCTTGCCATCATGGAAGGAAGTCCTGTGGTTCAGAATTCATCCTCTTCCCTGGGGCGAGTCTGGGGATGCACTTGGAACAGCAAGGAGCCACCTTAGCTTTACTCTTTTATAAGGGTCTTCTAAGATTCTGCTGACTACACCAACTGTTACAAGCAAGCAGGTAGATACATCTAATTAGTGTAACAAAAGTTATATTTCATTATGCTGAGAATCATCATGCAATGTTCACACTCTAAATTTCTAACTACAGTCCTAAGCCTATCTCCCCAAGGCTGCTCACTTGTGAGACGTAGCTTAGCTGCAGGTCAGGTCTTAAGGGAGACTCTCTAACCACAGAGGAGATCCAGGTAGTGTCTCTCCAGATATGCAAATCAGAACATTGCTCTCCATCTCTGCTTATGGACTGTCCAGTGGGTATCATGGGATTCTAAGACTGTGTCTGGTTATCTTGAGTGAGTGATATCACTGAGTTCTCAGGTTCAGCCTTGGGTGTAGTGGGGATCCTGACATGTCTAGATTTTACATGTCTAAATGAGCATCTTTTTTTCACTATGTTCAGTACAAAAAAACCAAAACAAAACGAATGAAAAAAAGAAGGAAAAAGTCAGCAGAAAAAAAAAGAAAATATAGACTCAGTTCAACCTCAAAACAAAGAGAGCAGACTTCTGAGTGTGAGAGGGTGCTGTTGTGTGGCAGCCACCAGAGAAGTTCTAGGCCATGGATTTAAGCCAATAGAAAGTCGTTTTTATCTCGACAGCAATTCTGCTGGCTGTTTGGGATCTCTGGGAAAGCTTGTTCTAGGTTGACATTGGTTAACAAGAACAGTTGCAGAAGCAGAACTCAAAAAGCCTGAAAGCAAGGTTAGTACATTGACAGACTTTGATGTTTTGGGTCGTGGTCTTCGTTTGGGCAGGTGGTGCACAGGCTGAGTTTTACAACCTAAATGACACTTGCATCACAAAATCAGTTGTGCTTAGGTCTGAGGCCAACTAAGGTATGGGGCCCTGTTATAAATGGCACACTCAAACCCTGGGACTCAGTATCCCAGCTTCCTAAAGAATGAGCCTTGCGGGGTCTGAGAATCAGTGTTTGTGGTGGAGAGTAGGGAGGGAGGAAGCCTGGCTTCACCAGACACAGAAAAAAATTGATTTTTTTTTTAACTTCTGGGTGAGAGATAAGCCAGATTTTTGAGGGGTGGGGCACAGAGTGCAAGCTCTAGACTCCTGGCCACATAATGGGAACTGGCTGCTTTCTGGAAATTCTGTGGGTAACAATTCTTGAAGCCTTGGATTAGTCAAATGGTTCTGGTTTGTGGGGCAGAGATTTCCTTTAAACATTCTCATCTAAACTTGGGGATACAGAAACTTTCTCCACAAGACCCACACTGTTGCAGGCTTTCTCTAAGCCTGACCTTCACATAAACTGAGCATTTAAAACACCTCTACCTCAATAGTTACCATTTCAGCCACATCTGCACCCTGGTTCCCTATGTTCCTACTCCCTACACCCCCCACTTGAAAAGAGACAAAAAAAAATTCAAAAAACAAAATGTCAAAACCAAGAAGAAAAATTTCCCTCTTAATAGCAGTTACACCCTGTCTTAGGGTTCTATTGCTGTAAAGAGACACCAGGGACTTGGGCAATTCTTATAAAAGAAAACATTTAATTGGGTCTGGCTTACAGGTTCAGAGATCGTGGTGGTTTGAGTAGGTTTGTGTGTGGCAATGGGCTATGCACAGACAGGCTGGTCTCCAGTCGAGCTGAGGTTGTGAACCCCGGAGAAACCCAGTGGTGATAATTCACTTACGTGGAATGGAAGGAGTTCCCTCATGTCTCATGGAACCCTGGCTCCTGTTACTGCCCCCACAGCCCCCACAAGAGAAGCATGTGGCTAGCAGTCACATAGGCAATGTCCCAAGCTTCTGACCTTCAGGTTAGACTCCTCCCAGTTACTTAGGAACACCAAGCTAACAGCCCACCATAAGAGGGGTTGCTTGGCCCCACCTTGCTCTCTCCCTCTTACTCTCTCTCTCTTCGCTCTCTCTCTCTCTTTCTCTCTCTCTCTCTAACCTCTTACTCTAGCCTTTCTCTCTCTCTCTCTCTCTCTCTCTCTCTCTCTCTCTCTCTCTCTCTCTCTCTCTCTCTCTCCTTTTCCCCTTTCTCTCCTCTTGGCTATGGCCGGTCTCCCTCTCTCTTTTACCTTCTCTCTTTCCCCCTGCCTTTCTATAATAAAGCTCTAAAACCATAGACTATCTCTGCTCATCAAGGCCTGCTGTGCTTGGATGATGGGATAGGCTTTCTTCTAATGAGCGGTGTCTAATCTCCCGTCAGAAGGCCTTCCTGTGCTCCAGCCATAGACTGGACTAAAGACTCTCGCCTACATGGGAACCTCTCTCCCTCTGCCCTCCCTCCCATAACTCTGGGGCCGAGGGTGTCTCCCTGGGGCCCCTGGTATCGGGGGCTGCCCCTTGTCCATCCCCCATCAAGTGATGTCAGTGGCTTAGATGCCCACCCGGAAAGCATCTGGCAGCCCTCCCACATCTGCCTGCCCAGAGCACAGGAGGAACTCTGGCTGGACGTGGACTATCTCCCTCCACCTTTTCCTCTACACCCCAATAGCCCCACAGGTTTGGCCCCCACGTGTTTAAATGCTTGGTCTATATGGAGTGGCACTATTAGGATGTGCAGCCTTTTTGAAGTACCAGTGGCCTTGATGGAGGGAATTTGTCACTGTGTAGGTCTGCTTTAAGGTCTGCTATGCTCAAGCTCCACTCAGTGTGGAACCAGAGCCTACTCCTGGCTGCCTATAGAAGAGAGTCTTTTCCATGCTGCCTTTGGATCAAGGTGTAGAACTCTCAGGTCCTCCAGCACCATGTCTTCCTGCACGTTGCCATGATTCCTGCTATGGTAATGGACTGGGCATCTGAACCAGCAATACAAACCTAATTAAGACAGAGATTTAGTCTATTACATCAAGGTAGGAATCATGGTAGAACACAGGCAAACATGGTGCTGGAGAAGTAGTTGAGTTATACATCTGGATGTCCAGGCACCAGGAAGAGAAACTGACATTAGACCTGGCTTTAGGTTCTGAAAACCACCCTCAGTAAAATACAGAAGTACCTTCAATAATGCCACTCCCTATGCATCTATGGAGGCCATTTCCATTGAAACCACCAGAGGCCCTAAGGGCTGGGGGGCTGATCTAGTTGTTTTGTGATATCTCATATAAGCAATTAGTGCCTAACTGCTAAGGCTCTCTCCTCAGTTCAAATATCTCATGAGAGACAAGTGACATTGTAAAATCTATTACCTCAGGAAAGTAAGCCCCTTCCCTTTGCTCTAGACAAGCAATCCTCCACTTATGTGGTCCATGAAGCAAGCCTGGGGAACTCCTCCCACCTCCTGTAAAAGATTCATTTCCTGTCATTGACAGAATTTTCCCTTTTTTCTCTGAGCATTTGCTTACATTGTTTTGTTCACTGTTTTACTGTCTAGAGATCTTGATTTTGTTAGTCTTCTCTTTCATTAAAAAAATAGAAGGTAGGAAAAATCTTGAGTGTGTCAGGTACCAGCAGGGAAATTCCTGAGAACAGCATCCAGGAGCAGACTCAGTGAGTTAAGAAAGGCTTTGACTAGGGGCGACTGCCAAGTGTGCTGGACCACAGTTGCTGGTTCATGTGTGATGTCTGCTGAGAAGACTGGCCCGAAGCTGCTGGTTCATAGTTGGTGTTTGCTACTGTATGGAATTGCTGTTATCCATCTCAGTGCTTCCCTTGAGCCCTGCATGTGAGAACTTTCAATTATGTCTCTCAGGCCCACTACAGACAAAAACTTTGTATACCAAACTAGAGATTCTGAAATCTTAAAAAATACAAATATATTACTTACTTATTGGGGGGGGAGGCATTGTGTGTGTGTGTGTGCACAGCGGGTCAGAGGTCAGAGGAAAACTTGTAGGATTGTTTCTCTTTCCATCTTGTGGGTCCCAGAGATTAAATTCAGGTCATCAGTCTCGGTGGCAAGCACCATTGTCACGAGTAAGCTACGTCACCAACCCCCAAACTAGAAATTCTAGAATCTCACTTGCCCCAAATCCCAACTGCTACTCTCTGGCTTTCTGCTTAGGGATTTGTTCTTCAGGTCTTACCCATCTAGTCTTGACTCACCTCTATAATACTCTTGCTTTCTCTCTTTGCCTCTCTTCCTGAGGATATGAGGATTAGACATGGATTGTCTCCACGTAATCTTTTCTTTCCCCTTTTCTTGTTCATTATTCTCCTGTAGCAGATTGGGGTGAAAAGAAGTAGCTGAGCTCAGTGTCCCTGGTGTCAGTGTCAGAAGAGTAGACGTCAAGGAGGACAATAAAACAGAAATGTTCCCCCATTTGGGCTACATTCAACAGACAGCAATTTTTTAAAATGTCACATATGTGGTAGAGACAGATGCTGGGTAAAATATCTCTAAAGAGTCATGAGAGGGACAGCCCAGTGGTTAAAGAGTGCATACTGCTCTTCTAGAGGACTAGAGTCCCCAGCAACTACATCAGGAGGCTCACAATAGTCTGAGCTTCCAGCTCTGGGGGCTCCAATACTTCTGACATCTGTGGGTACCTACCTATACATGCATATATTCAGAGACATACACAAATATACACGTAATTTAAAACAAAATAAATTTATTTAAAGAGTTGTGCGTTGGTGACTTGTGCTAGTGAGCACATACTTCTCAGAGTTCAGTAGCCCAACTTGTAGGAGTGTCTTTGTGTTTGTAAACTATCTCTGCTTTTATTACTATGTACCATTGGTGCAATTCCATTTTTAAGTTTTTATTACCTTTATTTGCTTAGCAGCAGAGTGTGTGCCACCGTGAACATGTGGAGGTTAAAGAACAACTCTTAGGGGTAGGTTCCCTTCATTCTACCATGAGAGTCCCGGGCACCTAACTCAGGATATCACAGTTGACAGCAATCACCTTCAACCTCAAGTCATCTTACAGACCCCATGGTGCAACACTCTGTTCTAGGACACAACCTGAAAATTTCAGGGGTAGTATTCAAGCTCAGATCTGTGCCTATGCACCAGGACTCTTTCTTCATACCTGTCTGTATCTTTCCCAAGGAAAAAAAAAAAGATCCAATTTTAAATTAAAGGAAAAAGGGTGAGAAATAGACAAAACAGCCTTAGTCTGTTTCCAAGGAATTGGGATAAAAACCAGAAGGCATCTGGAGCCTTGTCCTATCCTAACATGAATGGCTGCCTCAAATACTCACCCAAGTACCAAAATGAAGTAATTGGAGCATATATGCCACCCACTTTCTGAGTCCTCACCTCAGGATGCAACATTTCTGTTTGGGTAAAGGTGACACAAGGGTGCAAATACTTTTTAAAAATACTTATTGGAGAGGGTCATGGATTTGTAGCATGGTAACCATGTGGAGTTCAAAGGACAACTTGCTGGTCTCCATAGCTAGTTCTGAGCCTGCCAAGGCTCATAGTGAGACACTGTCTGAAAAAAACAGAACAACATCTTCTGAACTCCAGGGGCCAAAAGACCTGGACTGCTCTCAACTCTGGTCAGAAAAACTTTTTGCTGTGAACAGTCAGTCAATAGAGAGTTGTGTAACTGGTCGAAATACTGTAACTGAGTGTTCATTTCCAAATGGGACATCTGTACTAACATTCCCAACACTAAGGAACATTGAGGAAGAAACAGAAAAAGGATTTAAAAGCTGAAAGAGGGAAAGATTGCTGTGAAATGCTGTCTTCTAGACATGGCATGGCTACAGCTACCATCAGCTCTCAGCAATTTTGATTAGCTGCAGCATTGATTACCTGCACAAGACCAGAACAAGATCAAGCCATCAAGATTCCTAGTGTATATGGGTTGACGAACTCCAAACCCCATCCTTTTTTGTGGAGATATTAGCAGTGGATAGTTGTAGGATCTAGAGACATGGGTATAAATATAACCCAACAGGCAGTGGGTGGTGCTGTGTGGCATTGGTTCACCTTGCTACTCTTTGCTGGTCTTCATTGGGTAGCTACTGCTGCTGATTAGCCTGAACTGAACTGGACTGCTGCTATCCTGACAATAAGACTGTAATTTCCCCCAAAGAACAATTTCTAAACAGGCCACGTCTTTCTCTGCCCTATTAACCTTTCTTTTCAACTACCTCCAGTAGGTGGTGGGCTAGAAGGCAGGTTAAAGTTTTTAAAAACCCTTGTTAAAGTAGGTTTTGAAAGCTGTAAGCTTACAGGTGGTCATTTTGCAGTTTTAAGGTGTTATTCTACTTCATATCCTCTGCTTGATGCATACTTTTCAGAGTAAGAAATAGAGATAAAAATGGAGAGAAGCACTGTTAAGAGCTGGTTGGTGCTGACACACTCTTTCAATCCCAGCAGAGGCAGGCAAAGTTTGAGGCCAGCCTGCGCTACAGAGCTAGTTGCAGGACAGCCAGGGGTACACAGAAAAAAACCTGTCTTAAAAAGCAAAACTAGGGCTGGAGAGATGGCTCAGCAGTTAAGAGCACTGACTGCTCTTCCAAAGGTCCTGAGTTCAATTCCCAGCAACCACTTGGTGGCTCACAACCATCTGTAATGGGATCCGATGTCCTCTTCTGGTGTGTCTGAAAACAGCTACAGTATACTCACATACATAAAATAAATAAATAATTATTCTTTAAAAAGCTAAACAAACAAACAAACAAATAAGCTACAGGGAGTGGCTATACAGGCACACTTTTCACTGACATTCAAGAGTAAGAGAAGGAAGACTGTCCATTCCAGGTCAACCTGCGATCTATGGAAAAATCCTTTTTCCGAGAAACAAACGCAAAAACAAATACTTGAGATCTTTCAACAGTTATGTATATATATATATATATATATATGAATGAATGTATATTGCATGTGTGGGGGAGTGCATTGACTCTCTTAACACTAGAGTCATAAGCAGATGTGAGCTGCCTGATGTGTGTGCCGGAAGAAGAATTCGGAGCACTTGCTCTGGAAGGACAGCAAGTGCTCATCACTGATTCATCTTTACAGACCACAGGAATTCTGAATAAACACAAAATATTGGTAATATTGCATTTGGAATATGCATTTTCTGAGACATTCTACCAAAAATCAATCTGTGTCTAGGCCTTCATATTACTGACATTCAATAGATTAGACCTGAAGAATTTTCAAAGGACTTTCATTCTATTTAGTGCTTTTCTAGTCTTTCAGTGTTTCTATCTGGTGTGTGCTTGGAAGCCTGAACATCTTTTTAATCGAATCAGAAATTCATACCACCTTTTTCCTTTATCTGCTAACTGAACCAAGAGGTAGTTCTCCCTATAGGGGAGAAAGTTTCTTTTCAAAATGATTAAAAGTTTTAAATTTTATTTTATTCAGTTTGGTCTGCATGTATGTATGCTATGAACATAGTGGAGCATATGTCCTTATTGGAACATCTTCTGGGTATATGCCCAGGAGAGAGGTATTGCTGGATCTTCTGGTAGTATTATGTCCAATTTTCTGAGGAACCACCAAACTGATTTCCAAAGTGGTTGTACAAGCTTGCAATCCCACCAGCAGTGGAGGAGTCTTCCTCTTTCTCCATGTCCTTGCCACCATCTGCTGTCACCTGAGGTTTTGATCTTAGCCATTCTGACTGGTGTGAGGTGGAATCTCAGGGTTGTTTTGATTTGCATTTTCCTGATAATTAAGGATGTTGAACTTTTTTTTTTTTTTGTGCTTCTCAGACATTCGGTATTCCTCAGTAGAGAGTTCTTTGTTTAGCTCTGTACCCCATTTTTAATAGGGTTATTTGGTTTTCTGGAGTCCAACTTCTTGAGTTGGACTATATTGGCTATTAGCCCCCTATCAGATTGAGGATTGGTAAAGATCTTTTCCCAATCTGTTGGTTGCTGTTTGTCTTATTGACAGTTCCCTTTGCCTTACAGAAGCTTTGCAATTTTATGAGGTCCAATTTGTCTATTCTTGATCTTACAGCACAAGCCATTGCTGTTCTGTTCAGAAAATTTCCCCCTGTGCCCATATCTTCGAGGCTCTCCCCCACTTTCTCCTCTATAAGTTTCAGTGTATCTGGTTCTATGTGGAGTTCCTTGATCCACTTAGACTTGAGCTTTGTACAAGGAGATAAGAATGGATCAATTCCCAGTTTTCTACGTGCTAATTGCCAGTTGAGGCCGCACCATTTGTTGAAAATGCTGTCTTCTTTCCACTGGATACTGTTAGCTCCTTTGTCAAAGATCAAGTGACCATAGGTGTGTGGGTTCATTTCTGGGTCTTCAATTCTATTCCATTGATTTACCTGTCTGTCACTGTACCAGTATCATGCAGTTTTTATCACAATTTCCCTGTAGTATTATAGCTTGAGGTCAGGGATGTGATTCCTCTGAGGTTCTTTTCTTGTTGAGAACAGTTTTTGCTATCCTAGGTTTTTTTGTTATTCCAGATGAATTGCAAATTGCCAATTGCCCTTTCTAACTCTGTGAAGAATTGAGTTGGGATTTTGATGGGGATTGCATTGAATCTGTAGATTGCTTTTGGCAAGATAGCCATTTTTACTGTATTAATCCTGCCAATCCATGAGCATGGGAGATTTTTCCATCTTCTGAGATCTTTTTTGATTTCTTTCTTCAGAGACTTGAAGTTCTTATCATACAGATATTTCACTTCCTTAGTTAGAGTCACACCAAAGTGTTTTATATTATTTGTGACTATTTTGAAGGGTATTGTTTCCCTAATCTCTTTCTCAGCCTGTTTATCCTTTGTATAGCGAAAGGCCACTGAGGCTGGGCAGTGGTGGCGCATGCCTTTAATCCCAGCACTTGGGAGGCAGAGGCAGGCGGATTTCTGAGTTCGAGGCCAGCCTGGTCTACAGAGTGACTTCCAGGACAGCCAGGTCTACACAGAGAAACCCTGTCTCGAAAAAAGGAGAAAAAAAAACCCAAAACAAGAGAAAGGCCACTGATTTGTTTGAGTTAATTTTGTATCCACCTACTTCACTGAAGTTGTTTATCAGGTTTTGGAGTTCTCTGGTGGAATTTTTGGGGTCATTTATATATACTATCATATCACCTGCAAATAGTGATATTTTGACTTCTTCCTTTCCAAGTTGTATTCCTTTGATCTCCTTTTGTTGTCTAATTGCTCTGGCTAGTACTTCAAGTACTATATTGAATAGGTAGGGAGAGAGTGGGTAGCCTTGTCTAGTCCCTGATTTTAGTGGGATGTAGCAGACATGTCTATGTCACATTTAAATATACATTTAGTACCCAATTCTGTGCACAAGTTTGGTAGGCAATACTAATTATCAAAGTAATTTTGAATTTTGAACTACTTTTATGGCCCCAAAGAGATAACTTAATATTTAATAATCATAAAAAATCTCATTTTATCTGCTATATATCTTATATGCAGAGCTTATAGATAAGTCACTATTTCAATTTTAATATTGTTCGTGGAACATAATTAGTATATATAAAAGATGAATAAAATATCGTTTTTTGCCATTATGATGTTACACTTGTTTCCGTTACCAGAATATCTGGAATATTTTAAGACTGCCAATGCTGCCTGGTGGTGGTGAAATATGCCATTCATTCCAGCACTTGGTAGGCAGAGGCAGAGGCAGAGGCAGAGGCAGAGGCAGAGGCAGAGGCAGAGGCAGAGGCAGAGGCAGAGGCAGAGGCAGAGGCAGAGGCAGAGGCAGAGGCAGAGGCAGAGGCAGAGGCAGAGGCAGAGGCAGAGGCAGAGGCAGAGGCAGAGGCAGAGGCAGAGGCAGAGGCAGAGGCAGAGGTCAGATCTTTGAGTTCAAAGCCAGCCTGGTCTACAGAGCAAGTTCCAGAACATGCAGAGCTACACAGAGAAACCCTGTTTGAAACAAAACAGGCTTCCAGAAGCTGAACATGCTTTCAGTCTTAGAGAGGACTTCCTGAGTTTTAAGCTGTGCGTATGTATTTTTATCTTTTACTTCTCTGTAAAATATCTAATTGCACAAGAAACTTAAGGAACATGGTACATGGCTATCTCTCTGAATACAAATTATCTTAGTTTTCTCTGGAGATTTTCTTTTCTCTCTTTCTTTCTTTTAATTGTTGTTGTTGCTGGCTTTTGGTTTTTGTGAGACAGGATCTCATTACATAGTCCTGGCTGTCCTGGAACTCACTATGTAGACCAGGTTAACCTCAAACACACAGATATCTGACTTCCTCTTCTCCCAAGCTCTTAGCTCTCCCAATACAGCAGTCAACAAGTAGGGTCACTTATTCTCCTATCCTTGGGATTGTGTCTCCTGCACCTTGGCCACAGCATGTGCCACCACACCTAGCTTCTCTGGGGATTTTCAATGTTTTGGCACTCCAGTTTGTTTTCTAAAATTGGACCCAGAAAAGTAATTTTGAATTATCACATTCCAGTACTAATCTTAATGTATTTTAGCAAAATTTGAGGGATATAGTAATCCCATCTCACATATTTACCTAAATGTCTCTTTACTCATTAAGGGAATGTTGACATGTTTACCTATAGGGTCCAGATTCCTCAAGGTTTCCTGTATCACATCTTCGCAGAAGTTCTTCTGGGATGGATTTGGCAGAGCCCACTCCTCCAGGGTGAACTTCACAGCCACATCTTCAAAGCTCCTAAAGGAACCCACATGACTTGGATAGAATTTTGACTCCACTTGTTTGAGTTCCTAGTGTGCCAAAAGAGCCTTCACTTCAGATACCAGCAGAGTGAATATCTGTTTCTGTTCAAGCTATTGACCCATCAAAGATTTGTAATGTGTAAGCGTAAGAGGCCACTTCAAGATGAGTCAGTGACAAATTGACAAACTTGAGATCGTTTGCTTCTGGTCTTTAGTTTCTGTGAAGTTCTACATAGATGACTTTGTTCTTCCCATCATTTCCATTGATAAGGTTCCCCTTGATGAAGCATTTCATAATTCATTTCAACTGGAAACTTCTATTTTCAACATTCCCAGGGTCTTCATCAAATGTGTATTTACACTGTGTGTCAAGGGAAGGCTTTTGTGTATCTCTTCTAGTTTGGGTTTCTGTCCACACTGTATTCTTTTATATCTGTGAATTCAATTCAAAGACAACTAGAAGTATTTCCCCAAACTTTTTTTTATAACGATATATGTTATTTTTGCTAGAAAGGTCATGTGACCTTTGTTTTATATTTAGGATTATTCTTCAGTGTTGAGTTCTTTCAAGTTTGTCAAAAGAATGGAATTGCCTGAAGACCTCCCATACTTCTACATACATAGAGATTCTAGCCAGTATGAATTCTGTGATATTGTAGACAGGAACTATTGTAAGCAATTCCACATACAGGAGGAAAGAGAGATGTCTCTAAAGAGTTCTCTGACCCATACAGCCCCTATCCCCTACACAGACACATCTTAATGAATGCATAATAGATTTTAAAATATTTTAAATGGCTTCCTTTTCCCACTTACACCCAGCAATATACAAGCTGCTGAGCTGCCCTGCCTCTCTGAGTCCCTGGCTATTTCTCAATGTGTTTTATAGGGAGCTCACGTGCTCAGATTCCAAAGTCCATTCTGGCGAATAAGTAAGGAACTGCTCTATTGACCACACTAATGAAATACTAAATAAGACTCACAATTCACTATGCTGATGGAAAACATGACAGTATTCACTGGACAATGTGAAAGGACAATGGAATAAGTAGAAAGATGTTGTTTTAAAAAAAACTTTTTATTGATTCTTTGTGAATTTCATATCATGCACCCAAGATCCACTCATCTCTCCGCCCCTTTGTATCAGCCCTCCACACTTGCAACCTCCCCCAAAATAAAATAAAATAAAATAAAATAAAATAAAATAAAATAAAATAAAATAAAATAAAATCATCATCATCATCATCTTGTGGAAGCTGTAGTATGTCACACAGCTTCCCTCTGTCCACATATCTTTATTTACAAATGTTCATTGCAGTGTGTCTGGTTCAAGGTCTCCAGGTTTTGCTATGTTATCAATACTGGATCCCACTGGAACTGTTCTCAGATATACTGTTGTTGCCCTATGTCATAGCGATCCCACAGCTTTGGATCTGCAAGACTGACTGTTTCATGAGCTCCAGCAGATCATAGATGGGGTAGATCCTGGGATAGGCCAACTCAAAACCCTGAATCTAGGCCTGGGAGGTAGCTGAGTTGGTCAGCTCTCCAACTGTCCTTCAGCAGCACCACCAAGGCAAGCTCTCCAGCAGTGCTGTGGCTATCTCACCCAATGTAGCAAGGGGTAAGGTCAGCTCTCATCCTTCATGTCCTCTGGGTTGGCTCTCGAGAGGCACAGGGCTCAGTCTGCCAAATGCTGTGGCTGGCGAGGAGCAGTGGCAGCTCTCCCTTTTTCATGACCCTGGGGTCAGCTCTCCCATCTGCCACAGGTGGTGATGGGTGGGGGTTAGAAACCTTGTTTTAATGATAGGACAGGAATCATACAAAGATTGTATCCTAATTTAAAGGCACCTTTAGAGACCTGTTTCCTTGGTCAGTTCATGCTATGTGTCTGCCTTTAGTCAAGATGGTGGCGAAGCCTGATGACCTCCATCGTCCCCGATCCTAGCAAGCATGGCTGTTTATATCCCAGAATGGAACTATACCACATTGTTTCTTTAAAATTATCTAAGCACGGACTTTTAATTACCAACCTCAAGCTACAAGTTTAAAGTTAACCTTTTGTTACAGATATTATAGGGTTTTAACCACATCTAATAACTTATAAGCCAACAATCCCTTTAATTTCTGATCCTAGACCTAGACTTTAAATCTGAAACTTGTCTACTTTACTCGCACTTCCCAAGGAAACCCACACTTCCATCAAACATGTTAGTAAGCCTTTTTCCCTGTTCATGCCTAGCCCAGCATACCTCTATCCCAGGAAAGAAGTGAGGGAAACCAGAAAGGAAAACAAAAATGTCTTTCTGGGACCTCCACATTGTTATGAAATAGAATGTGGCACAGGAGTACCTGATGGAGCCCATGCCAAGGTGTGCCCCTGAGTGATTATTCCATGCAACAATTTGGTATAAGGGAGGGTTACTGGGACCAGGAGAGAGGAGTCAGGACCTGGGAAAGGGTTGAGGCAGACAAGTGAACATGGAGACAGGCAAACAGATGGGAGCAGAGCGATGAAGAGCAGAGAAGCAGCATGGTGGTGGTGGTGGTGGTGGTGGTGGTGATAGTGGTGGTGGTGGTGGTGGTGGTGACGGTGGTGACATCAGGTGATGATGTACGTAGTTGCTAGGTCCCTGAGAGGAACCTAATGGAATCGTCTATAAGCTAACACATGTACCCTAACTTCTTCTCCTTCCAGTATGTAAAACTCCCTCTTCTATAGGCTCAACAGTGGACAAACCCCACCATAGCCAATTGAAATGCTTTAACCTGTGGTGCCTTTTTGTGATGCTACCTCTAACATTAGCTGTGTGGTATTTGCAGAACACCGATTCATTTTCAAACACAACTAGGTATCCCACAACTCAATTCTGACACAACCCAGATTTACCACAGTCCCCAAGTAACTGGGGATGGCTTCCGTCACACCATTGCTATGTCAGTCCAAAGATGCTCTCCTATGTCTGAGCCCAGGTGCCCCTGTCTCAAGGTACAGATGAATCCTGTCCTGGGCCAGAAAGATGGCTCAGCAGATAAAGGCAATTGCCATGAAACTTAACAATCTAAGTTCAGCTCCTTGGGACCCACATGTTAGAAGGAGAACTGATTCCCATGGTTGACCTCTGATCTTTACACATGTCATTCTTAAGCCCCTCCCCCTCAAGTCAATTAAAACATAATAAATTTGAAAAGGATTATTTTTTTTATTTATGTGTATCTGTGCTTGCATGCATTTTTGTGTACTACATGTGTGTAAATGCCTGATGCAGTCAGTGGGGAATCTGGTGCCCTGGAACTGGAGTTACAAGCAGTGTAAGACTTCATGGGTGGTACTAGGAACCAAACGCAGATCTTCTTTTAAAAAATGCTTTTAACAGTTGAGTCATCTATCCAGCTCTAGTTAAAAACATTTAAAGATGGTATCCTCAATAATTTCATTAGCATATGCTCATTTTTTTTTTGTCTGAAAGAGGTATACAATACCCAAAACTCCTTAGAAAATTCCACATGTTTTGGTACTCTATCTGCAGAAATTGGGACAAACATCAAATACTATTATTTTTAATTATATCACCCAGATAAATTGCAACTGCAAGCTCTCACATAGCACCAAGTGCAGATTCTCTAGAAAGACACCGTTTCTTTAAGTTCAAACAGTCTCTAAACAATTTCTCAGCTTCTATTAATTAACCCAAACATAGCATAAGCTTTGCTGAAACATTTCATTTAAAGCCAGACACAAAGGCTTTACAATGCATGTCACTTAAAGCCAAATATAAGGGCTTTAATATACATTTCATTTAAAGTCAAATATAGAGGAAATGTATGCCCAACAAACCCTTTATCTCCAATTTACATAGATTATGTTTTTTTCATCATAGCTGTAGTAACCCTAACTAGGTCAGGTGCCAAATGAGAACTGTTCAGAAAAGCCCTACAGCAAGCTGAGCTGCGGCCACAGAAACTGCAGCATTTGTAAAACTGTCCACGCTCCCTTGTTTTATTTGCTGCCTAGGCAGAGGAAGTGATTTCACCCCTTTCTCTGCAAGCCGGATTTTTTTTTTCCGTGTTACTATTGATGTCTCCAGTTTTTATTCTCTGGCCATAGTCACACTGAATAAGAAAATCTCCTTTTCCTGCTTTTCACTATTACTTGTCTCTTTAATTGGTCTATCGAGGACTCTAACCATAATAAATCTAGTAGCCACTGGAAGGGGGAGGTGCCTCCTGCAAAGGCTGGCTACAAACGGCCTCCCACCCTAAGTCCTGTTCAAGGATACGGTGTCTCTGGGCAGAGGCGGGGCGGGGGCGGGGGCGGGGGCGGGGGCGGGGGCGGAGACGACTACAGGCGCCTGCACATGGCAGGCGCAAGTGAGCACTGGCTACCCAGCCTGTCTGGTCCAAAGGAGTAAGATGCGAGCTTCAGGCAGAGGCATATGTGGGGAAAATCACAAGCACGCACCAAGTATCTGCGGATTGAATCAAGCTACAAATTTCATTGTCCACTGTGTGCAGCTGTCTGGCATGTTGGAGAGAGGAGGAAGAAGTTTTCATAAATGCATTTCAGAGATAAGAGAAACAAAGAGAAATGCCCCTGTGTAGTTTAGGTTCCCAGCAGGAAGAAGCAGAAGACAGGAAACTCCCTTTTTACCTGAGCCACAGGCATGGTGGATCTTAATCCATCATCTCGTCAGGTATCCTAGGGCAGTGGCTGTGGATTTTGACCCCATCTGCCACATCCCTGCTGCCAGACAATGGAGGCAGAGACACTATCTTTTCCTGTCCTAACAATACTATGCATTTAAGCTTTGTAGATTTTATTTTACTTTATTATTTCAGAAGGATCATGAAGGGAAATGGAAGACTTCTACATCTTGGATAGTTTGGCGAACTTTACTAATGTTTCAGGAATTATTGTTTGTCTCCTACCCTCCATTGGTAGCATTTTGTCTAGGCTCCGCCCCACTGCTACCTGGCAATAGCCAAGTGTGTCTGATTCACTATAAAAGGGGCTGGCTGTCCCCTCCTCTCACTCTTGCTTTTTTTTTTTTTTTTTTTTTTGGTTTCTCTCTGTATAGCGCTTATAGCGCTGGCGGTCCTGGAATTCACTTTGTAGACCAGGCTGGCCTCGAACTCAGAAATCCGCCCCCCTCTGCCTTCCGAGTGCTGGGATTAAAGGCGTGCTCGACGCCCGGCTTCACTCTTGCTCTCTTGTTTCTTACTCTCACATGTCCTCTCTCCTCTTACCCCTCTCTCCCCATTTCTCTGCCCCACTCTCGCACCATGTAGTCAAGGCTGGCCTCTACCCCACTGCTCTCAATCTCTCTCTGCCTTTCTCTGGCTCTACTACCCTCCCAACTCACTCCCCATGCCCTGAATAAACTCTATTCCATACCACACTATACCACGGTGTGGCTGGTGCCTCAGGGGAAAGGGATGCCTTAGCATGAGTCCATGGAGGAACCTCCTTCCCCCATCCCCCTAACTGGACCTCCACCAAACATATTCCTTCTCTCTTTATTTTTATAAAACACAACATGTGTGGCCTTTGTGAGTTTGGCCATTGAAAAGGAGAACCAAAACCAGAAGTTTTTTGTTGTTGTTGTTTTTTGGTTTTGTTTTGTTTTTAAAGTGAGTCTGGGCATAGTGTGTTATGCTTTTAATATCATCACTTGGGAAGCAGAGACAAGTGAACCTCTGAGTTCAAGGCCAGCCTGATCCATAGAAAGAGTTTCAGGACAGCCAGGGCTACACAGAAAATCCCCTGTGTGTGTGTGTGTGTGTTAGAGAGAGAGAGAGAGAGACAGAGAGAGAGAGAGAGAGAGAGAGAGAGAGAGAGAGAGAGAGAGAGAGAGAGAGAGAGAGAGGAGAAGACAAACGGGGTGAAGAGGGGAGGGGTAAAGAGACAACTTGGCAGTTAAAAGTGGTTGCTGCTCTTGCAGAGGTCCCGAGTTTAGGATCTAGCACCCACAGTGGGCAGTTCAGAATTCCTTTAATTCCAACTCCATAGAATTTGACATCTCTGGCCTCCTGCACTTACATGCACAAACCTACTTGCACACCACACACACACACCCACACACACACACACACACACTTTACAAAACAACAAAAATAAATTTAAGAAAAAACTATGTAAAGGGTCTGGTGCGAAGGCTTAGAGGGTAAAAGCGATTAAGGCAGAATCTGATGAAGTTCGAGCCCTAGCACTCACGTGAAGGTGGTAGGAGAGAGCCAACATCTGACCTCTAGAGACATGCTCAAACACATATCATGCACAAAACCACAACACTAATAATCAAATAAATCTTAAGGAGAGAAGACAAATCAAGGGATGGGAAATTTACCTGAGTTGTGGAGTTATGGACCCCTGTTCCATGCTTGAGACCAGTTCCTTTAATTTATAATCTGTAGCTAACAAGGGACCCTGGGGAGGTGAGAATCTTCAAATAATGTTATAAAGGGATAAAAGGGAAACAGAATAGGAGGATTAAATGGGTAAGGAAGGCAGGGAGATGGATGGAACATGGGAAGGGAAAGCTAACACCCAAGGCCTTTTGAAAAGCTACATCAAGACAGAAGCCCCTTATAATAGACACATAAGATATAATACATACATAAGAAGAATCTAAATGGAGTTAGCACACAAAAGGCAATGCCCTAACCTGACATGATAGGCTACCAAATAACACCCCCCCCCAGACCAAGAATAATTACATCATTTTAAGCCACTGGACAAAGAGGACACATAAACCCTCTTGGGATGTGGTTGGTCTAAGAATAACATCAGTTCTGAGTGCTTGTGAGAAAACTCCAAGAAAATAATACAAGAGTCTTGTGACCTCCGTTTCTTCAGAAACACAGAGTTGTTCTTGGAATAAGTTTTCACGCTCCTTCCAGGTCTAGCAGATAGACGTGAGTTTACTTCAGATTATTAATTACAACTGGCTAGTGTTACTTGTTTATATGCCTCTATGGAAAAACATGGGCTTTGCCACATGGAGGTTGTTCTTCTGGTTCTATACAGCTTGAACTCATGCGACCTTTCTTAACCCTCAGAGTATAAGTTGTCTGATGCTCTCTGAATAAAGTTGGCTATTGCATGAGACTTTAGTCCTTTTCCCTTTTAGGCTCCAGTTTCCCAGGTCCCACCACATTTAGAGCATAAACAGGCGCCTAAATATCACACAGCCTGTTGCCAATGCTATGGCTTACCTTTCACAAACTGATACGACCTTATTGCTGAACACACCATATGCTTACGTCGAAGAACAGTGACAAATCAAGCCGGTACTTAACTAGAAGCTTCATTCTCACTGACTAGTGTTCACAGTGCTGGAAGATGCTACCAAGGAGAAAGCAGCCATCCGTCTCATCCAGCTACGTACCGTTTGAGCCACAATAGTGACCTGCCTACAGAATATGTCTGCTAGTCCAACAGTAGCATGAATGTTATAGAATACAACAGCTGTAGGGTTGGATTTAAGGCATGCTACATGAGATGGAACTCATCCCTGACACCAATGATGAGGCCAAGAACCTGGTACTAGATAGGTCATGGGCCCTAGGGGAAAACCTATTTCCATTATTCTGATAAACAAATATAGCATAAGGCACATTGCTATACCCATAGGTCAGCCTAACTCATAGCTCAACCCTAGTCAGAGAAGATGGTACATAACATAGAGACCCAGAGTTAGACAGCGTGCAGAGAATGAGAGCTCTGAATGCCTCAGCCTTAAGTGGAATGCTTTAGTCACACCCCCTCCCTACAGATTGTGGTGCTTGGAATAAGATACCCCATAGGTTAGAATATTTGGTTTCCAGCTCATGGAACTGTTAAAAGAAGGATTGGGATGTGCGGCTTTGTTGGATGAGGTGTGACACGGGAGGCAGGCCTTGAGTTTCTAAAGACTTGTTCCATTTCCTGTAACTGCCAGTCTTAGTGCCATCTTTCTTATAACTCCTGAGCCACGAGAATGAAGTGGAGGAAAAAAAGAATGTGGAGGCTGAAGCAGGAGAAGACAGATGAGGTGGGGGTCCAAGTAACTTAGCTTGTGCATCCACAAAGGCTGAGGGATGCTAAAGGCTGGGATACTGGTACAAGTTGTTGAACTGTATGTTACTGCTGGTAATTATGGGACTGTGAAAGGAAGCCTGTTTTCTGGTCGAGCTAGGTTTAAACTCTGGAGACCCAGCAGATAACTCTACAAGGAACAGAAGGAAGTTTGCCATGCTCTCAGACACTAGGCTCCTGACTCAAGGCCTCAGCTCCATAATTCTGTGGCCATCAGTCACATAGGGCAACTCCCCAAACCCGTCTTATTCTGTCCGGACTCCACTCCCACAGTTACCTGGCAACACCCAGCTAGGCCTGCACCACTATAAAAGTGTAAAAGTGGTGGTGGCCTCTCTCTCTCTCTCTCTCTCTCTCTCTCTCTCTCTCTCTCTTCAATTTTTTATTAGATATTTTCTGCATTTACATTTCAAATGCTATCCCAAAAGTCCCCTATACCTTCCCCCTGCCCTGCTCCCCTACCCACCCACTCCCACTTCTTGGCCCTGGCATTCTCCTATACTGGGGCATATAAAGTTTGCAAGACCAAGGGGATGGCCGACTAGGCCATCTTCTGCTACATATACAGCTAGAGACACGAGCTCTGTGGGTACTGGTTAGTTCATATTGTTGTTCCACCTATAGGGTTGCAGACCTCTTCAGCTCCTTAGGTACTAGCTCCTCCATTGGGGGCCCTGTGTTCCATCCAATAGATGACTGTGAGCATCAACTTCTGTATTTGCCAGGCACTGGCATAGCCTCACAAGAGACAGCTATATCAGGGTCCTTCAGCAAAATCTTGCTGGCATATGCAATAGTGTCTGGGTTTGGTGATTGTATATGGGATGGATCCCCGGGTAGGGCAGTCTCTGGATGGTCCATCCGTTCATTTCAGCTCCAAATTTTGTCTCTGTAACTCCTTTTAATGGGTATTTTGTTCCCTATTCTAAGGAGGAATGAAGTATCCACACCTTGGTCTGTTGCAAATTGTATCTTGGGTATTCTATGTTTCTGGGCTAATATCCACTTATTAGTGAGTGCATATCAAGTGAGTTCTTTTGTGATTGGGTTACCTCACTCAGGATGATATCATCCAGATACATCCATTTGCCTAAGAATTTCATAAATTCATTGTTTTTAATAGCTGACTAACTAGTACTCCATTGTGTAAATGTACCACATTTTCTGTATCCATTCCTCTGATGAGGGACATCTGGGTTCTTTTCCAGCTTCTGGCTATTATAAATAAGGCTGCTATGAACATAGTGGAGTATATGTCCTTATTGGGTATATGCCTGGGTATATGCCCAGGAGAGGTATTGCTGGATCTTCTGGTAGTACTATGTCCAATTTTCTGAGGAACTGCCAGACTGATTTCCAGAGTGGTTGTACAAGCTTGCAATCCCACCAGCAATGGAGGAGTGTTCCTCTTTCTCCACATCCTCCCCAGCATCTGCTGTCACCTGAATTTTTGATCTTAGCCATTCTGACTGGTGTGAGGTGGAATCTCAGGGTTGTTTTGATTTGCATTTCCCTGATGATTAAGGATGTTGAACATTTTTTCAAGTGCGTCTCAGCTCTTCGGAATTTCTCAGTTGAGAATTCTTTGTTTAGCTCTGTACCCCATTTTTAATGGGGTTATTTGAATTTCTGGAGTCCAGCTTCTTGAGCTCTTTGTATATATTGGATGTTAGTCCCCAATCAGATTTAGGATTGGTAAAAATCCTTTCCTGATCTGTTGGTGGCCTTTTTGTCTTATTGACAGTATCTTTTTCCTTATAGAAGCTTTGCAATTTTATGAGGTCCCATTTGTTGATTCTTGATCTTACAGCTCAAGCCATTGCTATTTTGTTCAGGAATTTTCCCCCTTGTGCCCATATCTTCGAGGCTTTCCCCCACTTTCTCCTCTATAAATTTCAGTGTCTCTGGTTTTATGTGGAGTTCTTTGATCCACTTAGACTTGAGCTTTGTCCAAGGAAATGAGAATGGATCAATTCGCATTCTTCTACATGATAACTGCCAGTTGTGCCAGCACCATTTGTTGAAAATGCTGGTTTTTTTCCCACTGGATAGTTTTAGCTCCCTTGTCAAAGATCAAGTGACCATAGGTGTGTGGGTTCATTTCTGGGTCTTCAATTCTATTCCATTGATCTACCTGTCTGTCGCTGTACCAGTATCATACAGTTTTGTTTTGTTTGTTTTTTGTTTTTTTTTTTTTTTTCGAGACAGGGTTTCTCTGTATAACCCTGGCTGTCCTGGAACTCACTTTGTAGACCAGGCTGGCCTCGAACTCAGAAATCTGCCTGCCTCTGCCTCCCAAGTGCTGGGATTAAAGGCGTGTGCCACCACGATTGGCTACCACGCAGTTTTTATCACAATTGCTCTGTAGTACAGCTTGAGGTCAGGCATGGTGATTCCACCAGAGGTTCTTATATTGTTGAGAATAATTTTTGCTATCCTAGGTTTTTTGTTATTCCAGATGAATTTGCAAATTGCCCTTTCTAACTCAATGAAGAATTGAGTTGGACTTTTTATGGTGATTGCATTAATCTGTATATTGCTTTCAGCAGGATGGCCATTTTGACTATATTAATCCTGCCAATCAATGAGCATGGGAGGTCTTTCCATCTTCTGAGATCTTTTTTGATTTATTTCTTCAGGGACTTGAAGTTCTTATTATACAGATCACTTCCTTAGTTAGAGTCACACCAAGGTATTTTATATTATTTGTGGCTACTGTGAAGGGTGTTGTTTCCCTAATTTCTTTCTCAGTCCGTTTATCTTTTGTGTAGAGAAAGGCCACTGATTTGTTTGAGTTAATTTTATATCCAGCTACTGCACTGAAGCTGTTTATCAGGTTTAGGAGTTCTCTGGTGGAATTTTTGGGATAACTTATGTATACTATCATATCATCTGCAAATAGTGATATTTTTACTTCTTCCTTTCCAATTTATATACGCTTCATCTCCTTTTGTTGTCGAATTGCTCTGGCTAGGACTTCATGTACTATATTAAATAGATAGGGAGAAAGTGGACAGCCTTGTCTAGTCCCTGGTTTTAGTGGGATTGCTTCAGGTCTCTCTCCATTTAGTTTGATGTTGGCTACTGGTTTGCTGTAGATTGCTTTTATTTTGTTTAGGTATGGGCCTTGAATTCCTGATCTTTCCAAGACTATTAACATGAAGGAATGTTGAATTTTTTCAAATGATTTTTCAGTGTCTAGTGAAATGATCATGCAGTTTTTTCTTTGAGTTTGTTTACATAGTGGATTACGTTGTTGGATTTCCATATATTGAACAATCCCTGTGTCCCTGGGATTAAGCCTACTTGATGGTGGTGAATGATCATTTTGCGTGTTCTTGGATTCGGTTGGCAAGAATTTTATTGAGTATTTTTGCATCAATGTTCATAACGGAAATTGGTCTGAAATTTTCCTTCGTTGTTGGATCTCTGTGTGGTTTAGGTATAAGCATAATTGTGGCTGCATAGAACTACATGAGTAGTGTTCCTTCTGTTTCTATTTTGTGAAACAAATTTTGAAGAGTGTTTGTATTGTTTGAAGGTCTGATAGAATGCTTTACTAAACCCAGCTGGTCCTGGGTTTTTTTGGCTGGGAGACTATTAATGACTGCTTCTATTTCTTTAGGGGGTACGGGACTGTTTAGATGGTTTATCTGATCCTGATTTAACTTTGATAATTGGTATCTGTCTAGAAAATTGTTCATTTCATCATAATTTCCAGTTTTGTTGAGTTTGGCTTTTGTAGTAGGATCTGATTTTTGTTTTGTTTTGTTTTGTTTTGTTTTGTTGGATTCCTCAGTTTCTTTTGTTATATATCTCTTTTCATTTCTGATTTTGTTAATTTGGATACTGTCTCTGAGCCTCTGGTTAGGCTGGCTAAGGATTTATCTATTTTGTTGAATTTTCAAAGAACTAGCTCCTGGGTTTGTTTATTAAAGAATTAACAGAAAAAACTATACAAAAATATAGCTCTTTTTGTTTCTGCTTGGTTGATTTCAGCCCCAAGTTTGATTATTTATTGCCATCTACTCCTCTTGGGTGAATTTGCTTCCTTTTGTTCTAAAGCTTTTAGGTGTGCTGAAAGCTGCTAGTGTATGCTCTCTCCAGTTTCTTTTTGGAGGCACTCAGTGCTATGAGTTTTCCTCTTAGCACTGCTTTCATTGTGTCCTATAATTTGGGGTATGTTGTGCTTTCATTAAATTCTAAAAAGTTTTTTCTTTATTTGTTCCTTGACCAAGTTATCATTGAGCAGAATGTTGTTCAGCTTCTATGGTTAAATGTGGGCTTTCTGTTGTTTTTGTTGTTGTTGAAGACCAGCCTTAGTCCATGGTGATCTAATAGGGTGCATGTGATTATTTCAGTCCTCTTGTATCTGCTAAGGCCTGTTTAGTGATGGATTATATGGTCAATTTTGGAGAACATACCATGAGGTGCTGAGAAGAAGGTATATCCTTTTGTTTTAGGATGAAATATTCTGTAGATATCTGTTAAATCTATTTGGTCCATAACTTCTGTTAGTTTCACTGTTTCTCTGTTTAGTTTCTGTTTCCATGATCTGTCCATTGCTGAGAGTGGGGTGTTGAGCTTTAGTAAAGTTTCTTTTATGAATGTGGGTACCCTTGCATTTGGAGCATAAATGTTCAGAATTGAGAACTCTTCTTGGTAGATTTTTCCTTTGATGAGTATGAAGTGTCCTTCCTTATCTTTTTTGATAATTTTAGGTTGACAGTCGATTTTATTTGATATTAGAATGGCTACTCCAGCTTGTTTTGGGGACCATTGTCTTGGGAAATTGTTTTGCAGCCCTTTTCTCTGAGGTAGTGTCTGTCTTTGACACTGAGGTGCATTTCCTGTATGCAGCAAAATGCTGGATTGTTTATGTATCCAGTCTGTTAGTCTATGTCTTTTTATTGAGGAATTGAGTCCATTGGTGTTAAGAGATATTAAGGAATAGTGACTGTTGCTTCCTGTTATTTTTGTTGTTAGAGGTGGAATTATGTTTGTGTGACTATCTTCTTTTGGGTTTGTTGAAAGAAGATTTCTTTCTTGCTTTTTCTAGGGTGTACTTTCTTTTGTTGGAGTTTTCCTTCTATTATCCTTTTTAGGTCTGGATTTTTGGAAAGATATTGTGTAAATTTGTTTTTGTCATGGACTGTCTTGCTCTCTCCATCTATGGTAATTGAGAGTTTTGCTGGATATAGTAGCCTGAGCTGGCATTTGTGTTTTCTTAGGGTCTGTATAACATCATCTTTCTTACTGTCTTAGCTGAAGAATCAAAAAAGGAAATAAAAAAAAACTAATGAAGGTGGAGATCTCTGTATAAGAGGCAGTGGAATGATTGTAAGACCAGAGGAGGTGGGTGACTTCAAGAAAACAGTGTTTTCCAGATAGAACAGGGTTGGTGCACATAAGAACTCAGAGAGACAGTGGCAACATGTACTAGACCTACATAAGTTCAATAAAGTTAGACAAAAATCCCAGCCCAGGGAAGGAGAAGTGGTGGCAAAGTCCCACTCCTAATCAAGATGCTAGGAGAGTGAAAATTGTTTTTCCTTAATGGAGTGACACAGGGAACATCAACCACACTCCAAATGAGGCCCCGTATGTGGGAGCAGCTGGCCAACACAAAGCAGAAATTTGTTGTTGCTTGTTTGTTTGATGAGATGATATATGAGGGGGGTTGGAAGACCTGTGCTTTTGAGGAAGGAGGCTGATTATTTTTATTTTTTTCATTTTATTATTTTGTGTGTGTGTGTGCAGGTATATTTTTGCTGCAGGTATGGTTTGTGCACCCATTGCATGCGTGGTGTCCTTGGAGGCAAAAATAGGGCACCAGGCAGCAGATCCCCTGGAATTAAGAGTTACAGACAATTGTGAACCACAGTGAGGTTCTGGAAAGCAAACCTGAGTTCTCCAGAAGAACTTCAAAAGAGCCATCTCCCTAGCCCCAACCCTTTAACATTTACCCTTCTGGGACCATCAAAATATCTTGTGTGGTGATATTGAAACATGAGCTATAAATAAATGTACCGAAAAGGGACGATAAAAGTAGTGCATCTGAGGAAAAACCTTGGTGGGGCCAGGTGCTCTCCAGAGTAGAAACCAGGGTCAACTGTGAAGTCTTCCGGAGAGGAAGGAGATGCTTCTATTGTCACTCAGGATTCAGGAGGCAGGCCCACGGATTGTTGACCAATCAGGGAGAACGTTTGGTGGCTGTGTGAACTGTCCAATGAGGAGTTTCGGTCTTCGGTGACGTAGAAAGCACAACATTTGGGGTGCCATTGTGTGTCCCCGCCATATTGTCGTCCTGTGTCTTTGACTGAGGCCCCCCAGGTCTCTCTCCTCGGTATCTCTGTCCCCTCCACTGACAGCAGGAATCGCAGGAGGTCACCTGGACACCCGGTGACTGGAAATGGTGCGTGCGCAGGCTGTAGGGAGGAGGCTACTGTAAGCGGAGGCGGCAGTGGGGACGCGGCCTTCCAGGGCAGCTGAGTCTGCATCTCATCTGGCTCCGCTGGGCCGCGCTGCTCGGGTCCCTCTGGATGGAGCTGGACCAGCAGCAGGCAGAGCTGCGGTCCTGTCCTTTGCTGAGAGCTCAGTGCTGTGGGGTCTCAGGTCAGCTGGGCGCTTGCAGCCTGCGTCTCTGCAGACTGGGAGGTGTAGGCGGAGAGTCGTGGGGAACCGTGGGTTTGGGCTCTTGTAAGGGGGTTTGTAGGAAAGCCGCGAGATGAGATGATCCCGGGTTCTATGCACGTTGTCAAAAAAAAAAAAAAGTAGGCTGCATTTATGTCTGCTCACTGTCTCAATTTACTTAACAGCCAGTCATTTCTCAGCCTTTATCGGCTAGGATTTGATGCGTACACCCGGTTATCCTTGAGAGCTGACCATTGGCAAACACGATGCATTTATCCCTATCTTAAGTATTACTATCAATAGGCAGGTAACACAGGACAATTTAACACAATGGTATACAAAGTGCAGGTTACTGAATAGCTAGAAAATGGTTAGAAAGGCTGAAAATACAGGAGGTTCTCAAGTTGGAGGCAGAGAACTGGTAAGACTTATCAGTGAGGGTGTAGAATGTCCAATGCACGTTCTGAGCACAGGCTGTTGTTAGAAGGCCTGTTTGAAGTGAGCTGAGGTCCTAGAGCTGGAGTCCTAGGGTAGAGACCGGGCTTTTCCTGTGATAAGTTTTCTGGCTTTTGACATTTGACCCTATGATCCGTCAACCAGCTTGTTGCAGTTTCTGTAGTCTCAGGCAGGGGGTTATATCTGGTTAGACTGGTGAGTTTTATGTGTATGTATATATGATTTGGTATATTGTCAGGCGTCATTATTGAGACAGATTATTAATTTGTGCCTTTATTTGTTCTTTGTTGATATTGATACCCAGAATAAACCATTGCAGAGTTTTTGCTTAACAAAATAGTCATGTAGGCCAGAAAGCTGATAGTTCCCAAAGCACAGAACAGCCCTACCCTGTTTTCTCTCACATTTCAGTGACATCTGCCTTTTCTATGAGAAAATGCCTATGGATTTCACTCAAGGGAAGTTTCCTTCTAAATTCCATGACTTGTATTCTTAGCCTAAGGATTCTTATAACTCTCAATAAATGCTTGACTTTCCAAACCCTTTTGACATTGCTGGACTTAATGAAAAGGAAAATTCACGTGCATGGCTTGCTCAGATTGGTCCTTATCATAAGTATTACTGCCTTGGATTGTTTCTAAACTTTTTTTTTTTTTTTTTTGGTTTTTCGAGACAGGGTTTCTCTGTGTAGCCCTGGCTGTCCTGGAACTCACTTTGTAGACCAGGCTGGCCTCGAACTCAGAAATCCGCCTGCCTCTGCCTCCCAAGTGCTGGGATTAAAGGCGTGTGCCACCACTGCCCGGCGTTTCTAAACGTTTTAACATGAAAAATCTTCATAAAGGTAAGACATGACTGGATATGAATGGGCTATTGCAATAGAATAAAGCCCCACATGGAAGATTGAAAAGCTTCCCTACAGATGGCCAGAGGGCTTCTCTTGAAGGAAGTTAAAAACAGTGGTGAATGAAGCATAGAACACCCAAGATACAATTTGCAAAACACTAGAAAATCAAGAAGAGGGAAGACCAATGGGTGGATACTTCATTCCTCCTTAGAATAGGGAACAAAATACCCATGAAAGGGAGGAGTTACAGAGACAAAGTTTGGAGCTAAGACGAAAGGATGGACTGTCCAGACCAGAGCTAACCCCACCTGGGGATCCATCCCATAATCAGCCACCAAACCCTGTCACGATTGCATATGCCAGCAAGATTTTGCTGAAGGGACCCTGGTATAGCTGTCTCGTATGAGGCCATGCCAGTGCCTGGCAAATACAGAAGTTGATGCTCACAGTCATCTATAAGATGGAACACAGGGCCCCCAAGCACCCAAGGAGCTGAAGGGGTCTGCAACCCTATAGGTAGAACAACAATATGAACTAACCAGTACCCCCAGAGCCCGTGTCTCTTGCTGCATATGTAGCAGAAGATGGCCTAGTCGGCCATCACTGGGAAGAGAGGCCCCTTGGTATTGCAAACTTTATATGTCCCAGTACAGGGGCATGCCAGGGCCAAGAAGCAGAAGTGGGTGGGTAGGGGAGCAGGGTGGGGGGGGGAGGGTATAGGGAATTTTCGGGATAGCATTTGAAATTTGAAATGTATATAAAGAAAATATCTAATAAAAACATTGAAAAGAAAAAAAGCCAGTGGTGAATAAGGAAGCAAAGGCTAGTTGATTGGTGTGAGTTCTAGGCCAGCCTGGTCACATGGTGAGTCTCAGGCCAGCCAGAGCTGGATAGTAAGACTCTGACTCAAATAACTACATGAAATCTGCCATACAGAGCAATTACAACTTTTAAAGCATTTCATTATTTCCTGTGTGTGTGTGTGTGGGGGGGGGTCTGTGTGTCGTGGAGTATGTTTGTCAGTTAGAGGACCACTCCCTGGAGTTCGTTCTCTCCTCACACCATGTAGGTGCTAAGGAACTATGTCCTGTGCTCAGACTTGCTTGCCCAGTGAAGCATCTCGCTGGCTCATATCCAGAGTTTTAATTTTAATTCCTGTTCTAGGATAGTACTGTCAATCTAAGTATAGTTGTGAGGACTCAAGTGAAGTACAGTGTGCAGGAGTGAATCCTAACGAACATCTTGGCACAATATAGCCTCTGTGTTTAATAAACTGTGGTCATCCTTTCACATTATTTAAGGCATGAACCCTCCAGGTCTTGTGGAAGCACGAAGCTGGAGGCATGACCTGAAACAGAGGCCACAGAGTGCTACTTAACTGGCTCATTCACTGTGGCTTCCTCGGCCTGTTTTCTTATTCTACCCAGGACCATCTACCAGGATGGCACCACCCATCGTGAACTGGATCTTACCATGGCATCATTAATGAAGAAAATGCCCTCAGACTAAGATCCTCCTTGCCAGACTGGGTGTGATGATGCACGCCTTTAATTCCAGCACTGGGGAGGCACAGGCAGGTAGATCTCTCAGAATTCAAGGCCAGCCTGGTCTACAGAGTGATTTCCAGGACAGCCATGGCTGTTACACAGAGAAACCATGCCTCAAACTAACTCCCCCAAAAGAACCAAACGGAAAACAAAAACTTCCCCTTCCTAGATATGTCAGAGTTTGTTAACCAGCTCGTTTATCTACTGTGTTACCTCAGAAACAAAGGTAACCCCATTACCTTTCGGTATGCTAGTAGACAATGCATTAGGAGAGAGAATCTTTCTGACAAGTACTTTAATTACTTCTATAGTCTTTTTAGTGAGAGTGGGAGAGACTTCAAACTACTCTGACCGAAAGTGTCAGCGTAGATCAACATTGATTTAAACCCGCTTGATCCTGGCATTTAAGGAAAGTTGACTTGTCCAATCCTTGAATGGGTATTAACTATGTTAATTGATTTTTAAAAAAAATTATTTATTTTATTTACATGAGTACACTGTAGCTGTCTTCAGAAACACAAGAAGAGGGCAATGGATCCCATTACAGATGTTTGTGAGCCACCATGTGGTTGCTGGGAATTGAACTCAAGACCTCTGGAAGAGCTGTCCCTGATTTTTCTTTTTTTTAAGATTTTTTTATCTTAATTTTGAATCATGTGTACTAGTGTGTGCACATGAATACAGGTACTTGGAGAGGCCAAAGGTGATATCTCTGTAGACTGGAGTTACAAACCTGACATGGGGCTGGAAACCAAACTTAGTTCTAGATCTCTTCTCTTCTCTTCTCTTCTCTTCTCTTCTCTTCTCTTCTCTTCTCTTCTCTTCTCTTCTCTTCTCTTCTCTTCTCTTCCTCTCCTCTTCTCTTCCTCTCCTCCTCTCCTCCTCCTCTCCTCCTCCTCTTGTCCTTCCCTTCCCTTCCCTTCCCTTCTCTTCCCTTCCCTTTTCTCTCTTTCTCCCCCTACCCCCTTTCTTCTTGTTTTGTTTTTTCATTTCCCTTAAGCAGAGTCTCTTTGAAGTCCTGACAATCTTGCAACTTGCTATGTAGATCAGGCTAGCTTTGAACTCACAGAAATCCTCCTGCCCCTGCCTCCAGAATGCTAGAATGAAAGGTGTGTTCCACCCCTCCTGGCCAAGAGTATTGGATCTTAATGGAACCATCTCTTCATTCTTTGTTTGAAATTGTTTTTATGATCCATGGTAACTAATAAACTCTGGGAGAGGGCCATTTCTATTTCCTTATATACCCACTGCTGAGCCCAACCAGGCCACATGCTTCTTTCCAAATTCACAGTCAGACAGCCTCAATGAAACTCCATGGAACTCTAAACAGATGAAATCAATGACTATGGAAAAGAGATTTGCAATGAAGAAACAGGGATGGGAGAATGAGAAGGAGTAAGAAACGGTGTGGGGGAGAATAACCAGAACACATCATATATGTATGTATGTCAGCACATAGCATTATATGTATGTATGTCATCTTTCCTTAAAGTTTCTCTTGTAGATCTTGAAAAGACAAGATTTCTTTGTATTTATATGCACGCGTGTATGTCTCTGCATATGCACACACGTGTACAGGTGACCGGGAGGCCAGAGGAAGGTGTTGAGTACCTCAGAGCTGGAGCCAAGGCCTGACATTGGTGATGAACTCGCGTCCTCTGAAAGAGCAGCAATGCTCTTAGCCATTGAGCCATCTCTTCAGTCTTACAAATGATTTTGTGATGTGAGCCCTTGGTGCCATATTTAAGCTTTCCAGTTTGCTCTCATTTCTTTTTAGTTCCATTTTGATTCAGTCCTCCATATTGAAGATAGGGGAGTGGGACATCACCTAACTTCCTTTCCAATTTTAAAACAGTTCTTACACTCGGTCACCATGTCTGATTTGGAGCCCCAGAAAGCCAGATATACAGGTACATGCTGTGCTGGTGGGAGTGGGTTAGAGGATGGTGGGAGTGTAAATAGGAGGGCATGATGGAGAGACCTTGGGACACTTGCTGGCTTTCCCCTCTAGGTGAATTTAGTGCTAGGTTTAGGGAGAAACCCTATCTTTAAAAAATGTGGTGGAAAGTAATAGGAAAATACCCAAGACAGTTTCTGGTCACCATTCATGCATGCATGGGGCAAGTGCAGTAACATATACATGTTTACATGCATGCACACACACACAGGCCAGGTGGTGGTAGCACACACCTTTAATCCCAGCCCTCAGGAGGCAGTGGCAGGCAGATCTCTTGAGTTCAAGGTCAGCCTGGTCTATACCGAGTGAGTTCCAAGACAACCAGTGCTACACAGACAGACCTTGCCTCAAAAAAATAAAATAAAATAACAGGAAAAAAAAAGAGTCAGAATACAATTTGGAGAAGTCAGTTTTCTTTTTCTAACATGGATTTTGGAGATTGAACTTAGGTGAGCAGGTTTCTGAGGTGAGTGTGTCTCTCTTCCCCATTCTACAAAAGAAAAACGAGTGAGACACTGCGAATCAGTGAATCAGAGTTAGAGGCTTGTTTGTCTATTATAATTGAGACTCTATGTAACCCTGGTTGTTCTAGGACTTGCTCTGTAGACCAGGCTGGCCTCAAACTCACCAAGATCCAACTGCTTCTGCCCCCAAGTGCTGGGGCTATAGGCATGCACCACCACACCCCATTGAGATTTGTTAAGACATTTGAAGCCTAGAACACATGTATTATTAGAAAGAGACACTCTGGGGGAAGAATAAGACATGGCCATGTGTAGATACAGGTGTTTCAAAGAAGAGAGTCCACTAAGTGCCTTTACAGTGGGTATATGTAGAATTTTAGTGGCTGTGAAGTTTTGTGTTAAGAACCCCATAACTCCTCCATTTTATTAATACATTCTGATCTTTGACAGCTTACGTACATATATGATATGTGCTGACATACATACATATATGATGTGTTCTGGTTATTCTCCCCCACACCGTCTCTTACGCCTTCTCATTCTCCCATCCCTGTTGCTTCATTGCAAATCTCTTTTCCATAGTCATTGATTTTATCTGTTTAGAGTTCCATGGAGTTTCATTGAGGCTGTCTGACTCTGAATTTGGAAATAAGCATGTGGCCTGGGTGGACTCACCAGTGGGTATATAAATAGAAAATACCCCTCTCCTAGAATGTATTAGTTATCATGGATCAGCAGAAGTGACTGGGCCCCATTAGCCCTTTCCCTAGGCATAGCTGATTGTTAGGACGGCCAGGTTTGTATGGGTAGTGCTGAGAGCTCATGATTGCCATGGCCCACCTTTTTTAAATTTTATTTTTTATTTACATTTGTTTGCCTGTATGTGTGTGATACAGATGTCCATGGAGGCCAGAGAGGGCATCAGATCCCCTCCAACAGGAGTTACTGTCTCATGTGGGTGTTGGACCCTCTGCAAGAGCAGCAAGCACTCTTGGCTACTGAACTTTAATCCTGCCTCACCCATCCCCCTATATAACATTCTTAGCTAAATATAGTTTACTAAGGTTGAAAGCTTAAAGAAATTCCTTTTATGAGCAAAGCTATAAGGTGGGTTTATCAAGGGTGCTGTTTAGATTGGGAAACAAGAAGTACTACATAATTTTTATCATTTTTGCACTAAGTATGAAGAATATATTTATTGTCTTTGGCAAGACTATCTTTAGAAAAACATATTGCCTCTGCAAGCAAATATGGCTTTATTAGTATTGCCTCATGGCTTTATTAGTATTGCCTCTGGTTTCTTGTTTACTACTACTGCTAATTATCTTTAATAAGTTCCATTCAGTTTTTATAATTGTTTATAATAAATGAATAAATAAATGAATAATTGATTCAATGTTTGTATGTTTGTTTTGAGGCTTGGCCTCACTATGTACCTCTTGCTGGCCTGGATCTGTCTGGTCTTAAACTCACAGAGGTCTACCTGCCTCTGCCTGCCAAGTGTTGGAATTAAAGGTGTGCACCACCATGCCCAGCTTTCCATTTCTAATTAAAAGTGATCTATAAGAAAGCAGCTACGTGCTTCCAAATATCTTTAGTACATTCACTGAGGATGTACTAATGTCCCTAACAAGTTGTGACAAGAGATTGCATCCACTCAGCCAGCTTTTTAAACATTCATCATGCAAAAAATATGTTTTCCAATCAGTTAACCTCTGGTGACTACAGAAATATGGCAAAGATGCTGAAATTGTAACAGTAGCATATGGGTGGCATCAACTGTTTGGAAAGGCCATGCCATTCTTTGGAGTTAGGTTGAAGAGGAATCCTTCCCAGTAGTAGCTTCCATAGCCAAAAGAGCTAGAATATTTTCTATGGCATGTTTAAGATTATATAGTATCACAACTGTCAATGTTGACTCTCTTGTGTGTATTAAGTAATTGAAAGCTGCTATAAACAATTTAAGAGGGACCTCTGTAGTAGAGATTATCAGTACAGGGGGTAATCTCATTTTGCATTTGCTTTACCAGGTATCTCCAGTCAGCTGTTAGAATTGTTGTATAAAAAAATCAGCATGCATGAAACTGTATGTATGGAATAAGGCCATGACTTGAACACATGTGGAACACAGCATCGTATCAACTTCCTATGAATTAAGTGTAGATCTCCAGTATTGTAAAGCTCACCCTTTTTCCTGGAACTATGTGTGGGCTTTTTTAGGAGTCAGTGACCTTGGAGGATGTGGCTGTGAACTTCACGTTGGAGGAGTGGACTATGCTGAATGCATCCCAAAAGGAGCTCTACAAAGATGTGATGCAGGACACCTTGAGGAACCTGTCCTATATAGGTGAAGGTGACGTTCTTTTCTTACTTAGCCAATGGAAAAACAAATGGTTCTTCCACACCACTCCTGCTGCGTGAATTAGATTATAGGAAAGAAACAGGTTGGGTTAATAAGTCAGGTGGAATCACTTTATACTGTGAATTTAACCAGAATCTTTTCTTTCTTTCTTTGTGTGTCTATTTGTTTGTTTATTTGTTTTCCTGTAGCGGTAATTCATTTTTCTTGGTCTGTATTTTAGGAAACAAATGGGAACACCAAAATATTGAAAATGAGTGTGAAACTCTCTGGAGAAAACTAAGGTAATGTCGGCCTAGCAGCGTTTCTCCCAGGTCTTGCTGTGCTAACACATTTTACAAAGAAGTAGTTCATACAAATAAATCCTGCTTCAAATTGTTTTTAATTTTAACAAATCGTACCCAAAACTGTAGACCCATTAAGCTTCAGCAATCAGAATATCCTAATATTAATAACAACCGGAGCACCGTGATACCTACCACAAGTCATACTGTATCACGGTTCATATGTACTCACGTTACCCTGTCCATAATATTATTTCAAATGTTGTATTGATATGTTTCTAAGTTTTAGGCATGTGTTGTATATGAAACAAAAATAAAATTTCTTTTTATAATAGGACCAGTTGTCAAGAGAAGTCATTATGGAGATACAAGTATGTTAGAATCCAACATTGTTTTAGTCACTAGTACATCAAAACTGTATATAGTACTAAATATTGAGAAATATATTTAAATGTGATGTAGTTATTCAGCACTTGCCAATAATGAAGACAGTATAACACAACCACCCACCAATTATCTTTTTTTTATTATTATTGTAAATGACCTTAAACCAAATTTTAAAGCAAATGGTTCAAACATTTTTAAAAACTATTACAGGGGATATAACTACCATTTCTTGTGGTAAATCATTAGTAAACAATTTTTTAGTAATGAGCTTTTTCTTTTCTCGCAGTAGCCAGTTGTTGGAGACACTCTGTGAATATACCGAGGGTCGTCAGCGGGCAGAAACCTTTAACTGGACCCCAGAGTGTGCTGTGAACCAGAAGTCATGTCCAGTTCCCCCATATGAAAGCCCTGTCTATGAAGAAGTAGTTATTGGCCATTTATCCGTGAATGTCTCCCCTCATCCTCACCCGGGACACAAACCGTATGCCATTCAGGAATATGGAAAAGAATTGTATAAACACAGGGAATCTGGGAACACCTCCAATTCTTCCACACCATTTCAGAAACAAAAGACAATTCACACTGAGGAGAAACCTGAAACTAGTCACTGTAAGGAAGATTCCAGGTGTCTCCCATCCAGTCAAAACGATGGAAAGACCTCCAGTGGAGAACCGCACTATGAATGTAAGCAGTGTGGGAAAGCATTCACTTCTTCTAGCTCTTTTCGTAGGCATGAAGAGTATCACAGCCGAGAAAAATCCTATGTGTGTAAGCAGTGTGGGAAAGCCTTCCCCTTTCCTAGCTCCCTCCAAATACATGAAAGAATCCACACTGGTGAGAAGCCCTATATGTGTAAGCAGTGTGGGAAGACCTTTGCCCGTTCGAGCTCCCTGCTGACGCATGAGAGGATTCACACTGGAGAAAAGCCCTACGTGTGTAAGCAGTGTGGGAAGGCCTTCACCGATCGTAGTTCACTTCGATTCCATGAAATGATGCACAGTGGCGAGAAACCGTATAAGTGTACGAAATGCAGTAAGGCGTTTGCTTCCTCGGGTGCCTTTCGAAAACATGAACGAACTCACACAGGAGAGCAACTCTTTGTGTGTTTGCAATGTGAGAAGGTTTTTAGCTGTGAAAGTGCTTTTCGAACACATAAAATAATTCATTCTGGAGAATGTGTCTGTAAGCAATGTGGTAAAGCCTTCACGAGTCACAGTTCCGTTAAGTACCATGAATTGATGCATAGTGGAGAGAAACCCTATGTATGCAAGCAGTGTGGGAAAACCTTTAGGTCTCCAAAGCAAGTTCAGATTCATAAGCGAACTCACACTGGAGAAAAACCTTACGTCTGTAAGGAATGTGGGAAAGCTTTTACCTTTCTCGGTTCCCTTCAATACCACGAATTGATTCATACCGGTGAGAAACCCTATCTATGTAAACAATGTGGGAAAGCCTTCAGGTCTTCTCGTCAAGTTCAGATACACGAGCGAACTCACACTGGAGAGAAACCATATGTATGTAAGCAGTGTGGCAAAGCCTTCTTTTCTTTGTATCATTTAAGAAGACATGAAGTAATTCACAGTGGCACAAACCCCTATGTTTGTAAGCAATGTGGGAAAGCCTTTAGTTGGTTTAGTACCTTTCACAGTCATAAACAGACTCACACTGGTGAAAAACCCTATTTATGCAAGCAATGCGGAAAAGCCTTCTGTAGTCGCATATCATGGAGAAGGCATGAGAAAGCTCACACCACAGTAAAGCCCTATGCGTGTGTGCAATGTGGAAAAGCCTTTCGTTCTCCTAGTTATCTCAAAATACATGAAAGGATCCACACTGGGGAGAAGCCATTTATATGTTCTCAGTGTGGGAAACCCTTCCGTTCTTTTCGATATGTCAAATCACATGAAAGAAGCCACACTGGAGAGAAGCCCTTTGTGTGTTCAGAATGTGGGAAAGCCTTCAGTTATTATAGCTCTTTCCATAGACATAGAAGAACTCACCAGGCAGTAACCTTGAACACAGACCTAGAAGAGACGTCATAACAGCCATAAGACTGCGTGTGAAGAACACTTCTGTAAAGGTTAAGCAAGTGAAACACCTGGTCCTGCTCATGGGTAAAGAAAAATTCAGGCCAGACATGGTGTGGCACACCCTTAATCCCAACACTTGAAAGGCAGAGGCAGGGGATCTCAGAATTCAGGGCCAACCTGATCTACATACTGAGTTTCCAGTCACCGATGGCTACATAGTGTGACTGTTTCGTATGAAGAGCAAGTTTGACCGGAAGAGATGGCTTCATTTGGAACGTGTGCATATGCTTGCCCACTAAAATCTTTGCTTGGCAAAGCACAATAAACTCAAGAGTATCGAGTAGTGGCCCAGTCCTTTCACAGGTTTTCATTTGTTCATTCCCATAAACATCAGCAATGTGAAGGACTGGATACACATTTTTGTTTGTCTTAAGAATGCCTTAGAAAATGCAAAATCTGAAGAAACTATGTAAATATATTGAACTTGCTAGAATTCACTAGGGATTTGTTTTTGTTTATCGGAAATAGTCTTACCGTGTAACCCAGACTGTCCTTGAACCAATTATAAATCGTCTCATTTCAACCTCTAGATTGTGGGGTGAAAGCTGTCTGTTTCCACATCCAGCATCAGTCGTTCATACCCCACCCCCGACCCCTTTGATTTCTCCAGACATGGTTTCTCTGTGTCGTACTGGCCATCCTAGAACTCTAGATCAGGCTGGTCTCGAATTCAAGAGATCCACCTGTCTCTACTACCCTAGTGCTTGGATTAAAGCTGTGTACCACCACCACCCAGCCTTTTTTTTACGATTTATTTATTTTTTATTTATATGAGTACACTGCAGCTGTCTTCAAACACACACTAGAAGAGGGCATCAGATCCCATTACGGATGGTTGTGAGCCACCATGTGGTTGCTGGGGACTGAACTCAGGACCTCTGGCAGAGCAGTCAGTGCTCTTAACTGCCATCTCTCTAGCCCCCGCCCAGTATTCTTACAGAAACCTTTTTGGACTCCATGGTTCACACTTTTGCTTTAGAATATTATCTCTATTTTAGTTAATTTTTAAAATGGTGTGTAGATGTGTGTGTTTGTATGGATCTGTGCACATCCATGTAGTTCCTGAAGAGGGGGTGTCAGAGCCTCTGGGGCTGGAGTTAATGGCTGTGAGCTGTCCCATAGGTGTGCTGGAACCCATGTTCGCTGCAAGACTTCTGTGCAAGGAATGGCACTGCGCCGTTTCTCTCGCCCCTAGAAAATGATCTTGAAGCTGTGTGAGATGGAAGATTACGTAAGTACAGGAGATGGAAACAAGAAAAGACCTTAGAAAGAATTACAAACAAAAAGTGCACTATCATTACATCGATTTTCATTTTTATCTTTTTTTTAAATCAAATCAGGTAGTTTTTTCCTTTCACTTTTTAAGTTCTATACATTTCACTGGTGAGTTGATAATTACTTGTAATATGCCAGGAAGCATAAAAAGTGACTTGTTTTCAAGCCTTAGAGATTAATGAGTGGAGGAAAAATGACTTTTTGTGAATATTGAGATTTTTTTTCCTTGCCACTTTTTTTTTAAGACTGTCATTCTCTTCTATGAACAAAAAACTTTTATATACTTTGTTGTTAACTTTTCTCTCTACCTGATGCTTTTTTCTAACATTTCTTGTCGCCATGCCCTTTAAACTACCTTCAAAACACTTTTAGTTTACCAAATGTTAACTCTTGTCTATGTAGAAGGTAGGTATAAATGTTGCTCCATAATCATAGATTGACATCACATTTAGAAGTTGTTTCCATGTCACAAGCCGTTCTTATTGTACATGTATACTTAATAATTTGATCTCATGTAAATGTTGCTTTTCATGCTTATTTTGTTGTATCTTTGATTTTTATTGTAATTTCTCCTGTCATTATACTAAAAGATATATTAGCATTAGTGGCTTCTTGCCAAAGAATAAGCACCATGTAATAAATCATAGTCAATCTCTCCATATATATATAGCTAAGTATGCCTCATCAGTGAGAACATTGCATAAATGTTCTGCAGGTATTGGTGGTTAGCTTACAAGGATTTATGGAGTTCATTAGATCTAGTTAGGTGCCTCTTGAATATACTGAGATGTGAGTATAATTCCATATTTGTTAATTGTGGTTATTGTTTGGAGGTCCTCAAACAGTGCAGGGAAGGAAGCTTTAATCCATGAGCATAGCTAGGCACGTTAGTGAGGAGAGGGTATTTTGCTCACTTTCATGACTCAGGATGTTTTATGTTTTGTTGGATTTACGGACAACTTTATAGGGTGGCCTTTTCTTCTGTCCTAGTTTGGGACACCTGCCTTCATAGCTGAAGATTGGCCTTTGCTTTGAACACCTGTGTTCTGGGCCAGTTTTTAACCTTTCAGAGTTTCTATACCAACACAATATTTCCTCCAATATATTGGTTGCTAGTCTTAACAAATACAAATGTCCCTAATTACCCATTGGTTATGTTCTGATAAACCTATGGGAAAGGGTAACCATAGCAAGAAATTGTACTCAACCTATTGAATATTAAACTTTAGGCATTTCCAGGTCTCTTACATTAGGCCCAGATAGGGGGGAGTAATTTCTTCTGCATATTACTTTTAGCTTTAAATTTTTAAAAAATGGCATGTATTATTGAGCAAAGTAATGGTTTTTGTCATGATATTTTGACAGTTCTACATATTTGATTCTCTTCACCCATTTTTTTTTCTATCTCCCAACCCCTTCCCTCTGCCTAGTGGTCCTCATTTCCTCACAAAGAGACCCTTAGAGTCTCTCTTTTGCCTACTAGAGTCTGTGTGTGCTAAAACACAGGCTGTGTTGGCTGAGCCTGGCTTCTTTCATTCAGTGTGATTTCTAGTTCCTTCAGTTCTCTCGGCACCAGTGTGTGCCACCGTATATTTGTGGAGGACAAAGCAGTTTTAGGAATCTGTTCTCATGTCCTACCTTGTTGAGGAAAGCTCACTTACTTATGCCATGCTGCACACTGCAGGCACCTACCCACCAGCTTGTGACTGATTCACCTGTCTCTCACACACACACACACACACCACATCACACACAGCACACCACACACACACACACACACACCACACCAACACACACACACACCACACCACACACACACACCATACACACACACCACACACACCACATCACACACACCACATCACACACAGCACACCACACACACATCACACACACCATACACACACACCACACACACACACACCACACCAACACACACACACACCACACCACACACACACACCATACACACACACACCACACATACCACACACACACACACCACATCACACACACCACATCACACACAGCACACCACACACACATCACACACACCATACACACACACCACACACACACACACCACATCACACACAGCACACCACACACACACACACCACACACACCACACACATACATACCACACACCACACACATACACACACCACACACACACACACACATACCACATACACACCACACACACACACACATACACACACCACACACACATCACACACACACACAAACCACACACACCATACACACACACCACATCACACACAGCACACCACACACACACACACCACACACACACACACACCACACACATACATACCACACACCACACACATACACACACCACACACACCACACACACACACACACACACACACACCCATCTCCCTAAAGGATTGTTAGGTGCTACCATATCTGAATTTTTATGTGGTCCCCAGAGAGCCAGGTTTGCTTACCAGGTACATTTATCTATTGAACCATCTTCCAGGGCTCTTAGGTAGCAAAATTGTGGTTAGGCACCAGCTTCATGGGGAGTTAGGCATCAAATGAATGTTCTAGAAGACCTCACACACAGATCACTGGATCAGATTCCAAGCAGTCAGGAGTCTGATTATTAAGGTATAGTCATATTTGCTTTTCTTTTGATTCTTTTCCTCATCTACATTCTTTCCAATCTTCTTAGCAATTATAAATACAAATAAGTTTAATATAATTCTACTACTGGGTGTGGTGCCCTTAATCTTAGCACTTGGGAGGTAGAGGCAGAGGCAGGTTGAATCTCTGTTAAGTTTGAGGCCAACCTGGTCTACTTAAATGAGGTCCAGGCCAGCCAGAGGTAAATAAATTGTAAGGTTGTCTCAAAAAAGAAAGTCTACTCCTAAAGCTGGGGTTTTTTGGGGGGTGGGGGTGGGGGTGGTGGTTCAGACTCTTCCTAGACCTGAATTCATTTAGGAGATTGATATCCACTAGTCATTTCCTTTTAAAATTTTTTTCATATGTTTATTTTAGGTACAAGGTGAGCTGTGTGCATGCTTGCTACAGTGTCCATGAGGAGGTTATGACAACTGTGGGAGCTGGGTTTGCTCCAGTTATTTGGGTCATAGTCAGTTGCTTGGAGGCAGTTTCTCTGTATCCACTGAGCCATCATCGCCCCAGCCCAGGTCATCTCCTTATAAAGTCAATAGGACTTTCTTCATGAAGAGTGCATAATTAGAAGTTCTTGGGTCCAAACTCTCATGTGTGACTCAGTGAGTGATTCATTAATTAAATCCCATGACAAGGAAAATATCAAGAAACAAACACCCTTGGTTTTCATCCAGATTACCGGCATCTCCAGCACAGGGTTATCTTAAATGGCTGCTTTAGGTCAAGCATGGGAGAGCACCTCAGGAGGATTTGCCCCGGGTCAGTTAGCTTTTCTCAAGCTAAGGTAGTAGCATGATGAGGCTTAAGATTTTGCTACAGAGACAAAAAGGTGGATCCTTTCACCGCCCAGCTACTCTGTCCACCAGGGAAACCTTTCTACGCCCTCATCTGTAGCACCCTGGCAGTGATGTCGCCGCCTCTCGGTAATGTCCTCCCCACCAGAATTCACCAAGGTCACACCGTCCTCCATGGAGCCAGCTCAAGCAGCAGCACTACTTTGAATACCTGCATCAGGAGTGATGTTCCCAGCATCGCTCTGGCTCTGGCTACCTTTGAAAACCTGCGTCAGGAGTGATTGATGTACCCAGCATCGCTCTGGTGCTGGGTAATGATTTTCAGGGGCTTGCCCAGCTCCGTGGTTCAGTGACTAGGACTGTGTCCTCCAGGAAATTGGGTTTGCTGGCCAAGGATTGCATGCTCCCACAGTTACATTCCTATGTGTCCTGAACCACTGTCCAGTGATCTGCTCTAGGGCTCAATTCCAGTGGTAAGTCTGGCCCTTGAACTTGAGTATGGATGTGATATTGAATTTTAACAGCCTGCTTCTCTGAGTGCATTCATATGTTTTTTTTACTTCTTCTTGATTCATTTTTGAGTGTAGGTACCTTATAGTTCTGTCAAAGGTAGACAGTGCTGACAGGTCAGTAACATTCAGCCTGCGGACAAAAGTAGAAAATGTTTTAAACATGCAATGTTACAGCCACAGCTAATACCCTGATTTCCTTGTATTTGTGAAGGAGGCACCCCCTCCCAACATGCACACACCTCAGGAAAGAAGGAAGGAAGCAAGGAAGGAAGGAAGGAAGGAAGGAAGGAAGGAAGGAAAGAAAGACTGGAGAGCTTATGGACACTTCCTATTCTTGCAAAGAACTCACATTCAGATCCTAACAGTCAAGACTGCCCACAACCATTTGTAACTCCAGCTCCAGGGAATTTGATACACTTTTCTGGCCTCTGCAGATACCTACATGCATGTGCACATAACCACATATAGAAATACACCCATACACATTAAATATATAAACATGTGTGTGTGTGTGTGTTAAGTAGGCACCAGATTGGGCTGTAGAGATGGTTCAGCAGTTAAGAGCACTGACTGCTCTTCCAGAGGTCCTGAGTTCAATTCCCAGCAACCACATGGTAGCTCACAACCATCTGTAATGGGATCTGATACCCTCTTCTGGTGTGTCTGTAGACAGCTACAGTGTACTCATCATATATATATATAAAATAAATAAAATCTTTTTTAAAAAGCAAACAAAAAAATGGGTACCAGATGAATGAAAAGGGGTTCAGGACATGGCTGCTTCTAGGAATGGTGGAGGAAAAGGCTTTTTATAGATATGTGGAAGAGTGTGGCTAGAGGCAGAGACATCTGGGAGAGTCCTGAGTGAGCATGAGCTGTGCCATGTGAGAAGAGAAGGCGAGGACACAGCAGGAGAGCCAGGTGTAGCAGTTAGGAGGCCCAAAGGGGACAGATGATCGAAATGGCTGGATTACATAGGAAAGGGCATGTGTGAGAAGGGCAGTCTATCCCCTGGGCTAGAGAAGTCTGAGGTATGCCAGCCAGGAGGACCCTGTGATGGTCGGGACTGAAGACAGGGAGAACCTGGCAGCCAATGTTTGCTTTGATATGTTAAGTATGCACCTCATTCGTCTGTCCTGGGTTTGAAACCTAATATATACATATATATATATTACAATATATTAATAATTTTGTATGGATAATATAAATGCATATTATTTAATCCTTAATCTCATAATTAATGTATAAAATATCAATATAGGATATATTAATTATATAACATAATTAATACATATTAATAATTAGCACTTTTTTTTCTGGGCCTGGTGGTGAATGCCTTTAATGCCAGCATTGTGGAGGCACAGGTAAGTAGATCTCAGAATTAGAGACTAGTCTAGTCTGCATAGCAAGTTTAGGCCAGCAAGGCCTATACAGTGAGACCGTTCCTCAAAAACCTTTTCCCAACTCAAAAGAAGAAGCCACACTGAACATTAAATGTTCTGTAAAAGTAATTACTGCTTCAGTGACTGGAGAGGTGGGATGTTGTAGGTTCAAAGCTTATTTATAATTTGTCTTGGGCTATCTTTAACTCTCTTACTAGCCTTTTTTTTTTTTTTTTTTTTTTTTTTTTTTTTTGCCTGCTTCTGTGTCTGCCCTAATATCCTTGTGATTATCAGGTAAACTCTTTTCAAGTATATTAATTTAGCACACTACTAGCTTCCACCAACCAAATGGCTAAGCATGTGGTCAGGTAGTCCTAGATGTCCCCATTTTCTGTAATCTACCTATCCGAGGTTTCTACCAATATATTTCAAGCCTTTGGACTTTCTTAGCTTTGTTTCTATAAAACATCATAACACTGTTACCACATTGGTACATACTACTGGTGTAATGTCAGTGTATTTCCAGCCATGGTCACTCATTTGCCTCCAGAATAAATTATGTCTTATCCCTTTTGAAGTAAGCATTGGTTTTTTTGTTGTTTTTTGTTGTTGTTGTTGTTTTTTGCCTTGGCACATTGCTGAAAGGGGTAGAAATCTCTTGTAGCAATTGAGTGGAAAGTTAGTCTAGATCTGTCTAGATTTCTCTGAGGACACACCTGTCTGCAGTCACCTCTCTCTAACCTCAAAATTGGTGCTGTAATTCTCCATGCTAGTGAGGCTTGTTTGACAAGCACCCAACTATGATTCTCACTCAAAGGAGTTGAATAGGCTTCTTACTTAAGTGAGAACTAGGGAATTGACAAGCAGCCTAATGAGATTCCGTAATTCTCACTATAATGTGCTGATAGGAAAGAGGACACTGAAGCAGATTTCTCCTTGAGACCACAAGATTTAGTGCCAGGGAGACTGTGATGTGGTCTAAATTTCTTTTTCTTTCTTTTTTTTTTTTTTTTGGTTTTTTCGAGACAGGGTTTCTCTGTGTAGCCCTGGCTGTCCTGGCACTCACTTTGTAGACCAGGCTGGCCTCGAACTCAGAAATCCGCCTGCCTCTGCCTCTCGAGTGCTGGGATTAAAGGCGTGTGCCACCATGCCCGGCTCCGTGGTCTAAATTTCTTAAGACTCTCTCTAAGTTTCTTGGCCTGTCATTCTCTAAACAGCACATTTAGGGAATTTGATTACAAACCCTAACCTAACCCTAGCCCTCCCTACAACATGAGGTATCTCAGAATCAGCTCTGAGAAATAAGCTACCCAAGATGGGGGAGAGTTACCTTGTCTCTAGGACTTAGCTCTTCTTTCCAGAGAACCTGTTGGAAAGTCACAGACATCTCAGTAGGGTGCCTGAAATACTGCAGGAAAAATGTAGTCTGATTAACCCCTAGCTGAAACCTAATACTTCCACAAAAGAAATTATCAGGCTCCCTGTGCAGCCAGATCCTAAACCACTAAGGACTTCGAATGGCATAGCCTGTATAATGGATTTGGGTCAGCCATCTTTCTTCCCTCCAAGTCCCAATTAAAAGACTTCTTCCTCCAAGGGCAGGATCACCTCTTCCCCCAAAGCCTTAAAATCGATACTGCTGCCCTTTCTGAGTCGTCTCTTTATTTCCTTTCCTTTTAGGCCCCACTGTTTTATTTGACATTAACCTGACAGAAATGAATGTTTTCTTAAAAGATCCTTTAGCTTCAGCAATATTAAAACAGTGAATCCCAAGAAATTGAGATTTCTCTGGGAATCTGGTGTTGGGAGAAGAAGACCCTGGGCCAACCAGAGCTGATGCTCATCTCCTCCAGGAAAGGGATGAACAACCTCACAGAGATGGTGACAGTCCAGTAATGGGTGGCATTACCCCTCATCCTGGACTGCTTAGGATGCCCTGGGCTTTAACTTAAACTTCAGTCTCACTTTAGTAACCCCAAGATAGACTAGTGGGGATCACTGAGTCTTTTCGTTCCTCTTCCCAACATAGCCACATTGCATAAATTTCTTTTTTTCTGGTTTTCCCTATTAATTTGCATGTTTGTCTTCATGAAGTTGGGTGGCTGAACCTGGCTTCTTATAGACTGTGACCCCAAGTTTAGTAACAGCCTCCAGGAACAATTGACTCAGTGTCTCTCTTGCATTTGACCCTTGTATATATCTGCATGGACAAGCTGAACTGTACAGCACCTCCTGTCTAAACATTGACTATTTGGAGTGAGATAATAGTGTGCTTGTGGAACACACCAGAAGTCACTGGGTCAAGTTAAGCACTGGATCCTTGTTAAAGTGTGAGGACTTTGCTGGTATGTTTGACCTCTTTCTATAAATTCCACTTTCTCTATGTCTTCAATAATATCATTCCTTCATATATGTTTTCTTTTTTACTTTTTTTTAGATTATTTATTTATTATATGTAAGTACACTGTATGTCTTCAGACACTCCAGAAGAGGGAGTCAGATCTTGTTAAGGATGGTTGTGAGCCACCATGTGGTTGCTGGGATTTGAATTCAGGACCTTTTTTGGAAGAGCAGTTGGGTGCTCTTACCTGCTGAGCCATCTCACCAGCCCCATGTATGTTTTCTATGCTATTGACTAAATATAGGTAGCCTCCATCCCTCACACACATTCTCTCTGTCTCTCTCTCTGTGTTTCCCTCCCTCCCTCCCTCCCTCCCTCCCTCCCTCCCTCCCTCCCTCCCTCCCTCCCTCCCTTCCTCCCTCCCTCCCCCTCTCCCCTCCCCTCTTTCTCTCCAATTCCAGACCTGGTAAATCTTTTGTCTTCTGTGGTGCCATGGACTGTTTCCATAGACACCGAGTCTGGAATTCCCTCTGTGCTTCTGTAACCCCATCAGAAAGGGGAGGAAGCAAGAATTGCCCGCTGAGCAAGTGTCCGGTCAGGAAAGCTGGGACAGGGCTCTGCTTCTGCCCTTTCCCACTGTGGGGCCAGTGAGGATCTAGGAAAATACTCTATGCAGTCTGGGTAGGCTTGAACCTAAAATTTCTAATTTGAATCTCACTGTGGTAGGTGAGTGTGCTCCTCCAGTGGCTAAAGCTTTAGGAGGCAGGTCTGTGGATTGATGGCCAACCAGGCAAGTTGTTTTGGGATGCATATCCAATGAAATATCCAGGCATTAGGAAGATGGCCGCTACGTATCGCTGAGACATCCCCTTTTGGTCCCCGCCTTGTTTGGGGATCTGGATTCTTAGCATCTGTAGAGGGAATCTCCTGGTCTCTCTCCTCCATTTCTGCCTCACCTCCACTGACTGCAGGAACCACAAGAGGACACTAGGACATCGTGTCTCTGGAAATGGTTCGTGCGGGCGAGTGTGGCAGTGGGGTACAGCTCTCGTCTGCGGAGGGGTCTCCTCTGACTCTGATGAGCCTCAGAGCGGGATCCTCCTGGTGGAGCTGGGCCAGAGCCGCTGCCCTGTCTCTTGCTGAGCGCTCACTGAAGCAGGCACATCTGGTCGCTCGCAGTGCCAGTTCTAGGCAGAGTGGGTGGTGTTGGCAGAGGGTGGTGGAGACTAGGTACTCGGGTTGTGGGTTCTGCACCAGAGGAGGTAAGAGGTGTGTTGACCCCCGGATCCTGTGCATGTTATTCTGAAACATACAGAGACATGAAGCTTTTTTACACTGTCACGATTTATTAAATAGCCAATAAGTTCTTTTTCCTTGACTACAGTTTTCCAAGTACGCCCGATTTTGCCTTCTTTCTGGCCGTGGGCAGCCACTGCTCTTTTATTCCAATCTTAATCACTAACATTAAACCACACATTAACATTTCACACAATAATGAACCAAAACACAGGTTGCAGAATGGTTAAGAAAGTGTTAGAAAGGCTTGAAAGCACACAAAGCTTTACCGGAGTCCAGGCATTGGAGCTAATACGGGGACAAAGAGGGCTGTTGGGGATCGAATAATTCTCATCGATCAACTAAGCCGGAGAAACTGCGCAGAAACCGAGGACAAAGGCAGGAGGGAGTCCTTGCCCACGGTTATTCCCCTTCTCTTGACAGCTGACCCTGTGATCACTGCCTGTGTGCCACACTCTGGTTTTGGGGTGCTCCTTGTAGAAATTCAGGTGAGGGGTTGCATATATTGTGGTTGAAAAGCTCATGTGTCTAGTGTTTTTGATAAAATTTGGTACGTTTTCAGGAGTTGTTTACTGATGTCACTTTGTGCCTTCTGGCGTGCTGGGAAATAGTAGCTCTTTTCCCTCTATGGGCTCTTAGGCTTAAAACTCGAGCAAATCAGATTAAGGTTGTTGCTGAACACAATGGAGCCATTCTAGGTTTGGCATAACCTGCAGCGTGAACTAACTACAAGCAGTTCCCCATCTTTTCCTTGTCTCATTTCAGTGGCACCTGCTTTTCCAATGAGGCTTGCAGGTTGCTCTAGTTTCATCCCGTCGCTGCAGTAACATACTGACTGAAAGCAGCATGGCTCGGGAAGAAAGGGTTCTTTTGGCTCATTATTATTTTCAGGTCACAGTCCACCATTGAAGGAATTCGGAGGGGAAGCTCAGGCAAGCACTTGAAACAGACATCATGGAGGAATGCTGGCTGGCTTATAAACGCATGCTAAAACAGCTTTCTTATACAGTCCAGAACCCCCTGCCTAGGGAAGGTTCTTTTCACAATAGACTGGGCCTTCCCACACCAATTAACTATCCACATGCTAATCTGATCCAGACAATTTCTCAATTGAGATGCTCCTCTCAGATAACTATAGACTGTGTCATGTTGACAGTCGAAGCTAACCGGATGCAGATTCAGCGGAATCTTCCTCCAAACTACCTGACCTGTGCTCTTAGGCTAAGGATTCTTAGGACTGGCACTGAATCCCTGACTTTCCAAGTCCTCCTAACATTGTCTGACTCATAGAAAGGGAGAGCCATATACCTGGAATGGACAGGGTTGGCCTCTGTCAAAATTGTAATTGATTTGGTTTGTTTCTAAATATTGTTTGAAAACGGAAGTCCTGATGAAGGTAAGCCATGACAGTATTGAGAATGCACTGTGAAAGGGGAAAGCCCTCTGTGTTGGCTCACAAGCTTCTCACAGGGTTGGGCTAAAGAAAGCTGTGCTTAAACCAGAATAAAAAGGAACAGACAAAACACAGGAGAGCCTGATGTGATCAAGATGCCACAGTTAGCGCCCAGATTAGAACAGTTTGCTCTGAGGTCATCTGTGCTTAGGACTACAGGAAGGACTGGTATGTGCTGGCTCAGGCTGAGAATGAATCCGTCAGTGCTCACACGCCTAGAGGAAAGACACAAACTTGAGGAAAATCTGCCTAGAAAAATATTTTATGTCTCGACCAAGTGTTAAGGCTAAACATCTGAGTTGCCCTGAATTGCAAGTATTAATCTGTCCAAATTATTTTCCAGAGCTGAGGATGTCAACCAGGTTTATTCTTGTGTGTATAAAAACTCCCTGGAATTGTTACACAGTCTTTTAAGGACTCCAGAATTTGGAGTGTATAGATTCTCAGTGTCTTTGTTTTCAGATTTTTTTCACGTGTGATGGAGATTGGTTGGCGACATAAGCATCTCGTTATTGCCAACTTTATCACAAACCCCACCACATTCAAGTTTTATCTCCTACAGAGATTTTCAATAACTCACTTTGACCTTTGTGACAGGTTTAAGCTTTCTAGCTTTGCCCTTACAGTTTTGTTTGTTTGTTTGTTTGTTTGTTTGGAGACAGGGTTTCTCTGTGTAGCCCTGGCCATCCTAGAACTAGCTCTGTAGACCAGCCTGGCCTCAGTCTGCCTGCCTGCTTGCCTCTGTCTCCTGAGTACTGGGATTAAGGATGTGTGTGTGTGACACTACACCTGGCTACACTCGAAGCTTAGGAAAGGTTTTCCTTGTTGTTATGTACATGCCTTGGTTTCCCAGTGGAGGCCAGAGGCCAACTGTTTGCAGTCAGTTCTTTCCTTCCACACTTAATGTGAGTTCCAGGGTTCAAACTGAGGAGGCCACTGGGCCATATTTGCTGACCCACTTTCTCTTACTTCTGTTTTAAAAGATTTATGTATTTGTTTTTTGTATGTGAGTGCACTGTAGCTGTCCTCAGACACCCCAGAAGAGAGCATCAGATCCTATTACAGATGGTTGTGAGCCACCATGTGGTTGCTGAGAATTGAACTCAGGACCTCTGGAAGAGGTATGCTCTCAACCAGTGCTTTCAACCACTAAGCCATCTCTCCAACCCCCACTTACTTCTTTTTTTATGCCTCCTTTAGAGCAGTTCTTTACATCAGAACAATGCTACCCGAACCTTCTCTCTCCTTTGAAAGCAGTTCCCTTTTTGCTTTAATATTCTTGTTCTAAAATTATATCACATCGCTATAATTTTAAATACCTTCTTTTTTTAAGTTGGTCATTTCTTTTTGTCTTTTTATTTTTTTACAGAATTTAGAAAACATTTCTTAATAAAATGGCTCCATGTTTATAGAGATGTATTTTATTTTTAATTATTAGAGTAAGTGTGCATATGTGAGAAGATGCCCCTGGACTCCAGAAGAGGGCCCCAGGGCCCTGGATCTGGAGCTCCAAGTAGTTGTTGTTGGAACACTAAGAATGGAGTCAGTTAGACTTCTGAGTGCTTGTGAGAAAACTCCAAGAAAACAAGACAAGAATAGTATCTGACCCCAGTTTCCTCAAAACTGCAAAATTGATATTGGAGTGTGTTTTTGTGCCCCTCCCAGGTATAACAGAGTGAGTTTTTTTCAGGTTATTCATTACAACTGTCTACTGTTGTTTATGTGTCTACAGAAAAAAAACATTTTTGCCATGAGTGGCTTGTCCACCAAATGCGGCTTGTCCTTGTGATCGTACAGTTTGCATATGTGACTCCTCTTGACCCTCAGAGTGAAAACTGTCCAATGCTCTGACTTAAGTTGGCTATTGCATGAGACTTTAGTCTGCCTCACTTATTGCCTCCATTCTCCCAGCTGACGAAACCCCATATCCTACACATGGCATTAAAACAAAATTATGTCTGATAATATTTTTGTGTTTTTCAAGGAAACCAAAACTCCAAAATTGTCAGTACATTCCAGTTACATAATGAACTAGGAACTAGTTGGAATAATTTAACTTATTCATTTTCTGAGTCATTCTATTTTTGCATATGCAATATAAAAATGTAAGCACATGTAGATAATATTTATATCCATGTAACTGTATATATAGATGAATTTAAGCATAAACACTTTGCTGATTATCTTTTAAAAACTGTTTTATTATCTTATTTGTATAGGTGTTTTGTCTGCCTGTTTGGCTGTGCACCATGTGTGTGCCTGGTACTGGTAGAGGCCAGAAATGGGCATAGGATTATCTGAAACTATAGTTATAGACAGTTATGAGACACAATGTGGTACTAAAAATTAAACCTAGGTCCTCTGGAAGAGCAGACTGCCTCGTAGAGTCATCTTTCTAACCTCTTTCTTCCTTCTTTCCTTTCTTTCTTTTCTTCCTTCTTTTTTTTCTTTTCTTTCTTTCTTCTTTCCTTTCTTTTCTTCCTTCCTTCCTTCCTTCCTTTTTTTCTGTTTTGTAGTATTAAATGATTCTTTTCCTCCAAAGTCTGCTTTGCCTTTTGTGTGTGTGTTTTAGCTTTTTTCTTTTTGAGGCAGAGTCTCGCTGAGTAAGTCTGCTAGCCCGGAACTGAGGATCAGGCTGGTCTTCAGCTCCCCAGGGTCTTGCTTCTGTCTCTTCAGTCGCAGGATTAAAGGTGTGTACCATCAGCCCAGCCAAACCCTGGACTTAAAAACATGATTGTAATATTAACAGTGTAGAAAAGTTACAACTTCATTAGCCATATCTGCAAGTAGCAACACGTTTTTAAATTGAAATTTTGTTTTCACTTTAACTACTATGGGGGCTATGATTAGAAATGGGTGGGAGGAAAAAAGTTCACATTTTAATTTATAGTTTTGGTTTTTTTATAGTAGAGAAAGCCCACATATTCAGGTGAAAGTCTCATACCTTGAAAGTTGTAAGCTAAAATCTATCTTTAAAATGTAAAATGTGCTCGATCTTATCTGATGTTGGAAGCTAAACAGGTCTAGCTTGGTTAGTACTTGGATGAGATTCTGTCTGGGAATATGGTGCACTGCGGGCTTTTTCTTTCTTCTATTTAAAAGTAAGATATTAGCAATAATTTATTTTGGGTTGCATTGTTTAAAGAATGTAGTTTACAACCAGGTTTAAAATGTAATGAATCATCAGTTGTTGTAAAGTAGATTTCTGAGGGATGGTGTTCGTTTGGATTGGTTGTGAAACACCTTGACTGGAGACGTCAGGCCGTGTCATTTTATGATTTTGATCCCAAGTAAGCAGTATTTATTTTCTTTCTTTCTTTTATTTATTTTTATTTTTTAATTCACTTTACATACGTTTTGTATCATAGCCCCCATCCCTCCTCTCTTCTCAGTCCCACCCTTACAAGTCTTTCCCCCACTGGCCCTTCTTCTCCTCAGAGAATATGAGCCCTACTTGGGTGCCACCTCCCCCTGGGGCATCTCATCCTGGTAGGACTAGGTGCATCCTCTTCCACTGAGGCCCAACCAGGCTTCAGTTAGGGGAAGAGGATCCAAAGGCAGGAAACAGAGACAGAAACAACCTCTACTCCACTTGTCAGGGGTCCCACATGAAGACCAAGCTGCACATTTGCTACAAATGTGTAGGGGGGTCTAGGTCCAGCTCCTGCATGCCACCCCCCACCCCCGGGTTGATGGCCTAGGCTCTGTGAGCCCACATGGTCCCAGGTTAGTTGAATCTGTGGGTTTTCTTGTGGTGTCCTGACCCCCTCCGACTTGCTCCCTTCTATCCCCTACTCTTCCACAAGACTCCCCAGGCTCCGCCTGCTCTCTGGCTGTGGGTTTTGCATCTGCCTCCATCCATTGCTGGATGAAGCCTCCAGCTAGTCCCCAGGCTCCGCCTGATGTCTGGCTGTGGGTCTTTGCATCTGCCTCCATCCATTGCTGGATGAAGCCTCCAGCTAGTCCCCAGGCTCTGCCTGCTGTCTGGCTGTGGGTCTTTGCATCTGCCTCCATCCATTGCTGCATGAAGCCTCCAGCTAGTTCCCAGGCTCCGCCTGCTCTCTGGCTGTGGGTTTTGCATCTGCCTCCATCCATTGCTGCATGAAGCCTCCAGCTAGTTCCCAGAGTTGCCGCCCTCCCCTCGCCCTGATTTGCATTCTCACTTCCAGCCCTCTCCAGCCTCCTTTTTCCCCATACCTGATCACCATCCCCTTTCTCCTTTCAGCTCCTCTCCTATCCAGTTCCCTCTCTCCATCCACCTCCAATGACTGTTTAGTTTCCCCTAAGTGAGACTCAAGCATCCTCCTTGGGGACCTTATTACCCAGTTTTATTGGGTTTGTGGATTGTAACATGGTTGTCCTGCACTTTATGGCTAATGTCCACTTATAAGTGAGTACATGCCATTCATGTCTTTCTAGCTTTGAGTTACCTCACTCGGGATGATATTCTCAAGTTCTTTCCATTTGTCTGCAAAATTCACGATGTCTTTGTTTTAACGGCTGAGTAGTGTTCCATTGTGTAGATAGATGTACCATATTTCCTTTATCCATTCTTCAGTTGAGGGATATCTAGGTTGTTCTCAGTTTCTGGCTGTTATGAATAAAGCTGCTATGAACATAGCTGAGCAAGTGTGCCTGTGGTACAGTAGAGCATCTTTTGGGTCTATGCCCAGGAGTGGTATAGCTGGCTCTTGAGGTAGAACTTTCCCCAGTTTTCTGAGAAACCACCAGATTGGTTTCCAAAGTGGTTGTACCAGTTTGCACTCCTGCCAGCAATGCAGGAGTGTTCCCTTTGTTTCATACCCTCAAAAGCATGTGCTATCTCTTGAGGTTTTGATCTTAGCCATTCTGATGGATGTAAGATGGAATCAAAAAATTGTTTTGATTTACGTTTCCCTGTTGACTAAGGACATTGAAGATTTCTTAGAGTGCTTCGTGGTCATTTGAAATTCCTCTGCTGAGAATTCTCTGTTTAGCTCTGTACCCCATTTTTTAATTGGACTACTTATTTTTATTTGGGGTATTTATTTTCTTTGACTAGATTTCTTAGGAAACATACTGTGTCTCTGTGTGCCTTCTTAGTGGTTGCTGAAGTTTCCTGGCCCTTTCAAAAGGAAAACCAAACCTGAAGTGGGGGCTGGGGGAATCCAGAACCTGTTTTCTTTTCCTTTCTTTTCTTTTTTCTTCCTGTTTTCTGTAACATCTCTCTCTAATTCTTCCTGCCTTTTGTCCTAGCTCACTTATCTTTTCCTTTTTCACACTGAAACAATGTCTTACCTCTGGATAAAACTAGTTCATAATCTCACACCCCCACCCCTCTGCTTTTTCTTTAAAAACTTTGTTTTAAAAATATATCCTCGCCGGGCAGTGGTGGCGCATGCCTTTAATCCCAGCACTTGGGAGGCAGAGACAGGCGGATTTCTGAGTTCAAGGTCAGCCTGGTCTAAAGAGTGAGTTCCAGGATAGCCAGGGCTACACAGAGAAACCCTATCTTGAAAAAAAAACAAAAACAAAAACAAAAACCAAAACCAAAACCAAAACAAAACAAAACAAAACAAAACCAACCAAACAAACAAACATAAAACCCCCCAAACCAAAAGCCTTATCCTCATACCATCATCCTTTTAACATCTTCCTCGAAAGCATCACAGAGTGACACTCAGGCTTCCGTGAAGATATTCCAGTTCCGCCACACATTGCCTGAGCACTGATGCCCTGGGACACTCTTAATTTTGCATCTTTCATTTCTTTAAAGTCAGGACTATGTGGATGGCACTCTCAGGGCTTGCCGCAGGTTCTCATGGAGCCTCTGCCAGCTGCAGCTTTGTGTTCAGAGGCATTTCCTGCTGTCCTAATGCTTCCAGAGGAATTTTTGGTTTAAAGGTGCTGATCTCAAATTAAAACTCCGTTCTCGGCCTTTGTGCCTTGTAAGTTGTAGTAAACATGTCCCCTTAAATGAACTCTGTTTGACTTATTCAATGGATTTTCTAACAGAAAGCTTAAAACTCCTCTATATTCCTCTTGTATAAGTCATAGTTCTCTAAAGGTACAGTACTACTGATAGAATGAGCATGATTTATTAGAGTGCCTTACAGGCTATGATCACACACACACACACACACAAGCACGCATGCGATTTATTAGAGTGGCTTACAGACTATGATGCCAGTTATCCTAACTGCTGAGTCACCTCTCGGATCCTGCATCATAAGTCTTACTCAATTTTTATTTAAGAATGCTCCATAAGAAAGAGGGTACACACTTCCAAATTCGGTTTATGGGGAATCGCAGAGTATATATTCAGAGAATATATTCAAGTACCTCACAAGAAGAGTGATGAAATACCTTGTCTTAGTCACGTTCTAAGTGCTGCGAGGAAGCACCATGACCAAAGCAACTCCGTTTAGTGGTGTTTTTCCTCCTATGCCCCTGTTCCCATAAAAAATGAGTTTGAGACTCAATTATGTTTACAAACACCTTGGCTGTAAACTTGGGCTTGTTCTCCAACTACATCATAACTTATACTTTGTTTATTCTAATCTAAATTCTGTCACGCAGCTAGTTACAGTCTGCTCATATCTCATGTGTCTGTGCCTCCCCAACCCCACCCGAACTATTGCAGGCCTGGGCCTATCCTAGAATCCTTTATGTCTACCGGATGCCTCACCTTCTATTCTACCCTTTCCTATGGGTCATAGTTTTTTTTTAATTGACAGGTGGTGTATCCATACAGTGCACAAGAGATTCACTCTATACAACTCTGTTTTGGGTAGGGCAGGAGGGTGCTGAGAATGGAACGCCAGTCCTCTGGAAAAGTATGCAGTGCTCACAACCAGAAATATTATTTTTTTTTAGGCAAGTTTCTCCATGTAGTCCTCACTGTCCTGGAACTCGCTCTGGAAACCAGTCTGGCCAAGAATTCAGAAATCGACCTGTCTCTGCCATCTGAGTGCTGAGGTTAAAGGCATGTGCCACCACTGCCTAGCTAGAACCCGCTTCTTAAAAATTCCTCATTCAGAAAACATGCTGAGTCTAACTAAATAGGTTCTCTCTCATAACCATATGGAAATGCAGTATGGATTCAGAAAGAACAAGTGATAGAAAGGTCACAGATTGTTGACATCAACTGTTTAAGAAAGCCACATCAAGCTGGGAGGTGGTGGCACACCCCTTTAGTCCCAGCACTTGGGAGGCAGAGGCAGGCAGAATTCTGAGTTCGAGGCCAGCCTGGTCTACAAAGTGAGTTTCAGGACAGTCAGGGCTATACAGAGAAACCCTGACTTGGAAAAAAAAAAAAAAGAAAGAAAGAAAGAAAGAAAGAAAGAAAGAAAGAAAGAAAGAAAGAAAGAAAGGAAAAGAAAAGAAAAAAGAAAAGCAAAGCCACATCATTTTTATAGTTATGTATGGAGGAGTCACTCTTAATCATAGTTCCCAGTTACCAAGAGAAATAGAGCTTTTTCCTTCAGCATTTATAAGAATACGTAGTCTTGGGACAGCTAACATCATATTTTCTTTGGAGGGTTAAATAATCACAATTTTTTTTGGGGGGGGGGGGTTGAGACAGGGTTTCTCTGTGTAGCTCTGGCTATCCTGGAACTCACTCTGTAGTCCAGGCTGGCCTCAAACTCAGAAATCCACCTGCCTCTGACTCCCTAGTGCTGGGATTACAAGAATGTGCCACCACTGTCCGGCTATAATCACAATTTCTTATAAAAGTTGTTACAGTAACCGAGTGGACAAAAAGAAATAAGCACAACTTATGAGGGCAAAGGTTGCCCTGTCCGCTGTTGTTTGACCAGATTGTTCCAGTCTACTGTCAGAATCGCTGCATTAGAGAATCTTAGTATGCACGAACAGTTTAAGAGTATGGTGACCAAGACAACTTGCATCTATGGAACTTGGAATATGGTGTCACAGTAAGTTCTTATGAAACCTAGGTCTCTGGTAACAGGAAGTTCATCTGTGTGACATTGCATGTGGGCTCTTTCAGGAGCTGGTGACCTTCGAGGATGTGGCTGTGCACTTCACCATGGAGGAGTGGGCTCTGCTGGATCTATCCCAAAAGGAGCTCTACAAAGACGTGATGAAGGAGATATTGAGAAATGTGGTTTCCATAGGTAAAGACATTATCCTACTCACAATAGGTCATTCATCACTGCTGCTGCAGAAGCTGAAGTATGGTAAAGAACCATTTGGTTATACTTATCTGGCAGAGAGACACCACGATCAGGAAGATGCATTCCTAGAGTAAGGCTCATCCACTGTTCTCGGGATGTGCGGACCCCTGAGATTTCCCCAAATGCAGAAATCTTGAGTGCATGATTGGAGGTAGTGGGGGACTGTGTTCTCTCTCTGACCTGAAGTAGGGGGAAATGAGTAATTCTGTGAGGTGGGCTTACTACACGGATTTAGTTGGACTCTACTAATGTTTGTAGTGTACTATCATGATTCCCAATGACTTATCTTAATTTGTATTTTTAGGAGACATAAGGAAACACCAAAAGATTGACAATGAATACCAAAATTCTGGGAGAAAACTAAGGTAATTCAGGCTCCTCCAGGTTTGTGGTGTCATAGGACATTTTACCAAGAGATAAAGAAACAAATATATCAAGCGTCAATCTGAGTTGATCTCAGGAAATTGCCACCAAGATTGCTGATATGTTTCATGGCATCAGTGAGAACATCTCAGAGATTTGAGTGTTGGAAACCATGGGAGTGTCATGAAGCCAGGAGAGAAACGTAATCATATTTCACATGTACAAACTTTACACCATATACATTATGGAAAATGAAGTATGAATTTATCTACCATCTTAGCCAGGAAGTGCATATGAAACAAAACCCAGAGAACTTTTTTACACAAGAACTAATAGATGAGCTAACATGCATAGGTGGGGGTGGGGTTGCACCTTTAATCCAAGCACTTGGGAGTCAAAAACTGGTGGTTCTTTGAGTTAGGTGCCACTCAGCATTTCAAGTGAGACTATCTCAAAAAATCAAAAATACCTCAATGTAGACATTTGTCTTAGGGTTTCTATTACTGTGAAGAGATACCATGACCACAGCAACTCTTTTTTTTTTTTTTTTTTTTTTTTGAGACAGGGTTTCTCTGTGCAGTCCTGGCTGTCCTGGAATTCACTCTGTAGACCAGGCTGGCCTCGAACTCAGAAATCCACCTGCCTCTGCCCCCCAAGTGCTGGGTTAAAGGCGTGTGCCACCACTGCCCGGCTCACAGCAACTCTTATAAAGGAAAACATTTCATTGGAACTGGCTTACAGGTTCAAAGATTTTGTCTGTTACTGTCATAGCGTGGAAGCATGGTGGCATGCAGGCAGATGTGGTGCTGGAGAAGTAGCTGAGAGTTGTGCATCTGGATCTGCAGGCAGAAGGAAGAGATAGTGATACTAAGCCTGGTTTGACCATCTCAAAGCCCATCCAATGACACACTTGCTCCAACATGGCCATACCTCCAATATTGACACTCCCTACGAGTTTATAGGAGCCACTTTTACTCAAACCACCACAACATTAAGTAGTTCAAAATACAACATGATTTTTGTCATCAGTATTGTACATCAAATTGTGCACAATATTAGTATTGAAATCTCTGTTTAAATGTGACATACGTTCAGTATTTGCCAAACATGAAAACAATATAACACAACTTATCATTGTGGCTTTTTAAAAAGATTTATTTATTTTTTATTTATATGAGTACACTGCAGCTGTCTTCAGACACACACCAGAAGAGGGTATCAGATCCCATTACAGATGGTTGTGAGCCACCATGTAGTTGCTGGGAATTGAACTCAAGGCCTCTGGAAGAACAGTCAATGCTCTTAATCACTGAGCCATGTCTCCAGTCTGTCATTGTTGGGTTTTATACCATTATACCACTTGCTTTATAATTATAGCTGTCCTTAATCATGTTGCATAACATCCAGTCAAAATATGTTCAAAATCATCAGAATGTATAAAACTAATATTTCTACTAGTAAATCATTAATAATCAAAAACTGAGCAATTCACTTTTTCATTTCTTACAGATGTCAACTTGTGGAGAAACTCCATGACTGTAAAGAAGGTCATGAGTGTGCAGAGATCTTCAAACTCTTTACAGAGGGCACTGTGAACAATGAATTTTATCCAGGAGTACATATATGTAAAAGAAATGGGTTTGTCAATGTGCTCATTGGCCATTTAGCTATAAATGTGCGACTGAAACCTAGGCCAGGGCAGAAGTCAAATGAAGTCCAGGAACATGGGAAGAATGTGTATACTAAGGAATCTCAGGGCACCTCCAGAGCTTCCCCGTCTCTTCGGAAGCATCAAAGTGCTGAGCCTGTAGAGAAATCTGATAAAACTAAACAGCCTGATGAAGACTTGAGACTTGGTCAGAATCATGAAAGGACTCCGGCTGAAGAAAAACACCACAAATGTAAGCACTGTGGGAAAGCTTGTACTTCTCTCAGCTCCTTGAAGAGGCATGAACAACATTACCATGCAAATAAATGCTTTAAGTGTAAGCAGTGTGGGAAAGCCTTCCCTTTCCCGAGTTCCCTACAAGTCCACCAAAGAATCCACACTGGAGAGAAGCCCTATGCGTGTAAGACATGTGGGAAGACCTTTGGACATTCCAGTTCTCTCCTAAGACATGAAAGAATCCACACTGGCTCGAGTCCCCATGAGTGTAAACTGTGCAAGAAAACCTTTACTCGTTTGAATTCACTTTTAAGGCACAAAATAATTCATACTGGTGAGAAGCCCTATGCATGTAACCAGTGTGGGAAAGCTTTCTCTCGATCTGCTTCCCTTCAAAGACACACAAGACTCCACACTGGAGAGAAACCCTATGTGTGTAAGCAGTGTGGGAAAGCCTTCATTACCTCTACTTACCTACAAGTTCATGAACGAACTCACACTGGGGAAAAACCATATGTGTGTAAGGAGTGTGGGAGCACCTTCATGCTTTGGACTCAATTCCAAAAGCATAAAATAGTTCACAGCGGTGTGAATCCCTTTGTTTGTAAGCAATGCGGGAAGGCTTTCACTCGTCTTGGTACCCTACAGATACATGAGAGAATTCACACTGGTGAGAAGCCCTACGTGTGTAAGCAGTGTGCAAAAGCCTTCATGTCTTTGACTCAGTTAAGACGACATGAAATAATGCACAGTGGCATCAAACCCTACATGTGCAAGCAATGTGGAAAGGGGTTTCTCTGCTCTACTACCCTTCGGAGTCATGAGAAGGTCCACAGTGGCAATGACCCGTATGTATGTTCACAATGTGAGAAAGTTGTGAGTTCTGAGAGCGCTTTGCGGAAACATAAAATGATTCACACTGGAGAGAAGCCTTGTGTCTGTAAGCAATGTGGCAAAACATTCACTCATTTAAGTTCTCTTCAGTACCATGCACTGATGCACAGTGGAGAGAAACCCCATGAATGTAAGAAATGCGGGAAAGGCTTTCGGTCTCTTAGTCACCTTAAAAAGCACGCGAGAACTCAACACTAAATAGAAACTATATGCATGTAAGCAATATGGGAAAGCCATACGCAGTGGCATAAATCCATAGGCTTGTTTGTAAGCAGTGTTTACAGCCTTTAAATGGCTGTGGTGTTTTCACATAAACTCACTGGAGAAAAGGGGGACTTTTTGCTACCAATATGTGAACGTTCCCTATAGGATTGATTTAAAAAAACAAAGACAAAAACCCATGAAATAGCCATAGTGGAGGGGGAACCTTTTAAAAAAATAATATGGAAGCCAGGCAATGGTGGTGCATGCCAATAGTCCCAGTACCTGGGAGGCAGAGGCAGGTGAATCCCTGTGAGTTCAAGGTCAGCCTGGTCTACAGGGGGAGTTTTAGAACAGCTGAGGTTGTCCTGTCTCAAAACAGAGAAACCGTGTCTCAAAAAAAAAAGCCTAAATGATGAAGGAAGAGGAGGAGGAGGGGGAGGAAGAGGAGGGGGAGGAAGGGAAGAGAAAGAAGAAGAGGAAGAAGGAGGAGGAGGAGGAGAAGAAGAAGAAGAAGAAGAAGAAGAAGAAGAAGGAGAAGGAGAAGAAGGAGAAGAAGTGGTTTTTATATTAAAAGTTTTCTTCAATGACATGAGTAAACTCACACTGGTGAAAAGCTGTATGAGTGCAAGTGATGCTTAAACTTTTTGTGGTTCCAAATCGTGGGAAAGGCATGGCATTGATTAGATTGTAGAGGAACCTGGTGCGTGTTTGCAATGTAGAAAGTCTTCACTTCTCTGCTTCCTCCAAATATGTATAAGAAGTCAACTAGAGGGGGCTGGAGAGATGCCTCAGTGGTTAAGAGCACTGACTGTTCTTAGAGAGGATCCAGGTTTGATTCCCAACACCCACCTGGAAAGCCACAACTGTCCCAACTCCAGTTCGAAGAGACCCAGTGCCCTCTTCTGAGCTCAGTGGGGCCTTCATGTGCATGGCACACAGACATATATGCAGGCAAATTACCTCCACACACAATAAAAAATAAAGCCATAGCAGAGAGAACCCCTTTGTGTGTAGGTAATATTGAAAAGCCTCTCATTAGCACAGTTAATTTCACAGACATGAAAGAACCTACCCTAGAGTAACCTTAAATATGGGGTCTACTTAAAAAAATCTTTCTAGACTATTTATTTCATGTGCGTAAGTGTTTTGCCTGCATGTGTGAATGTGTGTCACATATGTGCACTGCCTGCCCCACCCTGAAGAGTGCCTGGAGTTACAGATGGCTGTGAGCAGCCTTGTAGGTGCTGGGATCTGAACAAAAGCCCTTTGTAAACACAGGGAGTGCTCTTAAAAACTGAGCCATCTCTCCAGCCCAGTAGTTCATTCTGGACTCGTATTTCTAAATTTTGTTTTACAAAATAAGCTTAAGCCAAGTGTGTGAGATAGGATGACAGCTTATACCCTTGGGATGGAGACTAGTAATCAGCACATGTGGAGGAAACAAGACAAAACAAAAAACAGCAGTAGAAAGAAGAGTAAACTATTGTGAAATGATTCTGTAAGGTTTCTTAAAGCAGCAATCTAGAGTTTAGTGGGTGATCTCTTGTCGCATCAAATCTGGCACATTTCTGTTTGCATTGTGAATTGTGTTAGATTCTATGTTGAACTGACATTTAATTGTAACATGCCAATATTCATACATGCCTTTTTTTCAAGCAATTGTGGTTAATTGAAAATTACTTTTTGAGAATATTGGAATTTTTGCACTGCTTTCATGTGCCTGAGTCTGACCATTTTGTGTGTACTTTTACTCTTTTCGAACAAAATATAGTATTAAGTGTGTGTATGTAAGACCATGCATTTGTGTATATGGTGTGTGTGTGTGTTCATCCTGAGGCAGGTGTAACAATAACAATGGATTATTCTCTCTGCCTTATTCTCTTGAGAAAGCATATCTCACTGAACTGGCAGCCAGTCAAATCCAGCTGTCCACCCCTCTCCAATCCCCCATAGTTCTGGGTGTATGGGCATGACTGAAGCCATTCCCAGGTTTACATGAGTGCTAAGGAGTCAAAGTCAGGTCTTCATGCTTGCAAAGTGCTTTTACCCACCATGATATCTTCTAGCCCCTTTAAACCATCTTTCTCTTGATTTTGTATTGCTTATGTTTTGTGTATGTTTATTTTTCTCTCTTTGGTGTTTATTTTCTAAAATTATTTTCCTTGTATGCCTAGGACGTTTGGTTTTAATGTCAGTTTGCTACAGATTAGAAACACCTGAGTGAGGACCCTCACCTGAACATCTGTTCTGATTTCCTTGTTGATATGGGAAGTCCCACCCACATTGTAGGTGGCACCTTCTGGTCCAGATCAAAAAGGGTCTGGCAGAAGGAAGATCTACTACCTTTAGTTCAGTTGGCTATCTCTCTCCTGCCACCCAGTTAATCTGCCCTGTCGATAGTGATGTTCACTTCACAGATATCAGACCTAGTGTTTCTAAACCTTAATTGTGGCTAGGGACCATTGGCTGTTCAGGAAACGTCTGGGTTCCCTGCACCAGATTGGGACAGCTGAGGCCCCTCCATCTACCCAGCAACCTTCTCACTCACCAACCCTCACACTCACTTGTCCACTCACTCACCCTGAGGCACCAAAGCCCCACAGCCTTAAGGACTTATTAATGACCAGTTCTCAGCTCTCGGGTCATTCTATTTTTTTCGGTACTTTAAAGTACTTAATAAATTTCATTCCTCTACAGAAGCCTGGTAGGTACAGTGTCCTTCCCTTTAAGGTTGAACTATTTAAAAATTGCTTTTAGAAGAGAGAAAATTTAACTTTTTACAAACACTAAGCAAGATATATATGTATTAATCATAGATCAGGTCGTGTTTCCAAGTTTATTTAGTTTGTGTTGTATGGTAAATGAAGGCCTCCTCTCTCAGAGATCCACCTGTGTCTGGGATTAAAGGCTGGAGCCACCCCAGCCAGGCCAGTGAGTTGTTTTTAACAGACCACATCGAGAGAGACTCCTGATTGTCAAAGCTGCTCATTGCTGGAAGGAAAGCTCAATGCAGAGGACAAACTTTGGCTTGAGGATACAGGATAAGGTTGAAAGTGATGGGTATCAGTGTCCAATAATGAGGTGGGTCACTTGATGTGTAATGACCTCAGAAGTGGGGTGTTAGAGTTAGGTATTGTCTTAGTCACTGTCCTAGTGCTGTGAAAAGATATCATGACCAAGGTCATTCTTGTTGTTGTTGTTTGTTGTTTGAGACAGAGTTTCTCTGTGTAGCCCTGGCTGTGCTGGAATTCACTCTGTAGACCAGGCTGGTCTTGAACTCAGAGCTCCACTTGCCTCTGCTTCCAAGGGGCTGGGATCAAAAGCACATACCACCAATGCCTGGCAACCAAGTGGTGGTCTTTTGGGTTTCACAAACGTTTCCTGGCACAATATTAAAAACTTCCATTCAAACCACATAGGACATAGAGGAGAAACCTGAGTGACTTCACTCAATTCCATCTCAGTGAACACATGAGATCCTGTGGTGACTGACAGGAGCTCAGGTTACTCAAATCCACCTGCATCACTGAAAAGCCAACCCCAGCATAGGGGATAGTTCCTTAGAGCGTCGTCCCTGCTGTTCTCTGCACAACTTTCAAGTTTCTCAGTGCCAGAATCTCCTTTCCCTAACATTTGCTTCTTGCAAACTCTCTAATTCTCTGACTTTCCTGGGCCTTGTGTCATGAGACTGACGCACATGAATCTTCCTTCCCTCTCTCAGGAGAAATGTTTCAAATTTGGAAGGAATAACCATACAAGACTCCAGGCCCTTTTCATACTCTTGTTTGTTTGCTTGCTCCGGTTATCCCACTCAGTCTGTAGACCAGGCTGACCTTGAACTCACAGAGATCTGCCACCTCTACCTTCCAAGTGCCGGGATTGAAGGCAGGCACCACCACATTCAGTATGCTTTTCTATTCCTTCTGCTCCTTCTCCTGTGGTGGTCACTGACTGGAGTGTAATGCTGGAGGTGGGGATACAGATGTCTGATTGTTGTCCTTCATGTATGGCTGATAACCAAGAATGTGCACATGCATAGAGACACACAGATGCATACACAGAATTAAAAATAAAATCTTAAGAACAGAAAGCAATGCTGAGTAGCGAAGCATGGAAGGAGACCATTCCTAATCCACCACTCTCTAACCTCAGTAGGCTCTCCTTGAGCCATGGAGCTCAGTCATCTTTAGGTGCTGTAGCGGCAAAGGGATTGCTGCATATGACCCTACCACCAATGGTCTTGGTGGGGCCAGCTTGTGTTTCTTGGCAAAGAATGGGCCCAAGATATTAGGCAGGGCCATGTCATTTTGTAAGGAACCTTGATTTTGATTAACAAGAACAATTTCTGTAACAACAGTAGTCTGATTCATTTTTTTTTCTAGATTATTGCTGTTCTTGCTCCGGAATTATGGAGCCTTTATCCCAGATAATGGCTAACCAGGAATAAATTCATCAGCTAACATTGTTTAACTGACTGCTCACTGCCTCCTTCTTGCAGAGGGCAACTGCAGGTCTGAAATGGAGCCTTTGAATGTTTTTCCCCAGTTTCTTTTCTGCTCTATAACCACCTCAGTGTTGACAGATAGAAAAGCTTTGATTTTTATAGAGACTCCTTTTGTGGGCTTTCTCCCAAATAATGGCCTTCCCTGTCTTAAGTCACTTGTTCCCTTGTCTTTCCTACTCAATAGACATTCATAAGAGGGCACAGAGTCATGCCCTAGCCTTCCAGTCACCTGCTAGAGCTGGCTATCTGGTTCGAACTGGCCCCGGTCAGTGATATGTCTCTTCTTTTTCCACGACCACTGTTACTGAATGGAACACAAACTGGATGCATAAACTCCTCCTATTATACATTTTATATTGCAGGGGATAACTATACAATATACTGGGAAGATAATTGCCCATTCTCAGGACTAGCTTTCTTAAAAACAAAACAAAACAAAGCAAAACAAAACAAACAAAAAACAAAACAAAAACTAAACAGCTCAGTGTAACCTTTTAGTCTTCTGTGAATTACTGCTCAGGCTTTAAATATTTTAGGGGTGAATAACCACCCCATTTTCCTTATTACTAACATTTCCCCCTGGATCTCCATCTCAACACAAGTCTTCCCATGTTTGACGTTGAATGACCAGGATAGTCCCCTTTGTCTGTTTTGCTTTTCTCTCAATCCCCCTCCTTTGCTTGGTTTCATATTTTAGGAACAGTTTGTTCAAATTACTCATGTATTTCCTACTTTATAATATGTCTGTCACACCAGGGGCTTCAGCCCAAGACTTGACTGTATCAACCTCTTTGTTAGTTCTCATATGAACACAGTTCTATTTTAGCCAAGTGAACTGGTCACATTTGTGATGGGGGGTTGATTAATTTGAAGTAGGAGGCTCCACTTCTAATCCAGGTTTTTGATGTAGAAAGGCAAGCCTTGAATTCAGATTTTTTTTTTTTGAGCTAGGAAAACCCACCTCTAATCTAGGCCACACCTTCTTCTGGACACAGAAGGATGTTTTTGTTCTTTGCTCTCATCTTACGAGCATATCCATTCCTTCACTGGCATTACTTAGAGCTTACTTCTTCAGGATTCCATTGTACACCGAAGACCAGCTGAGTCATTCAGCCTTGTGGACTGAGCAACTACTAGATCCTTGGATTTTCTGTTCACAGCCAGCCATGGTTGGATTAGCTCGACTGTAGCCTTTAAGTCATTCTAATACATCCCCTTTCTATAGATTTCTAGAGTCTAGACTAATACAGATTTTGGTACCGGAAGTGGTTCTAGAGCACTAGAACTGTAAGGATGAATCTGTTAAGTATCTGAAGGGGGTTTTTCAATTTGCCAGCACCCACAGTTACTGAAGCCTTCCAGTTAGTGAAGCCTTTGCTGGGAGCTTAGAGAGGACTAAAAGCTCATATAGTGAACTATTTTACAGACCCAAGGAGATAAACGCATTTGATTATCCCTATTCACCAGTTGTGGGTGGCAATGGGCTTGTTGATTCTGTTTATGAAACTTTTGACAGTTTTGGGAAAAATAAGGAAAGTGATGATGCTGGCCGGTTGCTCTCAGCATCTCTGGATAAATTGACAAAGGATAGGGATGAACTTAGTGATGCACATAAACACTCTAAGGTTTCCTAAGTGTCCCCTGGAAGAGAGTCTTCTCTCCAGCAGACATAGTTTTACCTCAGGGATATATTAAATCTTCAATCCTGGGCCAAAAGAGCAGGAGATAGCAACCATTTTGGACTTACTGGTAACACATATGCACATCAGAGGATGGGAAATATTTCCAACCAGAGCTCAAAGGCCTTCTACCTCTGTGAACTTCTTAGGAGTCCAGTGGTGTAGGACATGCAGAAATATGCCCGCAGGCCAAAGGAGTTGTTGAATGAAAATCATCAAGCCAGTGATGAGGGACCTCTTTATAAGTTGTCAGCCCCAAAGGCCACAGGGTTTACCCTTTCTCTGTTAGTGTCCTTAACTTGTGTTTATGTCCTGTCGGAATTTGTGAGTCAGGCATTTGTGGCCTCTTTGTGTGTGCTCGTGCGTGTGTGTGTATGTGTGTCTGTGTGTGTACACTCATGAGCATGTGTGCTTATTCTTTGGATTTCATTTCATTCTAAGATTTCATCTAATTCACTTGAATTGGAGGTCACTACTGTGGGATTAGTAATTTTTGGTAGAATTGTGTTTTCTTGATTTTAATGTTTATTATAGTTTTCCAATAAAGCTTCTTTATTTGAGATTAAATCACCGGTTATTGTTGTTGTTGTTGTTTTTAAATCATATTGCTCTTTCAAATGGAACTGATTGCAATTTTCGGGTTGTAGTAGGGATGAAGTTTTGGTTAATTCTGTTGCATAATGTTTGGCCCACCAGGTTAACAGGGAAATAGTGTCTGTAATAGTCACTATCCACGGCTAGGCTCATTGTAAAGTGCATTTAAACCCACAAAGCACCATGTCTCAAATACCAATCACTTTAGACAATAGAGAAACAATATGACTCCGTTTTGCACAAGTGTATCAACTACATTAGTTACGAGTAGAAAGGAGAAGAAACATAAAGGTGGTCCTGAAGTAGGAGGCATTGAGCTAAGGCGGGTGCAAGAAGAATCTGAAAGGGAACCAATGATGATGTCCTAGCAGTGTAGACACAGAGATGTCAAGTATACTCGCACCAAACGTTGAAGTAAGTCAATTTGAACTTGGCTGAATGTCCTGGGCAGGAGAAATCGCACTGGAGATGGAGTCCAAGGACTGACTCAGTTCTTCCCGTGTTGATGACAAACAGTAGGCAAGGAAAAAGTAACTACAAGGGGACAGTCGTAACATGAGGGTGCAGAGGAGGGAAGCTTGTTTAAAAGTACAGAATTGCAAACAGATAACCTAAAGCTGTCCCAGCCATTAGCAGCAGGCTGAGACCAGAGACCCTGAAAACCAGGCCAGCCTGTGGTCCTTGGGGAAATCTCTGAAAGGGAAAAGAATACAGAAACGATAGGGAAAGGAACTAGAGAGAAAAGAGGTAAAAATGGAAGGCAGAGAAGGACACAGTTAGCCTGCTAATTTGTCAGTAAATATTAAATATAGTTTTTATAAATGTGAAGGAGAGAGAACTGGGTGAGAGTCTGAAGAGTTGGGGGCTGGAACACTGGCTCCGTGGTTTAAAGTGCGTATTGTTTTTGTAAAGTACTCAAATTCTGTACCAGGACCCACGTTCTGCGGTTTATAAGTTCATCTCCGCGGATTCAGTGCCCTCTTCTGGCCTCCATGGGCACCTGTTCCTGCGTGGCATGCACACAGACACACAAACATATTTTTAAAAAAATATATAATAAATTCTTAAACAAAATCTGTAAATGCCATCTAGTCATCTTGCTGGCTGCACCTCAAGTCTTTTAGCTTTCCTATTTTCGCTCCTGTCTTCTAAAATATCCCTTAAAATACCTGTCTGCAGGTCCCCTGACATTGTTCCAAGCTTGCACCTTCTTCACCTGACTCACAGCAGGAATCTATTATCTGTCTACTGCTTTTTCCCTGGCCTCTTATAGCACTTTCAGCACCCAGAGCAGGCTTTCAATTCCAATCTTCTCTCTTCAAGGCTTCCTTTCTAATTTCTACCATTCCTCTGTGAACTTAGTTCTACCGCCGCAGTCAGGCTGGTCCTCCTGATTGCAGGAAGGTCTGCCCTGGAAGTCATCTGTGGAGTATTCCAGGTTTATGTGTTCAGAGTCCTGGAGCTCCGCTGCGACCTGCGCAAACTTCCACTTCCTGAAGAATCTTTGGAATGCTTCGAATCTTAAGAATGGTTCTGTGTCCTTCCATTCCCAAAATGTTTTGCTCTAGAAGTGACTTTGTGAGGGCAATAGCGGCGAGGTGGGTTCAAGAGAGACTTTGAAAAGAGTAAGCAGAACGGGTAAATCCCCAGCCACAGAGATCTTGGTGGCAACTATCGATCGCAAAATGAGAGAGAATATTAGAAGCTCAGCCAAATAAGCATAATTCAAATCAGACATTCTTTTCAATGCCATTTCTCACTCACGCAAATAGAATCTAGCTGACATTTTTGCTTTGATAAAGAATAGACTTCTACGTATGTTTAATTCCATGTAAAATATAAAGTATTCATCCCTTTCACACGTAACGCCAGAAACAGAGTTTGGGACTCTCACGGCCAGTTTAGACCCCAAGTATCAAGGCTTACGTTCGGATTAGAGGTTTGGCGCCACAGTACACTCGAGAGGATGCTGTTTCTGTCATTTAAGCTTTAGGAGGCATGCACGTGACTCACTGGCCAGTAAGAAAAGTTGCTTGGCTGCATAAACTGTCCAATGAGATTTTCAGATGTTGGGAGAGGGCGGGCACAGAAGCGGAGGATGCCACTTCCCGTCCAGCCATTTTAGGCGTTTGTGTCTTCTGTGGAGAGAGACCCGCAGGTTTTTTTCCCCAGTGTCTGTGTTCCATCCACTTACTGCAAGAGCTGCCGGAGAATAGCAGGACACCCGGTGATTGGAAATGGTACGTGCGGCCAGGCGTCCCGGCTGTGGGGAGGGCGCTACTGGAAGCGGAGGCGGCAGTGGGGACGCGGCCTTCCAGGGCAGCTGAGTCTGCATCTCATCTGGCTCCGCTGGGCCGCGCTGCCCGGGTCCCTCTGGGTGGAGCTGGGCCATCAGGCAGAGCTGCGGTCCTGTCCTTTGCTGAGAGCTCAGTGCTGCGGCCATGGCCTCCCTAGGCATCCGGGCACCCGCAGCGACGCGGCTCCGCAGCCTGGGCGGTGGCGGCAGCGTCGCGGTGAGACTCGGGACCCTGGAATTCGTGTGTGTGTGTGTGTGTGTGTGTGTGTGTGTGTGTGTGTGTGTTGGGGAGGGGGGCAGGGAAGCCGCAGGGTGTGGTGACCTTGTATCCTGGGCGTGTTGTCATAAACAGGGGGACAAGTTTGTATTTCCAATTCCAGAATTTATCAAATAATGAATAATTAACAAGTCATGTGTATTTCGTTAATAATTAGTCAAGTATTCCCGATTTTGCTAACCAGCCATTGGCAATCACGCGTTTTTATATAACAATCTAATTGCTAACGTTAACTGGAAGATCACATATGAACATTTCACACAAAAACATACAAATGTGCAGATCACAGAATGACTAAGAGCCAAAGTGGTTGAGTTTAGAGTCTGTCCTGAAGTAGGAGGCATTGAGCTGAGGCGGGTGCAAAGAAGAATCTGGAATCTGAAAGGGGACCAAAGATGATGTCCTAGCAGTGTAGACACAGAGATGTCAAGTATACGCGCACCAAACGTTGAAGTAAGTCAATTTGAAGTTGGCTGAATGTCCTGGGCAGGAGAAACCGCACTGGAGATGGAGTCCAAGGACTGACTCAGTTCTTCCCTGTGGGTAAGTGTGACAGTTGCCTGCCATCCTTTGGTCTTGGGGATGCTCCTTCGTAGTGTCAGGTGAGGGGATTATATGTTGTATACTTTGTGTGGTGTTTCTAATACAATTTAGTATATTTTTAGTTGTTGATATTGTCAGTTTGTCCCTTCTAGTGTTCTAGGAGATAGTGGGCTTTTTTTTTTTTTTTTTTTTTTTTTTGCTTTCGTAAACAAGTTGTACTGCCCTCCCTTTTTCGGGGGAGGGGCTCTTGAACTTTGAGTAACTAGTCGAGGTTGTTACTTAATAAAATGGAGTCATTCTAGGCTGGACGTTGTTGGAAAGCAGATATTCCCTATGGTATCACTGAGCAGTCTGCCCTGGCTTCCTCACTCTGTCTTGTCACTCACAGATTCAAGCTGTCTTTAAATTCCATGACCTGTGCCTGTAAGTCAGTGAATCTTAGCATTTCTACCTTCTTCTGCTCTTCCTAAACTCACTGGATAGGCGTAGCCATACACATGCGTGGGGCTGGAGTATGGCTCTGTCATAATTGCTGCTGCCTTCAGATGTTTCTACACATTGACTTTTATTTTTAAATTTTATTTTATTTTTTTAGTTATTGTGTATATGTGTGGTGTGTGTGTGTTTCCTGCATGCTACAGCTTGCATGTTTAGAGGTCAGAGAAAGAAGAATGTAGTGAACTAGTCTTTCCTTTACATGGGTTCCCAGGATTGAACTCAGGACGCTATGCTTCTGCAGCCAAATGTCTTCACTTGCTGAGTCATTTTTCCTTTCTCTACACATTATTTTAAAAGGCAGAGCCCTGATAGAGGTAGGCTTTACTGGATGTGAGCGCAATCTTGGGTTAGAAAACCCTAAATGTTAGGTTATAAAGTGCCCAATGGTTACCCTGAACAGGCTTTCCTAACTCTTAGGGAAGACAGGAGTAAGCAAGTAGATACAGAAGTTACCGGAAGGCCCTAGAGCCTGGAGTGGTTTATTAAGGTGACACACGCTCTCAGTTTTTTCCTTATACAAGCTGGCTGCTTTGTCTAGGCCATCACCAGCTCCTGGCATCCACCTGGAATATACATTATATATATATATATATATATATATATACATTATACACACATACACATATATACATTATATATATACACACACTACATACCTATATATCTATATCTATATATACCCCACTCATCTTATTAGTGTGAGTGGCTGCAGAAAGAATAGTATGTTAGAATCCAGCTAATGCTTAGGAAGTAACATCTCTAGCGCCTTCCCCCTCACAGATACTGACAACCACCTTACTAAGAGATTGTCAGAATTGGTAGCTAATAGACTTCCAGGTGCCAGGATTTTCCACCTAGAGAAGTGAGTTTACCTTAGAGTGGGTACTAGTGGCCACACCCCCTTCTCCCCACCCTCTTCACTCCCCTGCCTCCTGCCAGGTAACCTGAGAGCCTGCTCCTAGTCTGGCACCTGCTCTGAAACTAATTCCATCCCCAGGAAGGTGCTCTTCCAGGCAGATGCACATTCATTCCTCCCTTTAGAACTAAGGCCACTGCTGCCTGCCTGCCTGCCTGCCTGCCTGCTTCACAGAATCTCATGGAAACAAGTCTCAGTAAGAACATTTCAGACATCTTACAGAATAAGGGCCGAGTTAATGATCTGCTGGGAAACAGACCAAGACCCTTTCTGTGTGCATCTTGGGTTTTGTCTTAATCCTTTCTCGTTTCTATTATTGCTGGGGTTTTTTGGTTTTTTAAAATAGAAGTATGTGCCAGATCCCAAAAGTCAGATCTGGTATGATCAGACCCTTCCATTTGTTCTCTGAGAAAGCTAGATTGATTTATAGAACTGCTGTTCCTTGGCTCTCATTACCGTGTCTCTAGTTGGCAGTTTGGGATTGCTGGGCAATCTGTCATGATTGCCAGAATCAGGATATTGAGTTTTAAATTTTTGAGTTACTTATGAACTAGGAAATATTTGGACTAATTCAACTGGCTTAATTTATGTGAGCACATATTCATCTCCTCAGCCAATTTGTTGTCATACAACAATATGAAAATGCAAGCATGTGTAGACACTATCCTCGTATAGCCATATACAGCTTTAAATAGAAAATGTTACAGCACTTATTTCTAGTTATCATTTGTCAGTCATAAGCTAAACTGTTAATTTAATTACTGTTTTATTTGTATTTGTGTGTGTGTCTGTCTGTTTGCTAAACATGTCTGGATGCCCAAGAAGGCCAGGAGTGTCAGATTTTTCTGGCGCTGAAGTAGCAGGTGGTTGTGAGCTGCCTGACTTGGGTGTTGAGAACCAGACTCGGGTCCTTGGGAAGAGCATGAAGAACTCCTGACAACTCTTACGCTCCTGTGTATCTTTTCCTTTTTCTTTTTGTATCTTTTCTATCATTAAATAATTTCCCCCAAATCTGTACTTTTATAAATATGACTTTAAATATAAACAACACAGAAACTTTAAGACCTTTTTTTCTTTTTTAAGATTTATTTACTATTATATCTAAGTACACTATAGCTGTCTTCAGACACACCAGAAGAGGGCGTCAGATCTCATTACAGATGGTTGTGAGCCACCATGTGGTTGCTGGGATTTGAACTCAGGACCTTCGGAAGAGCAGTCAGTGCTCTTAACCACTGAGCCATCTCTCCAGCCCTTTAAGGCCTTTAAAAAAATGTATATTTGTTTTTTCACTGAAAATGTCTCACCATGCATTCAGTGTCTTTGGATTAAATTGATCCTATGATCCCACCCTCCCAGTCTCCTCCCAGCCCTACTGCGCTATATCTGCCTCCCAACTTCATGTACTCTTTCTTGAACTCACCAAGTCTAATTAGTGTTTCCAGTATGTTTGTGGGTGTTGGGTCATCCACTGAAGCATCAGCAACCTAGCAGGGGCAGCATTTCTAAAGAACACGGATTCTCCCTCCTCTGACGTCATCAGTTGCCAATAAGTCCTCTGTTGGGAGTTGTGCTTTGTTAGTGTTTCCCACTGATTCTGACATTTTGACTGGTTTCATCTCGTGCTGTTTTTAAGCAAGCCACCACAGCTGCTCTGAGTTGGTGGATGCAGCAGCCCTGTTGTGTGCGTGTGGAAAACATGACTTCCTGTAGTCCTCCCTGACCTCTGACTCCTACAGTGTTTTCTCTCCTCCTTTCGTAATGATTCTAGAGCCTTGTGGGGAACGGGATCTCATTTAGAGCTGAGCTCTCCACGGTCACTTATCTCTGCACTTTGATCAATTGTGGGTCTCTGTATTAACTTCAAGAAGAGTCAGGCTTCTTTGATTAGGGTAGAAAGCTACACTAATCTATTTACTGGTGTTACTGTAAGTATTTAGAAGAAGTTTTAGCAGAATAATCACATTAAATTCTCCCCTAAGACCTATGACCTAGCCAGCTGTCGGCTTTTGGTCCAGTTAACAGTGCTAGCTATGGAATCCATCTTGTGGAGCAGACTGTGAATTCAGTCAGAGAGTGGTTGGTTGTTACCATTACATTGGTGCCACACTTGGCCCAGCGGGTGTGTCTTGCCAGGCAAGTCATTATATTATAGGTTGGAGTGTTCAAAGCTATGTAAGACTATGGCCCTAGCAACCTACACAGCACCTTTGGTATTGTGAAAGCCAGCCAACAGGAATGAGGATTCCATGTAAGTACCAGTGTCATGTCTTGTGACTCAAGTATGAGGTGTGTTTGGCAATAGGGTCTTGCCATCAAGTTCTGGTGGGTAACCAGGAGCAATGGTGATGCCCTGTATTGTAAAACTCAAGTCTTGACGACACAGAGTCTCCCTGATCTCTAAGCAGGCAACAACACATGGGTTTTAAAATACATTTTCTGGTTTTATGCTCCTACACTGGCCGAGGCAAGAAATTTGGGGAAAACTGCTGGTTTTGTTTGTATCAAAGAGGAGAGAAAACAAGTATGCAAGTGATTGTGTGCTTAAGCAATTAAATGTTAGAATTTACCTGAAAAAAATGCAAGATACGCTATTTAACTCTTCACTAAGACATGGTCCATTCTGAGATTACATAGAGAGTACATTTAGCTGTCTGCTGGAGGTTACTGGTTGTTGTGGCTGCATCTTCCGAAAAGGCAAGTAAACTTGAACCTATTAGACACATTTTGGGCCAAACCAGTATAAAAGCAATATATCAAGCAATATAAAGGAAATGCACCAAGAGACATTTTAAAACTTAGACATTAACGCAAAGATTATTGGTAAAAGAGATATTTGGGGAATAAAGTATTAGGATTTTTAGTCTCTACCATAAGTTTAATGTCATATGTATGGGTGCTTTTCTGGCATATATGTACATGTACACATGTGTGTGGTATTCACAGAAAAGGACATTCAGTCCCTTTGACCTGGAGTTATGGAGTTGTTAGCCACTGTGTGTGTGTGTGGGGGGGGTGAATCAAACCCAGATCCTCTCAAAGAGCAGCCCGAGCTCTTAACTGCTGGGCACCCCCCTCCTAATTTTTTTAAAACATTACTCAAAGAATATTCTTTACAGGTTAAAAATACAAAGAACTTTCTTTTGTAAACAAAACTATACACTGGGTTTATAAGGGGCTTGTTTAAATTGATAATAAGAGGGCATTATTGTTAGACCCTATTAGGATGTCTTAGCTTTGTCATTGGTGTCTGGTCTTTCCTGACTCCGTGAACAGGAATGGCAAACCAGTGGCCTCGTTTCTTCCTTATGCTTTCTCTCCCAGGTCCCAATAATTTCCTGTTTGTTTCATTTACCTTTTCCTTTTTTTTTTTAAATAAAAAAAATAGAACAATACAATAAAACATTCACAATTTAAAATCCTTTCTCATTAAAAGCCTTTACATTTGTACTACACTTTTTACTAAAAATATATCCTTAGGACCTGTGAGTTGACTTGGTTGGTAATGGTATTCGCCACCAAGCTTGACTGAGACCTGATAGTGGAAGGAGAGGACCAACTCCTGGAAGCTGTCCTTTCAACGCCACAGGTGAACCACGGACTGGAGGCCTCTCCCAGCCCTCCTCACCATCTGTCCCCTGCCAGACATTATATATATATGTATATATATATATATATATATATATATATATATATGTAATTTAAAGCAGCAAGCAAGAAAAAAAATCCTCATTTATATCCGTTTTGACATATGTTTAACATTTATATCCATTTTTTTCTTCCTTACTGGATTCTATTTATTGATTTTTTTTCTTCAGTATCATAAGACATAGGGACAAAACAAACTGACTTGTTTTTAAATAAGAGTTAAAAATCAGTTTATGGTATAGTGGAGCAAATCAAGATTTTCTTTTTATGTATCATTAAACTAAGGCTTTGCTGCTGAGCTTGGACAGACTTTGTCATTTGGGTTTTTTGTTGTTTTTTATTTATTTATTTATTTATTTTCCTCTTTGAGTATATATATTATGTTTTGTGACATGTGTGGAACTCAGAAAGTAACATCAGTTCTCTTCTTCTGCCATATGGATTCTGGAGCTCAGCTTCAAGCTGCCTGACATGTAGACGACGCCTTTACCCACTGATCCACCCATTTGGCAGCCTACTCTAGTTTTGGGGTTTTTGTTTGTTTTTTGCTTTGTTGTTGTGGGGAAGCAGTTGTTTTGTGTGTGTCCCAAAAGTCTTGCTTCAGGCTTATTTGTAACATATACAACCCAGAGTAGTCTTGAACCTTAAAGTTTCCTGCCTCAGTTTCCCAAATGCTGGGATAATTTTTGTCCATTATTTTAGTTAGGCTGACAATGTTCTCTTTTAAGACTTCATATTTGATTATTGGCCATGGAGTAGAAGAAAATATACTGCATATTCCCAAGTGTGTGCCAGTTTATCTTTGCCTTAGGTGGTCTTTGTCTCTGATACGGAATCTATTCAACAGTCAACTGTTCTGTTTCAAAATTGCTGAGTAAAGCCTGATGCCTGCGTGCAGTGTGTTTGTCTGTGTTGACACCTTAGTGCTGTGACTCTTAGTGCTGTGATTATTGTAGCTTTAGTCTTTTGTTTATGTTAGGCAAGCTTTTGTTTTCTTAAATAAGAAATAACGGGTTGATTTTTTTTTTCAACTACTATGTTTGGTAAAATAGATTTGCTTATATTCATTGGTTATTTTTCCTCAACTCTCTAGGAAAAATAACTAATGACTATAAGAAAATCTATTTTACCAAACATAGATTCTGATAAGTTTAGGGAGAGGGGGTTTGTTGTGGCTTACATATTAGCGTACAGTCTACCGTGGTAGGGAAGTCAGGGCAAGAAGCAGATGAAGTGCATGCTCATATCATCTACAGTCAGGAAGAGAACATTGTCTTCATTTTATACAGTCCATATCCTCTACCTAGGGAATGACCCTACCACAGTCACAGTGACTGTGCCTGCACCAGTTTATGTGATTGATATCATCTCTCAGAGACATTCTCCAAGGCTAACCTCAGTCTAGACAACCCCTCATAAGTGCGCATGGAGCTGTGTCTCTTAGGTGATTCCAGAGTCTGTCAAGTTGATAATTAACATTAAGCATCATTTCAATTTTTGTCAACTTGATGTCCAGACTCTTAATCACCACTTTTAAGTCATAACTTTCCACTCATCTCCATAGACGTATGTCCATGTTATAGTGTAATATGCATTTATCCCAGCACCAGAAACATCCCATTGTCATTAAGCTTGTTTAAACAATTGGAAATTTCAAAGTGTCTTAACTGTGAGCTCCTATAAAATGAAAAACAAGTTGCATACTTCCAATATATACATTTATTTATTTATATTTTATGTGCATTGATATTTTGCGTGCATGTACGCCTGTTTGAGGTGTAGGATCATCCCCCCCCCCCCCCCCCGGGAACTAGAGTTACAGACTGAGTGAGCTGCCATGTGGGTGCTGAGAATTGGTCCTCTGGAAGAACAGCCAGTGCTTTTAACTGCTGAGCCAACTCTCCAGCCTCACATACTTATGATATCCAGTGGCCCAGAGCAGACACTCCAATTGTAAAATGGAAGAATTGGGGCCTAGCCAATTATGATTGAATCAAGGCAAGATACAAATCCAGTGAGGCAAACAACCAATCCGACATCTTTGTGCCCAATATCTAACTCTAATGAAACCGCCCGATTCCTGAGGGTAGGGAACCCCACAGCTCCAGCTCTGCCACCTGCAGCGCGTATAGTATGTCTCTTGGATTGGCTCCTCTCAGTGCCTGTAGCTGTTCTTGGCAGACATCTCAAAGTCTTGGCATCTCCATATCCTGTGGTCTCCAAGATCACGTAGGCTTCATCTTCAGAACTCCACACAGTGACTTCTGACGGTCAATTTACAGGAACTCAGACTCTCAAATGGTGCCTGGCCTCAGCTCTTCTGTATGGCCTCCCTTTCTTGCATCCTTCATTCCTTCAAAACTATCACCATGTGGATAACAGTACCAAGATCTACTGCCACCTCAGGTTGGAGCCTCTGGCTTTGCTCTCAGGCCACTTTTCTTATTGTTCTACTGTGCCCCAGCAAGTTTTCCTCCACTCACACTGATATTTTATCAATTCCAGTTGTTCTCAGCATTGTTGGTTTTAAGCTTCCACAAACATGGCTCATTAAGCCCTGCTTTTCTAACCTAAATACGAATGTTTTTCCATGCTCTTCCCACAATGCCTAAGGTGGCCATGTATATGACATAAACAGCCAGTGTAAGGCACCAGTTTTCTGTCTTAGTTTCTTGCCTGGTTGCTGTGATAAAATACCCTGATGAAAATAACTGGAAAAGGGATTCAGTCCGAGTTACACACTCTCAGGAGTCTGGATCTACTGCCTTGACTATCTGCATCAGGAAGCAGAAAGAAATGAATAAATACTGGTGCTTAGCTCCTTTCCTTCGTGTTATACAGTTCAAGATCCCCTGCTCGGGGACTGCTACTACCCACACTTGAGAGGTTTGTTCCCATATCAAGTAATGTGATCTAGATCTAGATAATCACTCACGGGTGTGCCTGAGGCTTGTGTCCTGGGTGATTTTTGTTTTGGGTTTGTTTTTTTTTTTTTTTTTTAGAATTATTTATTTATTTAATGAATATTGAGTCCACTGTAGCTGTCTTCAGACACACCAGAAGAGGGCATCAGATCCTATTACAGATGGTTGTGAGCCACCATGTGGTTGCTGGGAATTGAACTCAGGACCTCTGAAAGAGCAGTCGGTGCTCTTAACAGCTGAGCCACCTTTCCAGCCCTTTTTATTTTGTTTTGTTTTTAAGATTTATTTCGGTGTGTGTGTGTGTGTGTGTGTGTGTGTGTGAGAGAGAGAGAGAGAGAGAGAGAGAGAGAGAGAGAGAGAGAGAGAGAGAGAGAGATTGAGAAAAGAAGAGAGGAGAGGAGAGGGAGAAGAATATGAGCATGGATGCCAGAAGAATATCAGATCCTTTTGGAACTTGAGGCACAGGTGGCCGTGGGTCATGTGATGTGATTAGAGTTTCTCCTGCTGTGGTAAATAACCAAAAACAACCTGGGAAGGAAAGGATTTATTTCAGAGTTCAGTTCCACATTATAGTCTGTCACTGAGGGAAGTTAGATCAGGAACTCAAATAGGACAGGGACCTGGAAGCAGGAATTGATGGCAGAGGCCATGGAGGAGTACTGCTTACTGTCCTTTCCCCAAGGCTTGCACAGCCTGTTTTGTTAGAGCTTCCAGGACCAACTGCTCAGGAGTAGCACCATCTGTCTTAGTTAGGGTTTTACTGCTGTGAACAGACACCATGACCAAGTTAAGTCTTATAAAAAACAACATTTGATTGGGGCTGGCTTACAGGTTCAGAGGTTCAGTCCATTATCATCAAGGTGGGAGCATGGCAGTATCCAGGCAGGCATGGTGCAGGAGGAGCCGAGAGTTCTATGTCTTCATCCAAAGGCTGCTAGTGGAAGACTGACTTCCAGGCAACTAGGGTGAGGATCTTATACCCACATCCACAGTGACACACCCATTCCAACCAGGTCACACCTATTCCAACAAGGCCACACCTTCAGATGGTGCCCCTCCCTGGTCCAAGGATATACAAACCATCACACCATCCAAAGTGATCTGGGCCCTTCCATATCAGCCAAGAAAATGTATGGCACATTTGTCCACGGGCCAATCAGTTGGGAGCATTTCCCACCCCCTTTTTATTCTTTTTCTCCCCCCCCCCCCCCAAGACAGGGTCACACTATATAGCCCTCACTATATAGCTGACCTGAAACTCTATATGTAGACAAGGCTGGCCTCACACTTACAGAGATCACCTACCTTTGCCTCCCAAGTGCTGGGATTAAGGGTGTGTGTCACTATGTCACTAGGGCATTTTTTCTATTGAGTTTTTAGTTCTTTGAAAATGACTGACTGGTGTCAAGTTGATGTAAAACAGCTAAAATATTGTTCTTCCCAAGAGCAGCAAGTATTCCTTATTCGTGAGCCATCTCTACAGTCCGCCTAAGAAGACATCTTGAGGGAGGCTAGGCTTCAGATTAAGGATGCAGACTATCATGACAGGAAAGGCACTGCGGGAGGAGCTTGAGGTAGCTGGTTACGTTGGGTGTCTTCATCGGGAACTGAGGATAAGTGCTGGTTCTCTAATCGCTCTGTTCTCTGAATATGTAGTGTTCTAACACGTATCTGATGAGCACTTAAAACATTCCAAGAATTCTGAGAGAAAAGTGACATTAGAAAAGTAGCCTGTGATTGGCATCAGTTGTTGGGAAAGCTACTTCCTTCTTTACAGTTGAGGTGGGGGAGGAATCCATCTGAAGAGCAGTTGCAGAGGCCCGGAGAATTAGAATTGTTTTCTTCTACATTTGTAAGCCTATGCAGTCTTAGGACAGCTGGTGTTGACTGTGTTTTGGTGCGTTCGATAATCAGAATTAGCTGTAAATGCTGCAGTGAACGAATGCACAAGGAGAGCTTAGCACAATACATTGGGACAGAGATGGTCCTATCCTGCTGGTGCTTTACCAGATGGCTCCAATCTGCTGTGAGAACTATTGTGTGAAAGATTCTTAGTGTGTGTGAAAGCTAAGAGTCTGATGGCCAGGACATGACTGACACAAAGAGCATTGTATCCTATTAACTTCTTAGGAATTAAGATTAGATCTCCAGTTCTGTGAGACTCACATTTCCTTGTGGAAATATGTATGGGCTCTTTCAGGAGTCAGTGGCCTTTGAGGATGTGGCTGTGAACTTCTCCCTGGAGGAGTGGGCTATGTTGAATCCATCCCAGAAGAACCTCTACAAAGATGTGATGCAGGAAACCTTGAGGAACCTGGCTTCGATAGGTAAGTATGCCGTCATCCCTTTAATCACTGAAAGAAAGCATGCTTCTAGATGAGTTTAAATATGGTAAAGAGGTTTGAATGAATACTTGAGATTCACTTTATACTACAATTTTTGCTATAATCTATTAATATATTTACTCTGATGTCATAATTTATAATGATTCGACTTTAATTGTATTTTAGGGAGCAGTTTGGAGCACCATATCATTGAAAATATATACCGGAACTCCTGGAAAAAACTAAGGTAATACGGACCTCAAGAGACAGCCATACTCTTTATAAAGTAGTAAAAAACACAGGCATATCCAGTTTCAAACTCAACTACCCTCAGGGAATTTTCTTCAACACTAGAAACATATTAAACATCCTGAAAACATAAGGATTCCAATACTGGAAATAACGTGAACATCATTGTGCCCAAAGTGACTTTTGTCATACTTAATATGTACCAACTTTGTTCCATACAATATTCTTAAATTTTAAATATTGACTTAGTCACAAACCTTATGTATAAAATATATGTGACACAAAAATCAGGTGTCCTTTTAGGCTTGGACTAAATATCAAGATCTCACTGTGGCCCTTCGAGTGGTTTACAGTGTAATGTGACTGTGATTATGATTATCCACCATTATTTATTTGTTTTAGTTTAGTTCTGAGGGTTATAGCATCACATGGATTCTGTGTACAGTAACCTTCCTTCCTTTCCTTTTTTTTTTTTTTTTTTTTTTTGAGATAGTATTTGTCTAGTCTAGACTAGTCTGGCCTAGAACTCAGAACCTGCCTCTGCCTCCCAAGCATTAAAGTTAAAGGCTTGCGCTACCATGCCTGACTTCCAGTAGCCTTTGTAGCAAGTTTTCTTCAGAATTCAACATGAAGCAAGCTACTGTTTCATGGACTTGAGTTACCTCTTCCCAGATTATTCTCTTTTTTTTTCCCTCCAGGAGTCACTTTTGGTTTGGTTTGGTTGCTTTATACGCATAAGCACATCTCTTGTCTAAGTAGAATTTGTTTCCATCTTAGACATAAACTTCTTAAGCTTTAAGAAAACCTATATGCCTCCTTTAGTTCTAAAGACCTTGCTAATTATAGCCAGCAAAAATGGCCTTGTGTAGCAGCCTCTGACACAAAACTTGCTGATAGACGTCCTGTTTTTTAGCAGGCCTCCCCAGGTGCCAAGATGGCATTGAGAATTGATATAGATATTTTAATGTTATGTAAGACATGTTTGCTGGACCTGTGTAGGTGATATAACAGCCACCTGTGAATACTACTGTCTTTGTTAGAGTTGGCCTCAGAGTTGCTGAGTGTGTTAAAAACTTCTGACGGCATAGAGCCAACATTTCTACTGGTAAGTAAAATATTAGTGATGTACATTTGCTTTCTTCGCAGTGGTCAAGTGGTGGAGGGACTCTATGACTGTAAAGATGACCATCAATGTGCAGAAATCTTCGACTTCACTACACACAGTATTGTAAACCAGAACTCCTTACCAGGAGTGTATATATGTGAAAACAGTGGATGTGCAACAGTGGTCATTGGCCATTTATCTCTAAGTGTACTTCTTAAACCTGACCCAAAGCATGAATCGTGTGAAGATCAGGAATATGGGAAGGAATTATACAATACGGAATTTGGGGCCCCCTCCAGTTCTCTCACATCATTTGAGAACTACGAAAATACTTATACTGTAGAGAGAATCTATAAAACTGAGCGTTGTGATGAAGACTATAGATATGGCCAAAATGTTGAAAAGACTTTCACTGAAGAAAAGCCCTTTGAGTGTAAGCAATGTGGGAAATGTTTCAGTTCGTCCAGGTATTTTCGAAGGCACGAACGACGCCATCGGGCCAAGAAATGCTATATCTGTAAGCAGTGTGGGAAAGCCTTTGCTTTTCCCACTTACCTACAAACACATGAAAGAATTCACACAGGGGAGAAACCGTACGTGTGCTTGCAGTGTGGGAAAACCTTTGCTCATTCTCGTTCCCTTAAAACACATAAAAGAACTCACTCTGTTAGGGACCTCTTTGTGTGCAATTACTGTGGGAAAACCTTACGTCATTACAGTTCTCTTCAAATTCACACAAGAATTCACACGGGAGAGAAACCTTATGTGTGTAAACCGTGTGGTAAAGCCTTCATTACTTACCGTTCCTTTCGAATACATGAAAGAATTCACACTGGAGAAACACCTTATGAATGTAAGCAGTGTGGAAACACCTTCATGCGTTGGATTCAATTGCGAAAACATGAAATAATTCACAGTGGGGTGAAGCCCTATGCTTGTAAGCTGTGTGGAAAAAGCTTCACTTGTTCTGGGTCCTTGAGAACACATGAAAGGATTCACACTGGGGAGAGGCCCTATGTGTGTGACCAGTGTGGATATAGCTTTACTCGGTTAAATTCGCTTCTAAGGCATAAAATAACCCACACTGGTGAGAAGCCCTACGTGTGTAATCATTGTGGGAAGACTTTCCCTCGATCTGCGTCTCTTCAAAGACATGTCAAAATTCACACCGAGGAGAAACCCTATGTATGCAAACAGTGTGGGGTTGCCTTCCCTAGTTCTGCTGACCTTTTAGAACACGAGCAAACCCATATTGACGAGAAACCGTACATATGTGAGCAGTGCGGGAATGCCTTCGTGCTGTGGAGCCAGTTTCAGAAGCATAAAGCCCTTCACGCCGTCCCAGTGTCCTACGTGTGTAAGCAGTGTGGGAAGAGCTTCACTTCCTCGAGGTCCCTGAAAACCCACGAGAGAATCCACACGGGTGAGAAGCCTTATGAGTGTAAGCAGTGTGGGAAGACCTTCCTGTGGTCCTACTCCCTTCAGAGACATGAAAAGACTCACACGGACGGGAAGGTCCACGTGTGTAAACAGTGTGGGGAAACTTTCCCTTACGACAGTCATCTCCAGGTACATGAGAAACTGCACTTTGACGATGAGCCTTTTAATTGTAAGTACTGTGGGAAGCCCTTCTTCACTTTGAACCATTTGCATAGACATGAATTACTTCACACTACCAGTGTTTTTTAGTCATGGGAGGATTTTTTTTCCCCGTTTTGTGGTTTTCATAGAAATAAGAAAAATCATACTGGAGAAAGACTGGATTTGTGCTAGCAATGTGGAAAGCCTTTTGATTTGTTTCATTGAAGCAAACGTGCGATGTCACAATAAGGAGAAACCTTTTTTGTAAAACGAAAATCAATGTACAAATGGTTTTTTGAGCTTAAAGCTCCTTGAAATGCATCAAAGAGAAACCGGGCCTGTGACTGCAAGCAGTGTGGTCAAGTCTTCTGCAGTCCTGGATCTTGGAGGAGACAGAAGACTCAAGCTGTAGAGAAACTTTTATGTGTATATGTGGTGTTGTATTAAAAAAAAAAAGCCCTTTTCTGCTTCCCCATTCCCTCTGAATATGTGGAAGGAGTCACTGGAGAGAAGTCCTTCATAGCTAGGCAATCTTGGATAGTCTTGAGTTATCACATCCTCTTACAGACATGAAAGAACCTACTGTAGAGAAATCTTAAAAACAGGATTTGTGAACTCTTCATTATCAGCTTCATAGAACTCACAAGAATGTATGTGGGGAGAATTCCTGTAAGTGGAAACCTATATGAACACCATTTGGTTCAATGAACAGACAAGGAAAGAACTTGATATGGAGTGCTAATCTTCTCAAAAGAGATGTTCAAGGTTTCATTTGGCACAGATGGTAACACATACCGGATGAAAACCTTTGCTGTTGAAAAACATTGGAAAATCTAGAGCAAAGTTCTTTGAATTTTTTTTCATGTTTAATCTGATAAATGTCAGTATTATGAAGGACTGGACATATTTTATTATTATTTTTTTTTTGTAGCATGCTCCAGGAAATGCACACTCTGGTGAGAATGTTATCAGTACAGTATTTTGTATTTATTGAAATGTTTCAGGGGCCGATAGGGATGAGTTAGCCTTTAAGAGCATCTGCTGCTCCTTCCAAAGGACATTGAGTTGGCCTTTAAGAGCATTTGCTTTTCAGCACCACGTCACAGGGCTCACAACTGCATGTGACTCTAGTTACAGGAGATTCTACCCGCACACACTTGTACACATAAAAATAAAGCTTAAATATTTTTTTAGTCTTTTTTTTTCCCAAAAAAAGCTTTTGTTGTATATCCCATGTTTACCCAGAACTGTTAATCTTCCCGCTTCCAGCTTTTGAATGTTTAAAAATGAAATGTCTCTGCTTCCACATTCACTGTCATTAGCTCCTGCTTGAGAGTCCATCTCTTGACTTGTTTTTAAATTTTACTCTACAAAAGCAAGCAGTGAGCAGAGCATTGAGCAATGTGGAATGGCGGCCTAATTACATGAACTGCAGACCAGTAAGACCTACATATGAAAAATGCTCACAGGAATAGACAGTGCATTTTATTACATTTGTGAGACTTCTTAAAGCAATCATGTATTAGTTTAATGGGTGATATATCTTTTTGTATTTAATAAGTAGATGCTTCTCATTGTAAATTATGTTGGATTCATTGGTGAATTGATATTTGAAGTATGCCAGTCCACATAAATGTCTCTAAACGCATTTTAGTATTTATGTGTGAGCATGTGAGGGTATGTAGACATATGCCCATGGAGGCTAGAATGCTTTGGAGATAGCATTACAGGCATTGTGTCATGTTTGATGTGTGTCATGGGATCAAAATCCCAGTCTTCATGATAGAACAGTAAGTACTCTTAACTGCTGAGCCCCCTCAAACCCCTCCATAAGTGTCTTGTTTTTCGATCATGTTTAATGGGTAGTTTAAAAAATGGCCTTGTGAATATTGGGATAGTCTTATTGGTTTTATTTGGCTGATTATAAGCATTTTGTGTATATGCTTACTTTTCATGAAAAATGTGTGTGTGTGTGTGTTTGTTTGTATACGTGTGTACGTGGACGAGTGTGTTTGGAGGGCATTGTTTATGTGTTGCTGGTATGGTTGGTGGTGTTCACAAAGTGAACAAAGTAATATATTGGGTGTCTTGCTCTATCACAGTTATTCCCCTAAGACAGAATCTCACTGGGCCTGGAGCTGTGCAGCAGGCAGCAGAAGCCTTTCTTGTCTCTGTTCCCCCTAGTGCTGAGTTCTGAGGCACTCTAGAAGTTGGTTCTGGTTCTTCCTCCCTGCATCATGTTCCCAGAAATAAGACTCAGACTCAAAATATACTTACAAATGCCTTAGCCATATTGCTAAGCTCTTTTCTGACTAGATCATAACTAAAGATAACCCATTTATTTTAACCTCCATTCTGCCATGTGGGTGGTTACCTGTGCTGAGGTACCATACACCTGTCGAGTCAGTCACATCTTCCTGGGCAAATCTCCTGCCTCTGGCTCTATCCCGGAGTCCTTTCTGCCTCCTGGATGTCCCTCCTTGCATTTCCTGCCTAAGTCATGGACCATGAGCTTTTTAATTGACCGGTACAAGACAGAAGGTATTTTCTCTAGAGATAACTCAGTCATTCACAGCTTTTTATTAATAGGGAATGAAACTTGAGTCCTCATGACAGCACAGCAAGTAGCTCCCCACTTAGCCACCTCCTCAGGCCTAAACCAGTCTTAAATTGATTGTTTCTTTTATGTTGCTCTCTCGTGTGTGCTCACAATCCTGAGTCTCTGTTCTTTTGACTTTGAAGTATTTTCAAAATATTTTTTAGAATAGCAAATGTTAGGGTTGATTTTGTTTTGTTTTTCATATTCAGAAGGTAGGAATAAGTATATTGTAATCATAGGTCAGCCTATCTTTCCAAGTTGACTTATTTCTTCTGAGAATTTCATACACATATACAATAAAAGAGAATCATGCATACCCACTGTTTCTCCTTCCAACCCTTCCTATTTCTCCCCAACACCCCCCTCCCCCCTTAACTTTGTCTTTAAAAATAACCTGCTAGTCTAGTTAGTGTCATTCATACATGCATGAGTCTGGGGCCATCTACTGGAGGATGGGGGACCTACCAGTAGTTACATCTTCACTAGTCATTCTCCACCCCCCAGCAGCTATTCACTACCAGTAGCTTCTCAGTAAGGGAGATGCTGGGATTTGGGCTGACTTAATAGTACAATGTAGGTCTTGTGCATGCAGTCCCATTTGCTATGAGTTCATGATTATAGTAACCATGTCAAAAGAAAAAAAAAACCAGCATTTCACAGCACTTCTCCCTCCCTCTGGCTCCTGTATTCTTGTTGCTTTTTCTTTGATTGTCCCTGAGCCTTGCTGATGGTGGAGACTAATATAGCTGTCTCATTTGGAGGTACCCATTCAGTCTCTTCATAGCCCTTTGACCAGTTGTGCATCACTCCATTGGCAGCTGTCCACTGGAAAAAGCAGCTTCTCCGACCAAAGTGGAGAGCAGTCAAGGTCTGTTGCTGTCAAGACCTGAATGGATGGCAGGAACTCAGTGTTTAGAGTGTTTTTCTTTGTCTTTTTTCAGATGGTGTCATGTTACATGGCCTTGGCTAGCCTGGAACTTTCTATGTAGACAAGACTGTTGTCAACTTGTGCTTAATCTTTATTTTTAAGTCATGAACTATTAGTGTGTGTGTGTGTAGGTAATTTTACTGTGTAAATTTTGCTTTTCATATATATTTCATTTTCATTGTAATGTCTCTAGTTATTACACTAAGATTTATTGGTGTTACTGCCTTAGTAAAACCATGTATTCAATACATTTACTAACTCTGTATGCGTGGTGAGTGAGTGGCTCATCTATAAAAGGATTCTCCATATTATTTCTGACAGAGCTGGTGTTTGGATTTAGGAGGTCTCAAAGGGATTAGTTCTGTTGTTCAGTGTCCCCTGTGTTGGATGCACTGAGGGGTGACTGAAGTTCTGCTCTTGTAACCATAACAATTGCTACCCAGGAGACTGAGTGCTGGAATTCATGAGGTATGCTATGTGTTTAGTCCACCAGTGATAGGAGGGACTTTCCTATTTCATGAATCAGAATGTTTCACAGTTTTTCAACTAAAGATGCCCTTTTAGAATGCCTTGTAGTCATTCAGGAACATTGTTCACTGGTGGAGGCTTGGAACATGTCCTTCAGTGGCAGAAGATGTGTCTAGTTGTGTGAGGTGAACAACAGTGTTCTGGATCATTTTTGCATTTCTTAGTTTCTTTTTAAACACTAATATTTACTATAATATGATGGATGCAATTGTCCGCATATATAGGTGTGCCTAGAGTTTCCATAACATGACATTATGATAAGTAAAGTGCGAGGTCAAGAAAAGCGCTTTACACTCAACCTAGTGGTCGGCACACCTTAGCCTAGTAGTCTACAGCAACAGTTTTGGCCGCACTTACGTTTTCCTTAAGTTGGAAAAAGGAGCTTTTTCTTTGTACATAATTTTTTTTATTTCAGTTTTTTTAAATTATTAGCTTGTATGTTGGCAAAGTTATAGGTTTTCAAATGACATTGTAACCCAGGTTTCCATGTACTTTAACCATAATCACTGTTTTTTCTGGTTCCGTTTCTTCTCCCCAGTGGGTCTGTTCTCCCAAGTAGACTCCCTTAGTTCATCTCTCTAGTTTGTTTAAATTTCGATTCTGTTCGATATAGAAGGAACACCATTTGGAGCTGAGTTGACAACTTACATATCAATCTCCAGTTCCATCCATTTTCCTGCCAATAACAGTTCTTGGTGACCAAGAATAGTCTATGTTTCTTATATACCACATTAAAAATTGAAAAATTTTAGTTTATCTATTGATGGGCACTTAGGCTGAGATGGGCACTTGGGCTGATCCTATAATTGAGAGCAGTCAGTAGTTGTGTAGGAACAGGAGTACAAGTGTTTCTAGTATAATCTGACTTAGATTCCTTTTGTTGCATACTAAGCAGTACTATAGCAGGATCATAAGGTAGTAGTATATTTTGATTTTTGATGAAACTTCTGTTTTCCAGAGTGACCATGCTAAGGAGCAGCCGTACATTCTCACCAGTTTGTGTTATAGTTTGGTTTCTTGATAGCTATTCACACTGGGGTAAAGTTAATTGTATTGAGAATCTTCATGTATTTATTGGCTATTTGTACATTGTTTGAGAATGGATTGTTTCTACTTGTGTTGATTCAGTTACTTGTTTATTTGTAATATAATTTTTGTTGCCTTGTACTGGTTTTCTCATTGTGTGTTTCGTGTACCCAAAATTGCTTTTAAGCTTGCTCTGTGTGTGTGTGTGTGTGTGTGTGTGTGTGTGTGTGTGCTTTTTGTCTGTATGTTAATCTCTTGTCAGATGAATGAGAGTCCAAAGATATTCCCCCCCCCCCCCCCCGCCCCCAACTCTGTGGCTTGCTCTCTCTCTTTTAACAAAGAATTGTTTCCTTTTTCTTTATAAAAGCTCTTTAACTTCTTGCAGTGATTAACTCTCATTTATACTTTGGGGGATTTTGTTTGTTTTTGTTTTTAACATGGGTTCTTGCTTTGTAGCCTTTGTAGGCCTGTCTGGACTGGAATTTGCTGCATACATGAGGGTAGCATCTAATTTACAGCTCTCTTCCTTCCTCTACTTTCTGGGTGTTAACATTATAGTCCTGAGGCTCTAATGTCCATTCCCAATTTGTCATACTTCCTGTAAACTATTAGATTGAGAATGCCATAGTCCACACCTATAGCTTCATGTAGTCTGTAGATTTTCCTCTGAGTTTCAAGTTTTGTAGGCCTTATGTTAAGCCCTTTGGTTCCGTTTGTGTTGCTTTTATACAGAATGATAGAGGGATTTAGGGCTACTCTTGTACATACAACGCTGATTTCCTATTGAGGCCACTTATCCTTAGCATGTTTTGGATTCCTTTGCTGAAACCAGAAGGTGTAGGTCCATGGTTGCTCTGGGACCCTTCCATTGCTCCGTGTGTCTGTTTTAAAGTCATACTATTTCACTCTGGTTTTAGAGCATAATTTAAATTGGTGCAGTGAGAACTCTAGCTAGCGTTGCTCTTCTTGCTCAGTGTTGCTTTGACCATTTGGAGTGTTTGGGTTTTCTTACAGTTACAGGAGTGTGTTCTCTATTTCTGGAAATAATGACATTGGAACTTTGAGGGGCATGTGTGGAGTCTGAACAGCTCATACTTTTCATATTACTATGGTGGTGATTTGTGAGCACAGGAATGGTTTCCATTTTCTAGAGCATTCAGTCTTCAGTGTTTTTAGATTGTCACGATGACCTCAGCTTGACTAAGTTTATTCATAGGTGCATTTAACGTTTTGTCTTGTCGCTTGTTTCTTGGGCTTTTGGAAGACAATTTTAAAAATGATTTTATCACCATTTTCATTATATAAATGGCTACTTGGTTTTTCTAGACTGACTTTATTGTGCTACTTTGGTGAAGTAATGATTGGATGTAGGAGTCTTGGTGCAGCACTTTGGGTCTTTTAAGACTATGAACATAAGAGCAGTCAAGAGCACTGGCTCTTTTCCTAGAGGACTGAGGCTTGATTCCCAGCACCTATGTGGCACCTCACAACTGTAACTCCAGTTCCAAGGAATCCAACACCCTCTTCTGATCTCTGGGCATCAGACATGCGCATGGTGCACAGATAGACAGGCAGGTAAAACATCCTTACCAGGTAATAATAAGTTTAATAAGATGATCATATTATCTATAAATAGAGATTTGGCTTCATTTTGCTTCCGTTTTTCTTTCGTCCATGCTCAGGGTTGAACCAAGGAGCTTGTATGTGGTAGGCAAGAGGTGTACCACTGAACTGCAGCCGCGCAATTGGATCTCTTTCCTTTCTCTTTTTAAATTTTTTAGCTAAGGATGCAGGAGATGTATACAGCAGTGTAGAGAAGGTGGACACCTTGTGTAACTCCTGATAGTTGAAGAGATGCTTTTAGTTTTCCTGTTTGGTATAATCTTGACTCTAGTTTTGCTGTGTGTAACATTTCTTACAGTGAGGTGTCTTCCTCTTCCTAATTTCAGGGAACATAGAGCTTTGAAGTCCACTTCTCCATGTATTGAGGTGATCAGTGGATCCTTGAATATCTATATTTTCTACAATTAGTGATTGATATCTGTGGAAAAATGCTTATATGCAAAGAATGAAATTCGCCTGATTATAGTTTGTGGTGTTTTTAATATATTGACTTGGTTTGAGAGTATAATATTGATTTTTTTTCTATTTTCATCAAGGAAATTGTGTTATAGTTTTCTTTGTTGTTGAGCCCTTCCTGCTTTTGGCATCCTGGTAATACTACTACCTTTTATGAATAAATTAGTATTTCTTTCCTTTATATTTAGTGAAATAGTTTGGGAAGCTTGGTAGAATTCAACAGTGAATTCGTCAAGTCCTGTGCTTTCCTTGTGGAGACAATTCATTTCTAGCTTGAAGATGTTTCCCTTTTTCACTGTTCACATTCCCTTGACTTTTCATCTGTTTGTTTTGTTGTTGAGAATTTTATGCATGCACATAATGCATTTTAATCAAGCCCACACACTCCCCATTCCCTCTTAATTTTTCCATCCCTCCCACCACGTTTGTTCTCAATTTCATTTGTTCTCTTCTATTTTTAACCTACAGTCTCCTTAGTGCTTCCAGTATATACATGGGTGCAGTGCCATCTTCTTTGGCATGACTAGCCTCTCCTTTACCCAGCAGGCATCAGTTGCCAATAGCTACTCAGGAGCGGACCTTTCTGCACACCTCCCACCTCCATGCTGGGATTTTTGTCTCGCTTGAGCTTGTATTTCCAGTCACAGCTGTGTCAGTTAGTAGGTGCAACTGTCCTGTTGTATCTAGCACACACTGTTTGGCTGTAATAATTCACTCTGGCTCTCACATTCTTTTGGCTCCCTCATCCTCTGGTCCCTGAGATGATCCCTGGTCCTCTGAGAGAAGAAATGTGATGTGTGTAGATGCTCCATTTAGAACTGAGCCCTCCAGAATTTCTTATTCTCTACATGTTGACCAGTTGTGAGTCTATTCATTATAATCTACTGCAAAAACAGTAATAAAACCCATCTTCTGTGATGAAGATACATTTTTCTATGGGTATAAAGATACCCTTTAACAGAATAATAGTAGGTTAGTAGAAAGTTCTCCACATTAATGCTGCCAGACTTGGGTTTTATCTTGTGGATTGTGTGAAATAGGCCTGAAATCCAGTCAAAGTGGTCGGTTATTCTTGCCGTACTCATGGCTGTGTCTTGTCAGACTGATCTGTAATTGTAGCTCAGAGGCTTCTCAGCTGGGTAAGCACAGCATCATCTAGCACTATGAAAGCCAGCCAGTGGGCTGACCCCTCTAGGTCGGTATAAGCTATGATTTCTTAATACTCTGTGACTCAATGTGTGGTGTCTTCAGTAATAAGGTCTTACTGTCAAGTTCTGTGTGGTAACCAAGGACAATCGCAATAGCCTATAATATTTGGAGGGGGAGGTCTATGAAACCTCCAACTTTTGGCCTAATTTTGATATTTCATATATCTCTTGAAATTCTCCTTGATTTCCCATGTTATTGTAATATAAGTTTTCAAAGTATCCTCAAATCATTCTCTGGATTTCATTTTCTGTGTATTGTAATCTCACTTTTCAGCTCTAACTTTATTCCTATGAATAAATGTATAAAAGAAAGCATAAGATAATAAGCAATGAAGTACTTAATTAAAGTTTGTAACTATTATGACTGCCTGAAAGTTGTATATGGAGCAGCTACAGGGTTGAAGTTTTTTGAGTGGTCACCCCTTCTCAGTGTACTTTTTGGTGATGCAACTGACTCTGAGTCACCCTTATTCCTGTAAGTAATCCCTTATTGATACTCCTGTAAGTAAATCTCAATAAAATCATGGTTCTCCAAATTGGTCTTTGGTGATATCATTACTTTGGTGTGATGTTGGTTTCTTACCTGTAGTGAGTAGATGTTTGTTTGTATCTGCCCTTGAATTGCCACACTGTATTCCCTAATAACAGAATCTTCCAAGGAGGGAAGGTGTGATTCTAAGCAGGAACCTCTTGTCATTCTGTCTTTCCAAACTCTGTTGCACAACAGCTGAGAACTACTCTGACAAAAGCTTTGTTGGACCTGCATGATGGTTCAAAGCTTAAAGGCACTTGTTGGGAAGCCAGAAGACTTGAGTTTGATTCCTGGGAGCTACATTGTGGAAGGAAAAAAGGACCTTCGGCAGGTTTACCTTCCATCTACCTACCTTCATTCACTCAAAGAAATACATGTAACTTCAATGGTTTTCAAGAATCAGTTCAGCCTAGGAGTACCTTCATTTTAGAGGTTGCCCTTTCCATGTTCTTTGCTGCCCAGACCCCAGCATACTTTCTGACCTGTTTCCATCCTGTCAAGCCTTGCTCACACCAGCTTTAACGTTTAGTGAGCACAAATGGCCAAGCTTGAAGGTATTGCCCCATCGTAAATGTGTGGGAAAAGTAAATTTAGCACTGACATATGCAACAGGTGGCAACTGAGGAAACCTAGCATTCTGCCTACCAGCCTTATACTTTTTTTTCTTTTAAGCACTTTTACTATTAAAGCAAATGAAGAAGTAGGAGATGGCAACAGAGGAATGGATACAGAAAATGTGGTACATTTACACAATGGAGTACTACTCGGCAATTAAAAACAATGAATTCATGAAATTCTTAGGCAAATGGATGGATCTGGAAGATTATCATCCTGAGTGAGGTAACCCAATCACAAAAGAGCACACATGATATGCACTCACTGATAAGCAGATATTAGCCCAGAAACTTAGAATATCCTAAATACAACTTGAAAAACACATGAATCTCAAGAAGGAAGACCCAAGTGTGGATACTTAGGTCCTTAGAATGGGGAACAAAAATACCCATGGAAGGAGATACAGAGATACAGATAAGATACAGATACAGAGATACAGAGATAAAGTTTGGAGCTGAGACGAAAGGAAGGACCATCCAGAGACTGCCCCACCCAGGGATCCATCCCATATACAACCACCAAACCCAGACACTATTGCATATGCCAGAAAGATTTTGCTGACAGGACCCTGATATAGCTCTCTCTTGTGAGGCTATGCCAGTGCCTGTCAAGTACAGAAGTTGATGTTCATAGTCATCTATTGGATGGAACACAGGGCCCCTAGTGAAGGAGCTAGAGAAAGTACCCAAGGAGCTCAAGGGGTCTGCAACCCTATAGGTGGAACAACAATATGAACTAACCAGTACCCCCCAGAGCTGTGTCTCTAGTTTCACCATTCTGAAAACAACTGATGAAAGCCTATTATTATTATTTTTTCCATTGAGACAGAGGCAGAGGAAAGGCTGGAGGTTGATTAACATTGCCTTTGTATCTCAATTAGCTCCAAACAGTAGGAGGAATCTACATAGACTTGAAGGATTGAGGAAGAGAACCTCTCCAAACTATTAGAAATAACTCCTAAGGTTTATAACAATAGAATCAGGGAGATAGACAGGCAAGAAAGATCACTAAAACAATGATGGTGACCTTCCATGAGGACCAAAGGCCTTGGCCACAGGGCCCTAAGCCCCCAGGCCCAAACTACCCACCAGGAACAAGAAAACTTCACCACTTCAGAAGAATCAGTGTGCATATTTTAAAGAAATGGGCCTGGTCAAAACCTAACTCTATTACATTTCTTTTACTGATGGGCCTATCCCCCTCATGGGCAACCCCAAACTATTATTGACTGTCGTTGGTCCTCCAAGCTGGCAGCAACACGAACGACACAGACACCAAGTTGGGTTCATGCAGCAACTTTACTTCGGGCTTTTTCTTTTACAGCTCTCTTCCCCAGCAGCTTCTTCAGGTAAGGGCTAAATTACTCCTATTACAACAGCTTCTCTTCTACTACTTCTACTCACGGTGAGGGCTAAAACTACTCTCTTCACTACTCCAGCCGACTCACCTCCTTCTAGCTCCACCCCACCTCATCCAATCAGAATTCACACATGCTCCAGGCATGAGCTCAGGTCGTTCACAGATAGGCTGACAGGTCCTGATCACGAGAAACAGTCCAGCCTGTCAGGCAGCCCACACATGCAGCCTCACTGTGCATGCTCGGGCAAGGCAGTAAACAAGTGGGTTTCACAGGACCTGCTTTCCGCATCTCCCCCTTCTAGTTTTATTAGTAGCTCTGGGATCAGCATCTATCTTAGGTTTCCCCCATCCATGCCACATCCTTACCCATCATGGGAGTGACGAACTCACTTTCGCCATCCTGTCTTAGGTTGGTATGCGCACGTGAGGGTCTTACCCGTCACTGATTACTGATCCAGCATGTTGAGCCAACATTAGGGGGATGTTCCTGCTTCCAAGGCTGCAATAGCCTGCACTAAGGCTTGTTTATCAGCCCTGTGCCGCCTTCGCATATGTGCCATCCACCAAGGCATTCCTCCACACACAACAGTCAACAGAAGCACTCAAAAGGCCATCCCTCCCCAATTTTTTAAGAATCCCACAGTTCCCTGGATGATCTCCATCCATTGTTTTGCAGTTGCAGTCTCCACATGGGTGTTGTTCATGGCAACAATCGATGCTCACAATTCATCTTTGTGTCGAGATCATGACTCCAATTTCCTAGCAGCATTGCACCAATTGCTCGTGACAGATTTGCAGCTCTGGAAAAATTCTGATACTGAACAGAGGTTACACACATTCCTGACATATGAGTAATGCAGGAAGCAAATACTAACTGCTCCAAAATATTCATCTGTTCCTGCAACCAATCCACTCTTTTGTTAACCATTGAAACTGACTCCTTCAATCTTTGTACAACCTTCCACTCCAGGGGTTCATAATACCGTTGCCCCGGTTGGTTCTGAAATACTGGGAAGGCCCCCGCAATGGCGGGCACATTTTTTCAGACTTTTGCATGAAGACTATACTTCCCCTTTTGTCTCCCTCATATTTATAGGGGGGAGGAGAAGGCCACGAGAGGGGCTGATGGTTCGGGCAGCCTACTGCACCTCAAACTCCAGAGGAACATCCGACTACAGATGTCACTGTCACTATCAGTCCCATCACTGTCACTAGTAGATCCTTCAGAGCTAGATTCCTTCTTCTCTTTCTTATCTTTGGTTTGTTGTCTAAGCTGTTTAGGTTTTCAGTGGCTAGCTAAGAAGTAATCTCCTTAGCCTCCTCAAGTACCACTGCTCCTTCCTCTGTTTCAGCATTGTACTTTCCACTGGTGTCCCTCAAGCACACCCTGACCAAGATACAGATGACTAACATTTTTACTTTTATTGTAGTCGCAGTTGAACCCATGTTACTGAAATTCCCTTCGTCTCTATTCCTGAGAACCTTAGTGCTCTGTCCCCTTTTTTTCTGGGGAACCTATCAGACCTATGCTTTCTTTAGTTGCTGAAATTCCCTTCGTCTCTATTCCTGAGATCCTTAGTGCTTCATTCATTTTTTCCCGGTAACCTTCCCTTCATCTCTATATCTGAGATCCTTAATGCTTCGTCCCTTTTTTCCCGGGAACTTTACCTTTGTCTCTATACCTGAGATCCTTAATGTTTCGTCTCTATTCCTGAGAACCTTAATGCTTCGTCTCTATTCCTGAGAGCCTTAATGCTTTGTTTCTATTCCTGAGAGCCTTAATGCTTCATCCCTTTTTTCCCAGGAACCTTACCTTCGTCTCTATACCTAAGAACCTTAATGCTTTGTCCCTTTTTTCCTGGGAACCTTAATGCTTTGTCTCTATTCCTGAGAGCCTTAATGCTTCGTCTCTATTCATGAGAGCCTTAATGCTTCGTCTCTATTCCTGAAAACCTTAATGCTTCGTCTCTATTCCTGAGAACCTTAATGCTTCGTCTCTTTTTTCCCCGAGAACCTTACAGGCCTCTGCTTTCTTTAAATACTGTTGCTTACCAAAATTTCCTTACCTATGTTTACTAAAATTTCCTACCGCTCTTTACCAAAGTTTTCCTACGGCTGTTTACCAAAATTTTCCTACCACTGTTTACCAAAAATTTCCTACCACTGTTTACCAAAATTTCCCTCTGCTGTTTACTAAGGTTTCCTTACCTCTGTTTACCAAAATTTTCCTAAAACTGTTTACCAAAAGTTTTCCTACCACTGTTTACCAAAATTTTTCCTATCGCTGTTCTTACCAAAATTTCCTTACCTCTGCTTACTAAACTTTTCTTACTTACCGATGCTGACCAACACAATGAATTCCCCATACGGGCCATCATTTGTTACAGGTCCTTCGATCTGCCCTCGGTGACACGAACTGAATGACACAGACACCAAGTCGGGTTCATGCAGCAACTTTACTTCGGGCTTTTTCTTTTACAGCTCTCTTCCCCAGCAGCTTCTTCTTAGAGCAAGGGCTAAACTACTCCTATTACAACAGCTTCTCTTACTCTACTTCTACTCATGGCAAGGGCTAAAACTACTCTCTTCACTACTCCAGCCGACTCACCTCTTTCTAGCTCCACCCCACCTCATCCAATCAGAATTCACATGCGCTCCAGGCACAAGCTCAGGTCGTTCACAGATAGGCTGACAGGTCCTGATCACGAGAAACAGTCCAGCCTGGCAGGCAGCCCATGCATGCAGCCTCACTGTGCATGCTCAGGCAAGGCAGTAAACAAGTGGGTTTCATGGGGCCTGCGGCTGCACCCGCTTCCCACAATTGACCTAAAATCTATAATTGGGAACTGAGAGACATACAAATGGGTCTGATAATAACTGAGGGATTACAACACTCCATACAGCCCCACCCATCTTTAAAATTGCCCAGTGTACCTTATGGCCGAGGTTAGGTCAATATCTTACAAGCCCAGATACCTCAAGGCCAAGAGCATCACCAACCAAAACTTTCTGGTATGGATGTGGAAATCTAGATTTTGAAAAATATTTATGGGAATCATACATGCCTTGCTGAACCTGGTTCCAAGTGAAGCTAGGAATGAATATCATTGTCATCTCTGAGGATGTGAGACATAACCCCTGGTTAGAGGGAAGATAAAGATCCTTACATTTATACTAAGATAGAGGCCAATAAGACATGCAAAGCACCCAAATATTGCAACTGCATGCATATAACCCTGAGGATTTGAGATGCATTCCCCACTGGAACTATCTGGAAAGGAGGGTGTACTTGGGATCTCAGATAGGCTCAGACCTGTAACAGAATTTACTATCTAAAGACAACCTTTCAGGCCCAGGGCCAAATAGAAAGATCCTCATTCATTTGCTACTCAGACCAAAACCAGAGCCAAAATCTCCTACAGGGTCAGGGACCAATACGGAACAGCAAAGCCTAAAACCCAAGCCCCTAGTTCAAATCCTCCCAAAGGTAGGCAACCAGTTACCATGACCCCACACGAGACAGTTGATGATCCTACCTAAAGGAGGAACAGTTGTTTATTCCAAATGAGCCCCTCCTTGAGATCCTTGCTACTACTTCTGCTTACCTCAATGCTACCCAGCCTAACATGTCCCTGGGTTGTTGGCTTGCTTAGACCCTAGCTCCCCCTACTATACAGGGGTTGCTGTTATTTCTGTCCCAGGACAGGACTCAGATATTAGCATGGTATCTTTAGGCCAGACAGATAACAAATGCTTATGGCCTAATCACTTGTCTATCACCCTATGAGAAGACTAAAGAAGAGAAACTTGCTTAAAATCTGCTGCTTTTCCCTTATCCAAATCCCCGCACCAAACTTACTGTGATGCTAATCATACATATTAAAATGGAACCCTAACAAAACCTCCCTCCTAATGACATTCTGTGTCCCATCCCCAACACACACACCTAGTTCACCTAAACCTGTGGCTTCACTCTATGCCTAACCCTAACCCATTTCTCCACAAATTCTGAACTTTGCATCTTGGTTCATATTTTACCCCAGGTTTTGTATTTCAACGGACCAGAAAGCCACACCCACATCTAACTGGAATCCACTTAGTTTTGAAGAGTGCCCCCACCATTCTGGTGTCCTTGCTTGTGGGTGCCAGCACTGCTAGTACACTACTCTGGGGACAGTTTCAGTGAGGAAAAACATCTGTGACTCCTAAATAAACAAGTAGATAAAGACCTAAGTCACCTTCACTTTTCCATACAACAATTAGAAAAACAAGTAGACTCCCTAGCAGAAGTAACATTACAAAATAGGCAAGTGTTGCATTTGGTATTCATCAAGGAAGAAGGCCTCTGTATGACCTTAGGAGAAATCTGTTGCTTCTATGCCAGTCTTTCTGGAGTAGTCTGAGACACCTTAGCAAAGGTAAAACAGAACCTGTTCAATGGGGAGGAACAGTGGATTGATACAGACTCTACATTCAGACTTTGTCAGGCTGAGTGGTCTTTGAGTTTCTACCCCTTACCAGTGTCTACCATTTGCTCTTGCTGCCCCCTCTCTCTGTGAGGACAGAGCACCCCATCCCAACCTGTGATGTCAGGATAGATTGGACTTACTCCTCTGCTTTATAGAATTCTCTATTTTACCTTGCTATTGAAAGTAGAGATGCTTAGGCATCACCAGCCTCTTCTTCATGACTGTTGTTCAACTTTCCCAAGTTTATTCCCTGGAGAATGCAACAGACTGTGCCTGTTCATCATTTGCCAACTTATATTCACTTTCCCATCTTGGGGATATATCTTATTTTTAATTCCAAATGGCCAGAGGGAAAAGACAAGTGTTCCTCATTTTGGTTGGATTCTTTAGTATTGTAATGGGGTGGGAACTTGTAGAGGATCCAAGAGAGACCAGGAATTATCCAAGGAGAATCTGAGGTGTCACCGGTGGAACCAATGACCAAATTGGAAGAGAGTGTCTCAGGAAGGGGTTACTTTCCCCCCATCGCCCCCTGGGAAACATGGCCCCAAAATCAAATATGTGAACCAGTCACTGGTGGCTGTGGAAAAAGAATATTTTCTGTATTGTACAAAGAAACACAGGAACAAAGCAAGGTAATTTCTTTTTGCAAAGTGGATGTACCACCACTCAAACTGGGCTAGCAAACTGCACACATGGCCAAGAAGTCCTCTGTCTTTGACTTCTAATGCAAGAGGGATCTTAGCTGTTTCTCATTGACTGATGGTCAACCTCATAGTCTATTCCTGATTGGGTTAATTCTGAAAACAGCAGGAAATGGGTAAGAGGCCAGCCACTCAAAAGTCATCAAGTTTTGAGAATGAAAAGGGGTTCTGTGTAAACAAACAAAGTGCTGGGATAAAGGGTATACTACACTATGTGTTTCTTAAGAAGGAATTTCTCCTCGGCCGTCCCCTCCTCCTCTCTTCCTCCCCACTTCTTTCCTCTTTTGTCTATAGATTTAAACACAGAGGTTACTAGAAAAAGATTAAGACACACCCAAGACTGGGTGAAGAATTCTCAAGGGAGAATTCTACACTTAACAGTTTTTACAACAGCCATAGGTGTGGTTAGATCTTCAAAGGTTGCAAAGAATTTAAATGAGATTACAGAGTCAAGACTAGAGAGGTGGATCAGCCATGAAGAGCACTTCAAGTTCAGTTCCCAGGCAGTCACATTAGGGGACTCACAACCGCCTGTAACTTCAGCTCCAGGGGATCCAGTGTTCTCTTCTGGCTTCTGCAGACATCAGCATATATGTACACACACACACACACACACACACACACACACAGAGAGAGAGAGAGAGAGAGAGAGAGAGAGAGAGAGAGAGAGAGAGAGAGAAAGAGAGAGGAAATAAAGCTAACAACAACAATAATAATAACAATAATTTTTTTTTTTTTTTTTTTTTTTTTTTTTTTTTTTTTTGGTTTTTCGAGACAGGGTTTCTCTGTATAGCCCTGGTTGTCCTGGAACTCACTCTGTAGACCAGGCTGACCTCGAACTCAGAAATCCGCCTGCCTCTGCCTCCCAAGTGCTGGGATTAAAGGCATGCGCCACCACGCCCGGCAATAAATCTTTTAAAAGAGAGATTGCAGACTGGATTCTATGGTGTATTAGATAGGACTGCATCTGACAAAGTAGATCCTTAAGACACACAGGTATTGCATGAGAAAGCCAGATTACTTTCCCTACAATTAGAAGTTAATAGTCTTCCTGCTTGTGAGAGTCCTATAAAATATCTGGGACAGGAGTATATGGAGTATAAGGGACAGACCATACTCAAGATCGTGTATGTTCACATCTAAAGCATGACTCATTGCTCTTTATTTCAAATTATCTTTCTATATAAGGAGTATTGTTTTTATAGTGTGGAGAGATGGCTCAGTGGCAAAGAACACTTGTTCTTGCTGAAGACCTAGGTTCAGTTCCCAACCACATAGTAGCTTACACGGACAGAGTATCCGTTGGGCAGCCTGTCTCTTTGGGGGAGGAATTTCAGAAAGAGGGATTGCAGGAGAAAGATGTGAGCTATATGCTGCAACCATTTCTGCCCCTATAAAGGGTGGCGACCATCTGTCTTTTCCTGGCATATCCTCAACTTTCTGAGGAAGAGAGTCTGCCCTCTCATTGTGAGCACCAATAAACACAATCTCATCCTGTCTTTTTCTGACTCTGGTCTCTTTCTGCTACCTCAGAAATCTAGCAACAACCATTTGTAACTTCAGTTCCAGGAGATCTGATTGATGCCCTCTCCTGATTTTTTTTTTCCTTTCCTTTCCAGGTTTCTCTAAAAATTTCCCTTCTCTCTGGCTTCACTCCTACTTGGTGCATGGAGTTCCTACTTCAGTGGGATGATGACGATAATGTTCTGTCTTCTTCTCTGTTTTCATTCACTTATCATGGGCCCTGACTGTCATGGCTGTCTTAGGAACTATTGTTTTCTTGTTTGGTGAACATAAGATGTGGCATTTTGTTAGGGGAGAAAAACATAAAACAAATTATTAGCCATGTGTGCTATAGATTCTTTCCTACAAAATGAAACATAAATGTGTTATAATAATAGAGACTGTGCGGCACCCTCTTCACTGTGGCCCTATTACTTTAATAAGCAGGAAGCAATTGCTGCTGGGAAGTCAGGACAGGTTTTGTGAGTGAACGGATGCTTTTCCTTTTGGCTGACTGAGACCTTTGTGCACAGAATCTGTAATCTGGTCTCGACCCTGCCAGTTTGGGGATGGGTATCCTGCCACGAGTGAGTTGCTGCACTATGGAGGGGCGGTGGATGGGGTGTGTGTGTGGTTGTTTCGCACTGTATAAACTGTCCAACTAGAAATTTGGGCCTTAGGAGATAGTCACTGCAAAACACTGGGATGCCACGCTCTGTATTTGTCGTATTAAATGCCTGTGTCTGGAAGAAAGAGTCCAGGTTTTGCCCCGCTGTATCTGGGTTACGTCCACCGGCTGCTGGAGTCAGAGAAAGACTAGGACACCTGGTGGCTGAAAATAGTGGCTGCTGCTGGGAGTCCTAAGTGTGAGGGGGAGGCTGCTGCAAGCCAAGGGAGCAGTAGAGGAGTAACTTCCCCTGGAAGCAGTAGTTTGGCTCCCCGTTGGGTTGCGCTGTTCTGTCCTTGCTGAGAGCTTAGTGCTTCAGGCTCTCTGGGCATTCATCAGCTCATGTCTCTGCTATCTGGGCGGTGGTGATGAAGGGTGGTGAGGACAGTCACACTCGGGTTGGGAGTTCATGCACAGGAAATTTAGTGATCTGGGGTCGTGAACGTTTTCTGTAAGACTGGTAGATGGAATGATGAATACATTCTCAGTATGGCTGTTTTGTGGCCAGATTTTGTTTGCTAGCCAGCAGATGGTAATCAAAGATGATTTTGTAACAATCTATCTGATCACTTATATTTACTGACAAATCGCATATTAATGTCTCACACAATTATATGCAACCATGCTGGTCACAGAATGGCTAAGAAACGGTTAAATGACTAGCACTGGTAAGAGTCATGAAGTCTGAGGCAGACATCTGAAACTGGAGCAAGGAAAAGTAGGGGGGTGGGGATGGGGAGGGCAGGTCTTACCAGGGCAGGTGCAGAGGTGGCAAATGTATGTGAGACTAGGCTGTGAGTTTGAAGGGCACTGAGTGTCCCGGGCAAGACTGAAGAGTCCTTCTCTGTGGTAAGTTTCTGTGCTTTTGACCAGAGATCACTCAGTGTGCCTGCCACACTTTGGGCCTTAGAGACACAGGCAAAGGACTGCACCTCGTGTGGTTGATAAACTCGCCTGGCTGGAATTTCTGATAGGATCTTATTTATTTTCGGATATTATTTATTGCTATAAGTAGTTGTTGAGTTTATATCTCCTGGTGTACTGCCAGAGGGTGGCTGTTCACTTGTGTAAGCAAGAGACAAGGTTTATCTTTCTTGGCACATGTTCTCAAATGAAGTAAAGCAGTTTAAGGTTGCTGCTTAATCAAAGGAGCTATTAATTCTCAGCTGGGCACCACAAAGCTGACGTTTCCTCCAGCACAGAGTAATTCGGAGCAGTCATCCTGTCTTCCTCACCTGCTATGAGCCTCACAGTCCGAAGAGAAGCTTTCGAAACACTGTCCTGTGTCCTTACCACAGTGATTCGTAGGACCAGCAACAATTACCTGGATTTCCAATATTGCTAAACTAATAGCAAATGGACATGCGCGGGGGACTCGTGTTGATCTTCGTCATCATTGCTGTTGCTCTTGGGCTGTTTTTAGATGTTTTGCTTCTATTTAAAAGACAGAGGATGTAGTTCTGGTGGTCCTGGAACTCTGCCTGCCTCAGCTTCACCAAGTGGGCTGCAATGCCTGGATTTAGATATTGCATTAAAATACAAAATCCTGTAGAGGTAGGCCATGACTGTGTGTTGCAGTAAAGGAAAGGTCAAGTGTTAGGTCCACAAAACTCCCTAGGGCTATGTTATGGGAGAAACCGGGGTTCTCTCTCTCTCTCTCTCTCTCTCTCTCTCTCTCTCTCCTGTCATTAAGAAAAGATTTTTGAGGCTGGAGAGATGGCTCACTGGTTAAGAGCACTGGCTGCTCTTCTAAAGGTCATGAGTTCAATTTCCAGCAACCACATGGTGGCTCACAACCATCTATTCTTGCCCTCTTCTGGTGTGTCTGAAGACAGTGACAATGTACTCATATATACATTAAATAAATAAATTAATTAATAAATAAATAATTTTTTTAAAAAGAAAAAAGAATGTTTAAAAGGGCACAAAACAATTCTATATTAAAATTTAAAAGAAAACTTAGAAAGCAGGTGTCACCATAATGTCCCCAGAGGTTCCTATTTGGCCCCCATTTGACAGGGTTGTTTGTGAAATACTCCCTACTTGGAGGAAGGGTGTCACTGGAGGTGGGCTTTGAGAGTTTAAAGACTCATACCATATCAAGTTTGTTCTGTTTCCTGCTTGTGGGTCAAGATCTGAGCTCTCAGCTTTCTGTTTCTACTGTCATGTGTGCCACTTGCTACCATGGTTCCCCACCATTAACTTCTGCAACCATAAGTCCAAAGAAATCTTGGTTTTGACTTCTACCAGCAGAGATCAGAAAGAATCAAATCTCCTGAAATCGGTGTTACACTCAGACCCTCCATACATTAATCATTAATTTTAAAAAATCCTCCCACAGACATGCCTGTGGGTCAGTCTGATGGAGGCAATTCCTTAACTGCGGTTCCCTCTTTCCAGGTGACTCTAGTTTATGTCTCCTTGACAAAAACTAACCAGCATAAGATACAAGTCCTTTTATGACAAGCATTTCAATACTGGTTTTGTTTTAAAAGTTCAACTTTTTATTTTGACCTATAAGGCAACAACAACAAAAAAATCAAATTAATACTCTGGCATGTCTGTCCAGTCTGTCCTTTATTGCAGGAAATATTAAAAAAGAACCTGCCAGTTCTCTGTGCTCTTGTTTCTCTCAGCCTACAAACTCTCTGGTGGTGGGAGGGCCAAGTTCCTCTCGCTACCAAACAACGCCCCACGCACCCATGGTCAGCCATCACGACACCCGGTAGAATTAAAACTCTTAAAGCTTATAGTTAACCAGTCAGTTTATGTATCAATAAGATCACAATTTACAAGATGCCAATACAATAATTTCAGAGCCAACTGATAATGATAGAAGCTTTATCCTAATTATTCTAACCTTATGATATCATAACTATGGCTGGTTCAAGCCACACTGGTTCATATCTGCCTCCATTCTCCTTCCTCCTTCTCCCCTGAGACACTGTCTGGTTTCTCCCACTCATAGCTCCGCCTCCCTTTTCCCTGTCCAATCACAGGCCTCTTGGCTGCCCTAATGTGATTGGACAGGGAAAATCCTGCAACAGTCCTTTGGGAAAACTGAAAGCCCAGAGACAGTCATCCTTTTCTATCTAGCTGCCTTGAACTTCAGGAGCATCAGAGACTCACGGGAGTACTCTCACACGAGGGCCTGAGAGCTAGTATTTTTTAAAATATGGACTTTTCTTTTCTCTTGTTTTTGTTTTCAAGACAGGATTTCTCTGTGTAGCCTCAGCTGTCCTAAAACTCACTTTGTAGACCAGGGTGGCCTCAAAAAACGGAGTTCCACCTTACCTCTGCCTTTCAAGTACTGAGAATAAAGATGTGTACCATCACTGCCCAGCAGAATATGGAATTTTCTTGCCTATCTTATAGAATCAGAATTGAGACAAAGATGAAGGTAAAAGAAGATCAAACAAATAACAGTCTTATTGAGGATACATAACCTGCTGGGGCAGCCAGAATCAGGACTTTTTATTTTTAAATTAGACTTACATTATGAATAGAAGGAATTTGGACCAATTTGACAGTTTCAATTTATATAAATACTCACTCATTCTACAAAGCCAATTTGGTACTTTGTAAATAATATAAAATATAAGCATATGTAGACTATATGTATATGTGTGCATACACTTTAATCACTTTAAAAAATTGTTTAAATCTACTTTTCCCCCATGTCCTGCATAATTTGATTCTCTGAACCCACATCACAGATGGAGAGAAAACTAAGAAAGGACAGACATACAGACACACATACAGTGAAGCTTGGGTGACGTGGGGTATATAAGGCAGGAAGTTCAGATAACTGGTCACATTGCCTCGACAGTCAAGAGCAGAGGGAAATGAATCAATAAATTCTCATTTTGCTTGTTTACTTGTTCTCAGCTTGATTTCTCTACTTTTATACAATTCCAACATTCCTGTCCACCTACCATAGTAGTCTGCCTCGTCGCATATTGATTTACTTAAGACAATCCCTTAGAGACATGCCCATAAATCAAACCAATGCAGACATTCCCTCATTAAAACTCTCTTCCCAGGAAATTCTAGGTTGTGTTAAGTTGACAGTTAAAGCTAACCATCACACCAAATGAAGTAGAAATTTTTTCTTTGGGAATTATAAAGACTATGCAGTCTCATGATAGGTGGTGGTGGGGGGGTTGTTCTTGTTTTGGTTTTGGTTTTGTTTTGGTTTTGTTCTCTTGTAAGCATTTGGTAACCACAATTTATCAGCTGTTCAATTGACCCAGTCACAAAGAGAAGCCAGTGCAAGCGACCAGCACAAAGGATGATTCTATTCTGCTGTTGCTTTACCAGAGAACTCCAATAAACGTAGAATTAAGGCATGAGATGCCTTTCATATGTATAAACAGTAAAAGCATTGTCTTAGTCAGTGTTCTGTGTGAAGAGACACTATGACCATGGCAACTCTTATAAAAGACAACATTTAGTTGACACTCACCTATAGTTCCGAGGTTTGGTCCATTGTGATAATGGTGGGAAGTTTGACAGCATGCATCATGGTGCTGGAGAAGGAGCTTGGTAGTTCTATATACAGATGCTCAGGTAGCTGCAAGAGAGCCCTTAGGCTTGGCTTGGGCTTCTGGAGACACGAAGCCCACTCTTCACTAACACACTTCCTCTAATAAGAGCACACCTCCTAATCCCACTCAAATAGCCCTGCCCCCTAATGAGCAAGCATTCAAATATGAGTCTATGGGGGCCACTCCTATTCAGACCACCACAAACGTAACAATAAAATGTGACTCGGACATGTGCAGAACCTAAGGCTATGTCAACTTCTTACAAATTGAGTTTGAACCTCCTACACTGTGAAGCTCCCTCTTGTGGCAACATGTGTTTGCTTATTTAGGAGTCAGTTAGCTTTAAGAACATGACCGTGAACTTCAACCAGGGGAGTGAACTAAGTTGATTCAAACCAAAGGGATTTTAATAAAGATGTGATGTGGGAACCCTTGAGGAACCTAGTCTCCATAGATAAAGATACTATTGTATATATATAAAAAAAACCAAGTGCTTCTGGCTCATCAGTACCGCTGCATGGATTGAAATATGGTAAAGACGCATTTGGGTAAATATGTCAAGTGACTCACTTTATACTGGGAATTGAAATACAATCTGATATTTTTTTCCATGATAATATTTTTGTAGTAGTATTATTCCTAGTGATTTTTCTGGGTCTGTCTTTTAGAAGAACAAATGAGAATGTGAAAATGAGTACCAATATCCCTGATGAAAACAAGGTCATTCATACCCCTAAGAGTCAGTAATGGTTCTCAAGAATCTCGGTATGATATTTTAGAAAAAAGTAAACAAACAAACAAATGCATACAGCAACAAAGTGATCTAATCTTGAGTAATTTTCTCTAAAACTGTATGTATCTAAGACTCAGCAATCGGAGCATCCCAAGTGTTCCAGTATTGGAAACACACAAACTTCATTTCATACATGACATTGTTTAAAATACTATGTTGACTTACCTATAAGCTTTGAGTATAAGGCATGTACAAAACAAAAGTAAACCACTTATTTTTTTTGTACTGGACCAAATAGCAACATTCCTAATGGATATCAAGTATTCCCCAAATCCCGATCCAGAATTATTTTTGTCACTAGTATTGTGCATCAAAAACGGACACAATATTGTGTATTTAAATGTGACATAAACATTTAATGCTTTCCAGACATGAAGATGATATAACGCACGTGAACAGTGTAGTCTGTAATTTGCTATGCTTGGAACATTTTTCAAAGCATATAATCTGAACATGTTAAAACATTTACAGATCATGTTATTATCCATTATATAGCAAATCATTAAGAACCAAAATCTTAGTAATGGTTTTGTTTTTATTTGTTTGAGGTTTTTTTTTTTTTTTTTCAGGCAGACATTTGGAGGAGAAACCATGTGAATGTAAAAAGAAAAAAAAGGTCATCAGTGTGTAAAAATCTTCAACTACATTCCAAAGCATTTTTATTGTGAATCCAGAATGCCATTGAGAAGTATCCATAAGTGGAAATTGGGTATGTGGAGAAATAGGTGTTGGCTTTATATCTCTAAGTGTACTACTCAAAGAAACTATATGAGGATCAAGAATATGGAAAGAAATCTGTAAACATAAGGAATCTGAGAACGTATTTAGTTCCCCACTGTCCTTTCAGAAGCATAAAGAGAGAATTGTTTTAAAATATAAACTCATCCTAAAATCATGGGATGACACTTTTGATATTTTAGACATGCTTCAAAATCATGCAAGGACTTTCATTAGAGGAAAAACCACCATAAATATAAGCAATGTGAGAAACTTTTCATTTCTTCCAGTTCCTTTCAAAGACAAATGAATAGTGTAACAGTCAAAAGAAATTCTATGTATATAAACAGTGTAAGAACACCTTTGCTCTTCCCAATATTTAAAGAAAAAACACACATGAAGGAATACATACTGGTGAGAAATACTACATGCATAAGGTATGTGAAAAATCCTTCTTGTCTTTCAAGGAATTGCAAAGACATGAAGTAATCCATAGAGGCAAGAATCCCTGTTTGTGAGCAGTGTGGGAAGGCCTCCAAATAGCTGTGTAAACATAAAGAGATTAACCGTGGATACCACTGTATCTGTGCAAACAATGTGATAACACTGCAGCCCTGCTCACTTAAAAAAACATAAGACCATAACACAGTGAAACTTTTAAAAAGATTTTATTTATTTATTTAATGTATATGAGCACTCTGTCTTTATGTACACCAGAAGAAGGCATCAGATCCCATTACAGATGGTTGTGAGCCACCATGTGGTTGCTGAGAATTGAACTCAAGCCCTCTGGAAGAGCAGTCAGTGCTCTCAATCACTGAGCCATTTCTCCAGTCCAGGGTGAAACTTTTCATATGATACCAGTGGAAGAATCCGTTTTGTACAAACTGTTCTCTTCTAGCCCACAGAAGAAACCACACTGCAGAAAAACTCCATGATTGAAAGCAATGTAGAAAAGCCTTCTGTAGTTCCAAATCTTGAAGAAGACATAATGAAGGTCTCACTGGCAAAAAGCCATTTTTTTTTATTCATTACAGAAAGCCTTCAGTTCCTCCACTCAACTTCAAGCACCTGAAAGAGTTCATGCCGGGGAGAAACCTTTCAGATGCATACAATGTTGGGGAACTGTTGGTTGTAGCTTTCACTATCCTGCCCAAGCTCCAGGAATGGGTCAAACTAACAGCCCCACCCAGCTTCCCTTGAAACCATGGATAAAAGACACAGACACTTGTTCAATTTCAACTTTTCTCTTGACACAATTGTCAGGCCCTACTATCTCCTGTCTGGAAAATCGTGCCCTTATCAATAATATTCTTATGTCCTCACCTCTCACCTGCCCTAAATTTTAGTTGCTCAATTACATCAACCCCTGCTAAACACCCCTGACAGCCTGCCTGGAGGAGCAGCCTGTGTGGCCACTCCACTTCAAGATCTCACATGGCTGACCAACTTTTCTCCATCAGAAGCATGGTGAACTAGACTCTCCTCTCTTGTATCTGTCTGCTTGCCTCTAGTGACCTGGAACCTATCCCTTCTACCCAGCAAATGTCTCCTATCTTTACTGACAGATCAAGAACCAATTGGGGAACAGGACTGTAGCATCAGAACTGCCCCTACATTGAACCCTTCAGTCCATCCTATTATCTCCAAACACATGAAGGAATTCACACTAGAGAGAAACCTTTTGTATGTACACAGTGTGGGAAAGCTTCCAGTTTTTTTAGTTCTTAGCACAGACCTGAAAGAACTCATAGAGAGTAATCCTAAAGATAGAATTTGTTATGTCTTGGTTATCCCTTTTGTCACACTCATATGTATGTTCATGAGAGATTACATCTTGTATTAATTCACAGATGATGGATGTGGTATGGAGAGTGAGTTTGATTAAAGGTCCAAAAGTCTTCATTTGATACATGCGTGCAAATGTACACCAGATCAAAACTTCTTCTTTCAGCTTAAATTCCATGCCTTGGCCAGTTCAGGCAATGAAGTGAAGATTGGCTGGATCATCAAGAAAGGTGCCACAGCTGAAGAGAGACTCACCTCTGATAAGGGAGTCCCTCTCGATACATGGTGGGCTCCTGCTTGACTTTGCCTTCCAGTCTTCCAGGCACCAAGCAAGCGTCATTAAAGTATAGCCTGGAGTCCTTTTCATATGTGAATCCTTCATGGATGCTGGAGCAATACCCTATTCTCATGTAGGGTGACTGGCACTTCTGAATCTGCACAGTAATCTCGGGGCTCCTGATTGATTCCCATCGCTGACTGGAACCCAGGTCCTGGGGAACAAGGCATCCTAGGGACCCCGAATTCATAGAGTGAGTCACAGTATTCCTGCTTAAATCTCTAAAGGGATTGAGAAGCTTTGGGGACAATGGGTTTTGACACATACTGGTGATAGAGGAGATGATCATCTCCAGGAACTCCTGACTGAGAAGAGAAGGCGTGGCAGGGCTCAGATAGCTGTTGCTGAACTCTCTGTTCTGATGGATACTGGCTTCCAAGCACCATCTTTGTCATTGGCAGATGCTGATGTGACCAGGAGGACTGCAAATATTTGTTGCTATGATCCAGGTTCTGAATCTAAGAGCTGGATTTTGTAAAACTGGAAGACAAAGACCAGTGATACCTACATCTTTGTAAACCACAAAATAAAATGAAGATCATTATCATAACACAATTTTGTAAGCTTGTGACAGCAATACTAAATAAGTTTAATGAGTGAAATTTTTTATCCACTCAGGTAGTTGTTTCTCCTGTCATTTTTTTTAAAGATTTATTTATTTATTATATATAAGTACACTGTAGCTGTCTTCAGACACTCCAGAAGAGGGAGTCAGATCTTGTTACGGATGGTTGTGAGCCACCATGTGGTTGCTGGGATTTGAACTAAGGACCTTTGGAAGAGCAGTCGGGTGCTCTTACCTGCTGAGCCATCTCACCAGCCCCCATTCTCCTGTCATTTTAAACTGTGTTGGGCTCATTAGTGAGCAAATACTTATTTGTCATATGTCGGAACTCATAAATAATACTGTATTTTCATTATAGTTCAAAACAGTAGCAAAATTACTGTAATGAAGTAGCAACAAAAATAATCCTATGGTTGGAACTATATGAAAGGATTGCGGTGTTAGAGGAGGTTGGGAACCACAGGTTTATATAAACAGTATAAATCACTGGGCTTCAGGCCTTCAGGGTCAGTGTGCTAGAGAATGGGGAACGTTGCCTCTTAGTTTGGCTGTTTTGTCTTTATAGAAGTTTTGTCGATGAGAAGGTACAGAGGATGGAGAGGTAGTAGACAGGAGGCTAAAATGCAGACTAAGGTATTTGATGTTTTCTGGGTAGTGTTTTGGGTTTGGTATGCACATAGCTTTTGGATCAACCTGTATGTTAGTTACTTTTCTATTGCCATAACAAAACACTATGACCAAAAGTGGCTTATGGAAGAAGGGGGTTAGTTTGGCTTACAGTGCCAGAGACGTAAGAGTCTATCATGGTGGAGAGACATGACAGCAAGTCGCAACCATCCATGGAGGCCAGAGTACAAAGCTGAGAGGCTCACATGCAAGCAGAGAGCAAAATAGAAAAGGCATGAGTCTTTAAACTCTCAAAGCTTCCTCCAGCGACCTTTAACAATGACACATCTCCTAAACTTCTCCTAACAGTATCACCAACTGGTACCAAGGGCTCAAATATCTGAACCTATGGGGGATCACTCCCATTCAAACTACTACTGCCTCTAATGCATCTCCATGAAGAAGTCAGGCTTAGAGAAAGACTCAGTCTTGTGGGGAAAGGATTTCAGCATATGACAGGTAAGAGCATTAAAATGACCTAGGTGACAATGTTGCTTTAGTAAATATGAAGGTTGCTGGGACATTTTCTTTTTTTTTTTTTAAAGATTTATTTATTTATTATATGTAAGTACACTGTGGCTGTCTTCAGACACTCCAGAAGAGGGCGCCAGATCTCGGTACAGATGGTTGTGAGCCACCATGTGGTTGCTGGGATTTGAACTCTGGACCTTCGGAAGAGCAGTCGGGTGCTCTTACCCACTGAGCCATCTCACCAGCCCCTGCTGGGACATTTTCACCTCTGGTGTTGGGGACTGGGAATAGTAGAGAATTATAGGTTGCCTGACTTATATCCTATGTGCCCTTGATCATTCACTGCTGACCCACACTGGAGCTCTATTTCAGTGGTAACTTTGCTCTTTGAACTTGGGAATATTTGTGACCTTGTGAGTATGGGTTTTCCTTGTGATCCTGTATGGTGAATAGTTTTTTTGTTTTGTTTTGTTTTGTTTTGTTTTGTTTTGTTTTGTTTTGCTTTGTTTTGCTTTGCTTTGCTTTGCTTTGCTTTGCTTTGCTTTGCTTTGCTTTGCTTTGCTTTGCTTTGCTTTGCTTTGCTTTGCTTGGTTTGGTGTTGTTTGCTTGTTTGCTTTCTCAGTTTGACACAAGCTAGGGTTCTCTGACAAGGGAGAACTCAGTTGATGGATGGCAACCATCAGATTTGCTGGTAGACAATTCTGTGGGGTATTTTCTTGATTAATGACTCGTGTGAGAGGGCTCAGACTATTGTGGGTGGTGCCACCCTTAGGCAGGCAGCTGAACCTTAAGAAAGGTAGCTGAATATGAACCTGGTTACGATCCAGTAAGCAACATTCCTCTTCGGTCTCCACTTCCACTCTGGTTTTCTACCTCGGGCTCCTGCCTCAGCTTCTGCAGATGACAGACCACAACATATAAGCTGACATAAACATTTTCATCCTTGAGTTACTTTTAATCAATATTTTATCATAGCAACAGGGGAACGATCTAGGACACCTTGAGGCTGAAAATGAATTTTACCAAAAAGACAAAAGTAATAAGTGTATTATATACACTGTGGTACAGTCACAGTGACTTCCTGAGAAGGAAGAAAGGAATGGAATCGGCACAAGACACACCAGGACCAAGTTCTCAGCACAAAGGGACAAAGGGCAGGGACTAAGAGACAAAGACAGGAGATAGAGGACAAAGGGAAAAGAGAAGGGAATAAAATGAGAGAGGTCAGGGATATTTGTCCTGGAGAGACAAAGGACTGCTTCTGGGTAGAGAGCAGGCAGACCCAGCACAATGAAAAGCTGCAGGCTATAAAGGGAAAAGGGGAAAGCCCATGGTGGGAGGAGTTGGTTCATTTTGACTGAGCATGTTAATTAGGTGAGTCAAAAGGGGGCTTTAGATTGCTGGACTTCAATACATAATAGCTGGATCTTGGTGGTCACCCTCAGGAAGTGGAAGTGGCCAAATAAGGGAATAGACCCTGGTGGCTAGCATTAGGAATGTAATCTAACAGTTTAGCAAGGCAGTGGGAATGGGGGAAAGGGTCAGGCCTGCCAGAGTCATGTTGCCTTGCTTGGGCATGCTAGAGCCTCAGGGGGACCCCTATTGAAATGCTGAGAGTTAGTAACTGTCTTTATTAGCTATTGGAGTTACTTAGTTTTATCTCATGGACCATTCCTGTAGGGACTGTATTTGCAGGGCAAAGGCTAGATTTCAAAATATTCACTGTCTCTCTTGAGAGTGACATGTGGGCTCAGGGGCCATTTGTTATTGGGTTGTAAATGTTTGCATAAGACACCACAAGTCATTGGGTCAAGTTAAGTAGTTGGTATCTCATCGTTAAAGTGTGAGCAGGTTCGCTTTCCTTTTTGTCTCTACAAATTCCACTATCTCTATACCTTGAATAACTGTATTTATTGGTTTGTGTGTTTCAATTTCATTAGTTGAAAATGGAGAGACTTGAGAAATTATATGTAAGAAATGAATGGCTTCTCCACCAACCTATTAAATCTAATTAAGTAGAAGTTATGTATATGTATATATGTGTATGTATATATTATGTATATATATATGTATATATTATGTATATATGTGTGTGTGTGTGTGTGTGTGTATGTACATTATATATATATTAAAGGCAGGTTTATTAGTGCAGTTCTCAGGCAGGTTTACCAACCTTATAGAAGTGAAGTCACAGGGCAGGGCTGGGGTAGGGGTTTCTTAAAGGGGACTGGGTGGGTGTGATTGTGATGCGATGGTGAGGTACTGGAGTTATAGCATCATTTGATGAGTTTAGAGACCGGTAGGTGGGTCATAAGTCCTGTGGTCACTTTGGAATCTGGAACTAGGAGCTGGCTATGTCCCATGTTTTGTGTGGGATTATACAAGTACCAGCACCTGGTCAGAAGAAAAGGGCAGGAACCTCTTGGCCCAGACCATCTTGTCTTTGTCCCCAAATCTCCAGCCTAACAAGAAAGCCTTGGGCATGGGCCTCATTTCAAATTCCTGAGCTGTGTGTGGCTATCAGTGTTACAGGCATGGACTTGACTCTGGACGGCAGCAATTGACTTTCCAGATGGTCAAGGCCCTTAACAAAGAATTGTACAGGAGATTGTTTATTAAAGGATAGATACAGAGGACCTCAGGAGTGTGCCTGATCTTTCCTGTGGCCCAGTGCCAAGAAAAGGAAGGGGAAGGGATATTATTATTATTAATTTACCTTTATTTTATAAGTATTGATGTTTTGCCTGGCATGTCTGTGTAAAGGTGTTGGTTTTCCTGAAACCGTAGTTACAGACAGTGGTGAGCTATCATGAAGGTGCTGGAAATAGAGCCAGGGTCCTCTGGAAGAGCAGCCACTGCTCTTGACCACTAATCCAGTCTCCAGTTCAGGAGATATGACCTTTTATGTGTCATTTACAAAGTATCCATATCTTCCACTTTCCTACCACAGACTTTACAAGCATTCTCCCTTGGAAGAATGAAGCTCAGGTATGTTAAGGGCTGCTAGTCTTCTGCTGTTCTCCAGCATCGTCAGGCCATCCCTCATAGTCCAGTGTGACCTCACCTGTCCTAGGTGGTCCTTCCTCTCTAATGTCACATGTTGTCTCCATGAGCACTGAGTCTGGAAATCTCTGAACATGCCTGTGACTTTTCTTTGAGGGGAAGGAAGCAGGAATTGACCCAAGTGTTAAAAGCAAGCGTCAGTTAAGGCAGGAAAGCCAGGACCAGTTTTGCTAATGGACCAGTTTTCTTATGATCTTTTCTTCTAGGCAGGGCCAGTGTGGTTCTAGAGGAAGAAGCTAGGTCAGCAGGGAAGCCTTTTAAGTATGGGACGCCTCTCCAGCCATTCAGCCTTTAGGAGCAGGTATGGCTACATGTGCTCGTAACCTCAGCATTGGAAGGAAGATACAATCAGATTTCAAGAGCTTGCTGGCCCAGCCATCCTAGCTAAAATAGTAAGCTTCTGAGCCAGTGAGAGACTGTCTAACGTAATAAGATAGAGCCTGATAGAGGAAGATAACATCCTGTTTTGGCCTCTGAGTGCTTATGCATGGATGTATACACTCACACACTCACATGAATGAACTACACCATATACCTATCAAGATGTGGTCCCACTATTGACCCATCATTGTCTGGTGTTGGTCTCATCCTATAAGTGATCTCATATGTTGTTACAACTGTGCGAAATACCTTCCAGGGACACAAGTCCCCCTTGGGTGGTGTTCTTTCCTTCTCCTAACCTGAGATTCCTATTTCTTTGGAGGCCATTGTTTCAGTGGCCTGATAGATTGAGAGACAGGAGAGTCTCAAATGTCCCATAAGAGCAGTGGTTCTCACTCTTTCTAATGGTGTGACCCCTTCATACAGTTTATCATGTTGTGATGACCCCAGACATAAAATTATTTTTGTTGCTACTTCATGATCTAGCTACTGTTATGAGTCATAATATAAATATCTGATATGCAGGAAATCTACTATGTGACCCCTGAGAAAAAGTTCATTTGGCTTCCATGACTCACAGCTTGAGAACCACTATGTCAGAGTCTTCATTTCTGCCTATTGCACAAGGAACACTGAAGTGGAAGCTTAGTTTCTTTGGAAAGATAATTATGTCAAAGAATGTTTTGCTGAGGCACACAGGTGAAAGAATGTCTTGCTAAAGCAGGCTGTTTTCATGAAGCAGACATGGGTAAAGCATACACATGAAGGGAGGCTTTATGAAGGAGTATAAATATTATCCCACAAACAGTGGGAGACGAGCACTAAGCACTGGTTTGGTTTGCTCCGCCTCGCTATTCTTCACTAAGGACACGCATGTACTGGTTCGCCTTACATAGCATTGCTGAGCTCAACTTGTGGTCACGCTACCATTTCAAGAAACTTGGCCAAGAACTGCTTGTGAGGCTCCTGTGGTAACTTGCTGCTTCTGTGGCCTTGCCTAAGACTGGTTGGTGTTCGTGCCTGGTGTCTGCATGTAGAAAACTGGACTGAAGCTGCTAGTTCATGTGTGGTGTCTGCTGGCCTAAAGGACTGGTCTTCAGCTGCTGAGTTGTATTTGGTGTTTGTATGGGACAGAACTACTGAGAAAGAAGATCGAGCTTGCACCCAAAAGAACTATTGCTAAACAGGTCCACTTCCCTCACATCCTAACAACTTTTCTCTTCTTTACTACCTCTGCTGGGTGGTGGCTAGAGGAGAGGTTGAACACAAATTAAAAGTAGGTTGCAAAACAGTCATGCCTACAGAGCATTGTTAGGACTTGGACGTGGTTATCTGCAGTTGGCTAAGCAAGTAGCCCCTAATTAGAAACTGGCAAACAGAGGTACCTGTATTTCTATTCTTCCTTCTACTTCTCTTCCTCCTCTTCTCCTCCTTCCCAGTTGGTTTTGTTTGTTGGTTTGTTTGTTGTTTTTTAGATAAAGTCTCTCTGTGTGGCTATGGTTGTCAAAAAACTCCCTTATGTATACCTGACTGGCCTTGAACTAACAGAAACTAGCCTACCTCGTCTCCCAAATGCTGATATTAAAGACGTGCACCACCATGCTCAGTTCTTTTATTCTGATCTTAGGTATTAACATTAACTTTCATGTGGTAACATACAGATGGGCATGTTACAGAGTGGCCTGGGAAAGGGTTAAAGAGACTGCAGTGATGAGAGGGGGCTGAGAGATCAGAAGCCTGTCCTAAAGACAGGCAGAGTATGGTAAAAAAGCAAAAATAAGTCTGTAGGGGACCAGATAAGTAGGCTTGGCAGTTGCAAATGCAGAGATGTCATATGTGCCCAGGGAGGGCAAGCTGTTTGATGCTCAGTTGTAGTGGAGCTGAGTGTCCTGAACAGGAAAGACTGCTGTGTCTTGAGCCCCTAGTAGAGTCATGGCTATCCTGTAAATCACTCTGTAGACCAGGCTAGCCTTGAACTCAGAGATCCACCTGCTTCTGCCTCCCAAGTGCTGGAATTAAAGAAGTAGACCACTATCACCTGTGATTTATTTATTTATTTATTTATTTATTTATTTATTTATTTATTTATTTATTGTTATTGTTTCCAGATAGGGTTTTTCTTTGTATCCCACACTGTCCTGGAACTGGTAAATCAGGCTGGCCTTGAACTCAGAGATCCACCTGTCTCTGCCTCCCAAGTTTTTGGGATTAAAGAGGTTCACCACTACTGCCCAACTAGGCAAGTCTTTTACTGTACTAATTTCCTGGAAGAGTCTCTTGAGGATTGTGTGAGTAGGCAATGTTCCTGCTACCTTTTGGTCTTGGGGTATTCCTTTTATAGTCTCAGGTGAGAGGGTTACATCTGGTATAGTTGATAAGTACAGGTGTTTGGTATTTCTGGTGTGTGCTTATTTTATTTTCAGTAATGTTCTGATTTATATCAGTCATGCCCTGATATAAATAATTTATCTGTTTGTGTCTGCTGGTGTGCCAGTAGAAGATGCATGACTTTTTTCCCCATTTATTTATTTATTTATTTATTTATTTATTTATTTATTTATTTATTCACTTTACATCCCAATTGCTCCCTTCCTCCCTCCTCTCCTCCCTGCCCCACTTTCCCATACCCTTTTACCCCAATCTCCCCTCTCCTCCTCAGAGAAGGGGAGACCACCACCACCACCACCACCACCCAGGCACCAACCCACCTGGCACACCAAGTTGCAGATGATAGTTTTAATGTGTAAAAAAGATAGATAATTCTTTTTTGACATGATACTTAAACTGCAGTAACTCTATTGAAGATTGCTGCTTAATAAAATGGAGTCATCGTAGGCTTGACAGAGTCAGAAAGCTGGTATTCCCCACACCCCATCTTCCTTACCCTGTCCTTTCTTCACCTCAGGGGCACCTGCTTTTCTTATGAGTCTTAGATTCAAGAAAACCTTCCTCTAACTACCATGAATGGTGTCATTAGGACAATAATTCTTAGAACTTGCAATAAGCCCCAAATTTCCATCTCCCTCCAACAGTGCCAAACTCATCAGAAAGGAGGATCCATATGCATGGAGGCTGGAGTTGTGCCCTGCTGTAAATGTTACCATCCTTTGACTGTATCTATACACTGTTTTAAAACACAAGATCCTGGTACATGAAGACCATGACTATGTGAAGAGAATAACACAATAAGGAAAGTCCCAAGTGTTAAGAGGAACTGATGGAGCCCAAAGAGGATAAGAGAAAGGTTGGAAACCCAGGAAATGTAAGTTGAGTGTATCATTTGATGCTCTATCTGAGCATAACTCTTTGCTATGGTTTCTGACACCTACCTGTCATTTGTCTAATTCCTCAACTAAGGCCATAGATTTGATTTTGTATATCTTGTTTTTATCTGGAGTTGCAAAAGTTTTGGCTACCCTGGTCTTATGTTTAAAGCATTTTATTCTGCATACAGGATCTCTTGATATCATGAGTATTGCAATCATTTTTGTTCTGCTTTGCTGTTTTTATTTTAGGGCATAGTACTAACCTATGTACTAATCTAGTCAAGGCTAACCTAGAGCTTGCTATTTCGTTGCAATTGGATTTGAACTCATCATCTGTGGTAACTCAGATGCTAAATGTTCCCCATAGTCTCTTGACATTTGAGTACTTGATCCCCAACTGGTGGTGCTGTTTGTGTAGGTTTAGGAGAAAGACATTATTACAGAAATTATGCCTCTGGGGGCAGGCTTTCTTGAAAGTCCCCTATACCCCCTCCTTGCCCTGCTCCCCACTTATTTGATATTCTTAAAGGGAGTGCCGATCCTACTTCCCCTTGATCTTTAACCTCTGAAAGATTGCTGGCCTTACAACGAGTAGAATGAGCTATTGAAAAACAATTTGTTACTTATATAGATCATTCTTTGCCTTTGCATTTGCTGACTTTTATTATGACTCATACACCTATAGGATTATTGTGGCAAAAAGCTCCTCTTATGTGGATACATTCAAGGATATCTCCTAAATGTAATATCCTGCCATATTATGAGGCAGTAGCCCAGATGATTATACCTAGAAGGAAGCAGGCGCTGACTTATTTTGGCAAAGAGCCAGACATCATTTTTCAGCCTTTTAATATAGATCAAGATACTTGGCTGAAGCAGTATAATACAGATTGGTTGCTTGTTCAAATAGGATTTAAAGGAACTATAGATAATCATTATCTGCAAGATAGGTTGATAACTGTATTAGTTAGGGTTTTACTGCTGTGAACAGACACTATGACCAAGGCAAGTCTTATAAAAAAACAACATTTAATTGGGGCTGGCTTACAGGTTCAGAGGTTCAGTCCATTATCATCAAGGTGGGAGCATGGCAGTATCCAGGCAAGCATGGCGCAGGAGGAGCTGAGAGTTCTATGTCTTCATCCAAAGGCTGCTAGTGGAAGACTGACTTCCAGGCAACTAGGGTGAGGATCTTATACCCACACCCACAGTGACACACCCATTCCAACCAGGTCACACCTATTCCAACAAGGCCACACCTTGAGATGGTGCCACTCCCTGGTCCAAGGATATACAAACCATCACATTCCACTCCCTGGTCCCCATAGACTTCTTCAAACACATAAGTCTATGGGGGCCACACTTAAACATAGCATAATACAAATTGCATTTAGTCCAACTTTCAAAGTCCTCATAGTCTATAGCAGTCGCAACAATGTTAAAAGTCCAAAGTTCAAGGTCTCTTTTGAGATTCATTCAACTTAATTAACTATTATCCAAAGCAAGGCAGGAAACCAGCTGGGCAAACTCCAAACTCTGCATCTCCATGGCTGATGTCAAAGCGGTCTTCAGATCTCCACTCCTTTTTCATCTTTGTTGACTGCAACAAACTGCTTTCTCCTGGGCTGGTTCCACTCCCTGTTAGCAGCTTTCCTCAGCATGTGTCCCATGGCTCTGGCATCTTTAACATCTTTGAGTCTCCAAGGCAATTTCAATGTTACAGCTTATTGTTTCAGTGTCTTTGGATTCCACTTGATCTTTTGGACTCCTCCTAAGGGCTGGCATCACTTTTCCAGCTCTGCCCTCTGTAGCACTCTAAGATCAGGTTGATCCACTCCACTACGGCTGCAGTTCTTGGTGATCACTCCATGGTACTGACATCTCCAATACACTGGGGTATTCCACTCCAAGTAGGCTTCACCAATAGCCTCTCATAGGCTCTCTTCAGGGTGCCAAGCCTCAAATCCTTTGCATGACCCCTTCAGTCCTGGGCCATCAACTACAGCTGAGGCTTCACCTTCTCCAATGGCCTTCCCTGGCCTCTTACAGTGCTAAGCCTCAGCTTCTCTCCATTATCCCTTCATTCCTTCACAAGCAGTACCACCTGAGTGACTCTTAAACATTACCAAGTCCAGCCACAGCATGAGGTACAACCTTGGGTATCTCTAGAACACAGCTTCTTTGTGCTCCCAGCAAACAATTTCCAGAAGATTTCATCTCAGTGATGCTGGTCTCTTCTTAATCACTGCTAATTCCTTAGCTCCAGCTAATCAGCATCAATTTTCCCAGTAGTTCCTTCCATTCTTAACTCTAGAGCTAGAGCCACATGGCTGAAGCTGCCGAGTTCTGCTGCTTACAGGAACTAGAACATGATCCCCTTGTACTATTACATTATCACTAGCTTTATGTTTTCTAAATCCTTCACTGCCTAAGCTTGGCTATCCTGGTTCTTGCTCTGTAGAATGACCTTTAATGCAGAGATCAGCATGCCTGTCTCCTGAGATTAAAGGTGTGTACTACCATGCCTGGATTTAATTTAGCTGGGTAGGATCTTGACCCAAGGTCCCACTCCCTTAATCTTTATCTCCTAGAACACAAGATTTTGCTCCATTTCACTTCCTGGTACTCCTTTAATACTCAAACCATATATTTTATATTTTTCCTTTCTAAGCTTGCTATGCTTATTCAAACTTCTCTTCATAAGACTTAACCAGAGAACAAAGTCTCTGCTGGGCTTTTTTGAAACTTCTCTTGTCAATGCAATTAATCCAAGTCTCTTCACCTTAGCCTCAGGCAAACTTTTCAGACAAGAGCAAAAAGTAGCCACATTCTTCACCAAAATACCACAAAACCAGTCTTTATGCCACATTCTGAAATTCTTCTCCTTTGAAATCTCTTGGGCCAGGTCAACACAGTTCAAATTACTCCCAGCAACAAAGTCTTCCATATTCCTACTAGGATGACCCATTAAGCCCCATTTAAAGCATTCCATTGCTTTCCAAATCCAAAGTCCCAAAATCCACATTCTTTCAAATAAAAGCATGGTCAGGCCTATCACAGCAATACCCCACTCCCAGTACCAACTTCTGTATTAGTTAGGGTTTTACTGCTGTGAACAGACACTATGACCAAGGCAAGTCTTATAAAAAAACAACATTTAATTGGGGCTGGCTTACAGGTTCAGAGGTTCAGTCCATTATCATCAAGGTGGGAGCATGGCAGTATCCAGGCAAGCATGGCGCAGGAGGAGCTGAGAGTTCTATGTCTTCATCCAAAGGCTGCTAGTGGAAGACTGACTTCCAGGCAACTAGGGTGAGGATCTTATACCCACACCCACAGTGACACACCCATTCCAACCAGGTCACACCTATTCCAACAAGGCCACACCTTGAGATGGTGCCACTCCCTGGTCCAAGGATATACAAACCATCACAATAACATTTTTTAAAGTACATAGTTATATTTCCTAATATGACATCTTTACAGCCTCTGCATAGTGCTCTTCTAATTTTTACTGATAGCTCCTCTAAAGGCCGAGCGGGATATCTCATAAATAATCAACAAGTAGTCATAGAGACTCCTGGGCTCTCTGCTCAGCTAGCAGAACTGACAGCAGTACTGAGTGTTTCTCAGTCTATGGATGATACTTTAATCTATATGTGGCTCAGTATGTTCCTCTATTGGAAATTTGTGGTACATTTCATTTCAATATACCAGCCAGATCTCTGTTTTTACAACTAAAAAATATCATTCTTATCCCCCCCCCCAAAAAAAGACCCTTTTGTATTGGTCATAAACAAGCTCACTCTGGTCTTCCTGTACCTTTAGCTGCAGGCAATGATCACATTGACAGAGTTTTAATAGAAGAAGCCTTAGTTTCAGATCCTGTTGCATTGACTAGACATGATCATGATAAATTTCATCTTTGTAGTTATACCTTAAGGCTCTGACATAAGACCACTAAGGATCAGGCTAGAATGATTGTAAAACAATGCCCTAACTGCCTTACATTATCTCCAGTTCCTCATTTAGGGGTTAATCCATGAGGCCTTATGCCCAATCATATTTGGCAAATGGATGTAACTCATTATGCAGAATTTGGAAAATTGAAATATATACATGTCTGTATTGACACTTGTTCAGAATTCCTTTTTGCTTCTCTACATATGGGAGAAGCCCCTAGAAATGTAATTGATCATTGCTTACAAACCTTTAATGCTATGGGATTGCCTAAAATCATCAAGATGGATAATGGGCCAGTTTATACTGGAAACAACTTTGCATCATTTGTAAGGAATTTGGTATTGAACATAAAAATGGAATTCCTTATAACCCAATGGAACAAGGAATTGTCGAGCATGTGCACCACACTCTGAAAATTGGCTTTTAAAAACAAGAGAGGGAGTTATACACTCCAAGATCACCAAAAGCACACCTTGCTTTTATCTTATTTGTTTTAAATTTTTTTGCAAACTGATGCTAAAGGTCAGTCTGCAGCAGATTGCCACTGGCATCCAGTCACTTCCAACTCATATGCCAAGGTTAAATGGCAAAACCCCATAACTAATATGTAGAATGGTTTAGATCCTATTTTAATACAGTGATGAGGTTATGTCTGTGTTTTTTCACAAAAAGAAAATGGAGCCCAGTGGCTGCCTGAAAGATTGGTTCGTCAAGTGGACATAGATCCTGAGCCTTCTAATGATTATGGTAGCCTTCAATGATGAAGATGGCTCAAAATGACTATTAGCCAGCTGAATTAACCTGGAGTGTAGTCTCCACTCTTACTGGAGAGTGTTTTCTATCAATTCTCAAATCCACTCCCCATACACCTGGTGGCCAGACTTTGTGTTTCATCTTTGCTAATTAGCAGCTGAATTGAATACCTGGGACATTCCTGCAGACAACTTTAATCTTGTTGCTTTTAGCTTTTGGAAACAAATTGGTTGCCTTCATACAGGATTGCTTTCAGCAAGCTCAGGTATTCACCATGACAGTTATTCATCGCTATGAAGATGCACTGAGTGCATATTCATATATCTTTCGGGGCTTTGGTCTGAATGGGAAAGAGTGTGCTTTTGAAGGCCAGTGGCCAGAGATGGGTATGTGTGTTCTTGAGCTCCTATGGACCTAAGACAGACACATGCATCAAAAGATGTTTGTGGTCCACAATGGGTAAGAAGGAGCAATACAGACACAGACCTAAGACAGGCACAGCCACCTAGCCACTCTGTATCCTAGATGGGATCATAGAAAACAAGTAAATCTTGTGCCTCCATCCAGCTCATTTTTTTTTAAAAAAAAGGGAAAATTGTGCCCTTTCCCCATCCTTGAGTAGGTTAAACAAATCCCTGATGGTTTTACAACCTAGCTGGAGTCACCTAGCCTCAAAATATTTGCAATTTCCTTCTGGAAATTGAGGTGTTGACTGCCTGCTGAGCTTGTTTTGCAACCCAATCCAGCTGAAACAAAGGATGGGTCTGTGGGTTTTTGCTATATAAGCACAGAGCTAAAAATTAAACTTTGAGCCTTTATCAGAAACCACTGTCTTGGTTTCATCCTTCTCTCGCCTCCCATCCTTTTTCCCTTTCAGGTACACAGTTCAACCAAAGCTGCTGGACAGCTATAGAAACTTACTGATCCTTCTCTACCATTGCACTATCATGTCTCTGTCCCAGTAGAATGCATGTTATCTCCTTCCTTCCTTCCTTCCTTCCTTCCTTCCTTCCTTCCTTCCTTCCTTCCTTCCTTCCTTCCTTCTTTTTCTTTCTTTCTTTCTTTCTTTCTTTCTTTCTTTCTTTCTTTCTTTCTTTCTTTCTTTCTTTCTTTCTTTCTTCTTTCATCTCTCTCTATTTCTTTCTTTCTTTTTTCTTTCTTTTTTTTCAGAGCACAGTGCCATCAGGAAACATCTACTAAAAATGTGTTAAGAGCAAATAACAAAGGAGGCACAGGCAGTTCTAAATGGGCTATGAGGGTCAGCCCACCAAGTGCCAGAATGATGCAGGACACAGCTAGTGCTGTTGGGTTCGCAAGGACTTTCTGCTCGACTTGGAGATGCTAGCCTCCCTCTCCTTCTCAGGGACATAGATTTCTGGTATATCATGGGGCCAGTAGTCATTACAGTGGGGGCAGTGTGGTTCAGGGGTGGACTAGAAGTATTTGGCCACACAAGGCAAATGCATCCTAATTCCACACGTCTCACAGCTTTGACCCTGGATAAGGAAGCCACGGCAGATGTTGCATATCTTCATAGCATCTGGGTAGCTCTCTAGGATGAACTGTTCCATCTCCAAGATAGCCCGGCCATGTAAGGTGAACTCTCCCTCCTTCTCGATCAGCCACTTGCTCTGCACAAACTTCTGGGGCACCTGTTCCACCTACTTCTTCCTCATCTTTTTGCCTTTGAGTTGATTAACTAGGTTCAAAATGTTTGTAGAAGAAGCAAAGCCAGTTTCTGAGTCAATGATCAGTTCCAAAGCCTTTCTAAATAGGTCCAGCTCATTCTCTGCAAAATCCGTAGCCATTTTGGAAACTGAAGTTGTAGCAAAATTCACCAGTGCATAAATGGGTCTCGCATCGTCTTCCGTGATTCCTTTCTTTATCTCAATATACAGAGACTCCAGGACACTGCTGATGTTGTTAATGAAGTCCTCCAGCTTATCTACAGTAGCATTTCAGTCACGGGCCTGATAGCAGTGGTTCTGCAGAGGCCAAACTTCCCTCTCCTCCAGCACACGGTGGGTCATGAGCCGCGGGAAGAAGCACCAGTGCACATCTGTTATGTCTTCTGCTCTCCTCCTGTTGCCCTGCATGTTGAAGGGAGTGCAAACCAGCCCATGAATGTATTTTCATGATATCGATCAATGAGTTAGAGTATATAGTCACTACTATTCATCATTGTCACTCATGCCAAATTCTGAGCAATGGGGTGTTGTGGTCTCTTCAGTCTGAAAAGCCTTCCGTTTGGTCTTCTTGTGGGAATCATAATTCTCTACAATCTAATTAAGCACTTCGCTTGGTATTTCTGCTCACTCCCTCTGTTACAGCAATGTTCAACTATACTGTCTACCCTACCATAGTTGTATCATCCACATGTGAAGAATCTCCCTGCCCAAAGTTAACTCACCTTTGAGTTTATAGTAGCTAGAGTTAGATGACACACCTAACAAGAATATAAGGAGAGGTTCTGATACTAAGGTCTTCTTCCCCAATTGGTTCTTGATTTGTTGGTAAAGAAAGCAGGGGGGCCAATTGCTGAGTGGAAGGTACAGGCAGAACTTCTGGGTCCCAGGAGTAAAAGGAGATGCAGGGAAGGAGAGAAGGACTTTTCTGTCATGCTCTGGAGAAAGAAGAATGAAGCAGTCATATAAGGTTTCAAGGAAAGGGGGCTAGGACCTGTGGCCTCTGCTACAGGTGGGTGGCCAAGGATGTTTGTCAGGGGCTAGGTAGGACTAGCCACTAAATCCAGGCCAGGTGGAAAGACAGAGATAATAATTTGGTAAGGGCGTGCTTTTCCAGGTGGGAGATAGTAACACCCAGCAATTGTGCCAAGAAGACAAATTGTAAAGGTATTAACTCTGTGTGTGTGTGTGTGGGTGTGTGTGCTAGTAGCAAAGCAGACCCTAGGCAAAGATGGCAGCATTTAAAACTCCACACAACACAGGAGTCCATGCATATCCATGGAATCAAAATGATTCAAAGAAACGTATGCAACAGGCACTCACCAAACACTACACCTTCAATAACAATCCTAATTGCCATTTATCCAATGTTTCTTATACTGCACTGTACTCTGGTTCCTTCTCTCAAACTGACAGGAATGTGTTATTGTTATTGCCAGTCCACATACTCTGAGCCTGAAGGTCTCCAGTGCTCTTGAGCTGACCATATAAATTTCAATTGTGGTTCCTGTGGCTGTCAATCTTGACCTTAAACACTGTACTCATTTCTTCCATCAGACAACGTGTCCTTTGCCTTTGGTGACAAGTGTATATTAACTCTTTTATAGGGTCACTTTAATTTCTAGTTCTATCTATTTCATGACGTAAGTTATTTTCTTCCCACACAGGTTTTCTGCTCTCTCAGTATAATTACTAGGTTGGCTTCAGGAGACAATACCCAAAGGACAAGTATGTATGGCAAGATGACTCAGCAGGACAAATATGTATGGCAAGATGACTCAGCAGGACAAATATGTACGGCAAGATGATTCAGCCCTCCCCCGCCCCCCTCCATGAGAGAGTCTCTTGGTGGATTCAGAACTCTTCTGTCCCAGTTTGTTCCCCTGTAGAACTTGGAAAGGTCTCATAATAAATAGTTTCTCAACTTTCACAAGAATCTAATTTTAGCATAAAAAAATTTGTAAATTCTCATGCTGTTATGGTTAGTTTTTTTGTGCTCCTTACAAGTAAGTGTGTGTGTGTGTGTGTGTGTGTGTGTGTGTGTGTGTGTGTGTCTGGTTCTAGGATAAAACCAAAGGCCATATAGCTCATCCACTGAGCTGTATATCCAAAAAAAATAAATTCCTTATTAAAAGAAGGCATGCCGGAGTGATGGCTCAGCTGTTAGGAGCACTTGTTACACTGGCAGAGGACCTGGATTCAGTTTCCAACATTTCTGCTAATAGCCATCTGTTAATCCCAGTTCTAAATGATTTGATGCCCTCTTCTGGCCACTGTGAGCATTTACACACATAGTACAGAGGCATGCATGCAGGCAAAACACAAAATAAAATAAAATAAAATTTAATTAATTAATTAATTTTAAAAAATCTGGGCAGTGGTGGCATACACCTTTAATCCCAGCATGCGGGAGGCAAAGGTAGGCAGATCTCTGTGACTTTGAGGCCAGCCTGGTCTACAGATTGAGTTCCAGGACATCTAAGGCTACACAGAGAAACCCTGTCTTGAAAAGCCAAAATAAATAAATAAACAAACAGACAATCCTGAAAAGAAAGAGAGAGTATGTAGTGGTTTGACTAGATTTTAAATACTTGGCCCACAGGGATATTCTTAGGAAGTATATCCTTGTTAGAATAGGTGTAGCCTTGTTAGAGGAAATGTGTCGCTGTGGGGGTGGCCTTTGAGGACTCCTAGTGCTCAAGCTCTGCCCAGAATGGAAGAGAGCCTCCTCCTGAGGAGGAGGCTATTTAGGATGGTCTCTCCTGGATTCCTTCAGATCAAGATGTAGAACTCTCAGCTCTCCCAGCACCATGTCTGCCTGCACAAGGCCATACTTCCCATCATGATGATAAGGGACTGAACCTCTGAAACTGTAATCCAGCCCCAATTAAATGTTGCTCCTTGTAAGAGTTGCCAAGGTCACGATGTCTGTTCACAGCAATGAAAGCCTAATTAAAACACTGTACAATACTTAATGTATTAATGAGTGATGTAAAAGTTCAGAGACAAAACTGACAACGTTTCTTGGCTAAACTTAGAGAGGACATCTGTACGTATCAGCCAGAGTCTAGCATCTCTGGCAGAAATACTGCTGCAGGATGCTAGCCTAACACCTCAGAGTAGAACACGGTGACACTCACACTTTGTGGCTTCTGTTATCTTGTCTTTCCACTGTTTGCACTGCCTTCATTGGAACATCACCCACCCTCTTGGACCACTCTGGGTTATATACAGGGAAGACAGGGATCTTTGGGGGGGGGGCTCTTAGATTGATTAATAGAAGAATTTAAGAATAAACTTAAGTGGAAGTTCAAGGGTAATCTTTTGAAATTTAAAAAAGAACACTCTTCAGGAGAGAGAATCTGTAAATCTCAGCAGATGCACAGAATAAAATGGAGGAGAAATTCATGTTATTTAAACTGGCATTGAGGTTAGACATAGAAAGCAAGCAGCACAGGTAGAAATGGAGACTTTAGAGAAATTATAAAGCAGTCCGAAACATAGGGGAAGCCAAAGTTAGCAAAGCATGTTCATAAAACAGATAGAAAGAATAAATACAGTGTTCTTTTGCTCACACCTTTTCACTATTCACCCCAGCCAAGGACACAGAGATGACACGCTTCTTTGATATGAACATTTCTGAATAGTATATAGCATAGATGTTTTTCCCTAGAGCATCATCCTTTTGCCAAAGAGTAGAGGACAGATCCTGACCTGGGACCCTCACTCCACTTTTGAAGGTCTTTGCTTCTTATCCTACAAGCTCATTACTGAATTGACTGGCATTTATACATGCTTTCATAGTAACTAGTAGCATTAATACACATATACTCATGAATGTGTACCAGATGAAATCTGCTCAGTGGTTCACTGACCATTGAACTAACCAGGATATGTCAGAGGTTGTCTATGTATGAAGCTACAGATATTCTGGCCTTCCTGTCCTCTCTGTCCCAAGCCAGGCAAGGACTGTTGATGTGTGGTCTCATTCTCAAGTCTCCACTGGACTCATTTTCAGGAAACACTTGGAAGTCAGAACTCTTGTTGCATCATTATCCTTCCTGGACACAGCCCTTCAGAAAACAAGGTGAAATAGGACTAGGTATGGGGTGGACAATGAGCTTCTATTATATAAAAACTTAAATGTAGAAAAGAAATAGCCCAGTTTAAAGAAATGGCGGGGGGGGGGTGTCAGTAGGAATGGGCTTGCAAACCACACTCAGGATCCGAGGTCTGTCTTATCTCACACAGTGGGGAGGGGCATGAAGAGAAAAAGTTTTCAACCAAGTCTCTGCTTAAAGGAGAAAGTCCCATGAGAATCCAACTGAAGTCACACCACTGCAATCATATGTGAGGCGGTTACAATGTTTTGTAAGGACCTGACATCTCCAGCCCTGCTCAGAAGTTCTCTGTGCTTATCAGTCAAAGCCCCTGGGCTTCTGTCCTGGAAGACACACGAGAGAGGAACAAAGTTCAATTGTTTTCACTGGCTTTAAAAAGCCAAATGGGACCTCTTTCTGCAAATTGCCCAACTTCCCCACCATAGCAGTCCCCAGGAAACCAATTCTAAGTTTTGCCAAGACTCTCAGCAGGAGACTTCTTAGTGATGCTTGGGGCCTCATTAAAAGTTGACAGGCAATTCCAGTCTCCACTTCATTTGCACAAATTGCAGAGCCTCTGAGGACCAGCCACAGAGATGTGAGCATCTGAGGCTGATGCATGCACAGCTGCAGGCAAAGATGGAGAAATCACAGCTCCTCACTTGGAAGCAATGCTCCCCAGGTGGCTTTTTTTTCTGCTTAGTTTCAAGTCTAAACTTTAGTGTCTGCCTAGAAAGCAAGACCTACAGTGAAGTATTGGAGGTGGCCCTCTGTTTCCCCCAGACACAGAAGTCCCAGAGACCCAAGCAGCTAAGTGTTACAGAAAGCACTGTGACATTCTGCTATGCAGAACAAGGACTCCTTGGGCCTCTCATGCTTCTGGTACACAGGGATTTCCTGCAGGGCTCTGACACCTCTTCCTGCACTGTGGTGCTCAACACCTTGCCATGCAAATGACTCACTCAGTACTCTTCTTTTTACCTGACTAAAGCCACAGCCCTGAGAGGACAGGGATGCAGGGTCTTCTTCAAAGATGTGTTCTTCCTGCCTCAATAGATACTGTGCTCAGTAACTATGTGTGTGGGGGGAGCTGGGTATGGGGGGGGCGCATGGGGGGCACAAGCAAGAGGCTGAGACACAACCCACTAGGAGAGTGCTTGTCCTCAGCATGAGAAACAGCACAGAACAAAACATAACAAAGCAAAACAAAAAATTCCAACAAGGGGTTGTCCAGAAGGCTCAGGAGGTAAAGGCATTTGCTGCCTAATGGCATGGGTTCTGGGAGCTGAGTTCAGTCCCAGGTAACCAGATGGTGGAAGGGGGCGCCCAAACTTTGTAAGTTGTCTTCTAGCTTCCACACACATGCTAGATCAGACATACCCACACAGCATACACATGGTGTGCACATACTTAAAATAAACAAGGCTCAGATCCAACGTCTTAGCCTCCCAAGTGCTAGGATAACAGGCATAAACTACCAGGCCCAGTTATCCTTTATTCATGGAATACCTACTATGTGTTAGTGATAAAAGACATTTGAGACTCAATACTACCTTTGAAAATTCCCAGACAAGGGAGAGAAATGTCATTCAGATACTTCAAGATCATGCAAGAAAGACTTGATGTTCTGGATTGATTATCATTATTTTTTCTTCTCTAAAATTTCTCCAGGTAAAAAAGACCCATGTGTTTGGAATCATATTGAAGAGATCAGGGAAATTACCATATGGTTCCTAAGCCACACCCAGGAAAATGGACTGTGACGCGCCTCCTATTTATAGCACTGAGCACAGACCCTGTGCACAGCAGGGACTGATGGATGCTTGAGATATAAGATGGCTACAGATTCTATTAATTGGACATCCTTTGGGTCAGGCAAAGAGCAGAATGAAGCCTCAAGACTGTAGTGCAAAGGGAGTTGATTGTTTCCTGTTCCCAACCCCCACCCCCAGTGGTCACGCATTGATTGGCATACTATAAGTGCACGGTGAATATCTGTGGCCTGAAAGAGAGAACAGAGTCTCCGGCTCAAAGAAAGTTTGATATGGGGATAGAGACAGGGACTTGTTCTAAGAAATCACAGAGTCTGTGCCTGGCTCTTCATAGCAATGTATTTCATGAAAAATTTCTGGACTGTGGAGGTGGCTCCATTGGGAAAGGTACTTGCCACCAAGCCTGACAACTTGGGTTGGATCTCAGGCATCCACATGGAAAAGAAAGTGACTCCTAAAAGTTGTCATCCAATCCACATGCACACACACACACACACACACACACACACACACACACACACTCACGCACAGCCACACAGTGGGAAGAAGGAAGGTGGGAAGGAAGAAAAAGGAGAAAGAAAATATGTTAATATATATAATCTTAAAAATTAAAAAAGAGAGAGAATAATTTAGGTCCATTTATCAAAGAGAAAATAAGCCCAGAGACACCAACTCACAGCGCACACACCAGGTAGGACATCAAAATGCACCTGTACTACGATCTTTGTTCCTCTTTGTTCAGTGACTTAGCCCTTCATTGGGCTATCTCTGGGTACCCAGTGTTAGTATTCTGTCTAAACTCCACCCCACAGTTACCTGGTAACAGCAAGGTAGGTCTAACCCACTATAAAAGGGGCTGCTTGCCCCCTCCTCTCTCTCTTACTCTTGCATCTCACTTGCTTCTCTCTTGCCCTCTTGGGCTCCTCCCTTCCCCCATTCCCTTCCCCCTCTCTCTTTGCGTGGTCATGGCTGGCCCTACTTCTCTTCTCTCTCTCTCTCTCTCTCTCTCTCTCTCTCTCTCTCTCTCTCTCTCTCTCTCTCTCTCCCTCTACTACCCTCTTAACTCACCTCCCTATGCCCTGAATAAACTCTATTCTATAGTATACCATCATGTGGCTGGTCCCTCAGGGGGAAGGGATGCCTTGACATGGGCCCACTGAGGCACCCCTTTCTCCCATACCTCACCACATCCCCATAAAACATGTCTTATATCTCTTTATCTTTTTATAAACACATCACCCAGAGCCCTTTTCTGTAAGTTATGGCTTCATTTCTCGGCCTATTTTTTCTCCCCTCCTGGTTTGGGCTAGGGTTGTGTTACACAAGTATTTCATGAGAGAGTATATGGGGCCCATGTGCGTTAAAGGTGGGGTCCCATGTCCTCTAGGGGCTTGGGCCACTGGGTGAGGTGGGACGCGGGAGTTTTGACTGCGTGGACCCTACGCCCCATCGGGCAAACGTCAGGCTATGAGAATGAGAAGTCAAGGGACCCCTCTCTAGGGGTGGGAGAGCCTAGTCTGAGGTCCCTGGGCATTGCAGGAGGAGCCATCAGGTTCTCAGACTCATGGGCACCACAGACACCACTGGATGCTGTGGAAGAGCTGAGAATGGAGTGGGGGCCCAAGGGCTGGATCTAGCTCCGGGCAAAGGGGAAAGTGGGGAGTGAGCTCTGGCTGGTCTCGTGGGGAGGAGAGTCCTTGGCTTGCCAAGCATCTTTGCTGGGTGGATACCGTGCCTGGAAGTGCTGAGAGGCCTCCTGCGGGAGATTAGACGATGCTCTTTTCATGAAGATCAGATCCATTGCTCCCCATGGTGGATTCTGATGGGAAGAGACAGTCCACGCTTTTAAGGCATTTATTGTCATGGCAGAGAGTGGCAATGAGAAAACTATACCCCACTTTCTCAGGGTGGGCCCGAGGTTAAAGATCTTTTACAGGGAGGAGTGTCTGGGAAGGGGAGCCCAGAAGAAGAAGCCCTTCTTCAGACCTCTAGGTGCCTCATTAAAATGGAGATCTGTCTTGATCTATGGTCGTGTCCCTCTACCGGTGGAGGGGCTTGGGGTGTTGCCCTTACATGACTGATGGCCACAGACCTATGGAGTGGAGAGCTGTGGCCTCATGTCAGGAGCCTGGTGTCTAGGAGTGTGGCAAAATGCCTGCCGTTCCTTGCAGAGTTTTCTGTGGGGTCTGTGGGGTTTTAAACCTAACTCAAGCAGAAACTAAGCTGCTTTTAACAGTCCCACAGACCCAGCCTTCAAATTCCGGGTCTCCAGGAGGCTGGACCTTAGGTCATAACCTTTCACTAATCTCTTTCAGGAAGTCAAGGAGTCCGGTGTGGCTTCAGGATTGGCCCAGAGCACAGGTGTTCTCTCGATCCACCCGAGTCTCCCCACCCCTACAGTATTTAATCACTGATCAACATTTATTTGGGACTTAGCACTCTGAACTAGGTTTCAGTGTAGGAAGAGTATTTTCTTTCTTTTAAAACAATTTGATGTATGTTCTTTAACAACCTCTCTCTCACACACAATGTGTTCTATTGATCCTATTCACCCACATTCTTTTCTACTGTCTCCTTCCAATTCACTCAGAACTCTTTCTTCCAAACCCGTTCCCCTCCTACTTTCATGTTTTTTATTTAAATAAATAAATAAATAAGCCACTGAATGTAATCAGACTTCTTGTATGTGAATTGCATAGTGTTGCTCACTGTATCCTGAGCGGGCTGCCTTTCTCCGACCTCCATTTAAGTGTCATAGTGTGGGCATACATATGCAAAGACATGCAATTTACTGTGCGTTTTTTTTTTCTCAAATAAGAAAGAATAGGGGATCTGAACCCTCCTTCCCTCCTACAACCTGGGTTTCTTGAGAGGAGCTAGTGTGTGCACACACCAAAAGGCTGCTAGTCTGCTCTAGGTCAATCAGTTACAAGTCCAAGAGGTGTGGGTCCCCTTGGGTTCTAAAGTTCAGGGTTTAGGCAACCTAGGAAATGGGGCAGACCTGACTGATGATGACTGGCCCTCTGAGGGTGTGTGTGTGTGTGTGTGTGTGTGTGAGAGAGAGAGAGAGAGAGAGAGAGAGAGAGAGAGAGAGAGAGAGAGAGAGAGAGAGAGATTCAAGTGTGGTGCATAGGTTGCTCAGGAACCAAGTTGTCAGGGAGGAAGGATTGAGAGCAAAGGAAGAAGCAGGCCAGCCTCAGCCCTCTGGTCCTGAGGCTTGGGGATGGCAAAATACAAATGGAAGAGGATGTGAGTTGAAAAGCCCTTCTGAGATCGGAAAACTTGGAACCCATGTTAAGATTCTGATAATAAAGAGAAAAAACGAAATAAAAGTACTAGTAAAATTAAAACTAAACATGTATCCATGAATATAGTATCATACAGAATAGTTTTCCTACCTAATATTAGTACATTACTCTGTAGCTTTGTAAATGTGCTTTTCAGAACAGCATCAGGAAACATATATAGCTTTCTTCACTCACATACCCCACAGTGATCAGGTTGAACTTCCTCCATGCCCCAAAGAAAAAAACCTGATGGCTTCAAGCGGACTGGTTGCTTTTCAAATAATTCTATCTTCTAGCAAAAACCTCTACTGATACAAGCATGAGATGTTCATCTGATGTGGATTGACTTGAATGTTTTTGCATTGAATAAAGAGACACCAGACGTTGGGATATCCTTCTGATCCCAATACACAGGAAGCAGATGCAGGAAGATCGGGAGTTCAAAGTCATCTACAGCTATGTCGGCATTTCTCAAGGCCGATCTGAATCACATGGGACCCTACCTCATAGGAAATCACAACTTAGTGCATATAGAAAGAAAAGAAAATATGCTTCTACACTTCTGGAGAGACAGTATAGAAAAGAACCAAAACTCCCCATCCATGCACTGTTTTGGTCATCCTGGTTTGAATTCTCAATCTTTCATCTAAGATCTCTCTAGAAGATCCCCTCATTTAGGGTATAGCTTAGTACTGTTGCCTTGTATTTGCTACCACCTAAAGACAACTGCTTTTCTCTACTGAATTCCACAACACTGAGATCTAAGTAATTTGCTTTCATGTGGAATGTCCGACAGTGCGCCTTTAGATTACTTCCCCAGGATTACCGACCATCATAGTCCCACCATTTGACAAGAGGTGGTGGTCCATGCTTATTTATTGTCCTGGATGCTCTTTGTATAAAAGTTTCATTGCATAGATGATATAATGCTAACCTGTGTTTGCTACTTTGCGGGTTCTTCTTCCCACCCTTTATCCCCATCCCAGCCTCCAGTTTCACTCCCTAACACTGGATAGGAGAAGAAGAAGGATAGAGAGGAGAGAGAGAGTTAGAGAACCCATGAATCTAATATTTTCCTTTTGTTTCTTCTTTGAACATGCCTACTAACAAACTACAACCAACCTCCCTAAATGACTAACAACAACAACCTCACCTCTCAGAGCTCTAGCATTTATAGACCTTCTAAAAACTTCCAAACTTTTATTCCAAATGTCACACAATTACAGAAACATGCCACTGCTCGAGCATGAGACAAATCATAGTCAGCTGCTGCAGACAGTTCAAAACAGCCTCATAGTCCCACACCTGGGAGTAAAAGGCTGCTCACTGGGTTCATGAAAAGCCTGGTCACAAGGGAGTCAACATGGGTTAGAAAACATCAAGAGCCACTGGCATTCCTGTAAAACATCTGGACAGTCTATAGTGTATCCAGTTATCATGTCAAATTGTGGCCTCAGCAGATGGATGTTATGATAAGGTATTATTTAAATTGACTTGCCATGTAAGTGACTCACAAATAGACTTTAGAAGGCCTATGGCAATCCTTGAGAGGTGCAAATATTCCTTCTCCATTGAGGGATATAAATACCCCCTCATCCATGTGGACATTTCCATAAATCTCTTACACAAGCATTTTAGAGCAAGTGGACAACAGGTGAAGCTGCAACCAAAGGTCTCATCCAAATCAGTATTATGCGTGGGTTCCTATGGAGAATTGATAGGGACAGGGCAGTCATTTCACTAACAAGGATGTGCAGAACTGGGCTGCAGACAACCATGTCCAGTGGTACTTACACACACCCACTGTGCAACCCTAGTGGACACGGACTAATTGAAAGAAAGATTTTTTTTTAAAGGTTCCTCCAAGACAATATAGGCTATTGACATCCCTCTTGTGTTTGCACCAGAACTTGATGGTAACACTCCATTGCTGAAGACAAAGCTCACATTGGTCTCAAAACATGTAGAAATCAACTTAGTATAGACCAGGCAGCTTTCTTCCTTGTAGATTAGATCTCATACACTGGAAGGTGGCCCCATGGGTGCAATAGTGACACAAATGTTATGGAATATCCAACAACTTTATGGTTGAATTTAAGTTCTGATCTACAGAAGGAAACACATGTCTGGCACTGAAAATCTGGACAAGAACCCACAGTTGGGAACTCACAGGTTTTAGATCCTGTCTTATTTTCTATTCTAATTCTGTGACAAGATATCATGACCAAGGCAACTCTTATAAAAGAAAGCCTTTAATTGGCGGCTTGCTTACAGCTTCAGATGATTAGCCCATGGTTGTCATGTTGGGAAGCCAAGAGGCATAGCACTGGAGCAGTAGCTCAGATTTTTACATCCTGATTCACAGAGAGCAAGCAGAGAAAAAGACGCTGGACTTGGCATGAGCTTTTGAAACCTCAGTGCCCATCCTCAGAGACACACCTCTTCCAACACAGCCACACCTCCTAATCCTTCCCAAGCAGCCTATCAGTGGATGACTAAACATTCAAATATATGAGTGTCTTAGTTATAGTTACCATTGCTGTGGTGAAACACCATGACCAAAGCAACTAAAGGATAGGAAGGGTTTATTCAGCTTATGCTTCTACATAATATAGTTCATTATCAAAGGAATTCAGGACAGGAACTCAAGCAGGGCAGGAACCTGAAGTCAGGAGCTGGTGCAGAGACCATGTTGGAGTGCTGATTATTGGTTCGCTCAGCCTGCTTTCTTATAAAAACTAGAACCACTAGCCTACAACACAACACGACACAGTCGGATTCTTCTCAACAGCCTTTATTGCAGGAACGCCTCGATGCTTCTACGGGGACCCCGGGCGCCCAGGGAGCCCTGCTTATATGCACCCCAGCACAGGAGAAGGCTCCGTGGCCCCCTGGGATTGGTCAGTCTGCCGGCGAATTGACGCCTGTGCAGTGGTGTTGTTTATGACAAGGGCAACCGGAAACCGACGCCATCTTGGAGTTGGTTTCCCACAAGCCTGATAATGAGCTGGGCCTTCCCCTATTAGTCACTAATTAAGAAACTGTCCTATAGGCTTGCCTAGAGCCTGATCTTATGGAAGCATTCTCATAATTGAGGTTCCCTTTTCTCTGATTACACTAGCTTGTGTCAAATTCACATACAACTAGCTAGCACTTATGGAAGGCATTCTCATTGAAACCACCACAGATACCATCAGAGAATTTTCTTTGTGTATTGAATGGTGTCAGTTCAAAAACTCACCACTGGTCAAAGTGCAGAGAATAAATATGTGTAGTGCAGCCACCCACAAATGGGACATCTATGCCATACCCCCTAGGCTCAGAGACATCATGGAAGACGGGGTGGAAAGAACGTAGGAACCAGAGGTTGTCGGTCTGCATTTCTACAGCAGCTGGGGTGTGGGAACACCCTGATGACGTGCCATTATGCCAAGAGGCAAAACGCAGAGCCTTACTGTTCAGAAGTGGAACGCAGCCGAGGCCAGAGTGTCAGTCTATGATAGGGATCCCAGTCCATGTTCTTTTGAGCAAGAAGCAGTGAGACCTGGGACAGGTGATGTGGTTCTCAAACTCCTGTGGACCCAGAGTCTGCTGGGAATCGAGAGGAGTTGGGAAAAGGGGTCTGAGGGTGCTTCTTGAGCCTGGGATGAAGTGGAATCCTGTTTAGCTCCTAGTGAGTGCTAACGCAAATAGGGGTTGGAAGTAAGGTCTTCTCTGGGAGATCTAGGTGTTACTCTCTATGGCAAAGGCCTCTCCAACCCCCCGTGGTGGTCCTTGATGCAGGAGACAGTCCTCGCTTGTCTGAACTGTTTTATTCATGGCAGATGAGAATGTATATGTCTTACTAAGGGTGTTTATATACTTCTCTGTGTTGGGCCACCTACAAATGGAGTCAGGCGGCTATTAAATTAAATTTAAAAAGAGGATATAAAACTTGGGGTGTAGGGAGGTGGGGTGGATCTGAGAAGAACTAAGAGAAATAGTTGGGAGTTAATAGGGTCAAAATATGTTGTATAAATTTTTCAAAGAATTAATAAAATTCTTACTAAAAATAAATGTTACATTATATTTACATCCTGAGTCACAGAGAACAGGCAGAGAAGACAATATATGCACCTCATTAATAGAAATGATTGTATGGGTTTATGTGTTAAAAATAAATTTAATTAAAATGTGAATGGAAGAGAACAATTAGGGAGCTTAAGTGCAGAGGCCCCCTGCATTTGTGGAAGCAGCTGTTAGGTTGCTAAATGCAACCCTCATCACCAGAGGCTTTTATGAAGAAAAAGAAAGTTCCCTCCCTCCTGGCTGGCTTTCATGGTGTCCGAGGGTTCTCTGTTAGCTGGTAAGGGAGCATTCTTACCAATAGTCCTGCTTGGTCATGGTTTTTGTGTGTGCAGATGCTGAAATGCCAGGCAGAGTGTGCCTGTTGATGCAAAAATGGCACAACTCTCCTGGGTATACTCAGCAGCTTTCCAATTTAAGAACTGCCCAGAGTATAGAATTCACATCTGGTCCTATAAGCCAGGAATACTCTGTAGTGAGGAGTCACATGTCGCAGTGGGAAACCCACTGCTTGCTACTGTTTTATTTGATGAATATGATGTGCCCTTCAGATAGCCGATGCTGTCAGACTCATTCAACCATCAAAAGAAACTTGCTTTATAGTGAATTGTGTGCGACAGACTCATAGCTACTGATAAAGTGTTGTGTCCAACTTGACCAGCAAGGAAAACACAACCACCGGTTCTTCTTAAAGCAGTTTACTCAGGCAGCTTCTCTCTTCAAATCCCCCACTTCTCGGGGTACAAGCGTTTTTATCCACTCAAGCCACAACCACGCCTCAAACAATCACCACACGTCACATCACCTCACCAGGCAGGCTTGCTCAGCCAATCAGGGATTAAGGGCAAGCCATCCACCAAATATGGGCTTGTTTACTGCCTAGCATAGATTTCTGTCCGGCTGGCCAGGGAGTCCGGAACGGCTTCCCACAATTCCCCCTTTTATATTCTTTTGAAGCAAGCTCCGTGGGTGAAGATAGAGGTCTGATCCCCAGTGTGCAGAAATAGGGGCCATGTACAGGATTGACTCTTAGGCTCACAGGTTTTTTTACCCAGAGCAACCCTGACCATCTGCAGAGTACAGGGATAATACTGCCTGACCACAGGATCTTTCCCCTCTACCATATATACTCCACATCCGGTTTTTGATCCATCAGCAAACACGTTAACTGCATCCTTAATGGGTGTTTTCCTCACCACTTGAGGGAAAATGACTGGATGTTCCTTAAAAAAGGTCATTAACGGATGTTTGGGATACTGATTATCAAATGGGCCCTCATTAATACAGGCTAAAATAGCCCACTCATCAATATTTGCTGTTAGGACCTTTTGCTGATACCCATCATAAGGGATTACAATAGAGCTGGGTTTTATACCAAAAAATTGTAAACAATGCTGAATTCCCAACAAGGCTAAAGATACCACTGTTGTAGGGTAATGATCTAATGTCCTCCCAGTGGATATTTTGGAATGGATCCATACCAATGGGCCTTCTTGCCACAATAATCCTGTGGGTTGCATCTCAGTAGGTAATATTATCAAAATGATGGGTAACCCTTCTCTACAACGCTGAAGCTGGGCTTTAATCAATTCTTCTTCCACTAGGGCAAGGGTCTTTCTAGCCTCAGGTGTTAATTCCCTTTTGGAACTTAACTCTGAGTCTCCTCCTAAAATTTGAAACAGAGGTTTTAATTTAACATTTGGGATCTTCAAATAGGGCCGAATCCAATTGATATCGCCTAACAATTTCTGAAAATCATTTAAAGTATGCAAGGAATCAACCCTCAACTGTATCTTTTGAGGCCAAACGACCATAGGGGCGATCCTTACTCCTAAATAGGACACTATTTTATTTTGTTGCACTTTCTCTGGTGCAATATGCAAACCCCATTGCCTCAAACTCTCCACCATCTTTCCATAGGCTTCCTGCAAATACTTTTCATCCTTTGCTGCAAGCAGGATGTCATCCATGTAATGAACACAGCGAAGTTTGGGATAGTCTTTCCAAATTGGTTCCAATGCTTTTCCTACATAAAGCTGGCACATGGTAGGACTATTAGCCATTCCTTGAGGCAGCACCACTCACTCCAATCTTTGATCAGGCTCTTCATGATTACAGGAGGGCAAAGTAAAAGCAAATCTAACACTATCTTTCAAATCCAAGGGAATGGAAAAGAAACAATCTTTAATATCAATTACTATTAGAGGCCACTTTTCTGGCAGGGCAGATAAGAGACGCAGACCCCTCTGAATGGAGCCTATCACCTGCATCTGTGCATTAATAGCTCGCAGATCATGTAATAACCTCCATTTGCCAGATTTCTTTCTGATAACAAAAATTGGGGTATTCCATGGAGATACAGAAGGTTGAATATGACCCAAAAGATATTGTTCTTCAACTAATTCCTTAGCAGCTTGTAATTTTTCTGAGGATAATGGCCACTGAGGTACCCACACCGGCTCCTCAGTTTTCCAGGTTATGGGAATGCATCCCCCAGCAGCCCCTAGGAAAAACCCATTCCTTCCCAAGGCTTTCTTTTAATTGAGAAAATCGGGGACTTCCTTCCTTGCACTTCCTTCCTTGCAACCCTTTTCCCAACCCGAAGGATGGGTGCCGTCCCATGTCTTTCATCATCTTCTGGGAGGCATCAGAATATTCATTAGTAAGTCTTAATTGTAGATTCTTCAACAAATCCCTGCCCCATAAGGTAATGGGCAGCTCAAGCACATATGGTTGAAACATCCCATCATGCCCTTCCTTATCTTTCCAAGGGAGCATCCTGGCACTTATGTCTGGGCTCTTTGCATAGCCCAGGCCTTGTAATATTTGTTCTGACTCCTGAATCAGCTATCCTTTTGGCCAGTCCTTAAACCAAAAGGCAGTAAGAAAAATTACCCAAATGGCTAGAAAAAGAAAGTAATCCATAGACTGTCCCTATTACCCTGTTACTTTCACTACCCTCTTACTTTCACTTTCTCATCTCCAGAGCCGGAGAGCCTTATTGTCTCTTTACTGAGAGCCTTATTGTCTCTATACCAATAGCCTTATTGTCTCTTTATCAAGAGTCTTATTGTCTCTTTACCAAGAGCCTTATTGTCTCTTTACCGAGAGCCTTATTGTCTCTTTAATGAGAGCCTAATTGTCTCTTTACTGAGAGCCTAATTGTCTCTTACCGAGAACCTTATCGTCTCTTACCTAATCCCAACCCCGGGATGGTGAGTTACTTACCATACTCATCCTGTCGACAGACCCTGACTGCAGAAAGTTCTGAACTTCTTCGGTGGGGGAGTCGGGTCCCGGGTTTCAGCACCACTTGTTGAGTCCAACTCGACCAGCAAGGAAAACACAACCACCGGTTCTTCTTAAAGCAGTTTATTCAGGCAGCTTCTCTCTTCAAATCCCCCACTTCTCGGGGTACAAGCGTTTTTATCCACTCAAGCCACAACCACGCCTCAAACAATCACCACACGTCACATCACCTCACCAGGCATGCTTGCTCAGCCAATCAGGGATTAAGGGCAAGCCATCCACCAAATATGGGCTTGTTTACTGCCTGACATAGATTTCTGTCCGGCTGGTCAGGGAGTCCGGAATGGCTTCCCACAATAAAGCTCCTGAGAACACATGATTTCTGTTGTGTGGTCCAATGATTAGACACAGACGGCCATTGATATCACCCACTCCCAGGTTCAGGGAAACTCCCTCTGTGAAGAGAGTTACAAAAAAGATGGCAGAAGGAAGAACAGGTATAGAGAGACACACAGCAATTTCCTTCAAATTCAAACATTCCCTCCAGAAGGGAGGAGAAGGCCCAGGAGACTCCAGAAGAAACCAAAACATCACATATCTTGGATAGTGGGAACTTGAAAGAGCCTTTAAGGCCCCCTCCCCAGTTATATAGAGAGGAAACAATTGTGGGAGGAGTTTGTTGGGCCCTGGAAGCTGTGCAGGTGGCTCTAAGGTTGTGACTTTCCTAAGTTGTCACTCATGTTAGGAAAGGCTTTTCAATGATACAAAATGATTTTGACTCTACTTTTGAGTCATTCCAGCTGCTGTAAGTTTCCCTCTACCATCACTCTTGCTAGTAAACCCAATCAAGCCTCCCTGGCTCGCTGACCTGGACTTTGGTGCAGTCATTACTTTGAACTTTCGAGGGTTCCTTTTCTGTGGCAAGTAGACATGTGTGTACTGCCTCTCTCCAGGAAAGTCTGTTACATAACAGCTGTTTTTTCTTTCCTCCCTAGATATTTGTTAAGCACCTACTGCATGTCAAATAGTATGCAGCCACTGGAGAAACAATTTGAAATAAGCAAAATTTATTCAGCTTTACTCCCAGTCTGGGTTCCTGCCTTTCTGAGTCTCTCCATTGGAATGACCTAGAGGATGCTCAATAATAGAAGCACAAGTCACCTCTTCTACCAAGTTTGAGTCATCCCCTTCTGTGCACAAAATCTGTGGTTGGGGCTGCAGACAGGAAGCAGGTCAGAACCCATTCCTCCCTCCAGAGAAACTATCCCCCATTCTTTCCTGCTTTGATTAGGGACTATGCAGACATTTCCCCCTTTCTTCAATTGATCTCAAACACATGATCTTTAAATAAATGTGAAGAAGTTTCCAAGAACCAAATTATCATTACAAAAATCAATATGTATTTATGCATTTATTTCACAATATCTGAATGATATCACCTTCTGTAATAGCTTGAATAATGGCTCCCATGTATTTGAATGCTTAGTCACCAGAGAGTGGCATTACCTGAGAGGAATTAGGAGTTATGGCCTTGTTGGAGTAGGTTTGGCTTTGTTGGAAAAGTATATCCCTGAGAGTGAGCTTTGGGGTTTCAAAAGCTCAAGACAGTTCCAGTGACTCTCTCCTCCTGCTGCCTATGGATCCAAGCTTTGAACTCTAAACTACTTCTCTAGTACCATGTCTACCTATGGCACCATGTTTCCCACCATGACAATAATGAATTAAACCTCTGAAACTGTAAGCAAACCCCAATACAATGTTTTCTTTATAATAGTTGCTGTGGTCATGGTGTGTCGTCACAGCAATATAACACTGACTAAGACACCTTCCTTTGCCTGGGATTGTTAAAAGCAGAATTAAGTTCCAAATATCTTTCATCTCTAGCACATAGTAGGTATTCCATAAATATTTTAAAACAAGCCAGACTTGGTTGCTCATGCCTACAAACCCAGCACTTGGGATGCCAAGGCAAAAAGATCTTCAGTTCCAAATCTGTCTTGGCTATGTAATTAAACTCTCTCTCTCTCTCTCTCTCCCTTCCTCCTTCCCTCCCTCCCCCCCGCCTCTGAATAGATAGATAGATAGATATAGATAGATAGATAGATAGATAGATAGATAGATAGATGATAGATAGATAGATAGATAGATAGATAGATAGATAGATAGATAGATAGATAGATATGGGCTGAAGGTGTCAGCTAGCATGCAAAAACCCTAAGACCAATCCCCAGAATCACATAAACTTGATGTGGAAGTAAAGACTATGCCCTAGGTAATACTAATCTCCCATTCAGAAGGCCCAGCATCAGCAACCACACATGACTCATTCACTCCATCTCATCATCGTAGTCATCAGCATCATCATCACCATCATCTATTTATTTACTTATTTAGGGTGGGAGTGGAGGCACACATGTGAAGGTCTTGTGACAAATTTATAGGAGCTGCAGTCCCAGCTCTTCAGAGGTAGGGACAGGAAATATCAAGGTCATTAGTGACTACACGATGAGTTCTAGGCTAGCCTGGGCTACATGAAGCCCTGTACCAAAAAAACAAAAACAAAAACAAAAAACAATAAAAATTCTGGATTGCAATATACCTTAGAAGGTAAAGAATCTTGCCACTAAACCTGATAACCTAAAAATTCAGATTCCTACACCTCATATGGTAGTTTACACCTGTTATCCTAGCACCTGGGAGGCTAAGACGTTGGATCTGAGCTTTGTTTATTTTAAGTATGTGCACACCATGTGTATGCTGTGTGGGTATGTCTGATCTAGCATGTGTGTGGAAGCTAGAAGACAACTTACAAAGTTTGGGCGCCCCCTTCCACCATCTGGTTACCTGGGACTGAACTCAGCTCCCAGAACCCATGCCATTAGGCAGCAAATGCCTTTACCTCCTGAGCCTTCTGGACAACCCCTTGTTGGAATTTTTTGTTTTGCTTTGTTATGTTTTGTTCTGTGCTGTTTCTCATGCTGGGGACAAGCACTCTCCTAGTGGGTTGTGTCTCAGCCTCTTGCTTGTGCCCCCCATGCGCCCCCCCACACCCAGCTCCCCACACACACATAGTTACTGAGCACAGTATCTATTGAGGCAGGAAGAACACATCTTTGAAGAAGACCCTGCATCCCTGTCCTCTCAGGGCTGTGGCTTTAGTCAGGTAAAAAGAAGAGTACTGAGTGAGTCATTTGCATGGCAAGGTGTTGAGCACCACAGTGCAGGAAGAGGTGTCAGAGCCCTGCAGGACATCCCTGTGTACCAGAAGCATGAGAGGCCCAAGGAGTCCTTGTTCTGCATAGCAGAATGTCACAGTGCTTTCTGTAACACTTAGCTGCTTGGGTCTCTGGGACTTCTGTGTCTGGGGGAAACAGAGGGCCACCTCCAATACTTCACTGTAGGTCTTGCTTTCTAGGCAGACACTAAAGTTTAGACTTGAAACTAAGCAGAAAAAAAAAACCCACCTAGGGAGCATTGCTTCCAAGTGAGGAGCTGTGATTTCTCCATCTTTGCCTGCAGCTGTGTATGCATCAGCCTCAGATGCTCACATCTCTGTGGCTGGTCCTCAGAGGCTCTGTAATTTGTGCAAATGAAGTGGAGACTGGAATTGCCTGTCAACTTTTAATGAGGCCCCAAGCATCACTAAGAAGTCTCCTGCTGAGAGTCTTGGCAAAACTTAGAATTGGTTTCCTGGGGACTGCTATGGTGGGGAAGTTGGGCAATTTGCAGAAAAGAGGTCCCATTTGGCTTTTTAAAGCCAGTGAAAACAATTGAACTTTGTTCCTCTCTCGTGTGTCTTCCAGGACAGAAACCCAGGGGCTTTGAACTTCTGAGCGGGTCTGGAGATATCAGGTTCTTACAAAACATTGTAACCGCCTCACATATGACTGCCTTGGTTTGACTTCAGCTGGATTCTCTTGGGACTTTTGTGTTTGAATGGAAACCTGGCTGAGAAGTGTTTCTCCTTATGTTTATCTTTTATTTTGTGGCATTAGGTTTGGAACTCACTCAGGACACAGAATCTTGGCCACACTGTTACTAGTGAGCCACACCTTGAATTATCTTCAGGTTCTTAAACATAGATAAGTAGCCAGACATTCCTACAATAAACACATTATGGCTTTAGAACAACTATGACTCATATACTAAAGGCTGAAATACACAGCATGCAAAACCAAAGAAAAAGGGACGGGGGAGTAATTTTTTCCTGTAGTGTAGCCAATGATAAGTTACCCATGATCCAATAAATGACTCCATACCCACGCTCACCAGAGCAATCCTGATAAAACTCAATGAATCATTAATCAAAACAAACAAACACATAAAACAAACATGACATTTTCAGTGAGACGATCCCAAGTGAGGATGTGCCTTACCCTTCCAGATATGGTCTCTAGAAAATAAAATATGTCATATACTCTACTGAAATGTGTATCTCTTAGAAATGTCTTGTGTGCTCTGTCACCTCCAGCTGATGGGAACAGTAAGGAAAGCATGAGCATAAGAAAGCCAAAAGACACACAACCACAAGCACCCAGTAGAGATCCAGTACTGAAGAGAGGCGATGAGACAAGACAGTCTAGTTGAAGATAAACCTCCCCAAAATGTAACAGCTACACTGCAATCCGTTAATTAAGGATACACGTTTTAGGAAGACTGATGAACCAGCCTGCTTTCATATTGGGTTTGAAAGCTATCTTATAGTAGAAACAAATGAGTTTCATTCCTGCTTATGATCATCTACAACCTTAACTACAAATGGTTCTGAACTTCCTGCTCCAGGAATGGCAGTCTTGTCTTTGTTCCACACCGTTATTGTGACCACCTGTGCTTATGACCAACTGTTTTAGGACTACCTTATGACCATTTTGCAATCATGTTTTTATTTCAGAAGGCCATTATGACTAACTTGTTATGCTTAAATTCTGTTTCTGTAATTCCATCTATTTGTCTGCCATATCTCCCATTTGGAAACTGCCTACCCCGGAGATTTAAAACTCTTATCATGTCCACATCCAATTCTGACATCTTGAACCCCACCACAGGGGAAGATAGCTTGTATACGTGAATTAAAGAAACTTGCTCTAACTAACTGCATGCTTTAATTAATTTAGCCATGATGATTTGAGTCAATGGCCTTTCTCCTTGCAACCTTTCGATTAACAAGACAACATAACAATAGCTAACAGAGAAGCCTATGAGGGAAAACAATGACCCCAAAAATGAGTTATCTTGAAGCAGCTGAGATGAAGAAATGAGGACTTAGAAAGTAGGAGGTAAGGAAGTAAGTGGTACCAAAAATAATAGCATTGCTTGGAGCCATTATGAAGAGTCTATGATTTCACTGGATGGAAAGATCATAGATTCAGTTAGGAAATACGAGGAGCCATCGGCAAGGACTGTGAAGTAAGGCACCGTAAGGAACACGACAAAGAAATGAAAACCAAGCTTAGAGTGTGTGTGAGTGTGATAGTGTAACCATGGAACAAAGCCTAGGGTGTGTGAGTGAGTGTGATAAAGATGAAGCCAAGTGACGTAATGTGTGAACGCCTTAATTATGATCAGTTCAAAATAGTTTAAAAACCACTGGTTGGCACTGCAACTCGATTGCTCCTGGAGCCCTACGGAGAGGCTGAGAGTCCACCAACCCGGACACCTGCCGCCAAACGAGATGAGCCCTCACTGTGGGCCGTGCTCCAGCGAGACCCCAAAGCAGAAGGAAACGTTGCAATGCGCAGGCCATCTAGCCAGGATATGACATTGGGCCAAACTGGAGGTTAGTGAAGTGCGTGTGTGTGTGTGTGTGTGGGGGGGGGGTGTACACGAGGGCGATCCCATTTTGCCATTTACTTGTTTATTGCTATTTATGAATAAACTAGTTGTGATAACCTAACCTCTGAGTCCAAGGCTCCCTTCTTGCCTTGTCATCAACCCGGATTCACAATAGTTTCTTGACAGGTGGTCCCTTTAGGAAACTATGACAACTGAATTTCAGGGGCAACAATAGCAATTGCTCACTAGAGTCAGTGGAGGGACAAAAGCATGATGTGGTGCTTAGCTATGAGTGTATGGGGGGGGTGGGTAAATGGAAATTAGCATTATTATTACAGGTACAGGATTTGGTCAGTGCCTAGGACATACTTCTCCATGAGTCACTTGGATTCAGCTAAAATACATGAAATCCTGTTTGGGTTATAGTATACATGTGTGTCCCATGCATGCAGTGTCTTCAGAATCCAAAAGAGAGAATCACACCTCCCCCTCCGGAACTGAAATTATAGAGAGTTATGAGCTGCCAAGAGAGTGCTGAAAGCCAAAGCTGGGTGCTCGGCAATAGCAGTTTGTTGAAGGCACAAAGGTCTTTGTACCACAGACCACTAGAGAACCATGAATGTTAAACATACAGAGGAGGAGATAAAGTTCCTGTTTTCCTGCCCAGAAAGCTGGGAGTAAATATTGTTAACAGCCTGGTGACATTTTTGCTGTGTAGGGAGAGCTCACCCACCTTTTGTTATAGATGCAGACCTCACCTAAGTTACCCAGAATGTTTATCTCAGACTATTCTTCTCTAGCAGTTAAACCCATTCTTAGGAGAAATATCACACGCACTTTATAGCCTGTTGTCCTCTATGATATCTGTCAGAGATCACACTATATTCTAGGCCTTTTAACTATAGAACCCACCCTCATGGTCACAGATACTTTGTAAAGGAGTTTTTTTAAGTAGTCACATGTTAAGGGTTTATTGTACAGCTGGAATAGGAATGAGTGTTGCCTGGAAACTTTTTTCCCAAATTGTACTGTGTTTTACTACATTTGATCTTAGCCAAAAGGCCAAGTGATGTACTGTGTTTTAAATATGCTGACCATATTTGATTATAAATGAACCACCTGGCATCACACTCCCCAAGTATGATACAGGTTGATGAAGCCAGTGTGAACCAAGTTTCATCTTATCTCTTCATACGTTTACTTCCCTGCCTAGATGCCTGTGAGGACCCCCTCAACAGTCAGCTTGCTTAACCACTTTATTATTATAGATGCCAATAATCTCAGTTATCCACCAATATGTAATCAACTGGAAAACTTGAACTCTGTGATCTGAAGGTCTTGAGATTCCTATAGCACAGAGGGGGAGTCCAGGTCTAATCATAGTTCTGAAGAGTGTTTCCCATGACATGTACTACTGTTGTATAATGCTGAGTCTGGTTTAGCCATGGCAGAAATGGTGTGGCATGGTCCCTGCCCCTTAAACAGAGCCATCAGGGTACAGGCCTCCTCGAGTGTCAATACTGGCTATGTGTATAAGGCTTGTTTGTAATATATATATATAACTTCACAGTCCTCCTTTGGGAAATATTCTCCCTGCCAAGGTTAATGACTCCATGATAATTAGAAGCAGGACAAGTTCAGGAGGCAAGGGTGTGTCTATAAATCAGAAAAATAGTAAATGCTGAGACCTTCAGTACAGACCTTAAGGCTGTGGGAAAGAACTCTGAAAACATGAGTTCAAAAAAAAATATATGTATATATATATCAACTATGCAAGATATAAGGATAAAATATGAATTATATAGGAGCTTCATAGATCTAAAAGAACAAAGGCAGCTGCACTATGAGCCAGCTTGTGAGGCAGATTTCAGAGTTCAAAGACAGCCTGGGACAGAAGGGGTTTAGGTCCAAGTCCAGGCTTGGTAGGAATAGTAATTTCAGGACAGGATCCCACCAAGCTAGCTTATTGTCTGGGTTTAACAAAGGCAGGCAGATCTCTGAATTCTTTTGCAATTAAAAAAAAATGTGCTTGTTGTCTCCTTGTAAGAATCAAGAGGCTGGGGTCCTGGGATCCTGATTCATAGGTTAATCAAAAGGAAACCTGGGTTAATGACTGAATTGATATGTAAATAAAAGGCTGGGCTTTTGATCTGCAAGACATGAGCTATCCAGAGAGGTTCACAACAGTAAGAGAAAGCTTTCTTGAGAAGAACACACAGAGAGAGGTATCTGGAAAGCTGTCTTGAATAGAAGACAAGCTATCAGTTTGTAACCCTTGATTTGACTTCAAGTTGTTTTTTTTTTTTTTTACTGCTCCCAGCCACCCCATTCTCAGAGCACACTGACCGAGCCAAGGCTGGACCTTGGTAGTACAGCAATTTCCTCCAAACCAAGAGAGAGGCTTTAAGACTTAAGTAAACAAAACTCAAAAAGGCTCATAAAGTAAACACTGTTATAGTCTGACCCCCACCTATCCAGAGTAGCTGCAGCCACGTTATCCCATGCCTGCCAGCTATTTCATATTGTTGCTGTAACATGCCTGCCAGTCACTGACACAGAGAAATGACTTGGCTCAAGGACATGCTGACTACATACCCTGTTTTGTTCTGTATGAGGTTTGCTAATCTTAAGAATTCCATATAATTTCATGTAGGACCCATCAAATCAAAGGTCAATATGAGCTGTTATATCTAAAGATCTTGAGTCAGAGCTGACCACTGGGCAGCCCTTCCTGAACATAGGAACTCGCTGTGATTTTTGTGGCTGACACTGAAGAATGTTACTAATCAGCCAAAGAGTTGTGATTATAATACTCATGCTCTGTTATCTAAATGTTCTGAAATTCCCCTGTTCAGCACACATCTACCACCCAACTTACTTTACTCAGGACCAAACAGCTTAAAGGCTAGCTGACAATACTTTGCCTAGTAAGCCAACAGCTCCCCTCCTTGCACTTTAAACTTTTGAAACTTTTTTTTTTTGTTGTTTTTTAAATAAAAAGCCTACCTGAGAGCAGATGTAGTGGGTATTCTGGTTGTCAACTTGACTATATCTGGAATGAACTACAATCCAGAATTGGAAGGCTCACCTGTGATCCTAATCTGGAGTCTAGGAGATACAAGTTTCTGGCCTGGATCTTGGCATGGAGAGCTTGAGTCATAGTGGCTATGAATTCCAGAAGATTAAGACAGGGAGATCTCTGAGTTCAAGGTCATCTGGGATTAAAGGCGTGGTGGTGCGCACCTTTAATCTGGGCCACACCTTCTGCTGGAGACCTACATAAGGACATTGGAAGAAGGAAGATTCACTCTCCACCTGTTTTATTCATGGCAGATGAGAATGTATATGTCTTACTAAGGGTGTTTATATACTTCTCTGTGTTGGGCCACCTACAAATGGAGTCAGGCAGCTATTAAATTAAATTTAAAAAGAGGATATAAAACTTGGGGTGTAGGGAGGTGGGGTGGATCTGAGAAGAACTAAGAGAAATAGTTGGGAGTTAATAGGGTCAAAATATGTTGTATAAATTTTTCAAAGAATTAATAAAATTCTTACTAAAAATAAATGTTACATTATATTTACATCCTGAGTCACAGAGAACAGGCAGAGAAGACAATATATGCACCTCATTAATAGAAATGATTGTATGGGTTTATGTGTTAAAAATAAATTTAATTAAAATGTGAATGGAAGAGAACAATTAGGGAGCTTAAGTGCAGAGGCCCCCTGCATTTGTGGAAGCAGCTGTTAGGTTGCTAAATGCAACCCTCATCACCAGAGGCTTTTATGAAGAAAAAGAAAGTTCCCTCCCTCCTGGCTGGCTTTCATGGTGTCCGAGGGTTCTCTGTAAGCTGGTAAGGGAGCATTCTTACCAATAGTCCTGCTTGGTCATGGTTTTTGTGTGTGCAGATGCTGAAATGCCAGGCAGAGTGTGCCTGTTGATGCAAAAATGGCACAACTCTCCTGGGTATACTCAGCAGCTTTCCAATTTAAGAACTGCCCAGAGTATAGAATTCACATCTGGTCCTATAAGCCAGGAATACTCTGTAGTGAGGAGTCACATGTCGCAGTGGGAAACCCACTGCTTGCTACTGTTTTATTTGATGAATATGATGTGCCCTTCAGATAGCCGATGCTGTCAGACTCATTCAACCATCAAAAGAAACTTGCTTTATAGTGAATTGTGTGCGACAGACTCATAGCTACTGATAAAGTGTTGCGTCCAACTTGACCAGCAAGGAAAACACAACCACCGGTTCTTCTTAAAGCAGTTTACTCAGGCAGCTTCTCTCTTCAAATCCCCCACTTCTCGGGGTACAAGCGTTTTTATCCACTCAAGCCACAACCACGCCTCAAACAATCACCACACGTCACATCACCTCACCAGGCAGGCTTGCTCAGCCAATCAGGGATTAAGGGCAAGCCATCCACCAAATATGGGCTTGTTTACTGCCTAGCATAGATTTCTGTCCGGCTGGCCAGGGAGTCCGGAACGGCTTCCCACAATTCCCCCTTTTATATTCTTTTGAAGCAAGCTCCGTGGGTGAAGATAGAGGTCTGATCCCCAGTGTGCAGAAATAGGGGCCATGTACAGGATTGACTCTTAGGCTCACAGGTTTTTTTACCCAGAGCAACCCTGAACATCTGCAGAGTACAGGGATAATACTGCCTGACCACAGGATCTTTCCCCTCTACCATATATACTCCACATCCGGTTTTTGATCCATCAGCAAACACGTTAACTGCATCCTTAATGGGTGTTTTCCTCACCACTTGAGGGAAAATGACTGGATGTTCCTTAAAAAAGGTCATTAACGGATGTTTGGGATACTGATTATCAAATGGGCCCTCATTAATACAGGCTAAAATAGCCCACTCATCAATATTTGCTGTTAGGACCTTTTGCTGATACCCATCATAAGGGATTACAATAGAGCTGGGTTTTATACCAAAAAATTGTAAACAATGCTGAATTCCCAACAAGGCTAAAGATACCACTGTTGTAGGGTAATGATCTAATGTCCTCCCAGTGGATATTTTGGAATGGATCCATACCAATGGGCCTTCTTGCCACAATAATCCTGTGGGTTGCATCTCAGTAGGTAATATTATCAAAATGATGGGTAACCCTTCTCTACAACGCTGAAGCTGGGCTTTAATCAATTCTTCTTCCACTAGGGCAAGGGTCTTTCTAGCCTCAGGTGTTAATTCCCTTTTGGAACTTAACTCTGAGTCTCCTCCTAAAATTTGAAACAGAGGTTTTAATTTAACATTTGGGATCTTCAAATAGGGCCGAATCCAATTGATATCGCCTAACAATTTCTGAAAATCATTTAAAGTATGCAAGGAATCAACCCTCAACTGTATCTTTTGAGGCCAAACGACCATAGGGGCGATCCTTACTCCTAAATAGGACACTATTTTATTTTGTTGCACTTTCTCTGGTGCAATATGCAAACCCCATTGCCTCAAACTCTCCACCATCTTTCCATAGGCTTCCTGCAAATACTTTTCATCCTTTGCTGCAAGCAGGATGTCATCCATGTAATGAACACAGCGAAGTTTGGGATAGTCTTTCCAAATTGGTTCCAATGCTTTTCCTACATAAAGCTGGCACATGGTAGGACTATTAGCCATTCCTTGAGGCAGCACCACTCACTCCAATCTTTGATCAGGCTCTTCATGATTACAGGAGGGCAAAGTAAAAGCAAATCTAACACTATCTTTCAAATCCAAGGGAATGGAAAAGAAACAATCTTTAATATCAATTACTATTAGAGGCCACTTTTCTGGCAGGGCAGATAAGAGACGCAGACCCCTCTGAATGGAGCCTATCACCTGCATCTGTGTATTAATAGCTCGCAGATCATGTAATAACCTCCATTTGCCAGATTTCTTTCTGATAACAAAAATTGGAGTATTCCATGGAGATACAGAAGGTTGAATATGACCCAAAAGATATTGTTCTTCAACTAATTCCTTAGCAGCTTGAGGATAATGGCCACTGAGGTACCCACACCGGCTCCTCAGTTTTCCAGGTTATGGGAATGCATCCCCCAGCAGCCCCTAGGAAAAACCCATTCCTTCCCAAGGCTTTCTTTTAATTGAGAAAATCGGGGACTTCCTTCCTTGCACTTCCTGCCTTGCAACCCTTTTCCCAACCCGAAGGATGGGTGCCGTCCCATGTCTTTCATCATCTTCTGGGAGGCATCAGAATATTCATTAGTAAGTCTTAATTATAGATTCTTCAACAAATCCCTGCCCCATAAGGTAATGGGCAGCTCAAGCACATATGGTTGAAACATCCCATCATGCCCTTCCTTATCTTTCCAAGGGAGCATCCTGGCACTTATGTCTGGGCTCTTTGCATAGCCCAGGCCTTGTAATATTTGTTCTGACTCCTGAATCAGCTATCCTTTTGGCCAGTCCTTAAACCAAAAAGCAGTAAGAAAAATTACCCAAATGGCTAGAAAAAGAAAGTAATCCATAGACTGTCCCTATTACCCTGTTACTTTCACTACCCTCTTACTTTCACTTTCTCATCTCCAGAGCCGGAGAGCCTTATTGTCTCTTTACTGAGAGCCTTATTGTCTCTATACCAATAGCCTTATTGTCTCTTTATCGAGAGTCTTATTGTCTCTTTACCAAGAGCCTTATTGTCTCTTTACCGAGAGCCTTATTGTCTCTTTAATGAGAGCCTAATTGTCTCTTTACTGAGAGCCTAATTGTCTCTTACCGAGAACCTTATCGTCTCTTACCGAGAACCTAATCCCAACCCCGGGATGGTGAGTTACTTACCATACTCATCCTGTCGACAGACCCTGACTGCAGAAAGTTCTGAACCTCTTCGGTGGGGGAGTCGGGTCCCGGGTTTCAGCACCACTTGTTGAGTCCAACTCGACCAGCAAGGAAAACACAACCACCGGTTCTTCTTAAAGCAGTTTATTCAGGCAGCTTCTCTCTTCAAATCCCCCACTTCTCTGGGTACAAGCGTTTTTATCCACTCAAGCCACAACCACGCCTCAAACAATCACCACACGTCACATCACCTCACCAGGCAGGCTTGCTCAGCCAATCAGGGATTAAGGGCAAGCCATCCACCAAATATGGGCTTGTTTACTGCCTGGCATAGATTTCTGTCCGGCTGGCCAGGGAGTCCGGAATGGCTTCCCACAATAAAGCTCCTGAGAACACATGATTTCTGTTGTGTGGTCCAATGATTAGACACAGACGGCCATTGATATCACCCACTCCCAGGTTCAGGGAAACTCCCTCTGTGAAGAGAGTTACAAAAAAGATGGCAGAAGGAAGAACAGGTATAGAGAGACACACAGCAATTTCCTTCAAATTCAAACATTCCCTCCAGAAGGGAGGAGAAGGCCCAGGAGACTCCAGAAGAAACCAAAACATCACATATCTTGGATACTGGGAACTTGAAAGAGCCTTTAAGGCCCCCTCCCCAGTTATATAGAGAGGAAACAATTGTGGGAGGAGTTTGTTGGGCCCTGGAAGCTGTGCAGGTGGCTCTAAGGTTGTGGCTTTCCTAAGTTGTCACTCATGTCAGGAAAGGCTTTTCAATGATACAAAATGATTTTGACTCTACTTTTGAGTCATTCCAGCTGCTGTAAGTTTCCCTCTACCATCACTCTTGCTAGTAAACCCAATCAAGCCTCCCTGGCTCGCTGACCTGGACTTTGGTGCAGTCATTACTTTGAACTTTCGAGGGTTCCTTTTCTGTGGCAAGTAGACATGTGTGTACTGCCTCTCTCCAGGAAAGTCTGTTACATAACAGCTGTTTTTTCTTTCCTCCCTAGATATTTGTTAAGCACCTACTGCATGTCAAATAGTATGCAGCCACTGGAGAAACAATTTGAAATAAGCAAAATTTATTCAGCTTTACTCCCAGTCTGGGTTCCTGCCTTTCTGAGTCTCTCCATTGGAATGACCTAGAGGATGCTCAATAATAGAAGCACAAGTCACCTCTTCTACCAAGTTTGAGTCATCCCCTTCTGTGCACAAAATCTGTGGTTGGGGCTGCAGACAGGAAGCAGGTCAGAACCCATTCCTCCCTCCAGAGAAACTATCCCCCATTCTTTCCTGCTTTGATTAGGGACTATGCAGACATTTCCCCCTTTCTTCAATTGATCTCAAACACATGATCTTTAAATAAATGTGAAGAAGTTTCCAAGAACCAAATTATCATTACAAAAATCAATATGTATTTATGCATTTATTTCACAATATCTGAATGATATCACCTTCTGTGATAGCTTGAATAATGGCTCCCATGTATTTGAATGCTTAGTCACCAGAGAGTGGCATTACCTGAGAGGAATTAGGAGTTATGGCCTTGTTGGAGTAGGTTTGGATTTGTTGGAAAAGTATATCCCTGAGAGTGAGCTTTGGGGTTTCAAAAGCTCAAGACAGTTCCAGTGACTCTCTCCTCCTGCTGCCTATGGATCCAAGCTTTGAACTCTAAACTACTTCTCTAGTACCATGTCTACCTATGGCACCATGTTTCCCACCATGACAATAATGAATTAAACCTCTGAAACTGTAAGCAAACCCCAATACAATGTTTTCTTTATAATAGTTGCTGTGGTCATGGTGTGTCGTCACAGCAATAGAACACTGACTAAGACACCTTCCTTTGCCTGGGATTGTTAAAAGCAGAATTAAGTTCCAAATATCTTTCATCTCTAGCACATAGTAGGTATTCCATAAATATTTTAAAACAAGCCAGACTTGGTTGCTCATGCCTACAAACCCAGCACTTGGGATGCCAAGGCAAAAAGATCTTCAGTTCCAAATCTGTCTTGGCTATGTAATTAAACTCTCTCTCTCTCTCCCTTCCTCCTTCCCTCCCTCCCCCCCGCCTCTGAATAGATAGATAGATATAGATAGATAGATAGATAGATAGATAGATAGATAGATAGATGATAGATAGATAGATAGATAGATAGATAGATAGATAGATAGATAGATAGATAGATAGATAGATATGGGCTGAAGGTGTCAGCTAGCATGCAAAAACCCTAAGACCAATCCCCAGAATCACATAAACTTGATGTGGAAGTAAAGACTATGCCCTAGGTAATACTAATCTCCCATTCAGAAGGCCCAGCATCAGCAACCACACATGACTCATTCACTCCATCTCATCATCGTAGTCATCAGCATCATCATCACCATCATCTATTTATTTACTTATTTAGGGTGGGAGTGGAGGCACACATGTGAAGGTCTTGTGACAAATTTATAGGAGCTGCAGTCCCAGCTCTTCAGAGGTAGGGACAGGAAATATCAAGGTCATTAGTGACTACACGATGAGTTCTAGGCTAGCCTGGGCTACATGAAGCCCTGTACCAAAAAAACAAAAACAAAAACAAAAAACAATAAAAATCCTGGGTTGCAATATACCTTAGAAGGTAAAGAATCTTGCCACTAAACCTGATAACCTAAAAATTCAGATTCCTACACCTCATATGGTAGTTTATGCCTGTTATCCTAGCACCTGGGAGGCTAAGACGTTGGATCTGAGCTTTGTTTATTTTAAGTATGTGCACACCATGTGTATGTCTGATCTAGCATGTGTGTGGAAGCTAGAAGACAACTTACAAAGTTTGGGCGCCCCCTTTCACCATCTGGTTACCTGGGACTGAACTCAGCTCCCAGAACCCATGCCATTAGGCAGCAAATGCCTTTACCTCCTGAGCCTTCTGGACAACCCCTTGTTGGAATTTTTTGTTTTGCTTTGTTATGTTTTGTTCTGTGCTGTTTCTCATGCTGAGGACAAGCACTCTCCTAGTGGGTTGTGTCTCAGCCTCTTGCTTGTGCCCCCCATGCGCCCCCCCATACCCAGCTCCCCACACACACATAGTTACTGAGCACAGTATCTATTGAGGCAGGAAGAACACATCTTTGAAGAAGACCCTGCATCCCTGTCCTCTCAGGACTGTGGCTTTAGTCAGGTAAAAAGAAGAGTACTGAGTGAGTCATTTGCATGGCAAGGTGTTGAGCACCACAGTGCAGGAAGAGGTGTCAGAGCCCTGCAGGACATCCCTGTGTACCAGAAGCATGAGAGGCCCAAGGAGTCCTTGTTCTGCATAGCAGAATGTCACAGTGCTTTCTGTAACACTTAGCTGCTTGGGTCTCTGGGACTTCTGTGTCTGGGGGAAACAGAGGGCCACCTCCAATACTTCACTGTAGGTCTTGCTTTCTAGGCAGACACTAAAGTTTAGACTTGAAACTAAGCAGAAAAAAAAAAAAAAAACCACCTAGGGGAGCATTGCTTCCAAGTGAGGAGCTGTGATTTCTCCATCTTTGCCTGCAGCTGTGTATGCATCAACCTCAGATGCTCACATCTCTATGGCTGGTCCTCAGAGGCTCTGTAATTTGTGCAAATGAAGTGGAGACTGGAATTGCCTGTCAACTTTTAATGAGGCCCCAAGCATCACTAAGAAGTCTCCTGCTGAGAGTCTTGGCAAAACTTAGAATTGGTTTCCTGGGGACTGCTATGGTGGGGAAGTTGGGCAATTTGCAGAAAGAGGTCCCATTTGGCTTTTTAAAGCCAGTGAAAACAATTGAACTTTGTTCCTCTCTCGTGTGTCTTCCAGGACAGAAGCCCAGGGGCTTTGAACTTCTGAGCGGGTCTGGAGATATCAGGTTCTTACAAAACATTGTAACCGCCTCACATATGACTGCCTTGGTTTGACTTCAGCTGGATTCTCTTGGGACTTTTGTGTTTGAATGGAAACCTGGCTGAGAAGTGTTTCTCCTTATGTTTATCTTTTATTTTGTGGCATTAGGTTTGGAACTCACTCAGGACACAGAATCTTGGCCACACTGTTACTAGTGAGCCACACCTTGAATTATCTTCAGGTTCTTAAACATAGATAAGTAGCCAGACATTCCTACAATAAACACATTATGGCTTTAGAACAACTATGACTCATATACTAAAGGCTGAAATACACAGCATGCAAAACCAAAGAAAAAGGGACGGGGGAGTAATTTTTTCCTGTAGTGTAGCCAATGATAAGTTACCCATGATCCAATAAATGACTCCATACCCACGCTCACCAGAGCAATCCTGATAAAACTCAATGAATCATTAATCAAAACAAACAAACACATAAAACAAACATGACATTTTCAGTGAGACGATCCCAAGTGAGGATGTGCCTTACCCTTCCAGATATGGTCTCTAGAAAATAAAATATGTCATATACTCTACTGAAATGTGTATCTCTTAGAAATGTCTTGTGTGCTCTGTCACCTCCAGCTGATGGGAACAGTAAGGAAAGCATGAGCATAAGAAAGCCAAAAGACACACAACCACAAGCACCCAGTAGAGATCCAGTACTGAAGAGAGGCGATGAGACAAGACAGTCTAGTTGAAGATAAACCTCCCCAAAATGTAACAGCTACACTGCAATCCGTTAATTAAGGATACACGTTTTAGGAAGACTGATGAACCAGCCTGCTTTCATATTGGGTTTGAAAGCTATCTTATAGTAGAAACAAATGAGTTTCATTCCTGCTTATGATCATCTACAACCTTAACTACAAATGGTTCTGAACTTCCTGCTCCAGGAATGGCAGTCTTGTCTTTGTTCCACACCGTTATTGTGACCACCTGTGCTTATGACCAACTGTTTTAGGACTACCTTATGACCATTTTGCAATCATGTTTTTATTTCAGAAGGCCATTATGACTAACTTGTTATGCTTAAATTCTGTTTCTGTAATTCCATCTATTTGTCTGCCATATCTCCCATTTGGAAACTGCCTACCCCGGAGATTTAAAACTCTTATCATGTCCACATCCAATTCTGACATCTTGAACCCCACCACAGGGGAAGATAGCTTGTATACGTGAATTAAAGAAACTTGCTCTAACTAACTGCATGCTTTAATTAATTTAGCCATGATGATTTGAGTCAATGGCCTTTCTCCTTGCAACCTTTCGATTAACAAGACAACATAACAATAGCTAACAGAGAAGCCTATGAGGGAAAACAATGACCCCAAAAATGAGTTATCTTGAAGCAGCTGAGATGAAGAAATGAGGACTTAGAAAGTAGGAGGTAAGGAAGTAAGTGGTACCAAAAATAATAGCATTGCTTGGAGCCATTATGAAGAGTCTATGATTTCACTGGATGGAAAGATCATAGATTCAGTTAGGAAATACGAGGAGCCATCGGCAAGGACTGTGAAGTAAGGCACCGTAAGGAACACGACAAAGAAATGAAAACCAAGCTTAGAGTGTGTGTGAGTGTGATAGTGTAACCATGGAACAAAGCCTAGGGTGTGTGAGTGAGTGTGATAAAGATGAAGCCAAGTGACGTAATGTGTGAACGCCTTAATTATGATCAGTTCAAAATAGTTTAAAAACCACTGGTTGGCACTGCAACTCGATTGCTCCTGGAGCCCTACGGAGAGGCTGAGAGTCCACCAACCCGGACACCTGCCGCCAAACGAGATGAGCCCTCACTGTGGGCCGTGCTCCAGCGAGACCCCAAAGCAGAAGGAAACGTTGCAATGCGCAGGCCATCTAGCCAGGATATGACATTGGGCCAAACTGGAGGTTAGTGAAGTGCGTGTGTGTGTGTGTGTGTGTGTGTGGGGGGGGTGTACACGAGGGCGATCCCATTTTGCCATTTACTTGTTTATTGCTATTTATGAATAAACTAGTTGTGATAACCTAACCTCTGAGTCCAAGGCTCCCTTCTTGCCTTGTCATCAACCCGGATTCACAATAGTTTCTTGACAGGTGGTCCCTTTAGGAAACTATGACAACTGAATTTCAGGGGCAACAATAGCAATTGCTCACTAGAGTCAGTGGAGGGACAAAAGCATGATGTGGTGCTTAGCTATGAGTGTATGGGGGGGGTGGGTAAATGGAAATTAGCATTATTATTACAGGTACAGGATTTGGTCAGTGCCTAGGACATACTTCTCCATGAGTCACTTGGATTCAGCTAAAATACATGAAATCCTGTTTGGGTTATAGTATACATGTGTGTCCCATGCATGCAGTGTCTTCAGAATCCAAAAGAGAGAATCACACCTCCCCCTCCGGAACTGAAATTATAGAGAGTTATGAGCTGCCAAGAGAGTGCTGAAAGCCAAAGCTGGGTGCTCGGCAATAGCAGTTTGTTGAAGGCACAAAGGTCTTTGTACCACAGACCACTAGAGAACCATGAATGTTAAACATACAGAGGAGGAGATAAAGTTCCTGTTTTCCTGCCCAGAAAGCTGGGAGTAAATATTGTTAACAGCCTGGTGACATTTTTGCTGTGTAGGGAGAGCTCACCCACCTTTTGTTATAGATGCAGACCTCACCTAAGTTACCCAGAATGTTTATCTCAGACTATTCTTCTCTAGCAGTTAAACCCATTCTTAGGAGAAATATCACACGCACTTTATAGCCTGTTGTCCTCTATGATATCTGTCAGAGATCACACTATATTCTAGGCCTTTTAACTATAGAACCCACCCTCATGGTCACAGATACTTTGTAAAGGAGTTTTTTTAAGTAGTCACATGTTAAGGGTTTATTGTACAGCTGGAATAGGAATGAGTGTTGCCTGGAAACTTTTTTCCCAAATTGTACTGTGTTTTACTACATTTGATCTTAGCCAAAAGGCCAAGTGATGTACTGTGTTTTAAATATGCTGACCATATTTGATTATAAATGAACCACCTGGCATCACACTCCCCAAGTATGATACAGGTTGATGAAGCCAGTGTGAACCAAGTTTCATCTTATCTCTTCATACGTTTACTTCCCTGCCTAGATGCCTGTGAGGACCCCCTCAACAGTCAGCTTGCTTAACCACTTTATTATTATAGATGCCAATAATCTCAGTTATCCACCAATATGTAATCAACTGGAAAACTTGAACTCTGTGATCTGAAGGTCTTGAGATTCCTATAGCACAGAGGGGGAGTCCAGGTCTAATCATAGTTCTGAAGAGTGTTTCCCATGACATGTACTACTGTTGTATAATGCTGAGTCTGGTTTAGCCATGGCAGAAATGGTGTGGCATGGTCCCTGCCCCTTAAACAGAGCCATCAGGGTACAGGCCTCCTCGAGTGTCAATACTGGCTATGTGTATAAGGCTTGTTTGTAATATATATATATAACTTCACAGTCCTCCTTTGGGAAATATTCTCCCTGCCAAGGTTAATGACTCCATGATAATTAGAAGCAGGACAAGTTCAGGAGGCAAGGGTGTGTCTATAAATCAGAAAAATAGTAAATGCTGAGACCTTCAGTACAGACCTTAAGGCTGTGGGAAAGAACTCTGAAAACATGAGTTCAAAAAAAAATATATGTATATATATATCAACTATGCAAGATATAAGGATAAAATATGAATTATATAGGAGCTTCATAGATCTAAAAGAACAAAGGCAGCTGCACTATGAGCCAGCTTGTGAGGCAGATTTCAGAGTTCAAAGACAGCCTGGGACAGAAGGGGTTTAGGTCCAAGTCCAGGCTTGGTAGGAATAGTAATTTCAGGACAGGATCCCACCAAGCTAGCTTATTGTCTGGGTTTAACAAAGGCAGGCAGATCTCTGAATTCTTTTGCAATTAAAAAAAAATGTGCTTGTTGTCTCCTTGTAAGAATCAAGAGGCTGGGGTCCTGGGATCCTGATTCATAGGTTAATCAAAAGGAAACCTGGGTTAATGACTGAATTGATATGTAAATAAAAGGCTGGGCTTTTGATCTGCAAGACATGAGCTATCCAGAGAGGTTCACAACAGTAAGAGAAAGCTTTCTTGAGAAGAACACACAGAGAGAGGTATCTGGAAAGCTGTCTTGAATAGAAGACAAGCTATCAGTTTGTAACCCTTGATTTGACTTCAAGTTGTTTTTTTTTTTTTTTACTGCTCCCAGCCACCCCATTCTCAGAGCACACTGACCGAGCCAAGGCTGGACCTTGGTAGTACAGCAATTTCCTCCAAACCAAGAGAGAGGCTTTAAGACTTAAGTAAACAAAACTCAAAAAGGCTCATAAAGTAAACACTGTTATAGTCTGACCCCCACCTATCCAGAGTAGCTGCAGCCACGTTATCCCATGCCTGCCAGCTATTTCATATTGTTGCTGTAACATGCCTGCCAGTCACTGACACAGAGAAATGACTTGGCTCAAGGACATGCTGACTACATACCCTGTTTTGTTCTGTATGAGGTTTGCTAATCTTAAGAATTCCATATAATTTCATGTAGGACCCATCAAATCAAAGGTCAATATGAGCTGTTATATCTAAAGATCTTGAGTCAGAGCTGACCACTGGGCAGCCCTTCCTGAACATAGGAACTCGCTGTGATTTTTGTGGCTGACACTGAAGAATGTTACTAATCAGCCAAAGAGTTGTGATTATAATACTCATGCTCTGTTATCTAAATGTTCTGAAATTCCCCTGTTCAGCACACATCTACCACCCAACTTACTTTACTCAGGACCAAACAGCTTAAAGGCTAGCTGACAATACTTTGCCTAGTAAGCCAACAGCTCCCCTCCTTGCACTTTAAACTTTTGAAACTTTTTTTTTTGTTGTTTTTTAAATAAAAAGCCTACCTGAGAGCAGATGTAGTGGGTATTCTGGTTGTCAACTTGACTATATCTGGAATGAACTACAATCCAGAATTGGAAGGCTCACCTGTGATCCTAATCTGGAGTCTAGGAGATACAAGTTTCTGGCCTGGATCTTGGCATGGAGAGCTTGAGTCATAGTGGCTATGAATTCCAGAAGATTAAGACAGGGAGATCTCTGAGTTCAAGGTCATCTGGGATTAAAGGCGTGGTGGTGCGCACCTTTAATCTGGGCCACACCTTCTGCTGGAGACCTACATAAGGACATTGGAAGAAGGAAGATTCACTCTCCACCTGCTTGCCTTGTGGGACTGAGCAACTGCTAGATCCTTAGACTTCCATTCACAGCTGCTATTGACCACTGTTGGGAGTTGGACTGCAGACTGTAAGTCATCAACAAATTCCCTTACTATGTAGAGACTACCTGTAAGTTCTGTGACTCTAGAGAATCCTGACTAATACAGAAGTCTAGAACTGCAGTTGGGGTCCTCAGTCTTTTTTTAGTGGTCCTGGACATCCAGTATTAAGGTAGTATTAAGGTGTGTGTTCAATAATCTATTTTTTTCTTAACTGAAATCAGTATTAGTCTGGTTTGACCCCAACAAACACTTCACAAATGTCAGGAAACCCCTGAAAGTTGCAAGATTCCCAATGTTATATAAGTAGTAAGGAATGCTAGATAGAGAAAAAAAAAAAACAACTTTATACAGAACACCAAAGATGCTGCTCTCACAAGCAGTCAGAAGCAGGGTAGGTATTTCTGTGAAATAGCTGCCTTTGTGTCCTCTATGCTTCTGTAAGTGGCCCTGTCTCTATCTCTTGTAAGTAGGGTCAACAATCTCACTAGTTTTCTATGCCAGGCTTGGGCAGATCCTTTGGTCTGTCCTTGTTTCTCTACCAGGGAGAGTAGATGATTGTTCAGTTCTCAGAAAATCACCCATCACTCCCGACTCCCATGTCCTCAGTGACGCATAGCAGTGAAGGCTAGCCCAGTACAGTGCCCCACAGGCTTTAGCTCCAGCTTTGTGGAATGCTGGGACAGAGGTCCCTTTAAGAGTAAAAGTTTAGACTCACTGGGGGAACAAACCACTCTTATGAGCAGGCCTCAAGCCCAGCAGTAGATAGCCGACACCAAAGGAACTCAGTAGAATCTTTGGATATTCTTTGTCTCATAATTTTTCCAACATAAAAGGACCTCTACAGCATCTTTGAAGGTTCTTTGTCTCATAATGTTAAGTCAGAGCATTGTTTTTCTTTCCTTACAAGTAATTTGTACATACATTATGGCTTCCAGTTTCATGTTTTTCATGGCATTACAGCAAGTGTGTGTGGTGTTTGTGTGTGTCTGTGTTTCTTGTGCTATTTCTTTCGCTCTTTATCTTTCTTTTTTAAATTTTATTTTAATTAGGTATTTTCTTCATTTACATTTCCAATGCTATCTCAAAAGTCCCCCATACCCTCCCCCCCCCACTCCGCTACCCACCCACTCCCACTTCTTGGCCCTGGCGTTCCCCTGTACTGAGGCATATAAAGTTTGCAAGACCAATGGGCCTCTCTTTCCACAGATGGCCAACTAGGCCATCTTCTGATACATATGCATCTAGAGACACCTGCTCCGGGGGAGGGGGGAAGGGTTAGTTCATATTGTTGTTCCACCTATAGGGTTGCAGACCCCTTTAGCTCCTTGGGTACTTTCTCTAGCTCCTCCATTAAGGGCCCTGTGATTTATCCAATAGCTGACTGGACTCTTTTTCTTATTTGGTTGTTTTGTCCTATTCTGATTTGTTTGATTTTATTTAATTGTATTGTGTTTAATTGTATTGTATTATATACCTCTTTGTTTTATAATGAGAGATAAAGGGCTTGAGTTTGGATGGGGGGAGGAAAGGTGGGAAGGAATAGGGTAAGGAAAACTGCAATCAGAATACATTGTATTAAAAAAAAATCTACAAAAGATAAAAGAAAAAAACCAAAGGAATGAAAGAAAAAAAAATAAAATGAAGCATTAACAATTGGGGGAATTTGAGACCACCCAGGGCAGTGTAGTGAGACCCCCTATTCAAAAACAAAACAAAACAAACAAAATAAAACCCAGCAACAAATGGCAGGCTTGTTAGGTTTAATAAACCTAAAACTTTAGTTTTCACAGAAACACTGAAGAATCCTAGAATTGGAGTTTTGAGATTAGAATGGAGGTCAAGGCGATGGAAGTTTACCTCAACTTATAAGGTTCTCTGAGCTCGAGCCTGGCCTCCATCCTGCCTAGACACTTCCCTTTATCTCTCTATTGCCCAATAGAGTAAGACCAACTAGGACAATGTGGAGGCCAATGAAGTCAGGGATCTGGGCCAAAGGACATCAACCCCAGCTCCCGCCCACAACTGCTGGTTCCCTGTTGTCCTCCAGCGCCCCCTACTGGTATTCTGCGAGCCTCTGGCACAGGTGACATCCGCAGAGGTAAGCGGGTGGGTGGGACCCGTCCAGGTACAGGGAGTCACTGTGTGCTCAGCGGCTCCACCCGCAGCCACAGCCCGCCCTCTGCGCGCAGGATCAACTCGGGCTTCCGGAGCGGCTCCTTGTCATCTGGCAGCACACGGAAGCGCAGCAGCGTCAGCGCCAGCGCCACCTTCATCTCGTTCATAGCGAAAGTCTGTCCTATGCAGTTCCTGCGGGTTGACAGAGTGGGGACTCTGACTGTGATAGGAATCCCATTCGGGACCCACCTAGCACTTCTGTGATTTCAGTCTGGCCTAGGTACCTTCCCCATTGGCCCGCCAGCAGGAGGGCACCCAGGGGGAACTAACTTATTTGGGAACCCTCGCCTGCGTCACATTCTGGATCCAGTGAACCTCGGTCAGACCTCAGAGCTCAACTCACATGAGCATATGAGCTCAGGGTTGTGGTTCTTGGACTTCCCCAAGCCTTGCTCTGTACCTCTTTACTTAACATGTCAAGATGCAGGAACGAGATCTTGATCCTTATTGTCCCAAGTTTCCACCCTTTCCATCTTGCCTAAACGTTTGCCCCACCATCTCAAGCCTCCTGGCATTACCTGGGCCCAGCGGAGAAGGGAATAAAAGCCAGAGGTGACCTGTCCTTGATATTCTCTGGGTCAAAGCGGAAGGGGTCATAAACCTGAAAGAGAAAGTGGCATCAGCCAGAGACAAAATCCCGTAGGTGCTAAGGACGGTAAGTTCTGATTTTCCCAGCCCCAAACTGCTCCTTCCTCTAGGATCATTGCGATGAAAAAGGATGGGAGAAGGGAGCTAGGGTACCTCAGGGTCAGGCCACACAGTTGGGTTGTGATGGGTAGCGAAAATATTGATGATGCAGATGACACCTGTATGAAGTAGGGCCAGGAGGGTGAGCCTGCTGCTGAATAAACCTTGCTGTGTGCCCAGGACTTTCCTTCCCTGTCCCCTGGGCACCTTTAGGTATGACCCGGCCATCTGGGAGCACAATGTCTTGGGTACAACGACGGGAAATGACCGTGACTGGGGGATGCAGCCGCAGACTCTCCTTGATGCACATGGTCAGGAAGGGTAGCTGGGCCAAGTCGTCCCTAAGGAACACAGCACACAATTGTCCGGGAGCAAAACAGATCACCAGTCCCTGTGTTGGCCACATAATCTTTCTTCACAGTGCTAAACATTCTCAAGGAAAGAAGTAGGAAAGTGCTGGAGAGAATTTAGCCAGGTATCTTTAGAAGCCTTTTCTGAAGCAAACACATCCAAATGTCCATCATAAAAAGCAACTCAAAAACTCCTTCCCTCCCTCCCATCCTTCTATCTTCTGTCTCTTCCCTCCACACTGTCTTATTTTTCTCTTTTTCCCACTCTACTCCTTCACATACAAACTCTCTGTCCTCTCTTTTCTCCTATGATCCTCCTCGTTCCCTTCGTTCTCCTATTTCTTTTTCTTCTGCTCTTCTTCCTCCCTATCATCTATCACTTCCCCTTCTTTCTCCTACATTCTCCTCCTTTTCTCCAATGCCTTTTCTTCACTTTTTCTCCTCTTTCTTATCCCCCTCTTCCTTTTAACACCCTTCTGCTTCACTATGCAATACATTTGTCCAAACTAAAACATTCCATTCCAGAGGGAGCTCCAAAAGATTCAGGGTGTGCATAAAACTTGTAAGGATCAAGGTGTGAACAACTCACAAGTCTTAGGAAATTCCTGAAACCTATGAGATCCACAAGACCCATCCTCAAGGTTAAATAAAAGGTAATCTCTACTGGACAGAGAGATTCTCTAGGAGCTCTAAGAACGTGGCTTTTTTTTTTTTTGAGTCCTTATCAATATTAGGGTGAGATTTTCAGTGATGTGGCTATAAATAACCCCTCATCATTACTCCCTTATCTATATTAGGGTGAGATTTTTAGTGATACAGCTATAATCAGCCCTTTACCATTACTCATGTGAATAACCCTAATAAACTCATTGTTTTGCCAATGAGTTTGATGGAATCATTCCTTCAGTCTGTAATCCATGAGGGCAAGTAGGTATTGGCTCACATTTCTCCAAGAAAAGTCACAAAACACCTCTCTTCTTATCTCTATCATTTTCTGCCACCTCCTCTTCCCTGTACCTTAGTCCCAACCACATGTCTCCCGATACTCATTCAGGGTCCTAAGTTGAAACATATCCTGTGCTCCAGCCTTGCTTTTCTTACTTTAATCCTCACACCTGCCAGTGTGTTCTGGTACGTGTCCTGATGCAGGACTGTTCTTCCATCAAGCTTGGAGCTCCTGACAACAGTTCTTTCAGCTGCATCCTTAGCACAGGATAGACTGCTCATAAAATTGTTATGAGAATCCATATATATATTATATATGTAATTATATATTAATTATGTATATTATATATAAAATAATTATATATATATATATATATATATATAATCTGCAAAGTGACATCATTTGCCCTCCACATTATTTTATTGTCAGTCTGTCCCAATGCATAAAATTTCCTCTTGTTAATGAGGCAGATACTATTCCCATCAAGTAGTAATGGAAGAATCATAAAAAAAGAGACCCCTTCTCTACCTGAGGAGCAGAGCCAAGAGAGGGTCCTAGTAAGACACCAAGACCTATGCTCACCACTCAATTTCTGTAGACTTTCGATCCCTCAGCAGTTCCTGCACCTCCTGCCGGCAGCGCTCCTGGTATTCCGGGTGCCTCGCCAGATTGTACAGGATCCAGGAGAGCCCACTGGCTGTGGTGTCATGGCCTGTGGGGCAGATAGGTGGGCTTAGGTCTCAAAGCTACTTCAGCACCACAAAGTGGGTAGCAGCCAGGCGGGGAGAAGCCCAGGAAAGATGGGGAAAGGGGACAATGAATGATAGGGGGATAACAGTTGAATGGATAAGGTTCATTCAATATGTGCCCAGAATGAAGGTTTCCTGTTTACTCTGTAGTCCCATACTGGGAGCCTCACCCTCAAACATGAAGGTGTCAGCCTCTGCTCTAATGTCCTCATCTGACAGCTCCTTTCCATCTTCATCCTGGAGACAAGAGACTAGATCACACCAGTTCTGGGGCTATGTCTAACTTGAGGCAACTCTTAGATCTCAAGTCCACTGCACCTCTGCATCTCTCTTGATCATCATTAGAGGTCTCTGCCTCCAGATATCGTTCTTAACTGTCCTGCCTCCTGTTTGTTTGCTCATTTGTTTTTACTTGTTGAAGGAATCAGTGACCTCTGAATATTTTCCAGTTTCTGTATGATGAGAGATTTCTAGGAAAAAGAGGAGCAAGTAGCATTGCATATAGGATGATTTCATGGTGATATTCCTTTGCATTTGGAGCTTAAACATTACTCATTACAAGGATGTCCTCTTTAGGAAGGAGTGGGACACTTTCTGACAGTTGTTCCATAACTGTGTGGTGAGAATGGTGTCTACCTGCTCTCTTGTCAGCAAGGGAAATGTTGCTCACTTGGGGACAGAAAGGGTTAGACTGGCAGGAGAACTACTGACAATATGACAATGTGCGATGTCACCTTACATATGACCAGCAACTAAAGTTCTCCTTCTCTTTCTTTTTCACTTTTAACTATTTTCATTTATTTCCTCCCGTGACTGTTTTATCCTGCACCCCAATTCCTATTGTGTTCTCTTGTTCGATTCATGGGTGCTACATACAGAGAATATATCTTATGTCCTTTGGAGTCTATTAGGCTTTCATACCTATAGAATTCACCTGTGATAGGAGAAAACTTGCTTACATTCCAGAATAAAGCTCTCTCAACACACAATAGTATATGTGCATGAATATGCCATAATGAAATGCATTAGTTCGCACACTCAAAAATTAATTTAAAAATTTCCTCTTCAGCTCTCTTGTCTCTTATTCTCTTCCTCTCCCAACATTACTTCCTCCCTACACCCCCATCTTGTCTCCTTATTTCCACATCCCTCTCCTCTTGTGTCTCCTGCTTTCTAACTCTTCCTCATTTTGATCTATTCGTACTCCCTGAAACAAAGAAGACACAGATGTGTCAGCTCTGCTGTGAAACCTGTGAAATTCACAATGTATTGATCTTTAAGACCTGCTGACACACAGATAAAGTTCTCACATCACCTGAGGAAGGAGGAGCTGGGAACGGGAAGCCATCTTACAACCCTAGTCCGGCTGCTATTATTGTTGGGGATAATGGATGGGCTGCCCTCATCTTGCAGCTACATAGTTCTAGGCACACATACAGATACAGATATGATTTCTCAACAGCACATTAAGTTAGAAATAGAGTAAAATCTGAGGTCCTTCAGTTTCAGAACTAGCAGAGACGTGCTGAGCGGATTCTAGTGTTATCTCTATAATTTTTCTTTTTGGCCTGTCCTTCCTTTCCTCAAATGACTTCCATGGCCCTGAGGTATCCTTTACATCAAGTCATAAATCTGAACTATCTTTTGATCCTATATTTTTTGTCATTAAAGTCGAGCTTGTGGCACAACCATGTGGTCCTCAACTTGGGAAGTTGGGACAGCAGGATCCATTAACTGACAACACATCGAGACTAATCTCAAAATGCTAACTTTATCTGGCACACATCTGTAATTCCAGCATGTTCAAGGTGAGAGCAGGAAGAGCATGAGATTGAAGTCAGTTAGGGTTCTCTAGTGAGATTCTATCTTTTTTTTTTTTAATTCCCTTGCAAACACAAAAGGAGCTATTTAATGAATTGATTAAATTTTTTTGAGATGGAATTTCACTGTGTAGCCTTGACTAACCTGGAGCTTAATATGTAGACCAGGCTGGCCTCAAACTCACAATGATCTTCCTACTGCTCCCTGTAGAATACTGGGATTAAAGGTGTCCATTATCACACTCAACAAATTAAGTTTAAGCAGCACCATTTCACCTCCTGAGAACCCACCTTGCTCAGCAGCAGCACATCAATGAAATCCAGAGTTTTGGACTTAGCCTTGGCCTTGAGGACATCATCCTCATGCTTACTGGGGAGAGTACATCGTCGATCCTGGATGACAGCATCTGTGAAGCTGTGCACCAGGTGGCAGGCCTTATGGAAGCGCCGCCCACTACAGGTGAGCTGATAGAGTGAGTCTATGTGTAGAAGCAGCTGCTGGTACCGTTTGGCCACTAAGGCGCTGAGCTCCAAGATGGCAGAAATATACTCACTGGGATTCCTGCATGAGTACAGCATGAAGGGAAGCAAGAATTCAACACAACTGAAGCTCAGTATTTCCCAACAGGATACTCAGTAGTCAGAAACAGATGGCCACACAATCTATGAGAGGCATTAGTGGTGACATTTGACCGTGAAGTCTCGCTCACCTCCCCATCCTCACGAACACCCATGAACAGTAGTGCCTTCCTTTCCTCCCTTCGTCCCCAGATCTAGCTCTCACCCACCTGCTTTCCAGCACCCCACTCAGCTAGGAACTCTTTTTCTATCCAGTATATGGTCCCTGCATTTAGTGACAGTCGTACCTTTTATCTACAAGACAATCAGTATCTACAGAGCTGATATGATCATGTCTGTTTCCTGTGGTTTGGAGCTGGCTCCCAAAGTCCATCTTTAGCTCTGTTAGAAAGTGTCAAAACCATTAACAGGTAGGGCTTAATCGAGGGTGGCTAGGCCATTATAAGCATGCCTTAGAGAGAATATTAGAACCCTGACCCTCCCCTGACTCTCTTTACTTCCTAACTGACATGAGGAAAACATTTTCCTTAATACATGTCCCCACCAAAATAATAGAGTCAAAGAACCATCAACAAAAGACTCCAAAACTGTGACAACCCCCCCCCTTTTTAACTCAATACACTCAGAAACTTTGTGACAGCAACAGAAATGACTATAAACATAAACACCCTTGGTAGAAATTACAGCAGAACATTCCCACCTTTGGCTGGCTTTCAATGTCCTGATACTATGTGTCCTGACACTATGTTGCTGTATACTGATTGTCAACTGAACAAGATCTAGAATCATCTTGTAGACAAATTTCTGAGCACACCTGGATTCTCAAGACTGGCTTAATTAAGGTGAGAATACTCACCTTAATAAGAGCAACACTATTCCATGGCTGGGTGTTTCAGACACACAAAAAGGAGAAAGCTAGTTGAGCATAACCATTCATTGCTCTCTGCTTCCTTGCTGTGTATGCAATGTGACCACCAGTCTCACATTCCTACCATAGTGACTCCCTTAACTTGATGGACTTCCCCTCAACTTTAACCCAAAGCAAATTCTTCCCTCTTTTAAGTTGATTCTCGTTGTATCAACAAGAAACACAGGTAGTACATGAAATTGGTACCAGAAGTGGGGTCATTGCTGTAATAATTCTTACCATGTGGTTCTTAGGCCTTTGAAACCTGTTTGTAGTAGAAACATAGAATTTAAAATGCTAATCCAGAAACACCGTTAAATTCTGTAAGGGAAGCTTTGAAAGGAAATTATGATTGGAAGTTGGAAGACCAGAATATCAAAGAGAAATGCAGATAGTGGAGAGCTGGATCATATGGCGTTTTGGGGGGAAGGCACCAATCAAGAGCTAGACTAGAATTCATTCTTGCTATTTTTATGCAAATTAATTTGGCAGCATTCTACCTAGGTCCTGAGAACACGTGTGAGGCTGAATTAAAAGGTGATAGATCACCAAGTGATGGTGGTGCATGCCCTTAATATTAGCACTCAGGAGGCAGAGACAGGTGGATCTCTGAGTTCTAGGTCAGCCTGGTCCACAGAGTAAGTTCCAGGATAACCAGGGCTATACAGAGAAACCTTGTTTCAAAACAAACCAACAAAACAAAAAGCAAAATGAAAGAAAAGGTAATAGACCTTGAGTGAAGGAAATTTCAAGATAGCATAAATATTCAGGCTATGGGATAATTCCTACTCTCTGCACACTGTTTTATTTAAAATGAGAAGTGCATTTCAGAGTATGCAAAAAGGAGAAAGCTAGATGGACCTACGCACTTTCATTACTCTTTGCTTCCTGACTGCAGACACAATGCTGCCTTTCCTTTCATGCCCATGAGGGGGTTTTCCTCAAACTGTGAGTTAAAATAAACCCTCCCTTAAATTGCTTTTATCAATTATTTTGTTGCAGCATTGAGAAAAGTATCTAATTCAGTGTCAGCCTGCCAATCCCATTTCCAAAGTGTCTCCTCTATACCAGATGAGTGTGATCTACTCACCTGCATTCCTGGTCCTTGCTCTGAATCTCCTCCTCCGAGAACTCCCCCTTTTTCTTACTAGCTACCCATCCCTACTATACTACCTCCCAAATCCATAGTCCAGGTTCTCAGACCTAAGGGAGCCACTCACTCCTGGCAGTTGCTATCAAAACTGAAGACACATTTCTGCAGGCTGTCCAAGGTCATGAGGCTGATGTTCGCAAACACATCCAGACGGGCGCTGCCACCTGAGGCCAGGCGCTGCCACTTGGCCTTTACAGAGAAAGAAGGGGTATCATAACTTCTTGAGATATTTCCCAGCCACAACTACAAGAACTGATACCCAAAATCAGCCTCCCATATTTCCAGGGTTGACCAGGGTTGACACTTGACCCCAGAGTTTACCAGTCATGAGTGGGAGTGAAACTGTTGTGTCGGACAGAAGACCCAAAAATGGAGACCAGAAGCCCTGTGTGGTTAAGCCTCAGCTCTGACTGCCATGCTCTGTGCACCATCAGTCAGCTCATTTATTGTCCTCTGTCTCACTTGATATGTCTTCAGCATCAAGGTGATCTGACCGCATCTGATAAACCATGAGGGAGCCTGTGTGCCACTATTTCTGGATCACTTACTCTCTGGCAAGCTCCTTTATGCTTCCAAACCTCAGGTTAATTCTTTTTTGGGGGGAGGGAGGTTTCGAGACAGGGTTTCTCTGTATAGCCCTGGCTGTCCTGGAACTCACTTTGTAGACCAGGCTGGCCTCTAACTCAGAAATCCTCCTGCCTCTGCCTCCCAAGTGCTGGGATTAAAGGCGTGCACCACTACTGCCCGACTCCTCAGGTTCATTCTTTTTTTTTTTTTCTTTTTTAATTTTTAATATTTTTTATTACATATTTTCCTCAATTACATTTCCAATGCTATCCCAAAAGTCCCCCATACCGCCCCCTTCAGGTTCATTCTTAATGAGGAAAAAATAACTTGTATCTCCCAGGTTGGTTAAAATTAAATTTGCAGCATAATTTATGGAATTGGGTCATGACCATCAGTTCCCCAACATGTTAAGAATTCAGTAAATGGCATTATTCCTTATCTTGGGTGCCATAAGTTGGACTTAAAGCTATCTCTATGACAGGTATGGCAGTTATCCATTGTTTTCTAAGCACCCTTTCTAAGTGTTTCAAGAAAAAAATCATCCCAGTGTTCTTCACCTGGACACAGATATTTCAGAAAGCCTTGAGAGATGCAGTGATGGTCTTCTATGGGCAAATATAAGGCTTATTTCAGCTTGTTACAAAAGCAGAGTCCCTAAAACTAAGTTACAGAATATAGGGCATATGTTGCCATCCTCTGAAGGACATTTTTAATACCCCATGGAATTTATATGCTTTCGAGAAAGGACAGAAGCCAAGAGTGCACCAGGAGTACCTGACTACCTTCCATATCTGAATAAGGAATCTTGTATGGTCTGGCAGAATCCACAAGCGTTGGGGTTGGTTTGGTGCTGCTATGGATTCAAATGTTAAATTCTGTATCCTAAGATCTGGTTTCCCCAAGACAGTCGAATTCTCAGGTACACCAGCTTTTGTTGTACAAACCTTGCTCCCTGAATAAATTGATCAATAAAAGGCAGGACTTGAGAATAAGTGAGGGGTCTCTGGAGAGACCAGGGGAGGAAAAAGGAAGAGCCAAAGGGAGGAAGGAGCCTCCATGATAGGAGAGGGACTGTGAGCATTTGGCCAGGAGAAATAGCAAATAACAAGGGACATGTGGCTGAGATGTAAGTTAGAATAGCTCAACACCTGCCCAGTCTAGCTTGCAATGCTGAGCCTACTCTACTGCCCTTTGCTTTGGTGTTAGACTGATGACTTTCACTAATATACTCTGAAAAAAGGAAGAGGCTATAACTTCAACGAATCCTAAGCTTCAGGTGACTTCCAGGTTCTTTCCTATGGAACTCTGTGCCATAGGAACAAGTCCAGGATGCTGAAACTATGATAAATTAGCTTGAAGTTGGTAAAATCCCAAGCATCAAGGAATTATGCTGATATCGAGCAAGCTGACTGATCATATGTCGCCCACGAGTGACCCAAACTCTGTCTAGAAGGGCCAACCCCCTGACCCATACCCCTGTTAGCAACATCAGACCTCATTGTTTCAAAATCAGTGTGTGTAGAAGTGCCTTGCGCATTGTTGAAAGTTTCTAGGTAGTCATCAAGTTTGCATTTAGTTTTCTGGGCAACATCCTGAGAAATTAGAACCTAACTCTTTGTAAGCACTCACCGTGCATGAGCACTCAATGGCTCTTTGCTATTATCTTGGATACAAAATGGAGAGAAAAAAAATGAAATAAAACAATTGCCCCAGTGGTGGTTTGAATATTCTTGGCCCATGGAGTGTCACTATTAGGAGGCATGGCCTTGTTAGACGAAGTATGTCACTGTGGGGATGGGCTTTGAGACCCTCATCCTAGCTGCCTATAAGACGGCCGCTCCTAACTGCAGTCGGATCACAATGCATGCAGAATTTTCAGCTCCTTCAGCACTTGCCTGCCTGGACAGTGACATGCTTGCTGCCATGATGTTAATAAACTGACCCTCTGAAACTGTAAGCCAGCCCCAATTAAATATTGTCCCTTATAAAAGTTGCCTTGGCCATGGTGTCTCTTCATAGCAATGGAACTAACACACCCATTTAGAGAACAGATCAGACCTATCTAAAGTTTCTTTGCCTCAGATGCCAGCTGAGAACCTGGGTTTCAGAGACTCACATGCATTATGTTGGTGCTGTCATTGAAAATCTTCACATAGGGTTTTAGGATGTTGAAATGGAAAGCAGGTGTCAACATGCGACGGTGCCTGCTCCACTTGTCACCATCACTCAGCAAGAGTCCATCCCCTGGTAGGGCATTATGACAGTGAGCATGGTATCATGTTCCCATTCACCCCCTGGGGGATTTTCCTGAGCCCTTCGTTTGTAGTACTCACCCAGCCAAGGTTTCAGGAAACTGTAGAAGATTACTTCCTTTAGGGCAACTGAAGCTGACATGAACAAGGATGGTCAGGGTCCATGAAGAGGCTAGGAAATTAACTTACAGAGAGTGTGGGGGCAGGGCTCAGCGAGGTGCATGCATGTCTGCCCCAAATTCAGCATGACAGTGTTAGAGAAAGGAACATAGGATGCAGAGGAAGAGGAGAAGAGGAGGAGGAGGAGGAAGAGGATGATGAGGAAACAGGATACAGATAGAAGCAACTCACCTCACTATCCCTTCACTTGGCTACAACATAGTCTACCATGTCTGCCCTTCAAGTGTAGCGTGACATTCTACAGGCCTAGCATACCTGACCATCCCAGCATGCTCTGACATCTCCTGATATAGATATGTGTTATGGATATATAGGGGTAACATGGGCTAACATGGCTGAAAACACATATAACCTACACTAAATGACACCATCTGCTTTAAAATGGAAATAGATGATCTGATATATCTCAATGTGCCCCGTAGGTAGGCCCCAGATGCCATTTAAAAATAGTTACAATAAGCTCACAGATACAGCATTGATGTGGTCCAATTAGATATCAGACCTCCCTCAAATAAGAAATCTCAGCCGACAAGCCTCTTCCGGTCAGAAAAGCACCAGGGCAGCTGGGGCGCAGGGTCGGCTGACACTCGCCAGCTACCCACAACACCCGCCACAGGATCTTAAGACTTCTGGAGAGTGGAACACAGCTTCTGCTCCAATCCAATTGCGCGCGGGACCTGAGACTGCATTAGTTAGGGAAGCAGAAACTGGCCTGAGTAGGGCCACAGGCCTCATCCGGCCGGATCAGCGCCGGGGTAGCTGGAGCGCAGGGTTGCCTGACACCCGCCAGCTACCCACGACCCCCGCCACAGGATTTTGGGACTGCTGGTGAGTGGAACACAGCTTCTGCTCCAGTCCAATCACGCGGGACCTGAGACTGCTCTGGTTGGGGAGAGAGAAATCCGGCCTACATAGGGCCACAAGCCTCTTCTGGTCAGAAAAGCACCGGGGCAGCTGGGGCACAGGGTCGGCTGACACTCGCCAGCTACCCACAACACCCGCCACAGGATCTTAAGACTTCTGGAGAGTGGAACACAACTTCTGCTCCAATCCAATTGCGTGCGGGACCTGAGACTGCATTAGTTAGGGAAGCAGAAACCGGCCTGAGTAGGACCACAGGCCTCTTCCGGCTGGACCAGCACCGGGGTACCGTCAGCTACCCACGACCCCCGCCGCAGGATTTTGAGACTGCTGGTGAGTGGAACACAGCTTCTGCTCCAATCTTTAAACAGTGACAACGATAACAACTAACCCCAGAGATTACCAGATGGCGAAAGGTAAACGTAATAATCTTACTAACAGAAACCAAGACCACTCACCATCATCAGAACCCAGCACCCCCACTTCGCCCAGTCCAGGGCACCCCAACACACCGGAAAAGCTAGACACGGATCTAAAAGCATATCTCCTGATGATGGTAGAGGAGTTCAAGAAGGACTTTAATAACACACTTAAAGAAATACAGGAGAACAATGCTAAACAGGCAGAAGACACTAAAGAGGAAGCACAAAAATCCCTTAAAGAATTGCAGGAGAACACTGCTAAAGAGTTACAAATCCTTAAAGAAAAACAGGATAACATAATCAAACAGGTAGAGGTCCTTACAGAAAAACAGGAAAACACATCCAAACAGATGATGGAAATGAACAAAACCATACTAGACCTAAAAAGGGAAGTAGACACAATAAAGAAAACCCAAAATGAGGCAACACTGGAGATAGAAACCCTAGGAAAGAAATCTGGAACCATAGATATGAGCATCAGCAACAGAATACAAGAGATGGAAGAGAGAATCTCAGGTGCAGAAGATTCCATAGAGAACATCGGCACAACAATCAAGGAAAATGTAAAATGCAAAAAGATCCTAACTCAAAACATCCAAGAAATACAGGACACAATGAGAAGACCAAACCTACGGATAATAGGAGTGGATGAGAATGAAGATTTTCAACTCAAAGGACCAGCAAACATCTTCAACAAAATTATAGAAGAAAACTTCCCAAATCTAAAAAAAGAGATGCCCATGAACATACAAGAAGCCTACAGAACTCCAAATAGACTGGACCAGAAAAGAAATACCTCCCGACACATAATAATCAGAACAACAAATGCTCTAAATAAAGATAGAATACTAAAAGCAGTAAGAGAAAAAGGCCAAGTAACATATAAAGGCAAGCCTATCAGAATTACACCAGATTTTTCACCAGAGACTATGAAAGCCAGAAGATCCTGGACGGATGTTATACAGACACTAAAAGAACACAAATTCCAGCCCAGGCTACTATACCCAGCCAAACTCTCAATTAACATAGATGGAGAAACCAAAGTATTCCACGACAAAACCAAATTCACACATTATCTCTCCACGAATCCAGCCCTTCAAAGGATAATAACAGAAAAAAACCAATACAAGGACAGGAACCACGCCCTAGAAACAACAAGAAGGTAATCCCTCAACAAACCTAAAAGAAGACAGCCACAAGAACAGAATGCCAACTTTAACAACAAAAATAACAGGAAACAACAATTACTTTTCCTTAATCTCTCTTAATATCAATGGACTCAACTCCCCGATAAAAAGACATAGACTAACAAACTGGCTACACAAACAAGACCCAACATTTTGCTGCTTACAGGAAACTCATCTCAGAGAAAAGGATAGACACTACCTCAGAATGAAAGGCTGGAAAACAATTTTCCAAGCAAATGGCATGAAGAAACAAGCTGGAGTAGCCATTCTAATATCTGATAAGATTGACTTCCAACCCAAAGTCATTAAAAAAGACAGGGAGGGACACTTCATACTCATCAAAGGTAAAATCCTCCAAGAGGAACTATCAATCCTGAATATCTATGCTCCAAATACAAAGGCAGCCACATTCATTAAAGAAACTTTAGTAAATCTCAAAGCACACATTGCACCTCATACAATAATAGTGGGAGACTTCAACACACCACTTTCACCAATGGACAGATCATGGAAACAGAAACTAAACAGGGACACAGTGAAACTAACAGAAATTATGAATCAAATGGATCTGACAGATATCTATAGAACATTCTATCCTAAAACAAAAGGATATACCTTCTTCTCAGCACCTCATGGTACCTTCTCCAAAATTGACCACATAATTGGTCACAAAGCAGGCCTCAACAGATACAAAAATAATGAAATTGTCCCATGCATCCTATCAGATCACCATGGACTAAGGCTGATCTTCAATAACAAAATAAATAATAGAAAGCCAACCTTCACGTGGAAACTGAACAACACTCTTCTCAATGATACCTTGGTCAAGGAAGGAATAAAGAAAGAAATTAAGGACTTTTTAGAGTTCAATGAAAATGAAGCCACAACATACCAAACTTATGGGACGCAATGAAAGCATTTCTAAGAGGAAAACTCATAGCTCTGAGTGCCTCCAAAAGGAAACTAGAGAGAGCACACATTAGCAGCTTGACAACACACCTAAAAGCACTAGAACAAAAGGAAGCAAATTCACCCAAGAGGAGGAGACGGCAGGAAATAATCAAACTCAGGGGTGAAATCAACCAAGTGGAAACAAGAAAAACTATTCAAAGAATCAACCAATCAAGGAGCTGGTTCTTTGAGAAAATCAACAAGATAGATAAACCCTTAGCCAGACTCACTAGAGGGCACAGGGAAAGCATCCTAATTAACAAAATCAGAAATGAAAAAGGAGACATAACAACAGATCCTGAAGACATCCAAAACACCATCAGATCCTTCTACCAAAGGCTATACTCAACAAAACTGGAGAACCTGGATGAAATGGAGAAGTTCCTAGACAGATACCAGGTACCAAAGTTGAATCAAGATCAGGTTAATGATCTAAACAGCCCTATATCCCCCAAAGAAATAGAAGCAGTCATTAATAGTCTCCCAACTAAAAAAAGCCCAGGACCAGATGGGTTTAGTGCAGAGTTCTATCAGACCTTCAAAGAAGATCTAATCCCAGTTCTTCACAAACTATTCCACAAAATAGAAACAGAAGGTACTCTACCCAACTCATTCTATGAAGCCACAATTACTCTGATACCTAAAGCACAAAAAGACCCAACAAAGATAGAAAACTTCAGACCAATATCCCTTATAAATATTGATGCAAAAATCCTCAATAAAGTTCTTGCTAACCGAATCCAAGAACACATCAAAACAATCATCCATCCTGACCAAGTAGGTTTCATCCCAGGGATGCAGGGATGGTTCAATATACGGAAATCCATCAACGTAATCCAGTATATAAACAAACTCAAAGACAAAAACCACATGGTCATCTCGTTAGATGCGGAAAAAGCATTTGACAAGATCCAACACCCATTCATGATAAAAGTCTTGGAAAGATCAGGAATTCAAGGCCCATACCTAAACATGATAAAAGCAATCTACAGCAAACCAGTAGCCAACATCAAAGTAAATGGTGAGAAGCTTGAAGCAATCCCACTAAAATCAGGGACTAGACAAGGCTGTCCACTTTCTCCATACCTATTCAACATTGTACTTGAAGTCCTAGCCAAAGCAATTGGACAACAAAAGGAGATCAAAGGGATACAAATTGGAAAAGATGAAGTCAAAATATCACTCTTTGCAGATGATATGATAGTATATATAAGTGACCCTATAAATTCCACCAGAGAACTCCTAAGCCTGATAAACAGCTTCGGTGAAGTAGCTGGATATAAAATTAACTCAAACAAATCAATGGCCTTTCTCTACACAAAGAATAAACAGGCTGAGAAAGAAATTAGGGAAACAACACCCTTCTCAATAGTCACAAATAATATAAAATATCTTGGCGTGACTCTAACTAAGGAAGTGAAAGATCTGTATAATAAAAACTTCAAGTCTCTGAAGAAAGAAATTATAGAAGATCTCAGAAGATGGAAAGATCTCCCATGCTCATGGATTGGCAGGATCAACATTGTAAAAATGGCTATCTTGCCAAAAGCAATCTACAGATTCAATGCAATCCCCATCAAAATTCCAAATCAATTCTTCAACGAATTAGAAAGTGCAATCTGCAAATTCATCTGGAATAACAAAAAACCTAGGATAGCAAAAACTCTTCTCAAGGATAAAAGAACCTCTGGTGGAATCACCATGCCGGACCTAAAGCTCTACTACAGAGCAATTGTGATAAAAACTGCATGGTACTGGTATAGTGACAGACAAATAGACCAATGGAATAGAATTGAAGACCCAGAAATGAACCCACACACCTACGGTCACTTGATCTTCGACAAGGGAGCTAAAAACATCCAGTGGAAGAAAGACAGCATTTTCAACAAATGGTGCTGGCACAACTGGTTGTTAACATGTAGAAGAATGCGAATTGATCCATTCCTATCTCCTTGTACTAAGGTCAAGTCTAAGTGGATCAAGGAACTTCACATAAAACCAGAGACACTGAAACTTATAGAGGAGAAAGTGGGGAAAAGCCTTGAAGATATGGGCACAGGGGAAAAAATTCCTGAATAGAACAGTAATGGCTTGTGCTGTAAGATCGAGAATTGACAAGTGGGACCTCATGAAACTACAAAGCTTCTGCAAGGCTAAAGACACCATCAATAAGACAAAAAAACCACCAACAGATTGGGAAAGGATCTTCACCTATCCTAAATCAGATAAGGGACTAATATCCAATATATATAAAGAACTCAAGAAGGTGGACTCCAGAAAGTCAAATAACCCCATTAAAAAATGGGGCTCAGAACTGAACAAAGAATTCTCACCTGAGGAATACCGAATGGCAGAGAAACACCTGAAAAAAATGTTCAACATCCTTAATCATCAGGGAAATGCAAATCAAAACAACCCTGAGATTCCACCTCACACCAGTCAGAATGGCTAAGATCAAAAATTCAGGTGACAGCAGATGCTGGCGAGGATGTGGAGAAAGAGGAACACTCCTCCATTGTTGGTGGGATTGCAAGCTTGTACAACCACTCTGGAAATCAGTCTGGCGGTTCCTCAGAAAATTGGACATAGTACTACCGGAGGATCCAGCAATACCTCTCCTGGGTATATATCCAGAAGATGTCCCAACCGGTAAAAAGGACACATGCTCCACTATGTTCATAGCAGCCCTATTTATAATAGCCAGAAGCTGGAAAGAACCCAGATGTCCCTCAACAGAGGAATGGATACAGAAATTATGGTACATTTACACAATGGAGTACTACTCAGCTATTAAAAAGAATGAATTTATGAAATTCCTAGCCAAATGGATGGACCTGGAGGGCATCATCTTGAGTGAAATAACACAATCACAAAAGAACTCACACAATATGTATTCACTGATAAGTGGATATTAGCCCAAAACTTAGGATACCCAAGATATAAGATACAATTTGATAAACGCATGAAACTCAAGAAGAATGAAGACCAAAGTGTGGACACTGTGCCCCTTCTTAGAATTGGGAACAAAACAGCCAGGGAAGGAGTTACAGAGACAAAGTTCGTAGCTGTGATGAAAGGATGGACCATTTAGAGACTGCCGTATCCAGGGATCCATCCCATAATCAGCTTTTAAACGCTGACACCATTGCATACACTAGCAAGATTTTGCTGAAAGGACCCAAATATAGCTGTCTCTTGTGAGACGATGCCGGGGCCTAGCAAACACAGGAGTGGATGTTCACAGTCAGCTATTGGATGTATCACAGGGCTCCCAATGGAGAAGCTAGAGAAAGTACCCAAGGAGCTAAAGGGATCTGCAACCCTATTGTTGGAACAACATGATGTACTAACCAGAACCCCGGAGCTCTTGTCTCTAGCTGCATATGTATCGAAAGATGGCCTAGTCGGCCATCAATGGAAAGAGAGGCCCATTGGACTTGCAAACTTTATATGCCCCAATATAGGGGAATGCCAGGGCCAAAAGAATGGGAATGGGTGGGTAGGGAAGTGGGGGGCGCTATGGGGGACTTTTGGGATAGCATTGGAAATGTAATTGAGGAAAATATGTAATAAAAATATTAAAAATCAAAAAAAAAATAAAAGTAAATGAATACGTGGAAAAAAAAATAAGAAATCTCAGCCATGTTCCTATTTCAGTGGGACTCTAAGTGACAAATGTCAGAATACTCTCAAATGTCCAGTGTTTTCATTAAGAGAAAAATATAATTTCAAGCAACCGCTCAGGCAAGAAACAGATGTGCTCCTATCTGGGGTTCACATAAAGTGTGAGCCCCAGATAGGGCCATATTCATTTGATTATACTTGGTTCACACCTAGGACAACATGTATCAGTTGTTATATTGTGAATACAAAATGCTCTCAACCATCTTGTGTTTTGAAAGATTTAGTAGTCAGATGCTGCCTTTATTTTGGAAGATTCTAGAAATCTTAGGAAGTGGAGCTTGGCTAGAGAAAGTAGGACAGTAGAGTAATCCCTTTGAAATATCTTGAACTGATTTTCCCTCCTCTTCCTTTCCTCCCCTCTTCTAGCCAGTTACCTGTCTGTCTCTCTTTTATCACTATGAATCCTGAATCACAAGTAAAAATCAATCTTTGCTCAATGAAGTTGTGTTAGTAGTAGCAACAAAAAGAGCTAATACAGCAGGTGTGATTTGGAGCTGGCCACACCAATCTAGTTGCATAGTGAAGGTAAGGCAGAGGCAAGGGCATCACTACAACAGTCCCATCTGCCTGCACGCTGGTCACCTGCTGGAGACAGCACAGAGACCTTGGCAGTAGGCAAGTAGGCAAACAGGCTAGTCCAATGTCCACCTGGATCAGAAAACAGAAGTCTCTTTGATGTGGGTGGAAGGTGTAGATAACCACTTGCCAGGTCTCCATCGACTGGTAGCATACACCCCCCAGAGGTGTACACCATACCATAAGTGCACAGGACATCTTCCTCTCAGCTCTGAATGGAGGTGAGTAGAAAGGAATCCCAGGATCCCTAGGCTTTACAAGCAAAGGACTATTAAGGCAGGGGGCCAGAGTAAGCCCTGAAGATTCCACCATGCTCTGGGCTGAGCCCCACTTGGGCTTCCTTCTGACATCTTCAGCAAAAAGTGGAGAAAATCAAGAGAAAGAAGGACTGGGCTACTTCAGAAATCGCACAGAAGCATGAGTGGGAAACCCACAACCACATCAGCAGCAGCTTCCCCTAAGTACCTGAGGCACTGAGAACAGATCGAATGATGTCAGGGTGGCACAGGGTGATGATAGGAATGATAGGACCCAGCCATGTCATGAAGCCCTGGGGGTAGGTGGCCACCAGGTTAGTCACCTCCTTCAGACCATGCTCAGTGGGTGTGATCTGCAAGCAAGAGAGGAACGATCACCTCCTGAGTTGGTTTGTCAGGAGTCAAGCACATGAGGCTATGAGATGGTCAGAAAGTAGCTGATACAGCATGACTTCTGGGTATCTCTAGGATGGTGTTTGCACAAGGCATTAGTGTTTGCATCAGTAGTCTCAGTCAGAATGACCCACCCTCTACACTGTGGGGCAGCACCATCCAACCCACTGAAGATGTCAATCTTCCTAGTATTGCGACCCTTTAATACAGTCCCTCATGCTGTGGTGAACCCCCAACCATAAAATTATTTTGTTGCTACTTCATAACTGTAATTTTGCTACCGTATGAATCATAATATAAATATGTAATATTTAATGTGCAACCCACATATCAACCTGTGTGTGGAGACCCCTATGTTGAGAACTGGTAATATAGAGCAATTAGATGAAGAAATCTCAATCTCATTTTCTGACTGCAATAGCCATCTTCTGCCCACAGACATCACAATGCAGGTTCTTGACTTTTGGACTCTTGCTGCAGGATATTCCATCACACTGTGAACCCCAAGTTAGTGTTGTCTACTAGAAAAAGATGTCTCTAGTTGTGTTGTGGCTCAGCCCTTCACACTCACCTTTGATACCTCTGATTGGAATAGAGACACACCCTTAGTGTGTGTTTAATTCTAAACAATAAAGGCAAAGTTAGTTTGTAGAAAGAAGCACCCATGTTTGACTGGGTGCCATCATTAGACTGGTGTCTAATTGAGTGGCAGACAATGTGGTGAATCAGAGAAAGAGGATAGGATATGCCCAACTCTCAGGAGAAGAAAGAGGAAGGGGAAGCTTCATAAGAGAACAGTGAAAAAGAAGAAAAAGGAGAGAGAGAGAGAGAGAGAGAGAGAGAGAGAGAGAGAGAGAGAGAGAGAGAGAGAGAGAGCGCAGATTAAATCAGTCAGAGGAGTTTGAGCCAGAAGAGCTGGGTTAAAGCAGCCAGTCAGAGTTCAGAGAAAACAAACAAGGGTGAGCTTATTCAGCAGGAAATCTCGGAGGCTGAAAACTTCTAGGCCTAGGTAAGATTATACAGAGACCGGGAGTAGGCCTAGGTTAGCTGGTGGAGGCAGTAAGTATCAGAGACAACAATTCCTCATGTGAATAAAAGTTACATTTACAGATTCAACCCTATCCCACCGACTCCTCCCTCCCCTAAGGATCTCCCCATGCACAGGATGCCAACCCTTTGGCCTCAGAATTATTTGCAGGCTGGCTTCCACTTTGCAGATGGCATGTTGCAGCATGCTTAGAACCCACAATATATAAGCCAATGACCATAACACAATGCACCCCCTCTCTCTGCCCTCACTCTTTTTTTTTTTTTTGGTTTTTTGAGACAGGGTTTCTCTGTGTAGCCCTGGCTGTCCTGGAACTCACTTTGTAGACCAGGCTGGCCTCGAACTCAGAAATCCGCCTGCCTCTGCCTCCCGAGTGCTGACTGCCCTCACTCTTATATATATGTGTGCAATATATAGAATTTATAAATGTATCATGTATTTCTCTCTCTCTAAATATACATATATATATGTATATATATGTATATATATACGCACACACACACTGGGTGCCATCATTAGACTGGTGTCTCTAGGAAGGCAGAAACTCCTACCTATGAGCCCCCATGCTCTCACCAAACATCACCCTGAGTATGATGTCCCTGATGTGTACAGATGTTGTGAGCTTTGGTATTTGCAAGTGAAGCAACCAAGACCAAGTCACCCAAAGGCAAGAACAGACTTGGTCACAATCCAAGGCACGGGGTCAAGGAAAGCTTACGGGAGGGTGAATAGACAACTCTTATCCCAGTTGGGCAACAGGACTCAATGGTCCATCTTAGGGAAGAACTGCCAGCTTTTAAATAAAAAGTGCTTCAGGGACAAGAGGCAGGAAGACAGTCCATGACTCTCCTACTCCATGGGTGGTAGGAGAGGAATACCAGAGATTACCCCCAGGCAAACATGGAAACCCTGATATGGATTGACAGAAAAATGGCATTGACGTTGGACAGAGCTTCCCAAGAGGCCTCAAGTCCAGCAGACAATGAGGGAACCCCAGGGGTCCTCACTCTGTATGGTCTACCCTGGAAGTGTCCACCAGTGTAAGAAAGATGGACTAGAAATGAATCCAGAGCAAAGTAGAGGTGGAGGCAGGGACATGAGAAAAGCTAGTGAAGGATGCTGGAGGACTCCAGACCCATCCCCTGAGGTCCATTCCTGGTCCATTCTCTCCAAAATACAAGACCCACAATATATTGCTGCACTCACCATGCCTAGGTGACCCAAGAACCAATTCCATTTGGGGGGTTGAGGGAAATCACAAAGATGATGATATGTTCTGTAGAAGATATAGGTCTGAGTCAGGACACGGGCCAAGAGCCAGGAAGCTCCGATCAGGAGCAAAAGCAGCCATGGTGAGGATGCCTCGAGCCTCAGTCCCAGCCAAGACAGATCCAACTGTGGCATCCTGTGGGGCGAATGGACAGACAGTGAGACTGGGAGGTTGGAAGAGGGTTGGGGCCATCAGGCATAATGGACCAGGGATATGAATAATGAAGGCTGTTTGTAGGAGGAGAGATCTATGGGGTGGAGAGAGGGAGTAATGGAGGAGGAGGAGGAGGAGGAGGAGGAGGAGGAGGAGGAGGAGGAGGAGGAGGAGGAGGAGGAGGAGGAAGAGGGGAAGGGAGAGGGAGATGGAGAGGGAGAGAAGGAGAGACGCAAAATGCCTGAATGAGACTGCCAGGAGCTGTTACCTGAAAAACCCCATGTCTGAAGCCAATAGGACCACTCTGACTTTTTGGCTTCAGATAGCTAGTTATCTAGAAATAAGCAGCCAGGCTCAGGCTTAGAGTTCTCTTTAACCTAGTATGAGTGCTCTTAGCCAGGCACCTTCTCTCAGGAACAGTGAGTTTCCCACGGTTCTCCTTCCTTTAGAGTTTCTTTGTTCCTGGCTTCTGCTCTGAAGGAGGCTGAGCTCAGTTGTGTCAGCCAATCCTTCACAGGCCCATCTGCCTCCTCCCCTCTGGGGCAGAAGGCCAAAAGGAGGGGGTTGGGTCGGCAGGGTACAGAGTGAAATCAATTCAGGGTCACAGCATGAACACCAGATCCTTAGAACTTGTTCCCTGTCACATCACGGGTGGTGGGGTGGGGGTGAGGGGTGGGGGTGGGGTGGGGATGGGGATGGGGATAGGAATGGAGGTTGAGGGCAGCATAGATTTGGGAGCAAAACTCTGAGGTTAGCAAGAGGTAAGTCTGAGCCTAACATCCACAGCCAAGTAGGGGTATCCCTGCGCGTCAGAGACTCGTCAGAGACTACGGTGTATCTAGTAAAATCATTAACAGGAATTCTCCTGCTAGGAGAATGCAACCAGGCCAGGCCTGGTCACAGACCATCTCCCACAGTCCTCTGCACTGGACTGCACTCACAGCATGTACCTTTAAAAACACACACACACAATATTTTATTAATTTGTTGTTGAGAATTTTATGCATAAAATGTGTTTTGATCAGATTTGCCTCCTACTCTCCCGCTTAATTCCTTCCAGATTGACTCCTTACCCACACCCCTCCTTTTTTTCTTTTTTTTTAAATAACTTACTGATTCAAATAGGTGTAGTGCCTATCAGGGACAAAAGGCTTACCAGTGATCAGACCCTCAGAGAAAACTGACTCTCCCACCACCATCAGCTGCCAATAACTCCTCAACTAGGGGCTAGGGCTCACCATCCCTCCCCAGGGCTGGAATGTTGGTTATCTTGAGCTTGGCGTTATCTTGGGTTCACTGCAGCGTCTGTGAGCTCACTAGAGCAGAGGTCCTGCCATACCCAGAAGGCATTGTTTGGTCCTATTCTTCTAGACTTCTGGCTCTTATGGTCATTTCGCTCCAACTTCCACAAAGATCCTTGAATCTTGTGGGGCCCATGTGGACGTGGTATAGTTTCACTTACACTCAAGTTCTGCTCACTGCACAAAGAAACTTCTCTCCTGAGGTCTGAGACCTGCATGTAGCCTTTCATGGCACAAAACTGGGAGGCTCCAGGATGCCTCTGCCTACCAGCTACACAGTCTAGCAAAATTCAAATGCTGCTCTGAAGCAGCTCAGGGTCTGGATAGAGTCACTACTCTCTGGAGCAGGAAAAAGGAGTACAGCCCAATGACTGAGTCCCCAGGTCAGATGCCAGGAGTCAGCAGCTCAGCTGGGCGAACATAACTTAGGTTGACCTATATGTGAACTGAGGCATGGTGAGAGGGAGGAGACACGTGATGTTGAGGTGGAGAGCAGCCCTGAGCAGACAGATCCAAGCAGAACACAGCACTGGCCACACGACAGCCTTGAGGGTCAGTCTGTACAGGCCACCTTTTTTGAGGGCCACTTGTTGATTTTGCAGCAGTGTAATCCAAGCTCAATGAATCACTGGCTTCCAGGGGTTCCCCCACTTCCACCCCCTTTTCTACAAAAGCACTAAGGTTGTGCATGTGAGCTATTTTGCCTGACTTTCTATGGGTTCTGGGGATTTGACCCTAGGCTGTTATGCTTGCACAAGTGTAATACCCTCTTGGGTTGCAGGAACAGTTCTTTTGCATTTGTTTGCTTGTTTGTTTAATTAAAGGTTTAAAACGCAGGGAAGAAATGTTACTGGGGATCTTGGGGAGTTCCTGAAGACTCATCATATGTTAATAAAAGAATTGCTTCCCCATTTTTTTTTTTTTGGTTTCAATAATTAAAGTGTCGTTTGAGTGAGCTACATCTCCCATAGTCTAAGGCATCTGATGACTTTGTTGTTGCAGGATATTTGATAACACTGTGAACCTTGAGATAGTGTATTTTCTGGAAAAACCTGTTTATAGTTGTGACTTGGCTCCACCTTAGCACTCACCTTTAATCCAAGAGCTTTGTGCTTGAATACTGTAAACAGGATTAAATAAAGTCCATCTTAGGTCAAGAGGCAGAGCAAACAACCAGTTGACAGGAAGTGAACATAGGATTATTAAGAAAAAAGCCATAGAGAGTAACAGAAAGTCAGGAAGATGGATAGAAAGATGCATAGGAAGTAGAAGGGAGGGAGCTTCAGTTTGGAGGAGGTTTTCTGAGATGGTGAGGGAGATTTGCTTTTGGGAGGCTGCCTGAGAAAGGTCAGCTGGGTACTTTCTCTGCTTCTTCTGCCTCTGGCTCCTGAGTGTTCATTAGCAAAATCAAATAATTGAGATTCTGTTAACAACAACAATTTGTCCTCCCTTGGTGGCTTGTTTGGGGAGGGTTAGGAGGTGTGGCCTGGCTGGAAGAAGCACGTCCGCACCCACGCCCACCTGCCATTATGGATTCCGTCCCTCTGGAGCCATAACCCAAAGTAAACTCTTTCACGAGTTGCCTTGGCCAAGCTGCTTTATCGCAGCAACAGAAAAGTGACTAATAAAAAGAAACTCAAGGACAATAACAGACTCAAGCAGATTAAGGATAACTTATTAGAGTTTCAAAGGAAATTCCCAGGGCCCACTAGCTGTCATTCTCAAAGCTGTGTTGAGGAGGAGATTGGAAAAGCCAAGCCAGCATGAAGGTCAACCACATAGTCACAGGTAGTCACTTGATGAAGAAAAGAACTTTAGAAAAGATGTAAGGAAGTTGAGAGTGTTAAGGAGTTTATAAGCATAGCTAGACTCTTGCAGGTGTCCAAAAGAAAAAGAAAGAAAAAGGGAAAACTACTGACTCAGAAAGGCAAGCAGACCAGATCAACCCCATGTTGGCTCCTGGGCATTGCACCAGGGTCTGGGAAGAAAGAGTGCATTATCTTAAGGTGAGCCTCCCTTCCTATAGCTGGGTGTCTAGCTAGAGCCCTGAACCATCCTGTTGGATTAACATGAAGACAAGGGCATGTCTCCACCTACAACTAGATCTCAGTCACCCACCTAGCTATCTCCACAGCCCTCTTTTCTTATATGAAGTGTAGGTAGCAGTTTGCACAACATTTACTACTCTATGGGACCATCATTTATATTTTAAAATATCATTAATATTTTAAAAAGGATACTAGTGACAATTTTGGAATTTTGTTTAAAAAAAAAAACACTGACATATAAGACTATGTTTTCATCTTAATGCCAAGTATGGGATATAAGGTTGCTTTAGATTGTCCACAGTAGCTGACCACCTGCTTTTGCAGGGATGTGATTTTGCCAGCTGCATATCATTTCTGTGATGGTGTGATACTTGGAATTCTGGGGGCTTTTTAGAGGGAATATCAATGCTAGAACCCTGAGAGGTATGCTGGTTGGTGGGTTGTTGTTGGTCATTGTTTGTTAAGTATGCATGGGCAAAGAATAAACAGCAAAAAGAAATTAGATATCCTGACTCAGAAGGTCAAACTTGCCCCTGAGAACTCCACACCCCCATTCAGCAGGAAGTAGTCGAAGGATGGCACCATCCGTCTTCCAACCCCTGACCTATCCTTTCCTCTCCGTCTTCTCTCCTCCCTTATCTAGTGTTAGGGGCTTGATAGGGTGTGTGAAAAGGGGTGGAGAGTGGTGGAAGAAAGAAGAACTCACAAAGTAGCCAAAGAATGGCTACAGGGAACTGTTACGTGTCATGCTTAACACGCAGCAGAACTCCATATGTGTGACTTTCGAGAATCAGTATCACGTGTGGGAACAGATGGCACCTGTCAGCTCCAGCTGTGACATGGGACACTTTTCCTCAACTCAGGGCACTACAGTTTTCTCATATTCTCCAGAGGAAATAGTAGTACTGATGTGGAGATTAGATACCTAATATTGATCAAGGAATTAAAGCAATACTCCCTAGTGTGCAGCCAGCACCAAGACTGGGCTTTCCATTCTTACCTTTGGGATAGAACGAGGACATGGCTTCTAGCTAGGATTCTTGGGTCCCTTTCACACACCCATCAGGGAACTTGGTAGCTATAAACATTCATTGAGCATCCTCCGGCCTTAGCAGGCTTTTGGAAAAAACTGTGAAGTTCTGGCTTGGGATCCAGTAACCCTGTTTTGTTTTGTTTTGCTTTTTTTAAAAAAGAGCTGGCTTCGATCTTTCACCAGCTGTGTGGCCTTGAGCAAGTAAGTTACTTTCTCTGAGCCTCAAATTGCTAAGGGCATGATATAATGTATGCCTGTGCATGAGCCAGTCACCATGTTTGTCCTATTTTAGGTTCTCTAGAAGCAGGCTGTAAAAAAAAAAAAGTGAAGCTCAAATTCTATTCTTTGGAGGTGACCCTTAGACAAGATTTTAACTACCAGGTGCTAAAAGAGGACCCCTGGGAACCAGCAACACAGTGGGAGTGATGGGAAGGGGACGTTAAAGGCATGTGTTGAAGTTTGTACAGTGTCCACCGGTGCTAAGACATGCTGTGGGTCTCTGGGAGACAAACAGTACGATGTACATGCCTGGAGTTATCTCTGGAGATGGGATAGTTGCCCACCCGTGACCATCCTTCAGGACTGAAGATTGCTCCCAAGGGCTATGTTTGTGTGGGGTGTGTGGCCTGTACTGAAAAGGTTAGGTCTAAGAACAGGGCCAGGGAGCTCTAAGAGAAGCCCCAGTGATTGCAACACACACACACACACACACTTAAAAACCAGCACAGTATGGAAGCACACATAAAAACCTCCTCCACACTCTACACATTTTCCTCCACATGTACATACACAGCACACATTATAAATACATTTGCACAAGTGCACACAGACTTAACCATCAAACATTCAGTTTCTCACACGTTGAATTAATGACCTAAGAGCCTGATGTTCTCAAACTGGCCAGCAGAGGGAACTTCTTCCATTCTTAGATCCACAGGCTCGTTCATTTTTCATCCTTTCTGATCTTAAAGTTTGTTCCTAGCAAGAAGTAAGACATTCAGGACTCCAAATATCAATTATGGCATGAAGCAGGTTTGCAAAGAATAGATTAGCTGGTGAGAGAGAAAATGGGAAGGTCTTTTCTTTTCTTTTCTTTTCTTTTCTTTTCTCTTCTTTCTTTTCTTTTCTTTTTTAATTGTGGCACTCTACTTGTTGCCCGAGGATGTGTAAACTTGAGCAATTATGAACTTACAAAGCTCCAACAACATAAAATATAGTTCCGCTAAAGCTCACCCGAAGGAACAGTGAGTTTATTGGGCTTACTTACAGAGCATGAATGAGAGGCTGTGCACAAAAGTGTGGATGACTTCAAAGCAGTTTCTCCATATGTGACGGCTAAATGTTGGTTGCCAACTTGACTATATATGGAATCAACTAAACCCAAGCAGCTGGGCAGTCTATGAGGGATTTCCTCGACTGAGTCACCTGAGGTCAGAACCCATCCTAAGTCTGAGCCCCATCTCCTGCTGTCATCCCACGTGAAAGGTCACGGAAGACGGAAGCTTTTGCTTTTTGCCTGCTTGCTCCCACTCGTACTGGCAAGCTCATCTGTCTTGTTGCTAAGCACTCCTTCTTTGGTCTGAGAACTTTTTTTCCCAGGATTCCAGTGCAGACTGAATAGAGCCTGAAGCAGTTCTCTAGGAACCAATCCTTCAGGACCCATGACTAGAGTAACACAGCTGAGACATACAGCCTCGTGAACTGAGCAGCAACTATAGATGGCCATTGTTGGACTACCCAGACCACCATCAGGCCACCTGAATAAACTCCCCTTTAAGTATACATACAAATATATATTAATATGTATTTTATCAGTTCTGTTCCCTTAGAGAACTCTGACCAACACACCATAGCTGAGTAGGTGAACTTCTCTAATTAGAACAGAATAGTTGACAAATGCTAGGAGGAGTGGCTTGAATATCAGTGGATCAAATGTAAGCTCTCAGCTATTGTTCTGGTGCCATGCCTGCCTGCTGCCATGCTCCCCTCCAAGATGAACATGAACTAACTCTTTGAAACTATAAATCCCAATGAACTCTTCTCTAAGTTGTCTTGGTGATGGTGTCCCTTCACAACTGATAAGTAGCTAAGACAGAAGTTGGTATCAGGAAATGGTGTATTTCTGTGATATGCCTGAACATGCTTGTTTTTTGAGAAATGTGGAAGCCTTTTGGACTTTGAATTAGAAAATTGGTTGAATGCTTTTAGCAGAGCTTAAAGCTTAATGGGCCATCACAGAAGGAACAAAGAAGAAAGTAGTGGTGAGGGCAATGTGGACAAAGAGGTTTCAGAGGGGAGCAGTATTAGGAACTGGCCTAAAGACCATTCTTAGGCTGTTTGGGCAAAGAACGTGGCTGCCTTCTGTCCTTGTCTAAGGATCTGACTGAAGCTAAATTAAAAAGGGTTGGGCTAATTTTATTGGCAGAGAAACATTCAAGATAGCCTAATATTGGCTAAGTCATTTTGTTGTTAGTAATTACTCTTATATAGGTCTATAATGAAAAACACACAAGCTGGGCAAGAAAATTCAAAATTGAGGAGGAAAGGAGCTCCAGAAAATATACTGGAACCAAGTTTTGTGCTCAAAGAGATAGGACGTTTAAAGAAAGGTCTGATGCTAAAAGGAATAAAGGAAGTTATATCCTGGAGGCAAAACTCTACACAGCTAATCCTGCAACTTGTAGAAGAAAAAGACCCAAGGGATCATCTCCAGTAAAAAGTGACAAGAACTCAAAGGTTATACAAAGGTGACTCAAGAAAGGGGCCAAGTTTCACCCCAAGCAAGCAGAAGAACTTTGTTCTGGATTTAGAGTCTAGAAGGATGCAGGATTAAAGGGGTTGTGGAATCCTCCTCCATGGTTAAGGACGGGCACTGAGGCCAGGCATGGGGCAGGGAATGGCCTGCATGGAAGCCCTAAGATGCCATTGTGTGAAGCTCTGACAGTGAAACCTGGATTATGGTGAAGACTCCAAGATATTGGAGATGCCAGTGCCATGGGTTACCGGCCAAGAAAAGCTACAGACTGAAAGTATAACCAGCTCAACATAGAAAAGTGTTTGCAGTCGCTGGTCATACAGCTACAGGATTTGGGGTTTCGTCTACTGGACTTTCATCTTCCTCTGGTCCAGTATTTCCTCACTATGCCACTATTCTTTCTTTTTGGAATGGTCATGTGCATTCTGCACCCTTGTGTTCTGGAAGTATATAGTTTGTCTTTGAATTTTCCAATAGGTTGCTATTAAGAGATTGCCCTGAGTCTTGGAAGAGACTGAAACTGGATTTGAGACTGTGAAAGACTATGGACACTTTCAAAGATGAACTAAATGTATTTTGAATTATTATATGGCTGTGAACCTATGGAGGCTAGGGAGTGGAATATGGTGGTTTAAATAAAACAGGCCCCAATAGGCTCATATATTTGAATCTTTGGTCCCTCAGTAGGTATACCTGAAGAAGAGGATCAGAAAACACAGCCTTGTTGGAAGAGGCATGCCACTTGGAGTGACTTTGAGGTTTCAAAAGGTAGCATTCTCTCCCTCTCCCTCTCCCTCTCCCTCTCCCTCTCCCTCTCCCTCTCCCTCTCCCTCTCCCTCTCCCTCTCCCTCTCCCTCTCCCTCTCCCTCTCCCTCTCCCTCTCCCTCTCCCTCTCCCTCTCCCTCTCCCTCTCCCTCTCCCTCTCCCTCTCCCTCTCCCTCTCCCTCTCCCTCTCCCTCTCCCTCTCCCTCTCCCTCTCCCTCTCCCCCTTCCCTCCCCCCTCCCCTCCCCTCCCCTCCCCCTTTCCTTCTCTCCCTCTCCCTCTCTCCCTCTCCCTCCCCCCCCACCTCTGTGTGTGCAACTTGTGGATCAAGGAATAAGCTCTCAGCTGTTCCTACTTTCATACCTTTGCTCTGCCAGCATGGCCTGTATCCTCAGAAACCATAAGCCCTAATCAAGTGCTTTCTTTTATAAGTTACTTGATTACAATGTTTTATGACACACTAGAAAAGTAACTAACACACACATAATTTTAAAAAGAAATCTTTACATAAATGCACTAATACCAAGGATAGCCCCAAACAAAAATCGATGAAGTTAAAAATAACTAATGACTAGTGAAGATTCATAAAACAATTTACTCTCATGACAAGATAGTCACAGCATTTTGCATAAATAACTCAAATCAACAAAAAACATGTATAATAAAAATATTTTTGAGGTAGAAGTCACATAACATGAACATAAAGTGTTCAATGATATGGAACTTTCTCCACAGTCTATTTCCAAGACATTTCAAAGCCCATGAGGGGATCATATCCCATTAAGCAGTCCCCGCCCCCATTAAGCAGTCCCCGCCCCCATTAAGCAGTCCCCGCCCCCATTAAGCAGTCCCTCCCCCCCTCCACAACCTTATCGATCACCTACAGGCTCTTGGTCGCTATGGGTTTATCTACTCTAAACGTCCCATAAAAGAAATCATAATGTGTGATTTTGATGTGTGGCTTTTGTGACTTGTGCAGTGTGAAGACTCAGCCATGTCATAACTTGTCAGGATTGTTCCTGTTACGGTTGAGAAATGTCTTATTGTTTGACTACAATGCTATGTCCATTCATTCATTTGAAAGTGGGCGCTTGTATTGTTTCCACAATTTTGCAACTCTGAGTAGGGCATAATATAACTTGTATGTGAGCTGCCCACACAGGCTTATTTGCCAAACACTTGGTACTTACTTAGAAAAGGGAGTGGTTGGTTCAGGAAAGGAGCTGAAGCAAACAAAATTACCCTTCAAAAACTAACTTTATTAGGGAAAGGGGCATCAAAACTTTGGGAGCAATGATCAGGTCTTGAGGTAAGAAAGCATGAAAACCAGTAAGTACATCAGAGACAACATGTTGGTGTCCTTAAAGGAAAGACAGGCTTCACTTTAAAACAAGAACAATTTTATTCTGAGGTATAGGCTATAGTAAAAGTAAGAGAGATGGCCACCATAAACATGATGGAAGGGGAGCCCCAGGAATGAGCATTCAGAAAAATCTGAACAAAGGAAAATATCTGACGTCTGCATATTTTCAGGGGGTGGTGGGAAATGCCACGTGATTTAGTGTGGGGTAGCTTTGGTGACAAAGAGCTTGAAGGAACCATGTGCCATAAATTAGGAGCTGTTGGGCCTGTGATCATCCAGAGAAGTCAGGGATCTTTGGTTCAAATCAACCAGCTGGACTCCATACCTCTGACCACTGGGAGGATCCTTAGCAGCCCCTGCTTGCCCGGTGACAGCACTGCTTGTGCTTTGCAATCTACAAGGGCAGAGTCACGCCTATTTACTTACTAAGAAAGCCAGGGCAAATTAGATCGGTTATTGTGCTTGGGTGCTCAGCGGCTCCACCCGCAGCCACAGCCCGCCCTCTGCGCGCAGGATCAACTCGGGCTTCCGGCGCGGCTCCTTGTCATCTGGCAGGATGCGGAAGCGCAGCAGCGTCAGCGCCAGCGCCACCTTCATCTCGCTCATAGCGAAAGTCTGTCCAATGCAGTTCCTGTGGGAGGATGGGGTAGGGACTGTGGCTGTGCCCTTTGCAGGGACCCAGACAGGCATTCTCAGACCCAACATGACCCAGTACCGGTCACGTTGAGAGATGCTAATACACCTAGCACACCACTAATACTTCATTCGAGTTTAGGCCTCAATACAACCGACGGGAGGGAGCCCCACTGCCATTGCCATCCCTGGCCGCTCTTGGAACTTCCCAAATAGATTCTCCAAACCTTGATGAAACCTCTACCATCTCAATTCAGCTTTCCTCACTACCAGGCCCAGACCCTGCTTCACGACCTTGAACTTGCTGGCCTCACCTTGGTCCCGCCGAGAAGGGAATAAATGACAGAGGTGATCTAGCCTGGATGTTCTCTGGATCAAAACGGAAGGGGTCATAGACCTGCAAGAGACTAGCCATGGTAAATGGGTGGCATCTAGCAGCACAGCCAGACACAGAGTCTTGAATGTGCTAGGAATCTGATATCCTGGGGCCATTGGGGGAGACGGAGAACGCAGACACAGCGCACCTCAGGGTCCCGCCACACAGTTGGGTTGTGATGGGTTCCAAAAATATTGATGATGCAGATGACACCTGTGGGGAAGAGAGGAGGGGCAAGCAGGGTAAGCTGCCTGATGAACTTTGCTGTGTACCCTTCCCTAAATTTTGTGGCCACCTTTAGGGATGATCCTTCCATCTGGGAGGGAAACGTCCTGGGTGCAGCATCGGGAGACCATTGTGACTGGGGGATGCAGCCGCAGACTCTCCTTGATGCACATGGTCAGGAAGGGCAGCTGGGCCAGGTCATCCCTGAGGAGCAGACAACACAATTATTCAGGAGCAAAACCAGAGGCTGCCAGCCTCTGTGTTGCCCACTTAATCTTTCCTCACAGCGGTAAAATAATCTCGAGAAGAGCAGAAAGTTAGGAAAGCGCTAGAGGTAATCTAGCCAGGAATCTTTAGAGAAGTTTTTGTTTGTTTTCCTGAGACAATGAATTGTTCAAACGCTGACCATTTTAAAAACTCAACAAATTTACATTAAAATGAGTATTTCTTATGGCAAAAAAAAAAGCAAAATGCAAAGAAAAAGAGTAAATGGATCTAATTTGTCTGCTCTTCTGTGTCTCTCCCTCACATACCCCATCTACCCTTTCCCTCCTCATCTTCTCTCAGAGTTCTTTCTCCTGTCTCAGGTTCTTCCATCACCTTACCCCTTCTTTATCCTCCAGCTCCCCATCTACATTCCTCTTACACTTCTCCTCTTTTTTATACCCCCTGCTACCTGTCATCTTACTGACTTCCTCCTCCATCAGCCAACACCATCCTTAGACCACTCTACTCCCCAGTCCCTCACAGATACTCAGTGACTTTCCCAAGCAAACACACCCTTTCCCCCTACACTTGTTTCTCTTACACTCTCAATCCAATGTCTTCTCATGGGTCCCAGGGCTGTCTTAACCTTAGACTGCTCTCACACCAAGCTGAGAGCCGAGGAAGGCCGTTCTCTGAGCTAAGTCTTTAGCACAGACTAAGTTGGGCACCAAATTGGAATGGAAAGGCAGGGTGGGAGGGTTTGATAAGTGAAGACTAGGTGATGGATGATTCAAAGGTTCAAGAAAACATACATATGACTTTTATTCCCAGATGTTTCCTATGGATCCCCAGACAGAACAGTAAGGAAGTAATTAGAGAACAGAAGAAAAATCTATCAAGAAGGAAAACATGGGAAATGTTAAGTAGGACAGAAGTCCAGGAGAGGACAGGAAGTTCACTTATTCAATGCATGCAAAGTAACATCATCTGCCTTCACATAGTGTTATCTTGTCAATAATTTTCTTTGAAGTCCACATCTTTCTTTCCTTGCTGATGAAGCAGATGCCTTACTCACCAGCCAATAGCAGAAGAGTCATTTAAAGAATTCCCTTCCCCACCTGGGGGACAAAAGTGGGAGAGGGACTCAGGGACAGTCTACCATGACTTATGCTCACCATTCAATTTCCTTAAGTTCACGATCCCTCAGCAGCTCCTGCACCTCTTGCCGGCAGCGTTCCTGGTGCTCAGGGTGCCTCGCCAGGTTGTACAGGATCCAGGAGAGCCCACTGGCTGTGGTGTCATGGCCTGAGGGACAGACAGATAGACTTGGGAATCTGGGCTGTTTCAGCACCACTGTGTGGACAGCAGTGAAGTTTTTTTGTTTTTTGTTTTTAAATATTTTTATTAGGTATTTTCCTCATTTACATTTCCAATGCTATGCCAAAAGTCCCCTATACCCTCCCCCCGACTCCCCTACCCATCCACTCCCACTTTTTGGCCCTGGAGTTCCCCTGTACTGGGGCATATAAAGTTTGCATGTCCAATGGGCCTCTCTTTCCAGTGATACATATGCAGCTAGAGTCAAGAGCTCCGGGGTACTGGTTAGTTCATAATGTTGTTCCACCTATAGGGTTGCAGATCCCTTTAGCTCCTTGGGTACTTTCTCTAGCTCCTCCATTGGGAGCCCTGTGATCCTTCCAATAGTTGACTGTGAGCATCCACTTCTGTGTTTGCTAGGCCCCGGCATGAAGTTTTAAGAAGGGATTGGGAAAAGATAGAACATAAGGAATGGAGAGACCCAGATTCCTGAGGAGGAGAGAGTCCTACCCCTTCTCTGGTCTCACGCTGATGCCCTCACCCCTAAACATGAAGGTGTCAGCTTCAGCTCGGATGTCCTCATCTGACAGCTCCTTTCCATCTTCATCCTGGACACAAGGCGAGTTCTTAGATCACACAACTTCTGATGGCTCCCATGTCTAACATAAAATAACATCTAAAGATCCTTTTCTGACCATGCACACAAGACCTTCATATTCCTGCATTTCTCTTGGTCACCAACACACAGGCATTTTCTTGGCTTCCTGTGTTTTCCTAGTTGAGGGAATCAAAGACTTGTGGATATTTTCTACTCCTGTATGATGAGTGACTAGCCACCTTCAAATAGAATCATTGTAGGACAACTTGTCTTGAAAATTAGAGACTAAACATTGCTCTAAGTCAGTGTTCCTCAATACATAGCAAACCACTATGTCCAAAAATATTTACATTACAATTCATACCTGTAGCAAAATTATAGGTATGAAGCAGCAACAAAAATCATTTTATAGTTCAGGGTCAGCACAACATAGGGAACTGTATTACAGGCTCACAGCATTAGGAAGGTTGAGAACCACTGCTCTAAATCTTTAACTTTGCTCACTAGGTGGGAAGAGTGGGCTTCCTTTGTACCATTCTTCCTTTTTTGCTACTTGATTTGTCACAAAGGTTGTGTCTGCAGGGTGGGAAGATTTAGACTGATGGGAGAAATAGGAGCAGTACGTAACTTTGTGAGTTCAGATGATGTCATAGTGTGTGTGGTTGGTAAGTGGGCTGGCTTCCCCTTCTCCTCTCTTTCTCACTTGCTAGTTTTCAAATGTGTCCCCTCTCTGGCTTCTCTCATCTTACTCTCTGATTCCTTCCCTACTCTCCTGTCCCACGAATGGGTCTAAATATAGAGAATTTATCTTATTTCCTTTAGAAGCTATCAGGTTTACAAACCTATAAAACTTACCTTGGCACTTGGTTAAAGTTGTTTATATTCAAAAATAAAGTCCCCTCTTTGCTTGAGAAAATTTGAGAGAAATGCAGGGTGATTTATGTGCACGAAAATGTCACTGTGAGATGCATTATTTTATAGTTAAAAATTGATCTTCTATTCCTTGCCTGTTCTCCTGTTTCCTCTATTATCTGTTTACCCTTCGTTTACTTTACCTCTCCTGTTCTCTTCCCCCTTCCTCTGTTTATCCCATTGCTTTCTCTGAAACCAAGAAGACATAGATGTGCTGTCCTATAAGCCTCCACGACTCATAATATATGGGTCTTTCTCCTGTTGTGTGAATCCTGTTTGAATGAGAATTGTCCCCTGGACCCACACATTTGCATGCTTAGTCCTCAGTTGATGAACGGCTTGGGTTAGGAGGTGTGACCTTGTTGGAGGAAGTGTACCACCATTGGGCTTTTTTTTTTTTTTGATAGTTCCATGTGATTTTATTTCTTTTTTTAAAGATTTATTTATTTATTATATGTAAGTACACTGTAGCTGTCTTCAGACATTCCAGAAGAGGGCGCCAGATCTCGTTGCGGATGGTTGTGAGCCACCATGTGGTTGCTGGGATTTGAACTCCTGACCTTCGGAAGAGCAGTCGGGTGCTCTTACCCACTGAGCCATCTCACCAGCCCCACCATTGGGCTTTGAAGTTTCAAAAACCCATTCCAGGCCAGGTCTCTCTCTCTCTCTCTCTCTCTCTCTCTCTCTCTCTCTCTCTCTCTCTCTCTCTCTCTCTCTCCTTCTCTGCTTGCTGCCTATGAATCAGGATGTAAAGTTCTCAGCTATCACTCCAGCTCCAGCCTGTCTGCTTCCCACTATGATGATCATGGATTAATCCTCTGAAACTGTAAACAAGCCCCCAGTTACATGCTTTCTTTTACAAGAGTTGCTTTAGTCATTTGTCTCTTCAGAGCAGTAGAACAGTAACTAAGATACCTGTCATCAGTCACCCTCTCCAACAATCCTTCCCCCATCTCCTTCCCTTTCTCCTCTGAGCAAGCGGGAGTCCCATTGAGTATCTCCCAACCCTGGCACATCAAGTCTAAGATTGGTTTTTAACTATAAAATAATGCATTTCACAGTGACATTTTTGTACACATATTTGTCAGGTAAAATAATAAAATCACCTGGGAAGGAAAGATCTAGGGATGGGGAGTGACTGCTACCTTCATAGCATGACTGCTATAATGTGTGATCCACACTGACTATGAAGTTATGTGCAGCGTCTCCCAAATACAGATACTGTGATCCACTAACTTACCAAGTAAGGCCCTTCAGGTCCACCTAGAAAGGCTGTATTGGCCCCAGTCTGCTCTCTACAATGTGTTTTTCTCTGACTTGTCTCTCTTTACCTCAAATGCATTCTATGGATTCTAGGTGTTCTCTACATCAAGCCCAAGTCATTACTGAAATATAAAAAAAAATCATATCATCTCACATTCAGTACAAGCATTCACTCTAATTTTTATAAAATCATAAAGAGTTGGAGCTGGAGAGATAGCTCAATGATCATATGGTGCCTCACCTATAACTTTAGTTCTAGGAAATTCTGTTCTTTCTTTTGGCCTCTGCAGTCACCAAGCATGCGTGTGATGCACATACAAACTTGCATGCAAACACTCATACACACAAAACAAAAATAAATGAATTAGTTTTTAAAGTCATGAGGAGTGGTATAAACATGTAGTGCCAGAAATTGGGGCAGTGAGATATGTACCCAGCCCTGAAGATGAGCCTGGCAACATAGTAAGACACATCACAAGACAGCTACCAAACCCCAAAGGGTTGACATGAATATGTAATCCTAGCACTGAGAAAGCTGAGGTAGGAGGATCATGAGGTTGAGGCCAGCCTGGTCTACAGTGAGACTCTGTCTAAAAGAAGGAAATAAAACAAAAACTTCATCTAATTCATTTTAAAAAGCTCCATTGCACCTCTTAAGAAGCCGACCTTGGTTAGCAGCAGTACATCAATGAAGTCCAAAGTCTTGGACTTGGCTTTGGCCTTGATGACATCATCACCACCATGCTTCAGCAGAGTGCGACGTCGCTCCTGGATGACGGCATCAGTGAAGTCATGTACCAGGCGGCAGGCCTTATAGAAGCGCATTCCATCGGGTGTGAGGCGGTAGAGCAGGTCCACATGCTGAAGCAGTTGCTCATTTCTCTTCACAACTAGGGTACTGAGCTCCAAGATGGCAGCAATATACTGACTAGGCTTCCTGCACAATGAGAACACGAAGAGAAGCAGGAATGCTACAGACCTAAAACCTGAGGGGCATCTCTCAGCAGAAGGAGGGAACTATTTTCTAACAGGATATCAAGTAGCCTAACTCATCTAGAAACAACGGTCACATGTGATAGGCATGGGCCTTGATGGTGACATGGTAAGACACGTCTCCAAAAAGCTATCTCAAGCCAAAAACCTTGGCATTCTCTCTCTCTCTCTCTCTCTCTCTCTCTCTCTCTCTCTCTCTCTCTCTCTCTCTCTCTCTCTCTCCTTCTTGGCTGCCTGTGTTTCCTCAAACACATGGTCTCCACCATAATACAAATTTGGGCACAGACCCAAATTACACTGAAACCATAAGCTGAAATAAATATTTCCTCTATTTTATAATCTTAGATATTTTGTTATAGTGATAGATAATGAAGATCTCTCATAGTTTCCTAGAAACTATGACCTTAATTCACAGAATGAAGCTCCACACTTTTCTTGACTTTAATGTCTGCATGCTTTAGTTACTGTCTGTTCTCCCAACCTCCTTCCAAAGGCTTCCTGCCAGGTGCTCATGACCACCTGAATCTCTGTGCCTTCTTCTGAATAATTCCACCTTATAGAAGGGGCTACTCTGTCCCCCATGGGGTTGGTTCAGTGTCAGTTCTGACCCACTTCTTCCATGAGTCTCTTCTGCTTGATCTGGCCAGCCTTCCCTCTTCTACCTCTTGCCTTGAGTCTGTGGACCAGAACTCATCCAAGACCTGAGGGTGAAACTTACTCCTGACAGTTGCTGTTGAAGCTGAAGACGCATTTCTGCAAAGTGTCCAAGGTCATGAGGCTAATGTTCTCAAACATGTCCAGACGGGTGCTACCCCCTGAGGCCAGGCGCAGCCACTTGGTCTTTGAGAGAGAGAGAGAGGGAGAGGGAGAGGGAGAGGGAGAGGGAGAGGGAGAGGGAGAGGGAGAGGGAGAGGGAGAGGGAGAGGGAGAGGGAGAGGGAGAGGGAGAGGGAGAGGGAGAGGGAGAGAGAGAGAGAGAGAGAGGTTTTGAATCTTGACTCCCTGAGGCTCTGCCCAATCCCAACCACTCAAATGGACAACCTCAAACCAGCCTTCTGGATCTCAGCCCTAGATAACTGACCTCAGGGATTACCCAAACTGGAAGCAGCTTCCATAGCAGATGAAGACCTGAGACTGGGTCAGACGTCCTGATTTCCATGTTCTGTGTTCCCTCAGTCAGTTATTTGCCTTCTTCTAGTTCTTGCCTGTCATACCTTTAGGAAGTTGGTCTGATCTTAGTCTGCCAAACTCAGAGGAACCCCATGTGCACCATTTTTAGCTCACTTCCTGCAGGATAATGTGAACAAGGTCTCTGATATATTTGACCCTCAGATTTATCACTAATGAGGAAAAGGTAATCACTGTACCTCACGGGCATAAGGAAATTGGTCAGCATAGATTATTGAACCAGGACTTCACATCAGGTCTAGCCTATGACAAGCACTGAACACACAGTGTCCTTCTCATTATCACTTCTGTAAATTGATTTCAAGACCCTCCTTTTGCTGAGGATGTTAGACTTGCATTGTTCCTTGAGAAACTTTGTTAGACATGCCAACAATGAACTATCATGATGGTCTTAACTTGGGCTTATCTCAGATATTATGGCAGAAAACTATGGATACCGTGATGACTCCATGAGTGAAAATAAGACTAAATTCTGCTTGTTATAGAAGCAGATTCCCTACGACTCAGTCATATTATTACATTATGATTAGGCCATGAGGTGCCCCTACTCCAGCCCACTCATACTGCTCTCACAGACTGTGGGTACCTTGAAGAAAGGATAACAGCTGGAGTGATGGACATGCTGCTTGCTGCCCATTGAGTAAATGTCTGGCTTTTCCATCTGACTCAAGGATCTGGTATGTTCTAGAAGAATCCATAACCAATAAACAAGCTAACATATCAGTTTACAAGTAAGGAGTCATACTGGGACCCTCATCCCAGTTCTTATTCAGGTACATCTAGTACAGTGTGATTTTCCAGCAATGTCAGTTAGATTTTGACCCACTTTTAATTTTGTGTTTGGCATATGATTTAACTTACAAAACCTGATGAGATGATGAAGATACCATCTCAATTAAATCTAAGCTTTACGTCGTATCCTGCTTCTTTCTTTCTAGTGGAACTCTGTGCCACAAGCCTTGGGTGCCTCAGAAGGGAAAAGAACCATGAGAACGCTTGCTGAGTGTTCCTGCCAAATCCAGTCTAAATTATCTTGATGTTTGCAAGCTTCAAACATGAGAGAACTGAGCCAGAATCAGCCAAGCTGCCCACACCTGATCCACACTGATCATAAAATATCAATGACCTAGACTTTGTCCAGAAGAAACAACCAGTGTTTGGAACTGCCAAGTCATGTCTGTGTTCATTTTTTAGGCCATCAAAAAGGAACACCTGAGCACCCTCCAAGTAAGGGGCCACGACTCCATGGTATCATCATGAACACAGAGTAATGTTTTAATACTAAATCACATATGGGGAATCAAGTCTGGGGGAAAACTGCAATGGGCCACCATGATCCTTCAGAGCCAGTACTGTGGACTAGATCTGTCTGAAGTCCCTTACCCACCCCTCCCCAGACTCTAGCTGGGCACATGGGTTCTGGGGACTCACATGCATGATGTTGGTGCTGTCATTGAAAATCTTCACATAGGGTTTCAGGATGTTGAAATGGAAGGCAGGTGTCAGCATGCGACGGTGGCGGCTCCACTTGTCACCAGCACTCACCAAGAGCCCATCCCCTATGAGGATGACCATTGGCAGTGGGCAAATGTGACACCTTTCCCCCAGGGTTGTTCCCAACCATCTCACCTGGCAAGGACTCACCGAGCCAGGGTTTCAAGAAGCTGTAGAAGATGTCGTCCTTTGGGGCAACCGCAGCTGACATGAAAAAGAATCATCAGGGACCAATGGAAAATGCAGAGGATGAACTTGGGAAGAATTTGGTGCCCTCATCAGAGGTGTGCATGTCTCCCTCAAGCCAGAATGGCAAGATTGTGGAGAAGGACAGAGGCGGCAGGGAGTAGGGCAGAGGTGAGCAGGAGCCAGACTAAGGCATAGGAGGGAGCAGGACAAACGTGTGGCCTGACATTGCATAACATACCTGTGATGGTTTGTATATGCTTGGCCCAGGGAGTGGTAGTATTAAGTGGTGTGTCCTTGTTGGAGTGGGTGTGTCACTGTGGGTGTGTGCTTAACATCCTTACCCTACCTGGAAGTCAGTATTCTGCTAGTAACCTTCAAATGAAGATGTAGAACTCTCAGCTCCTTCTGCACCATGCCTGCCCAAATGCTGCCATGATCCTGCCTTGATGATAATGGACTAAACCTCTGAACCTATGAGCCAGACTGAATGAAATATTGCTCTTTATAAGAGTTGCCTTGGTCACGGTGTCCATTCACAGCAGTAAAACCCTAACTAAGACAACACCCAAGTGTGTGTTCACATGGCTCCTACGTGGCCTAACATGTCAACACAGGACAATACTCTGAGACCTTTACATAGACCTAGCATAGCTATTCATCCAGCACTTTTTGCCACCCCCTGACATATACAGGTGACACAGATGCACACTACGTGTGTACTCTCTTTTGCTGTTTTGTTTCTGTTGCTGTCAATGACCAAAAAAGCAAGTTGCGGAGGAAAGGGCTTGTTTGGCTTACACTTCCATACAGCTGTTAATTATTGAAGGAAGTCAGGATAGGATCTTAAGAAGGGCTGAAACCCAGAGGCAGGAACTGAAGCAGAAGCTATGGGAGAATGCTACTTATTGGCTTGCTTGCTCATAGCCTTTTCAACCTGCTTTCTTATAGAACTCAGGACCACCTGCCCAGGGATGGCACCACCCACAATGGACTGGGCCCTCCCCGATTGATCACTAGTTAAGAAAAAGACTTATAGCTGGATGTCATGGAGGCATTTTCTCAACTAAGTCTCCTTTCTCTCTAATGACTCTATCTTGTGTCAAGTTCATGCACAAAGCCAGCCAATATAGCATCCTAACACATAACATGTGCTAACGTAGCTAAACACATGTGGTCTTCCTTGACATGGCTCTACCTAATGCAGCATAGTGCTGTGAACTGACACCATGACCACAGCAACTCTTATAAAGGAAAATATTTAATTGGGGTTGGCTTACAGTTCAGAGATTCAGTCCATTATTGTTATTGCAGGAAGCATGACAGCATGTAGGCAGACATGATGCTGGAGTTCTACATCTTGATCCACAAGCAACAGGAAAAGACTACCACACTGGGTATGACTTGAGCATCTGAGACTTCAAAGCCCACCTCCTAGTGACATACTTTCTCCAACAAGGCCATATCTGCTCGCGCTCTCTCTCTCTCTCTCTCTCTCTCTCTCTCTCTCTCTCTCTCTCTCTCTCTCTCTTTTCTTCAAGACAGGGTTTCTCTGTGTAGCCCTGGCTGTCCTGGAACTCACTCTGTAGACCAGTCTGGCCTCGAACTCAGAAATCTGCCTGCCTCTGCCTCCCAAGTGCTGGGATCAAAGGCGTGTGCCACCACGCCTGGCTTTGCTACATCTCTTAATAGTGCCACTTTCTATGGGCTTATGTGGGCCATTTTTATTCAAACACATATTAGAAAAGGTATGGTGATTCTCAGTGTGTACTAGAAGTTATCTTAAAATTGTCACTGTAGGGTGGAGGGAGACTATTCATCTGGGAAAATGCTTGCCATGCAAGCAGAGAGAGCTGAGTCCTGTCCACAGCATCCACATAAAGAGTTGACGGTGGTGACATGCACTTTTAATCGCAGTTCTGAGGAGGCAGAATCCAAGTAGATTCTGGGTATCTATCATAGCCTGGTCAGTGATCCCTAAGTCACAGTGAGACTCTGTTCCCCAAAACAAGGTGTATGGTTCATGAGGAGTGGCATCCCATGTTGGCCTCTTACCTCCACTCTTACACTAGGCACACAAATGCAAGTGCAATCCCCCCAAACATACATATACTTGTACATAGATTAAAAAGAATAGTTACATTAGAATCTCAGATGTGTAGCAGATGCAATTTAACATCAGACATGGGTACACACAGATACCTCAGCAGTGGGCAAGCTGGGGCTGGTGCAGTGCCCACCTGGAGCAGAAAAGAGGGGCTTCACAAAAGTAGGAAAACTATACAGATGGCCACCAGCCAGGGCCCCTACCATCATCAGTCTGCTTCCCCACAGCACACACCAGGATGGTTGTACAATATACCTTCTTTCTACTTCTGAATTAGAGGAAAGAAAGAGAGCCTGGAGATTGCTTCTCTAGGCTGCCAGAGAGATGGATTAGTTGTGCAGGAGGTAGATGGAGCCTTGGGAATTCTATCCAACCCTTTCTCCATCCCTGCCTGAGGTTCCTCCAGACATCTTCTATACATAGCAATCCTCAACCCTCAGTTAGAGGGACAGAAAGACACATTCACTCTTACGATCTCAAACACCTGGGTTCTCTTCCCTACCATTCTCCAGACTGAAACCCAGGCATTCAAGTCCATTGAGCTCAGTCTCCCACATAGTAAGTGAAGTATCTGAGGCCGGATCCTGAGACTTTACATCAATACCCTGGATTCTTACCAGTGCATCTATCTGCTTTGTGTTTCCCAGGTCTTCCCAAGATCATGTAAAGACAGTGACTTAATAAGGACTCTCTGTCTTGTGGTTCAGGGCAGCAAATTAAAATTTGTTACAAGCCCAGAACTTCTGGGAACTCCATGAGTGAGACAGGCTGTCTCGTGGTCTGAGACTCATCACTTAGACCTTGTTGAAAATGCTTGTCTGAAAGGAAAAGTGAAGACTGGGAAGGTAAAACAGACCTGAAGACAATTCTCCCGGGCAGGCCTTTACAGTCTACAGATTCCCTTTATTTCTTTGAACTAAACCAGGTGGATAGCACTCACACCCAACAAAGACCTAGCCATGCACAGAGAGCAGACAGCCTTCCTGGCAGATGTCAGAGCCATGGTGTGGGGCCGTGGGGGGGGTGGGGAAGAGTGGGAGTAAACCTGCCTCCTGCCAGAGTTCTGGTGCTCTGGGTGGGCAGATGAGGAAAGACTGATGGACGCTTTCCATACGGGCCCTGGGTGTGTGTCTGGCTGTGGGAAGCCACAGAATTCCAGCTCGGCAGGGGGTGGACAAGGGGAAACCCTAGGTACCAGGTTCTCAGCCTTGAGCATCCCACACTGGATACCACAGAAGAGCTGAGAACAGAATAGGGGCCCTGGGGCGGAAGAGAGGCGCATACCTGGCTATAGTCAGGCACCTGGCTCTGGGAACATGTTATTTTGGTTGAATGGGGCTTGTTCCAGTGACCCAGTAGAGAACTCTACAAGGGACAGAAAAGTGAGCCACAGAGCCAGGTGCCTGACACCAAAGAGCCCCCAACTCCATAATTCTGTGACTATCAGTCACACAATGTCCCAAGCTTCTGGCTTTCTGGCTAGACTCCACCCCCACAGTTACCTGACAATAGCCAGGTATGCTCCTCCCCACAGTTACCCGATAGCCCATCCCACTATAGGAGGGGCTGTTTGGCCCATCCTCACTCTTTAAGCTCCCACCTTTCTTACTCTCCTCTCTAGCCCTCCTTCTCTCGTTCCCTTTCCCCCTCTCTCCACATGGCCATGGCTGGCCTCTCTTTTCCTCTTTTTTACCTTCTCTCTTTCCCCCTGCCTTTCTACAATAAAGCTCTAAAACCATAGACTGTCTCTGCTCACTAAGGCCCACCGTGCTTGAATGATGGGATAGGCTTTCTCCTAATGAGCCTCGTCTAACCTCCTGCACTGCAGCCATGGACCGGACCAAGGACTCTCGCCTGCTTGGGAACCATCAAGTGCCCTCTCCCCCTACCCTTTTCTCCCTTCAGCCCCATGGCTGACTGACCCGCCCCCGGGGCCCCATTTTGTTCTCAACTCTTCTGTAGTATCCAGCGTGGGATGCCCAAGGCCGAGAACCTGGCTACCCCTTGTCCACCCCCTGCCCAGCTGGAATTCCGTGGCTTCCCACAGCCAGACACCCACCCGGGGCTGCGTGGAAAGTGTGCCCCAGTCCTCCTGAGTCTGCCCGCCCAGAGCATGGGAACTCTGGTGGGATGCAGGTTCTCTCCCCTCTTTCCCCCACACCCACGGCCGCACACCATGGTCACTAGGGAACACTCCCTCTAACCCCCACCTCCACTTTCTCTCAACCATGGCCCAGGCAAGTATGGTAATGTCAGAGGGCAGGGTAAGTGGGCCAGACTGGAGTGGAACTTCCTAAGAATGATTCTGGGCCTACTCAGTAAGCAATAAACATATGATGGAAACCAAAGAAAGAGAAAAAAATATAGAAATAGCAGCTAGATACCACATTAATATACACTGGCTTACTTCTGTGCCTGGAGATGGGATGGGCTACAGCCCTACATAGGCCCTGCACAGCCTGCCCCTACTTTAAACATTCCTATTATCCGGGTAGATTTGTCTTCATTCCAGATACCTAGCTTTGTCTCTCTTAGACCTTCACTGATCTAGCGTTTGGTCATGCCTGCTCTGGTTATGATTCTTCCTCTAGGATGTCTCCCTATGTGTACTAGCAGAGATCTCACTTCTCCATTCAGTCATCATCTACCTTCCTTAGAGTCATTCCTGATCACAGGGGCTTGGAGTGTCTTTGTCAAGATACATCTCTTCCAGATTGGGTTCCACTAGGACAGAGCCTTGCTCATGATCTCCTGTCATCTCAGGAGTACCAAGAATGCTAGGGTGGGAAGGGAGGCAATGACTGCAGTAGAGGAAGAAGACACTGATATGGGATGGTAAGTACATGAAAAAGCAGAAAGCCTGAGAGAGATAAGGGAATGGAAGATTGGGTTGCTTCAGGGGCACACACAGAAGAATGGAAGTCAGGACTAGAAGTTCACAGGTTCCCACAGACATACCACCAACAGCCCCATGGGTACCTGAGGCGCTGAGGACAGATCGGATGACATCAGGGTGGCACAGAGTGATGAGAGGAACTATAGGGCCTAACCAGGTCATGAAGCCCTGGGGGTAGGTGGTCACCAGCTCAGTCATCTGCTTCATGCCTTCTTCCGTAGGAGGGGACTGGGGAAATAAAGATAAGTGCAATCCCTCTTGACATGGCTCTTTTCAGGGATCAAATCGGCTGGATGCCCACATAAGCTGATGCAATATGACTTCTTGTTGCATCTGAGATATTCTCAGAACACAGTATTCACAGCAGTAGACTGAGTCAGGATGTCCCTCCCTTCACAGCGTGGGTGGTACCATCCAACCCAGTGAGGATCCAAATGAAACAAGAGACAGAGGAAGGGGAACTCCACTCTTCCTGCCCAAGCTGGGACACTCAGCTTCTCAAGCCCTCAAATAGCAAAATCCTGGTACTTGGTCTTTGGACTCCAGCATTCATGTTTGACTCTACTTTACACTGGGCCTTTGTTCTAACACTAACTTGCTACACCACCAGCTTCCTGGTCCTCCAAATTTGTGTGTGGCATTGTGGGATTTCTCAACCTCCTTTATTACTTAAGTCCAAACTTTATCTACATATCTATCTACCTACCTATCGATTCCTACCTTCTTCTCTTTCTCATTTGCATACCTGTATATGTTATATGTATATTGTGTTCATTTGCATATCTGCATAACTATGTATAGAATTGTGATACATAATGATTTTTAAATTAAATTTAATTTTTTTACTTATTCATTTTACAACCTGCTCACTAGCCCCTTCCTGGTAACCCTCTCCCACAATTCTTTCCCCATCCTCCATCCACTTCTTTGATTGTCTGCATATACAACTTTGGTCACATAAAACTATAACACACCTGAAGATTATCTATGTCTTTCAATTTTTACTATTATTCTTACGTTTAGTGTACATTTGGCTAAATAAATACCTTTATCTAAAAACTCTCTGAAATCTTCTCAATAGTACCATGAGGTACAGGTTTGTATGCTGGGACCAATAAGTGGTCTCTCATAACCTAGATATGCAGTAGGCTCTGCCAAGATGGTTTGATTCAATGTACTCTATAGCGATAGCCAAATGATGAAATCATCCAGCAATGAATTTTAAAAATTTGTCCCTATCACTAACTAGTGCAAAATGATGTATCTGTGTGCATATGTAAATGTGTATATGCATGTGTGTGTGTGCAGTTGTGTTGGGGTATGTTTATTTTACTGTTTGTGTGCACATGTGTGTTCATGCTTTGATTCTTGTGCTCCGGAGATCACTAATATACTTCCTCAGCGCCTGTGATAGGTTTCTCCTGAAGCCTTTGTAGTGAACATGTGTCTGGATGTTGCAAGACATAGGAGCAAATCCCTGCTTCTTCTTGCTTTGTCTTTATCAGTCATGTCCTGGTATCAAGCCTGTAACTCATGGTCAATAGACAAGCTATATTGTCACACTGTCCACCTCAGAGAAGGCCCCTTTGTCTTAAGAAAATTAATTTCTCAGGTGGACTCAATTTCAGCCCCAGAAAAAGCCTCAAGGCAAGGTCCTGACAGGGAAATGTGTGGACTGCACTGCAGGCTCAAGGTTTGTCCCTAAGATTTCTCGCACATGCTCTTCTGACTGCATACACCAAAAGTCTCCAATTCCAACTAGGCAGAAGGGTTCAAACACAAGACAGCAAAGGGGAACCCTAAGGCTCCATAAAAGTGGCTGCTCCCCAACAAGCAACCACTACCCACAGGTAAAGGATCCTGTGCGTGGTTTCAAGGACTTGTGTGCATGCTGTGAGATCTGAGAACTGTGAATGAAGCAATGAAGACCAAGTTAACCAAAGGAGAGAACAGTCCTATGTTACAGTCCAAATGCTGTGTAATTGTTAGGATCAAGGAAGATCACCAAAGGATGAGGCTTCTAGTCTAATCCAGGTTGTGCAGCAGACCTCAGTGATTAATCTTAGTAGAAAAGAGCAGTCTAAGGAAGATATATGATTCAGGAAAGTGAAGCAAGGAGTCAGAAAAGAACTCGCCAGTGGCACAGGTGTGCTGGAGGTGTATGAGAGGGGCATAAAAATCCCTTCTGCAATAAAGCAAAAACCCAAAGATAGACTAGCAGAAAGAAATGGACCAGACAGGAAGCTGACTCTAAACCAGAACCCTTTAGGAGGCCTAAGCAGCAGAATGAATGTGAGGGGTCTTGGATCCCATTCTGGGAGCCCTTCAGTGTGTACCAGAAACAGGAAAATAGGCTAGAAATCAATCTAGAGTAGACTGGGAATAGAAAAACAGGAATCTGAAAAGAGTTTGAAATGTAGCACCCAAAGATCCTAACCCATTCTATCCTCAATTCCCATATCCATGAGGATCTCTGCACCCTCACACCCCAGCCCCTAGCCCACCTAATCCCTGACTTTCTGTCCATATACCTCATACCCACATCCCAGGACATCCTTCTAACAAACTCCTTGACCACTGGGAGGTCCCTGCACCCTCATAATCCAGACCCATCCTGTTAACATACTCACCATGCCCAGGTGACCCCAAAACCAATTCTTCTTGGGTGGCTGAGGGAAACCACAGAGACGTTGACACTTTGCATACAAAGTGTATAGCTGCATGAGGAACCGGGCCAAGAACCAGGAAATCCCAACCAAGAAAAAGAGTAGCCACGGTGAGGCTGACATGGGCCCCAGTCCTAGCCAGGATAGGTCCAGATATTGCATCCTATGAGATAGATGGTAGAATGTGAGTTCCTGAACCTCAGGGAATTGACAAGGGCACCCTGTAACAATGGACAGCTTGGATCCCGATGTCAAATCAGGTGGTAGTGGAAACCCAATGTAGGAGAGGGGCAGGGAGATGAGGTATAAAGAGCAGAACAAGAGGTAGATGACAGAAATAAGAGTCTGAAGAGTGCCCCAAATTGCATGCATGAGACCAAGCTTTCCTGGAGTTGTTACCCAGAAACCACAGTATCTCTGGGACAAGCTTGATCACTGTGATCATCCTGCTTTAATCATCTGGCTCCCCAACACCACACCAGACATGATCAGGGCTCTCTCAAACCAGGATAGTACCCTGGAGCTCCACTTTCCCTAGCCTGGCACCTTCTCTCAGGAGTGGCGACTCTTCTGCAGCTCCCCAATCTCTTTCTTCCGGGGCCTCTTTGGACAAGGGCCTAAAGGAAGCAATGGAAGGCTGGGCTCATGTGTGCCAGCCAATCCTTCCCAGACCTGACAGTTTCTTCCCGGCCTGGGCATGAGTCCAAGAAAGGAGGTTTAGTCAGCCAGCTGCACAGTGAAACCAAGTCAGGGTCACACTGAGCATTGAAAAGAGGACTTAACTCCTCCCACAGGATGGAAGAGATAAGACTGGTATGGCCAAAGGCGACATTAAACCCCATCTTTATTGCCCCTCCTGCCCTTCCAAAGACAAGATATATTGTGTTTTTAAAAATCATTAACTTGGGACTTCAGGTTCCAGGAGACCAAGGCCAGGCACATCCCTGAATTTCTCCAGAGCTTCTATGCAAGTTTGTATGGGAGGAAGGCCTGTAGGATTTCTTGGTGCAGAACTGGGAGACTCTTGAATTTCTGTCTAGCTGCAGTCAGGCAGCAGTCAAACCCTACCTCCATGCAACACTGGGTCTTAGTAGACATGTTTCTTTAAGAAGCTGTTCAACAAGTGATTTCCCAGGTCAGATTCCAGGGATCAATAGCCCAGCTAGAAGAACACAGCTAGGGCTGAGCTGGGCTGAGCTGGGCTGGGCTGGGCTGGGCTGTGCTGGGCTGTGCTGGGCTGTGCTGGGCTGGGCTGTGCTGGGTTGGGCTAGGATATGGAGTGAGGAGGGAAGGTGTGTGAGAGCAAGGCTAAGATGGGCTAGCAGCAGATGGGATCCAGGCAGAACAGGTCAGGGCCCTTCTTGTTCTTCTGTGAAAAATGGACAGCATTTGAAATAATGTTTACTATTCTGTACATTGGTTATTATATATTTTTTTAAAAGCTGTATATCACCAACCTTGGTGCCTAGTAAAAGTCCACATGTCTGCTTGTGAGACATCAATGTACTTTAGTATGAAGATGCGCATGCAGACCATGCCTTTCATATTTGACCAGCTGTGGCCAGCACTTAGACTGTGCTTTCCATTATTTTCATGAAAGAATGAAGACATAACCAGACATGGGTAAGAGTCTTAGTTCCTTTGCTACACATCAGGGAATATGCTAACTTCAACCATTCCTTGTGCATTCCCTAACCCTCACCAGCCTTTAATGAAAGCTCAGGCTTGGCATCAGAGAGCCCCAGACAAAGTGAGGCTCTGCCACTCACCAGTTCTATGACCTTGAGCAACTGAGCTGACCATCTGGGCTTCACACTCCTCAACAATGTGGCCATGACGAGATGAGGATGCTGGAGTTTGCTGACATGTGTTTTATTTTGTGTTCCTCAGAGGTCAAACTCTTCTTTTGAAGGTGACCCTAAGACATAGTCTCAACTGCCATGCATCTCTTTGGAAGTCAATCCCAAGAAACAACAGCAGCACTGTGAAGAAATGGAATGGGAAGAGGAGACAAGAGTCAAAAGCTGCTTGCTGAAGGAGGTGTGCACCATAATCGTTGGGGCTCAGCTTGATGGAAGATGGGGCTCTTGGAGACACAGTACTGAGCATGCTTCTTAGGCATCCCACCCAGACCAAAGGAACATGGACGTTTATCTGCCCACACCTACCCCTTAGAATTTGGTATGTGTAGGCATGTTACTGTGCGCTGTGTAATTCAATCTTGATTTCTATGCCCCCGTATCTGGTTGCAGTCTGTATTCTAAGTATCTCCTGTCTCAATGTTGTATAAACATTGCTCCTGAATTATTCCCTGATTTGTCAATAAAAGCTGATCAATAACTGGTCAGGGGAGAGAATAGGGCAGGACTTCCTTCCCTTCCTTCCAGGAAATGGGGCAGGAGAGAGAAAAATGAGAATTAGTCACAGGGAAAGAATCCAGGAGAGACCATGAGAAAACAGCTGGAGCAGAGAAAGCCATAAGATGCGAGCATCTCAGGGATGTGGGCTAGGAAGTAGCCAGAGTAGCTTAGAGGATTTAAATAGAGTGATACTGCTCAGTTGTTCTGCCCTTAAAGTTTAATAAATAATTGCAATAGTCCAGTCTCAGTTCTTTGGGAGCTAGCTGGGTAAGCGGAAAATGGTAACACACTTTTTAAAAAGCCACTAACATGAACTACTCCAAAGATAGTGTTCATGTGGAATGTGGAGCTTGCACTGCAGAAACCTGGACTGGGAACAAGGCCAGAGGGCTCCAACAGCAGCTCCAGTGATACACACAGCCCTGTGTGGACAATTCTAGTCCACACACGCACACACATACATAGCACACACACACAACACACATAAAATCTCCCCAAAGCTATACACAATTACCTCCCCTCATGCACATATAACACACATATCCACACAAATACACACACTCAACATATACTCATACATACAAACACATATAGTCTTTCACATTGAACTACTAATAAGAGTTCTTTTTTTTTTAAAGATTTATTTATTATATGTAAGTACACTGTAGCTGTCTTCAGACACTCCAGAAGAGGGCGCCAGACCTCGTTATGGATGGTTGTGAGCCACCATGTGGTTGCTGGGATTTGAACTCTGGACCTTCGGAAGAGCAGTCGGGTGCTCCTACCCACTGAGCCATCTCACCAGCCCCTAATAAGAGTTCTTAAGGAAATACTATTTTCTTATATATTATTAATATAATTAAGGCACTGTGTTATTTCCTTATATTAGTATTATTGTTATTCCCAATCCTCTCCAGAAAAATGGAACCTCCTTTCCACCCACAGACCAACATGTCCCACAGCAGATAGTGACAAGCAGACCTGGGCTTGTTTGAAAAATTACTCAGGCAGCTGTATCACAGCTTCAGGGACCCACCGGTCCATATTTCTCTACTCTCTGTACATTCATCACCCCAATTCTAAGCATCATCCCAATTTCGAAATCTGCTCAGGACAGGAAAAGGAACATTCAGAACCCTCAAAAATCCATTACTCTACAAAGTATCTTGCTCTTGGGTGCACCCCAATAAAACCAAACTTGCTTTAAATTTGGCTCAAAATTGTGGTAGTTTCTTATTCTCGCCTGGTGGGATTAACAGGGCAACCAACTTTGTTTACAGAACTACTGTTGTACATATGACTTCACAGCAACCATGACCTCGTGCACAAGATCAATAATCTTAACAGATGGGGGAGGGACCTACAGACTCCCATCCCTTAGCCAAGAAGCTATTGGCAGTTGAAGACCACTATGAAAGAGAAAGTCAATTTTCTTCATGAATGTGGTCCTAAAAGTCTACCCATGTACCATAGTAGATGGCTCTACACCTCTGCATTTACAACCAAAATTAAGCAGGCTCAGTGGGTTTAAAGAAAACTATATGAGAGGAGAAACTGGGGGAGGTATAGGGGAGACATTGGAGGGAAGAGAATGTGGGTGGCTTTTTGAAAATACATATGTATGTACATATTAAATTCTCAAACAATAAAGAGAACATGCTTTGTTTTTAAGAGAGGCCAAGGAAGGGTTCTTTGTGTGTGTGTGTGTGTGTGTGTGTGTGTGATTGGTAGACATTCTAGTCCATAGGCAACTGTTTACTAACAGTGTACAAAACTTACCTGTAGAAATTGTGGATTGGAAGCTTTGCCAAGGACCTCACCTAGTAACCCCCAGAGGACTGAAGTATTACACGTTCAGATTAGAGACTAAAAACCACCTGCTCAGATTTCTGGGTTCTTATTTCCCAGAACAAAGAATTGGACCTGGGACAGATGGATGGTAAGGCAGAAAATACAGATAATTTATTCAGAAATAGAGCACTACTGATGTGGATGTGGGCCAGAGAGCTCAAAGGTTAGACGTGCCTTGTGCTAGGAGGTGGTGAGCCATTACGGTGCATTTACATAGATTTCCCTCTCAAGATTCATGTTTTCTTTTTGATTACCCAAAAAAAGTTTGCTCCAACTCCTCATCTTAAAAAACAAACAACAAACATTTTACATGTAATTTATTTCTTATTTAAGTTTTCCTTTATTCTGGAGACATTCATATATGTGTCTAATAAAACATGATCATGTCTACCTCTTCCAACCCCCTCCACCTATTCCTTCCAACTTGCTCCATCTATACCACCTACATGTCTAATGGGCCTCTACATTTCAAGTGCAGGGCTTTAGAATTGTGCCACCACTCCCAGCTTTAAAAAAAAATTAAATAAATCTGTCACCCTGACTTTAGCTCAGAGGGTTTTTCTATTTCTCTTAGTCATGGCAGATATTTTTGCTAGGTATATTAGTCAGATTAATAGCTGTGGTCCTTTGAGGCTGTTGTATAAGGGTGCAAATCTTTATCCCCAGACAACCAATGAACAGGAACCACTCACTGAAATAGCAGGCTCCCAGATAGCTAGGTTCCCCTTGGTATCTTTCAAGATCTTTCCCCAGCTTCTATAAGGTTTAGAGTTGCTGTCCAGTGAGCATGCTTTCTCTGCTCCTGAGGATATTCTGAACTAGTGTCTGGGGCTGACTCTTGCTCCAAGTCTCCATCTGGATCTGACTCTCATTCTGGCTCCTGCTCTAGATCATGCTGTGGTTCTGGATCATACCCTGGGAATCATTGTATAGCAGGATTTCCAATCCAAGAAAAAGGACCCCTAAGCTTCTTTTACCAGGAAGAAGTTTATTAGGTCAGCAGGCTTCTGACAGACAGCTAGAGTCTCAAATGTAGTAGGGTGGATATGTTTATATATGTATATATACTTTATATATTTATATATTTTCATTTTTTACTCCTATATATAGCTACATATATGGCTACATACGTTCTGATTAGCTGTGTCAAGCTACCAGCTGTGTCAAGACTAGAAAAAGAAGATAGAGGGGAAGGAAGGGGTTGCAGGAGATTTGGTCAGGCATGTCTACACTGGGGTGCTAACCAACTAGCACGTACACAGACATGTTTGTGTACATGCTTTGTGTCTGCTTTTTCTTTCTCTTAGTTCTCAGTGTACCAGCTGTTTAGTATGTTCTTACCTTTTGAGGTAAGATTCTGGTACTTTTGCATCAAGTGAACACTTGGCCCCATGTTTGGTGCTCCCTCACATTAGACTGGGCTGATTTAGGTGCTGCACCAGATTTAGTCCTAGAGACAATTAGTGCTGATTTTATGATTGAGTAGCCAAAGCAAGTAGCTCTCATGGGTATGCATGACACAACGTTTCAAGGTGTGACAGTAGCCTGGGGTTAGACAGGGAAAGTGTAGCATAGATCTTTGACTGACTCCGAACTGGTACAAAGTCCTATGTACTGCAATAAAGAGCCTGCAGTCACACCGGGACTCATAGCACCAGTGTTATATTTTGAATCTGAAATGCCCAATAGGCTCATGATTTGAACACTTGGTGTTCAGCTTTTGGTACTGTATTGAAGACAATGGATCTGTTAGTACATGGGATCTGGTTGGTAACCGTAGGTAACAAATCACCAGCCTTCAGAGACTATGCTTGATTTCGCTTCCAGAGCAGGTCTCAACTTCCATGCAGACTATATTAATTATATACCTCTTGTTCCCATTTCATGCCTTCTCCACAATGATAGACTGCAATCATGTCAAGGGAGTCCTTCAAACACTTGTCAGGTGTTTGGTAGCAACCATGTGAAACCAAATCGATACAGAGCTCCAGTGAACATTCCTTTGTACATCTATGCTCAGGCATCCATTTTCATGGTGGTGAACACATACCCCATGAGCCTGTAAGATCATGCAAAAATGTGGGTCTGCTTCTCATAGGAACTGGTAAACTGCCTTCCACACAACTACACCATTCTTTATTCCTACCAAGAATGTACAAAGGGCCCAATAACTCCACATCCATCCTCATCAAGATGAGAGAAGAATTTTATGAAATTAAAATGAAAGGTCAAAGGTAGAAACACAGTGCAGCTAAGGATTTGCCTCCAAGAATCAGAGCCTCAACCTTGTCCTTCATCCCAGCCCCTATCCTGCTAAGACACCTCCCTCTGGTTTCTTATAGCCCAGAGAATAAGTACAGCTTGGATGGAGGAGAAGTCACCACCCTCCTGGAGACTTGTGGCCAGCCAAAAACTGTAAGGTGTCCTTGGCACCAACCGGTTTCCTCCCAAGTCATTTCCTGTCCTATGGGCACCTTTGGGGATGATCCAGCCATCTGGCAGCACAACATCCTAAATGCAGTAGTGGGAGATTAATAAGTCTGGGGGATGCAACCACAAACTCTGATTGAAGCACATGGTCAGGAAGGGCAGCTGGCTCATGTCATCCTTAAGGAACACACCACACAATTGTCCAGGAGCAAAACAGAGGCTGCCAGCCCATGTAGATCAGCAAACTCAGGGGTCAGAAGTATCAACAATGTAAGAATTAGAAAAGCAGAGAAGGGTGGGGGGCTTCAGGATGGCTCAACAGTTAAGAGCACCTGCTGCTCTTAAAGCAGACCCAGGTTTGACTACCAGAACCCACACAATGGCTCAAAACTATCAATAGCTACAGTTCCAGGGTATTTGACATTGTCTTCTGATCTCTCTAAATACAAGACATGCACATGATATACATATATGCAGGTAAACACTATTACATATAAAATACATGAATCTAGAAAAGTGAAGGATTGTAAAAGTGTCCTGAATGAGTGTCTCCCACCTGTTTGAGAGTTTCTGGAAGGCAGTCCTGGCCTGAGCCCATCTCAGATCTCTGGAGCCCAGATGGGGCTCTGACACAAAACTGAGGAAGGAAGACAGTTGACAAGGTTTGAATGGATGGATGGATGGATGGATGGATGGATGGATGGATGGATGGATGGATGGATGGTGAATGGATGACCCAGGGGAACGGACAGCACAAAGATCACCACCCATGTGTCCCTGCGAATCCCTAGAACTGGTGGTAGAGTAAGAACTAAGATGCATGAGAAGAGCAAGCACTCAGGAAAGGAAAACGTGCTGCCAGGAAAAGGGTAGGAAGAGTGCACTCTCCGAGCAAGTGCAGACATGGTTGCAGTTCTCTCAGCAGCACAGATCTTTCTCTCATAGCCTTTCCCTTGCAGGTCAGGCTGAGCATCTCCCTCTGAACTCAGATCCTATGCTCACTGAACAATAATGGAAGAATTATCAAAAAGAACTTCTCTTCCCCATCTGGGGAGCAGAGCCAAGGAGAAAGGCCATAGAACAGACCACAAGGACTACCCAAAGGGCCCCAGTTCCAAGGGCTCCAGACTCCAAAGTTCACCGAACTCTCATTAACGTCAAAGTATGACATTACCGGGAAGCCCTGAGCTCAGAGCAAAATGGTGGACTTCTTTTACCAGCAGGGCTTCTCCTTCTCTGACTTTGTCTGAGAGCCCAAAACCTCCAAACCTACAGAATGTCACCTGGTGTCTTAGTTAGGGTTTCCATTGCTATGAAAATATCATGACCAAGACAACTCTTATAAAGGACATTTAATTGGGGCTGGCTTACAGGTTCAGAGTTTCAGTCCATTAACAACATGGCAGGAAGCATGGCAGCATCCAGGCAGACATAGTGCTGGAGAAGGAGCTGAGAGTTCTGCATCTTGTTCTGAAGGCAGCTAGGAGGAAGGTTTGAAACCCCAGCCCCACAGTGACACACTTCATCCAACAAGGCCACACCTCCTAATAGGGACACGCATATTTAAATCACCATACATAGCCTTGATGAAATTACAGCTTCAGGTTCCTTTCTGCCAAAAAGAAACCTGTTCTGCCAGTACCTGAGATTCCTAGAATACATTCCCATAGTAACAAGGCCCCTGTAGCCCCTTAGCCTTCAGCCAGTGATCTTTGTTTCAGTACCTTACCCTTCAACCAATGACTTTTGCCTATCCTGGCTATCCCTACCCACTTCCCCAAAACTATATAAGCCTTAATTTACACCAAATACAATTGACCTGTCTCCCCATATTCCCAGGCCATCTGAAAACCCTGTTCATCAGCTCTGTTCCTTTCATCCTTGTGGGCTGGTGGTTAACGGCCCCTCTTACACGTCTCCCTGACACCATAAGCAAGGTCCCCATTCCACATAATTCATGGTAGCTACTTGGTCTATTGATTTGTTCCTGAATAAATATTTCCATGTTTCTGTGTGAGAAAGTTTTTGGTTTTGTTGTTGTTGTTTGGTTGTTTGGTTGGTTTGATTGTAGTGTTTTTTTTTGTTTGTTTGTTTGTTTTTTTAAGAAAGTGGTTATCGATCTGACATGCAAGATGAATTCATGACAATTTGCCTCAGAAGTTAGAGGTAAAGAGTTACAAAGACATCTGCTCCCATTCTAATGTGCTAGATCCAGGGAGTCTTATGTTTTTGGAGTCATTAAGATTGCAAGACTTCTCCTTTATCATGAAAAGAACTTGTTTAACTCTAGAACAAAGTCTTCTCTCTCTCCCTCCATTACTCTCTTCCTCTCTTATCTCTGTATCCTTTGCTCCTTCCCTCCCTCTTTGGTCTCTCTTTACTTCGTTGAGGGGAACTAAATAAGGGCATACCTGTTACTCTGTATGAGCCACAAGCAAAGATTCTGGTCTTTTCCCTGCTATATAGACTCTGCTGCATGTACAGGCAGTACTTTATTATCTGGAAATTATGTGTAGACAATAGGGAAATCATCACTATAGTCTCATTTTAGCTATGCCTACTGCCATGACTAAGGGGATTGCTCTGAGTATAGATTTAGTGAAGTGGTCAGCATAGGCATGGATAGATATAACTGCCGCACAATAATATATACTTGGAAAACCTTCAGGTTCCTCAAAGTTTCAGATTTGGCTGTCTTCTGTGCCTAAGTCTCTCTATGCCTAATGCGTCTAGTATGTCCAAACACATGGACATGCATGCTCCACAACACCAAGTTATTAGACCTGACATTTGGTGTCAATATTCATTCCACCCCTTGAGAAACCCATCTTGGTCAACAGCAGCACAGCAATGAAATTCAAAGGCTTGGACTTGGCCTTATCTTTAAAGAAGCCATCCAAACCCTGCCTGGGAAGGATGTGACCCCTCTCCTGGGATGACAGCATCATTGAGGTCATGCATCATGCTGCAGGCTTTACAGCAGCACATCCCATCTGGGGTGAGATGGCCCAGCAGGTCCATGTGTAGCAGGGGCTCTTTGTTTCTTCTAGATATTAGCATGCTAAGCTCCATGATGGCTTCCAGCAGGATTTAGTTAGAGAGGAGGAAAGGATTTAACATATGTAAATCCCAAGGACCACCTCTAGCTGGCAGCCAGCAACTCAATGCCTCAGACACAGATGAGCTAGATGGTCACATAGATGCAGTATGGAATGGGGAATAAGACCTCTCTCCATAGTGTCCTCTTCATTGCATCTTTGAGCTGATTCCACTTCTGCAAACCCAGATCAGTGTGGACAGCAGACTCCTGTCCTTCCTCTACTACCCATGATACAGACTTCCCTGAAACTCCCACCCAGTTGGACATCATTCTCTTTCTGCAAGTTAACACTCAGCTCCCTCCAAGATGTCCCTGAATTGAGTGTCAACTGATCTGTAGGACAATCAGGTACCATGAGATTCTTAGCCTCCTCTCTCACTTGCTCCTGGCTTCTGGCTCCTTGCCAACAGGTCCAGGCAAGAGGAGAGAGGTACAGGTCTCGCTGGGAACTCTCTGGGGCTGAGCAGGATAGGATGGTGAGTGTCGAAGGTCCAAAAGAAACACATCCAGGCTGGGAGTCTGTCAAAGCAGGAACTCAACTTTATGGCATCAACCACTCACTTATATAAGTTCAGAACATCGGGAGGGAGATTTTTGGTAGGATAAGATGGCAGAAGGCAGGGAAGGGTGACAGAGTGACTGACAGGGCCAAAGGCAAAGTTCTACATCAGCAATGGCAAGGTAAAGGAAGGGCCAAACAGGTCTTGCTGAGTTACCCCAATTTGGAAGTGACTGAGACAGGTCTCAAAACTCGAGCCAGGCTCAGGTTTGTCCTCAAGGCCCAAACCAGAGCCAAAATGGGGCCCAACACCTAGCTAAGATATACTGCCTTTCCACGGGCCCAATAGCAAAGGATCCAGCTGTCCTATTTGCCTTAGTAGTCAACTTGACACAGCCTACAGTCATCTGACAGGACAGCCTTGATTGAAGAATTGCCTAAATCATGACTGAAGGGGATTGTCTTGATTTGTAATTGATGCAGGAGGGCCTAACCCATTGGGCAGCCATCTCTAGACAGTTGGCCCTGTACTGTATACGAAAGTCAGCTAGGCACAGCCCTGTGATTCTGCCTGAGTTCCTTCTCTTACTTCTGTCAATTATGAACTGTGACCTAGAAGTGTAAGATATGATGAGCTCTCCAAGGTTGGCTTTGGTCATAGCATTCATCACAGTGACAGAAGGAAACCAGAACAGCAGCCTACCACTGGCTGCAGTCTCTAAAGTCAGTAGCCACACTAAGCCTTTTCTCATCTCAAGTATGTTGTCACACACACTGTGGAGACAGGCCTAACAGGAGCTCGGGCACCTTCACCTCAGGAACCTCAGGAGTCACCATTTTGCCCACCTCTCACTGTCCTTGTGATCAAATCACTGCTGGTCCATCTTCCTCCGCTCCTTTGCTTGCTCCCCACTGCCTGTCCCACAGGCTCTGCTGATCTACATACTGTATCTGTACGTAAACAACTCTATCTCAAAGAAAGATATCTCTCCCTCCATCCTTTCCTTCCCTCCCTCCTCCCTCCCTCCCTCCCTCCCTCCTCCTAGGTGATTCACTGACAGTTCTGATCCACCTCCTTCAGGAAGGCTCTCTAACCACTCTGTCCAGTCCTTCCTCCTTTGCTTCCATGGCCCAGGTTCCCAAGCCCAAGTCTTGACAGCTGCTGTCAAAGCTGAAGATACATTTCTGAAAGTTGCCCAGGGTCGTGAGGATGACATGCTCAGATATATTCAGGTGGGTTTACCCTCAAGAGATCAAACATTTGACCGGTCATTCGCCTGGCCAAAGAGAGGGGCGTGGCCAATGTTTGGTCTTAGTCCTCAATTCCCTACTCTCTCTTAAACACCTGGACCCCCACAGAACCAACTTCTTCATCCATTCTCTGTTGGCAACCACCTGAATGGTTATTTTGCATGAGAACAGACATTGTAGGGGACTTATGTGCATGGTGTTGGTGCTGTCATTGAAAATCTTCACATAGAGCTTCAGGATGTTGAAATGGAAGGCAGGTATCAGCATGTGACAGTGATGGCTCCACTTGTCACCAGCACTCACCATCTTCTGATGAGGCAGCTAAAGAAACGTGTGAGGACAGTGTCTTCCCCTAACCCCCATTGGTGTCCATTGCTTATGGATACTGTAGGATACCTAGGCATACTCACCTAGTCAGAAAACTGTAGAAGATCACATCTTTCAGCACCACAGCAGCTGACATGAACAAAGACCACTGTGGGACATAGAGAGTCTGGGGACAAACTGTGAGAGTGGATGAAGTCCATCAGCCATGAGTCTGCATTTCCCCTCCAAACTCAAAATGGCTGGAAGGGAACGAAGAACTGAGGAAGTAGTAAGGGGGAGCTAAATGGGAGGGGCCAGACAAGGTAACAACAGTAGGGCAAAGGTACACCCTGACCTGGTACATCATGCTCTAACATGCCTTCACATGGCTTCTACATAGACCAACATGTCTACTGTACTTGAACCAAAAACAACACTCTATAGGCTTTTACAAGGACCTATTGCCCCTCTGACTACACTAAAAATCACTTACATCTCCTAATATAGATGTGGAAAACAGGTCGTGAACACATGATATGACCCAGCCTCAACACACATGACTTGCCCAGCCATGACACCACATTCCATGACATGGTCCAGATATGGCCAGAGGGATCTCAGTGTACCCCAGAGACAGACTTATGATAAGACATGAAAAGTATCTCATTAGTTTATTGTCAGTGTGCACATCTATAATATGTAATCAAGAAGTTGCAACAGGAGAATTGGGAGTTTAAGTTCCCCCTAGGTTAAGTAGCAAGGCCCTGTCTTTAAAAAAATGTCTACCAATATGCTATATGTAGCCCAAGTATTACCATACTGGACCCTGATATCACCTGGATTTACTTAAAATCCTTCTCTAAACAATACTCAGAAAAGGTCTGTCACTTCTCAGAGGGACCCTGGGTCTCACACTATAATGCAAGCCCAAAGAGAAGTCAGATATAACAAACAAGAAAGACAATCCAAACACCTGCTCAAATAGCACCTGACATGCTCAGATGTCAAGGCTGCCAGCTTAGCCAAGGCATGACCTTTTCCATATCATCCCCAGTACAACATATACCAGGTATATAAGGGACCCACAGATACAAGTAAATGTGACCTTTCAGCAGGTGTGGTCACACAGAAGACATCATCAGAATTATGCTCCCGACAAGCTACAAGACCAGAGGTAAATGGGTAATGTTCAGGTATAACAGATTCAGGGGCATAACCAGCATGGCCAGTCTGTCCTGCTCTTGGGGCACATGAGCAGATAGAAGCACAAAAACTTCAGAGGTGGATAAGCAGGGGCTGGTGCAGCATCGAACTGGAGCAGTGTTTAGAGAAGATAGTGTGCAAGACTGAAATGAACCCATGTCACAGAAACCCCTACCCATCCACAGAAAATTTTAGTAATTCTATCCAGCACCGCTTCACGTTCCATACTGACCCCTGCCAGAGCTCCCACCTAGCATCCCTGCGATACAACAGTGTAGTCTCAGTTACCACAACAAAAAGTCATCCCAACTTGAATCTAAAACAACATATTAACCTGGGTTCTCCTCTATCTTATCTTCCCAAAAAGGAATTGGAGTCTGGAGGATGCAGACGTTTGCCCATCATTTCCCATAAGGCATGCAGGGGACTAGGAAATCCATGGCCTGAGTTCTCCTTCCAACTGTTTTGTATCCCCGAGGAATAGCACTAAGAAGATTGCTCTTGAGAAGACTGGGCAGTCGAAGTCACAGAAACTAAACGAGGAATTTGTCTTGTGAATCAGGCCAGAACAATCAACGGAATCACAGAAACTTGGGGAAGGGGGTGGGGAGTTCTCCCATAGAGTTCAACTTCTGGGACTCATTTCAGTACAAAGAAAGACACACCTTGAATGAACAGTGATGCAGAGGAAGGTAAAAGTGAAAGAAAATTGATCCTGGCAATATGGTTTGAGAGATGGATCCAGTTGTGCCTGTAGATGGATCTCCACACTTTCTACAGTCAAGAGATTCCCCTTTTGTCTCTAGACCACATGAAGTTGAGTTTCTACCATTTACAACTGAAAAAGAATTTGGCATCCAAAGAGGGCTGGGGACCTGCCTTTGCAGGTGTCAGAGCCATGGTCTTTTGAGGACACTATCCCTTCCCAAGACAGAAAATGAAACAGCAGGAGAAAGGGAGCCTGCCACACTGTGATGTCTTGGAAGAGATTCCTGAGCAGGACAGCAATGAACATAAGATTACCAAATTATAGAAGAACAGAAAAATCAACCCAGCAGAATTGGGTGGCATTGAAATAGCAGTCCAGATCTTTTACTAGCCACAAGCCTTCTCATTCCTGTGGTCCTGAGGATGGCTCTGCTGATGTCAGGCCTGGGTCTCAGCTGCTTCTGATGTCCATGAGCTATCTTCCCCTGCCTTCAACATTCCTGCACATGGCTCAAGCACCTCTTCCTACAAGAACCCACTAAACACATCCTAGCAGAGAATGTACTTCTCAGCTCAGCTGTGAAGGAAAATGTGCTGTGTGTGAGCTTCCGAGGCCAAGGAAAGGGCTAAGAACCACCAGGGTCCAAAAGAACTGAAGATCCAGGTGGGAACAGCATGACAGTAGAGGAAGAGAGTAACATGGGAGCTGGTAACATCATGGAGAGAAGGAGAGGAAGCCGAGAGAGAGAGAGAGAGAGAGAGAGAGAGAGAGAGAGAGACAGAGACAGAGACAGAGACAGAGACAGAGACAGAGAGACAGAGAGACAGAGAGACAGAGAGACAGAGACAGAGAGACAGAGAGACAGAGAGACAGAGGAGGAAAAGGACTGGACTACTATGGGGGGGGCTCACAGAAACACGGGGGTGGGATTCCCATGCCACAGTCACACCATCAGCTTGTATGGGTAGCTACAGATTTGGCAATGCCAGGGTGGCATGGTTTGAGAATAGAAACCAATGGGATCATTCATAGCATAAAGCCCCAGGGATAGTTTCCCTACCAGCTTAGTGACATCCTTCGTGCCCTCCTCTGAGGAACTTGGAAGAAAAACCAGTTACCTCCAGGTTCACTTAATGAATCAACTTGGGTGAGCAAAGAGATGCTCAGGAAGCTAAGACAACATGGTTTTTGGGTATCTGTGCTCCCGAAGCATTTGCATCAGTAGACAGAGTCAAGATGTCCCACCCTTCACGGTGTGGGTGGCACCATCCAACCCACTGAGAATCCCCATAGAATAATAGATAGAGGGAGGGAAATTTTGCTCTGACTTCCTGAGCTGAGACATCTATCTTCTCCTGCCATCAAACACCATAACTTCAGGTCCTTGAGGCACTGGAATCCAACACTTAAATGTGATCCTTCATGCATCCCTGGATTCTCACTCCTTCCGAGACGGAATTGATCACATCCAAGATTCCTCACAGATTGTACACCTAGGGACCCCTCAGTCTACATAAGTACATAAGCCAGCTCCCATGATACAATATAATGTACCATTCTGCCTCTCCTCTTCTCCATTCTATATTATGTGCATAGATATGTATGAGTATGTGTACATGACTCTATGTACACAATCATTTTATGTTGATGTTTTCATCAAAAGCAGACTGTACAAATGACCTTGATCACCAGGTTGCTATGGAGCCAGAGAATTCCTGTTTTCTATTATATTTACTATGCTCTTCTAAATGTACATAAATGTATGAGAACATACCATGATGTAGTGGGAACAACAGTTAGGTAAGACACATCTTAAGTCTGCATTAAGCTTTGCCATGTAGGTTTGTGTGTCAGTAGACTCTGATGTCAGCACAATGATAAGATTACCTCTAGATAAATTTCTCAGAATGTGTCCTTATCACTATTTGATGTATGGCTCCATGTGAGTGTGTGTAAGTGTGCATGTGTGCTCAGGTATGTGCATGTGTGTATGTGAGAGAGCATGTGTATATGTGTATGCATATGCAATTGAGACAAAGTGGTAGTGCACGCAAGAGCGTGTGTGTGTGTGTGTGTGTGTGTGTGTGTGTGTGTGTGTGTGTGTAAATCATTGGTTCTTTCCTCTGGAAAACCCTAAGATAGTGTCTTAGGGGGCACCAGAAGATCTGTCCTGCAGGCTCTAGAAATGACACAGCCTCTGAAGTGAACCTGTGTCTGGATTTTGCAAGGGTGAAAGGAATCACAGCCTCCCCTTATTCTTGTATGAGTTCTGCATGTTTATCCAGGCCCAGTAGATAAGTTATTCTGACTTCCTACAACACTCTGCCAGGTTCATACCAGGAACCTCCAGTTCTTCCCTTGGGCAAAGGACCACACACCAGGGATCTTTCAGCCTTGGCAGGTTCCAGGGGAGTAGAAGTGACCTCTACATCTCTATTAGGGTGGCAGCTCCCACCCACTAGCACTGGCTGCCCACCACCCTCAGACAGAGCATCCTGAACCTCTGGACACAGCCCACACAGATCCATTTGCAAATGGCTAAGCCATCTAAGTGGGAAGGCAAATGTAAATCAAAGTCCAAAGGGTGGGGTCATGGGAGGGTGAGTGGACAGCTTTTATCCAGGTAGCAAGGCAGGATTCACCATCTATCTTAGGGAAGGAAAGCATGACAAGGAGAAAGGGGCAGTGGGAAGTCAGCCTGCAGCTCTGCTGTAACCCAGCTGAGCCCCGTCTATGTGCAGAGATCAAAGATCAATACTAGTAGAAGAATCAAAATAGTAGAAGATCAGAGACCGGCTTACATTAGAATAATAGAAGATAAAATAAAAAATAAAAAAGGTCCTGGACTTCCTGTCAGGAAGCCTGAAGTCAGCAGATACTGAGGAACTGCCAGGGGTCTTCACTATGTATATCCTACCCTGAGAACATCTCGGTGTCTTCCAGTGTCAAGAAGATAGTTGTAAATGCCATCACAAACTAGGGGTGGGGAGCAGAGGGAGGTGAAAACAAAAGGCACCCCCAAGATCATCAACTAACCCACTCCATCATTCTGAGCTTCATTTCTGCCCCTTAAAAAACCATCCACCTTGACACTCTCACCCATTTGGACACCATACTTACCATGCCCACATGGCCCATAAGCCAGTTCCATTTGGGGATGTGAGGATAATTCCCATAGGCAGCATAGACCTGGATCAGAATGTGAGCCCCAACCAGCATCAGAAACTGTGCTGGTATGCCACCTTAGGCCCCAGTTCCAGCTCTGCTGTGGCATCTTGCTGGGAAGATACACAGAGCATGAGATCCTAAGCCAAAGAAGTAGATAAGGACCTCCAGAGACTCTAAACAGTGAAGCTTGTGAAGCCTGGAAGCAGACCAAGGAGTAAGAAGGAGACATAATGAAACTCAGGTGAAGAGGCAGCAGGAGGAGGAAGAGGAGGAGGAGGAGCACTAAGATGAGATAAACACTAAATGGGGGAGAGGAGGGAAGAGGAAGGAATGACTGGTCAGAATCAAGACCTCCCTAAATTACATAGAAGTTACTAGGAGTTCAGTTATTCAAAAACATTTGTCCCAGTGGTTGCCTGGTTCCCTGCTGCTGCCATGCCTGGTCAGCTGGCTTCCTCACATGTCTAGACTAGGATGGGCCAGTCCTACCACCTCTAGGCTGGCACTTTCTCTCAAGAGTAACAATCCAGTATAACTTTCCCCCTCTTCCTCTGGAATTCTTTTATCACTGATTCCTGACTTGAAGGACGCTGTCTGTAAAAGGCTGGATTTGGCTGACTCAATTCATGCCAAGCTCTTGATGCTCTTTCCATGACTAGGAAAGTGGCCAAGATTGAGGCAGAGCTAGCCTGGCACAGAGAGGAAACAGGGAAGGCTTACCCAGCATGTGCTTGAGTTTGGATCCTTTCCAGTGGAACTTAGGTCACTCCAAGTAATGTGTTTCCAGCACCCCTGTTCCATCCAAGGACATGGTATTCTAAGTAAAAGGGTGAGTTGGGAATCTGAAAGCTAGGAGATGAGAATCTGGCCAACCTGGTCCCTGATCATCTCCTGAGCTCTTGTTCAAGCAGGCTGGGCACCATGCCTGCCTAGATGCTGCCATGCTTCTGCCTTGAGGATACTGGACTGAATCTCTGAACCTGTAAGCCAGCCCCAACTAAATGTTATTTTTATAACAGTTACCTTGGTCATGGTGTCTGTTCACAGCAATAAAACCGTAAGACACCCAACTTACTCCTTGTCAATGGATTTCTCATCCTTGCTTGGGAGTTTCTCAAAGGGGTCTCTAAACTGGCAAGACAAAAGTTAGCATTGTGCAATCTATATAAAATGAAACTTTTTTCTACAGATGGGCAAAACAACAATTCAAAGCCCCAAACCACCATCCCATAATGAATAGTGGTTATGGAGACAACCTAATGAAGCACTCTGAGAGCCTTGTGTTCTGAGCAAGTGTCAGGTGACAAGTTCACAACTAAGACAATACTAAGGTGAACTGTTGATAAGGACAAATACAACATAAAATGATTTTGCTCACTTGTATTATCTGTCTGTCTCATTCTGTGGCATTTCATAAAGTCTCCATGCATTTCCCTCACCTCCAATGAACAAACAATGGAGCTGTTTGGTTTAGCCTGGGACTTAATGGAGAAACGTTCACCCACCTCCTAGGCTATGCCTGCACCCACCTCCTTTATTGGGTGAACAATTGAAATGCACCCAGGAGGTAAACGTGTATAATTTAGTTAGGAAGATAGCTACCTACTCCTCTGTCAAGCTCAATCCTTTCAACCTGTTTATATCTTGTTTACCAAATGGTGCTTATTGTCTTTGATACTCCTGGAAACCCCCAAGAGCTGAGATGTCATGTTTTTATGTATCTGACTCTTTCTTTGGGTTCCAAGGTTTGAATTCCTGGAAGGGGCTCTTCAGCATAGATCTAACTTGTGAATTTTTTCTTGTATCCTGCCAACTGTAAGGAACAGCAAGACACCAAGATCTCTATTGCATCCTCTCTTATAAAAGCCATTTCCCACTGAGCAGCCATCTTAGCATAAAGCCTGTTTTGCTATCTAGAGCAGTGGCCACACAACCTCCCTGGTACCCTGTTGACACTCTCACTCTTTACCTGTTACTCCGACATACAACAGAATTTTAAAAAATATCCTTAGGACATCTACACACTCACACACAGGCCCCCACCCATCATGTAGTCATGCATCCTCATACTACATAGAGGAAGAGTGCCTCACATGATTCCCCCCACAGTCTCCAGACCCAAACTCTTCCTCTTTATAGATGATTCAGCCTTCATTGCATCTCTCAGCACCCCTGTAGGGGCCACACTAGCAGTAACATAGAAGTAGAGTAGAGTAGAGTAGAGTAGAGTAGAGTAGAGTAGAGTAGAGTAGAGTAGAGTAGAGAGTACTCAGCCTTGGTTGCATGTCTCTGTACCCATTTTAGAAGCCAGGTAACCACTGACATAGCAAGAAGGCACATTGTTTCATACCACATAAGGAAAGGTAGCCTATGACACTCCCCACCCCCATAGATATTCCACCCTCAAGCTATTCACCTTCAGTTATGTTTTATTACCCATAGCCAGGACCATGCAATTTCTCCTCACCAATGTCCAATGTGGTGAACCAATGAGTTTTTGTAACTGGGGGTTGAACAAGAGTATGAATGAAGGAACAGGGATGGCTCAAATGCAGCGGCATCATCAGAAAGCTCTCTTCAATGTAGCTGACAGCTCCCAAAAATTACAATCCTGGGTCTCTCTATACAACTGTATGCAGCTACAGCCCAAAAATCTTTATTTCTGCAGTTTTATTGGTCAGAGTCTCTGCCTCCAGCAATGATTTGCATTATTATTATTATTATTATGTTTGGCCTTTTGCTGTGTATTATAATGCTAACTGTGGTCCCCAAGACCTGGTTACCCAAAGACAAGAGACTCTGCATGTAGACCCAAGTGGCTATGTGACCTTGGTAAATTATTTCTGATTGGTAAAAAAAGATGCTGACAGCTAATAGCTGGGTAGAAGAGACATAGGTGGATTTTAGGGTTCCCAGGCCTGTGGGGTCAAGAGAAAACCATGGAGGGGGAGAAAAGGTGAAGGAGGAGAGAGAGCACCATGGGTTAGGAGTCAAGAAAACATGCCCCAAGGTCTGGCCAATTGGAGTTAAAAGCATCCCAAATGAAACATAGTACGAAATACCTCAGGATTGTCGATAGGAACGTAGATTCTGATAACATACAGGGTATATATCTGCCCAGTTCTCATCCTGCTTAAGGCTTATTGAAAATATAAAGGATGTATGTGTCTTTTATCTGGTAACTAAATGGTCAAAGGTGTGGTAGAAACCCTGGATTCAGATTAAAATTTTCTACCACATGTTTTTAAAAAATCAAAAACAAAACAAAACAAAACAAAAAAACCCTGCTGGATAGCAGAACCTTCCAAATTCCTGTTCTCCCCTTTAAGCCTACAGGCGGTCATCTGTTTACCTCACCAGAAGAGGTGTTGCAATTCTGAGCAGAATTCCACACAACTGTCCCGAGGATGAAACTCCAGAAGTTAGGCTCCACAGCAAGGGCAGCCCATTGAGCAATCTTCCCAACCCAACATGCTCATGTTTGTCAGCCATGACCATGCCAATTTATAAACTCTTTGCATTTTAATTAAACAATGATGATTTTATAAACTAGCGTAACTTAGATTTGAGAGTTTTTTATTATTATTATTATTTTATAGATTCGCCTTTCTCACCTTGTCAGTTCCCAATAATGGCTGGCCATGATAGCTACTTATTGATGGCCTGGTGTTCCTTTTTTAAGCATGCAAATTTGCTGTCATCTTTAACAAATTGTGAGATTGAGGCTGGGGAGATGTCTAAGTCAGTGAAGGGCTTGCAGTACAATTGTGAGAAACTAAGTTCAATTCCCAGCATCAATGTTAAAAAAAAAAAAAAAAAAGCTGGGTGGAATGGCATACGCCTGCAACCCTGAGAAGGCAAGATTCTTGAGGCCTGCTGGCCAGCTACTTTAGTGGAATCACCGAATTTCAAGTTTGGTAAGAGACCAACTCTGAGTCCAGAAGCTTGGGATGGAAGTACGGCAACAGGGCTGATTTCAAACAAGGCTTCTAAGGTTACTATGGCTGGGCTGAAACACTAGGATCAAAGCAACTTCAAGAGGAAAGGGTTTATTTGGCTTACAATTCCACATCACTGTCCATCATGGAAGGAGGTCAGGACAGGAACTCAAACAGGTAGAAGCTGATGCAGAAGCCATGAAAGATTCTACTTACTGTCTTACCCTTCATGGCTTGCTCAGCCTGCTTTCACCAGCCCAAGGATGGCACCAACCACCATGGGCTGGGACCTCCACCATCAATCACTAGTTAAGAAATTACCATAGAGATGGATCTTATGAAGGCCTGCTGGGACAGACTCCCAGACTAGGTGTGTAAGAGGAACTTCTCTAATTATTTCCCTAATTGTTGATTGGCTAAATAAAGATGACAGGAGCTAATAGTTGGGTGAAAGAGAAGACAGGATTTCCGGGCAGGACAGGAAGAGATGAAAGGAGAAGACTGGGAGTTGGACCAGGTGGCAGGCCTACAAGGAGCTGCAGACAGGTAGGTTTCTCAGGGCACCGATAGTTCGTGGCCTCTGAAGTTGTGCCTGCAGAGGTCAAGGAAGATGGGACAGAATAGTCTTCGAACAGCCTTTGAGTTACCTGGTCAGTTTTAAACTACAAAAGTCTTTAGTGTTTTCCTTTCACGGGGCTAAAGGGAGTTGGGTGAGACTGGAGTGGCCATTGTGGCACCAGGCAAGCAGCAAGCAGAGACCAGGAGAGCTAGCATGGGAGCTGAGTAAGACCAGGGCAGTCCAGAGAGCCAACCGAAGGGTTGACTGATCGGTGGAGCACAAGTGGTGGCTGTGGTCAAACGCAGGAGGGACAATGCTGAGCATCTTGGCAAGGCCAGCTGGAAAGTGGGCTGCGGTGTGAGAGAGCAATGGCCAGCACCATGACAGCTAGCCGGACCAAGCATGGGTTTCCTAAGTGGATCTAGCTGCGGTGTGATCTCAGAGTTAAGTCGTGAGGGGCAAGGGGAAACGTGCTTTGTAAAATTACCTGGGAGGAGCAGAGATAAGCCGAGCTGTGGGAAGAGGCTCAGAGCAATGGACTACTGGGAAAGGGTACCCTGCAACCTGCTAGGCTGACTGCACCCACACGCCTGTAAGTAACCCCATAAAGCACATTGGTTCGTAAGGTTCGACTTTGGTGGTGTCACTATTTTGATTTGTCATCGTTTCCCTGTCTGGTTTCTTCATATCTCCCCAGGAATTGTGTCACAGAGTGTTTACCACTGACCAAAGTGACAGTTACACCAAAGTACAACTCAGTAAATCAGCAATTTTTTATTGGGGTTACTTGCCAGGGTATTGGCGAGGGCTTACAGAAACAGGGGTAGCTCAAAACACTCCACCCATCACAAAAGGGCAACAACGCAGGAAAACTTTAACCCCGAGCTCACTCAGTCTCCTCCCCAATAGTGGTTTGTTTCTTCTATAAAACTCGAGAAGGGGCTTCAAGAGTCTGGTGAGCCAAGCAGCAGTGTCACGAGCCTTCACTAATAGCACTCAGAAGGCAGAGGCAAGTGGGTCTCTGTGAATTGGAGGTCTACAAGGCAAGCTCCAGGATAAGCAGAGCAACCCTGTCTAGAAACAAACAAACAAGCAAAAACGAATCTGGCTAGGTACATAAGATGCTGTTTGCCTACTGGGCCTCATAAACCTTCCCTCTTCCTCCTGGACTGAACGTGTCAAATAGGAGGAAACTGCCTTAGAACGTCAGGCAGAACGGGAGGGGAAAGACAGTGATCCTTGCAGGGGCAGAATGTTAGAGACCATTCCAACCTCCATCTACCTAGCCTCACTGCCACCTCTGTCCGGTCATCAAGGGCATCAGGTGTCAGGTCTTAGAACTTTCAGAAAAGAGGTATGTGCTCCTCCTGGAATCCCACAGCAGTTCATTACACTAAACCTGGGAAAGCTAGTCTTTTCAAAGCCTGCTGTTCCCAAACTGTTCTGCAAAGGGAGCATTCTCCATGGTCAGGAGGCCAACAGATGACTCTGCAGCCAGTCAGAAACAGGCCTAGCTGTGTTTTTAAGAATTACCCAGGCATCTGTTGTGATCTGTGGAATGCAAAGACCCACACTTCCCCACCCCCTGCATCCGTCCGTCGTCACGATCCTAGGCAGAAGCAAAGGGAAAGGGAGAGTACCTGCACAGGGTCCCCAAGACTTATTTGCTTCAGAGGGACAAAGGACAGGAAATAGGAAACAAAGACAAGGGATAGAGGACAGGGGAGAAGGGGCTGGAAACACAAGAGATGGGAGATGGTTGTTTGTCCCAGAATGGGACAAAGGACTTCTGATAGAGTGGAGACCGATGTAGCCCATAGGCAAATGGCAGTTTATAAAGGTAAATTAAGAAACCCGGTATTAGGATGGAGTGTTTAATTAGACATGTTAATTAGAGGAAGCAAAGAGGGCTTTTTGATTGCTGTACTTCAATCGTGTGATAGCTGCACTTTGGTAGTCAGCCTCAAAAGGAGGAAGTGACCAAGTAAGGGAATAGACCTTGGTGGCTAGCTTTAGGAATGTAGTCTAACAGTTTAGCAAGGCAGAGGGAGTGGGGGAAGGCAAGGCAAGGCCTGCCAGGGCTAGGCTGGCCTCAGACTTTCTATGTATTCCAAGATAGTCTCCAACTCACGATCCCCCTGTCACAGGAACTGGATTTCAGGGTTGAGTCACAGCATCCACCTGACACTGTTTTTAATGGGTTCGTGAGAGGGTGGAGGGATCAAAGCCCAGAAGTGCTACTAGAAAGGAAAATTATAAGATCCCTGTGAACTAAGTGGGGTTCTCAATGAACACGACCCAGGACCCTTAAATGAAGGATTCTGGCAGTGGGACTTTGTTCTCTTTAAGATGCCTTAGTACCTTGGATATTACAAGCCTAGAATGTCATTTAACATGCTTCTCAAAGGTGCCAAGATGGACCTTTTCTGAGAAACCATTTTAGTCAAACTTTATAAGGAACCCCCACCCCACCCCCAGGGGTAGTGTGGCAGCCCACTACTGTGAGTGCAGCACTAAGAAGCCAAAACACTGGAAGAGCGCTTCAAATATAATGAAGAGGAGGAGAAGGCAGAAAAAAGTGGAAAGAGTGCGATTAGGCTTTGTTTCAGTGACTAAAGAGTGCCAAGTGTGCCAGAAACTCGACTCCCTCTCCTAATCTGCTTCAAAATCTACAGTGACTTTAACAGAATGAAGTCCAAGCTTCTACTGGAAAAGAACTCTTAGCATGAAAGCCTTGCTGGGCTAAATCAGCAAACAGGTACTTTGCCTCAAAGACACCAACCCATTCTCTTCAGAGACCATTGCTGATTCTGTGGCCCTCTCGCGCCCCCTGCTGGCGTTCTGTGGAGCCAAGCTAATTCTGAGAACCAGAGAGAACAATTGGAGGGTGGGGTAAAGAAGCCTCAAGGTCAGGTTTGGAGTCATTCAGCACTCCTGCTCAGAGGCTTCACCCGCAGCCACAACCCGCCCTCCGCCCGCAGGATTATCTCTGGCTTCCGGCGTGGCTCCTTGTCATCCGGCAGGATGCGGAAGCGCAGCAGAGTCAGCGCCAGTGCCACCATCATCTCATTCATAGCGAAAGTCTGTCCTATGCAGTTCCTGCGGAGGGACAGGATGGAGACTCTGACTGTGCCGTGCCTAGACAGGAGCTCCTGGACCCAAGCTGACGCAGTCCTGGTCAGCCCTTCAACTTCGAACCCTGGGTTCTGCAGACTTTTGCGCATACTCTGAGCAGAGGGTGGGAAGGAGAACTAGAGCCCAACCATCCCAGCTCCACCCTGCTCCCACGGTCAGCCCCAGAATCCACCCATCACCACAAGCCATCTGGCCTCACCTGGGCCCGGCAGAAAAGGGAATAAAAGCCAGAGGAGGCCTCTTCTGTGCGTTTTCTGGGTCAAAGCGGAAGGGGTCATAGACCTGAGAGGAGGGGCAAGATGAGACTTCTAGGTTGCTTCTTTGGGCACAACCAGCCAGAGCCCCCCCCCACCCCCAAAGTAGACATGGAGACAGGGATGACAGCTTCTTGTTTCAGGTTGGGGCTGCATCCCCTTCCCATGTCCCTCCCAGCAATGCCTGGAGAAGCCCCCACCTCAGGGTCTGGCCAGACTGATGGATTGTGATGAATACCGAAGATGCTGATGACACAGATGTTCCCTGTTGGGTAGGAGGATCCAGTCAGTACTAGCCAGGTCCAAGCTGCCCCTAGAGACCATCACCCTACTCAGATGCTTCCCATTTGCTCCTCCCTTCACCCTTGACTTTCAGGACACCTTTAGGGATGACCCGGCCATCAGGTAGCACAATGTCCTGGGTGCATCGGCGGAGGAGGTCTATGACTGGGGGATGCAGCCGCAGACTCTCCTTGATGCACATGGTCAGGAAGGGTAGCTGGGCCAGGTCGTCCCTAAGGAACACAGCACACAATTATTCAGATGCAAAACAAAGTCTAAGCTCAGCCTCATCAGCATCTGGTTGTATTATAACCACTCGCCTCTCATGCTTAGTCATGGAACAAATTATGTTCTAGATGAATCAAGGATTCTTGCCAGTTCCTTTGTGTGTTTGTGCCTAACTACTAAGAACAACCTTGGACTCCTGTATTTATCATTCCACTTCCCAAGTTTTGATGCCACAGGGGTCAGCTAAGATCCAGGGCCTTGGATCAAAGATTAACACTACTCTTCCCGAAATCTCAAAAACATGGGAAGGGGGAAGCTTAACCTGAAATATTTCTAATTAAAACCTACGGCTCCAAAAATATCCTAAATTGATAAACTTGCTGTGCACAAGCTTAAAAATGTTTATGCAATCAGCTGGATGTAGTGGTTCTCAGGAAAATGGAGGGTGGAAATTCCACAGTAAATAGCCAAGCTAGGCTACAGGAAGCATTTCATCAAAAACCAATTATGTAATAAAGTTTATTTTTAAGGCAAAAATAAAAATCCTTAAAGGCCTATAAGGGTATTTAAATGAATATATGGATCTGCACCCTGGAGCTAAGGCTGTCCCACAACCCTCCAAACCCATATTCCACCAAAGAGAGAGTTGGTCTCCCTAGGAGTGCTGACAGTCCTAAGATCACAGGCTCACAGGCCCACAGGAGGAAAAAGCTCCAGGCAGAGACAGCAAGACCAACTAATACCAGAGGTAACCAGATTTCAAAAGGCAAGAGCAAGAACCTAAGCAACAGAAACCAAGTCTAATGGGCAGCATTATAAACCAGTGCTCACACCACAGCAAGTCCTGGATACCCCAACACACAGCAAAGCAAGATTCAGATTTAAAATCACATCTCATGATGATGATAGAGGACTCTAAGAAGGACATAAATAATTTCGTTAAAGAAAAACAGAACACAGGTAAACAGGTAGAAGCCCTTAAAGAGGAAACACAAAAATCTCTTAAAGAATTAGAGGAAAACCCAACCAAACAGGTGAAGGCATTGAACAAAAGTATCCAGGATCTAAAGATAAAAAAAGAAACAAAGAAAACACAAAGGGAGACAATCCAGGAGATAGAAAACCTAGAAAAGAGATCAAGAGTCATAAATGCAAGTATCACCAACAGAATACAAGAGATAAAAGAGAGACTCTCAGGGACAGACAATACCATAGAAAACACTGACACAACAGTCAAAGAAAATGCAAAATGCAAAAAGCTCCTAACCCAAAACATCCAGGAAATCCAGGATACAATGAGAAGATGAAATCTAAGGATAATAGGTATAGTAGAGAGTGAAGATTCCCAACTTAAAGGACCAGTAAATATCTTCAACAAAATTATAGAAGAAAACTTCCCTAATCTAAAGAAAAAGATGCACATAAACATGCAACAAGCCTACAGAACTCCAAATAGATTGAACCAGAAAAAAAAAAATCCTCCCATCACATAATAATCAAAACACCAAATGCACAGTAAGGGAAAAAGGTCAAGTGATATATAAAGGCAGACCTATCAGAATTACATCAGACTTCTCACCAGATACTCTAAATACAAAAGATCCTGGACAGATAGATACAGATCATAAGAGAACACAAATGCCAACCCAGGCTACTATACTCAGCAAAACTCTCAATTACCATAGATGGAGAAACCAAGATATTCCATGACAAAAACAAATTTATACAACATCTTTCCAAAATCCCAGCCCTATAAAGGATAATAGATGGAAAACTCCAACACAAGGAGGGAAACTACACCCTAGAAAAAGCAAGAAAGTAATCTTCTTTCAACAAACCCTAAAGAAGACAGCCACACAAACATAATTATGTCTCTAACAACAGAAATAACAGGAAGAAACAATCACAATTCCTTAACATCAATAGACTCAATTCCCCAATAAAAAGACATGGACTAACAGACCGGATACATAAACAGGACCCAACATTATGCTGCATACAGGAAACACACTTCAGTGACAAAGACAGACATTACCTCAGAATAAAAGGCTAGAAAACAATTTTTTAAAGCAAATGATCCCAAGAAACAAGCTGGAGTAGCCATTCTAATATCAAATAAAATCAACTTTCAACCAAAAGTTATCAAAATGGATAAGGAAGAACACTTCGTACTGGTCAAAGGAAAAAACTACCAAGATGAACTCTCAATTCTGAACATCTGCACTCCAAATGCAAGGGCACCCACATTTATAAAAGAAACTTTACTAAAGTTGAAAGCACACATAACACCCCACACAATAATAATGGGAGACTTCAACACCTCACTCTCAGCAATAGACAGTTCATGGAAACAGAAACTAAACAAAGACATAGTGAAATGAACAGAAGTTATGAACAAAATGGTTCTAACATATTTATAGAACATTTCATCCTAGAGCAAAAGAATATACCGTCTTCTCAGCACCTCATGGTACCTTCTCTAAAACTGACCATATAATTGGTCATAAAACAGGTCTCAACAGATACAGAAAGATTGAAATTATCCCTTGCACCCTATCAGATCACCATGAACTAAGGCTGGTCTTAAATTCCAACAAAAACAACAGAAGACACACAAACACATGGAAGCTGAGCAACTACTCAATGATAACTTGGTCAAAGAAGAAAGAAAGAAGAAAGAAAGAAAGAAAGAAAGAAAGAAAGAAAGAAAGAAAGAAAGAAAGAAAGAAAGAAAGAAAGAGGGGGGAGGGAGGGAGGGAGGAAGGAAGAAAGAAAGAGAGAGAAAGAAAGAAAGAGAGAGAAATTGAAGACTTTTAAAATTTAATGAAAATGAAGACACATCATATCAAAACCTATAGGACACAATGAAAGCATTGCTAAGAGGGAAACATAGCTCTAAGTATCTCTAAAAAGAAACTGGAGAGAGCTTACACTAGCAGCTTGACAGCACACCTGAAAGCTCTAGAACAAAAAGAAGCAAATGCACCCAAGAGGTGTAGACAGCAGTAAATATTCAAGCTCGGGGCTGAAATCAACCAAATAGAAACAAAAAGAACTATACAAAGAACCAACAAACCTAAGAGCCAGTTCTTTGTGAAAATCAGCAAGACAGATAAACACTTAGACTAACCAGACAACACAGAGAAAGTATCCAAATGAATAAAATTAGAAATAAAAAGGGAGACAACAATGGAAACCAAAAATGGAAATCCAAAAAATGATCATATCCTACTACAAAAGTTTATACTCAACTAAATTGGAAAATCTGGATGAAACGGACAATTTTCTAGACACACACCAGGTGCCAAAGTTAAAACAGGATCAGATAAGCCATTAAACAGTCCCATAACCCCTAAAAAAAATAGAACCATCATTTAAAGTCTCCTAACCAAAAAAAAGTCCAGAACCAGATGGGTTTAGTACACAGTTCTATCAGACCTTTAAAGAAGAACTAATACTAATACTCTTCAAACTATTCCACAAAGCAGAAACAGAAGGAACACTACCCAATTCATTGTATGAAGCCACAATTATGCTTATACCTAAACCACACAAAGACCAAACAAAGAAAAAGAACTTCAGACCAATCTCCTTTATGAATATCGATGTAAAAATACTCAATAAAATCCTTGCAAACCGAATCCAAGAACACATCAAAATGATCATCCATCATGACCAAGTAGGCTTCATCCCAGGGATGCAGGGATGGTTTAATATATGGAAATCCATCAAAGTAATTCACTATATAAACAAACTCAAAGACAAAAACCACATGATCATCTCTTTAGGTGCTAAGAAAGCATTTGACAAATCCAACACCTGTTCATGATAAAAGTCTTGGAAAGATCAGGAATTCAAGGCCCATACCTAAACAAAGTAAAAGCAATATACAGCAAACCAGTATCCATTATCAAACCAAATGAAGAGAAACTCGAAGCAATTTCACTAAAATCAGGGATTAGGAAAGGCTGCCCACTCTCTCCCTACCTATTCAATATAGTACTCAAAGTTCTAATTAGAGAAATTAGACAACAAAAGGAGGTCAAAGGAATACAAATTGTAAAGGAAGAAGTCAAAATATCACTATTTGCAGATGATATGATATTATGCTTAAGTAACCCCAAAAATTCCACTAGTGAACTCCTAAAGCTGATAAACAACTTCAGCAAAGTGGCTGGATATAAAATTAACTCAAACAAATCAGTAGCCTTACTCTACTCAAAGGATAAACAAGCTGAGAAAGAAATTAGGGAAACAACATGCTTCACAGTAGTCACAAATGATATTACATACCTTGGTGTGACTCTAACTAAGGAAGTAAAAGATCTGTATGATAAGAACTTCAAGTCTCTGAAGAAAGAAATTGAAGAAGATCTCAGAAGATGTAAAGATCGCCCATGCTCATGGATTGGCAGGATTAATATAGTCAAAATGGCCATCTTGCCAAAAGCAATCTACAGATTCAATAACCTGCCTACGAGAAATCAAGCTCAATCCTTTGGGGACATCACAATTCCAACTCAGTTCTTCATAGAGTTAGAAAGACCAATTTGCAAATTCATCTAGAATAACAACAACAACAACAACCAGGATATTGAAAACTTATTCTCAAAACAAAAGAACCTCTGGGGGAATCACCATCCCTGACCTCAAGCTTTATTAAAGAGCACTAGTGATAAAAACTGCATGGTACTGGTACAGAGACAGGCAGGAAGATCAATGGAATAGAGTTGAAGACCCAGAAATGAACCCACACACCTATGGACACTTGATCTCTAACAAAGGAGCTAAAACCATCCAGTGGAAAAAAGACAGCATTTTCAACAAATGGTGCTGGCTTATCTGGCGGTTATCATGTAGAAGATACAGAAAATATGTTACGTTTATACAATGGAGTACTACTCAGCTATTAAAAACAATGAGTTCATGAAATTCTTAAGCAAATGGATGGAATTAGAAAACATCATACTGAGTGAGGTAATCCAGTCACAAAAGAGCACACGTGGTATACCCTCACTGATAAGGGGATATTAACCCAAAAGCTCGGAGTACCAAGATACAATTCACAGACCATATGAATCTCAAGAAGAAATAAGACTAAAGTGTGGATGCTTCATTCCTTCTTAGAAGGAGGAACAAACTACTCAAGGGAGGAAATATAGAGACAAAGTGTGGAACAGATATTGAAGGAAAGGCCATCCAGAGACTGTTCCAGCTGGGGATCCATCCCACATATAGATACCAAACCCAGACACTATTGCAGATGCAAAGAAGTGATTGTTGACAGGAGCCTGGTATAGGTGTCTCCTGACAGGCTCTGCCAGAGTCTGGCAAATACAGAAGCAGATGCTCCCAGCCAACCATTGGTCTGATCATGGGGTCTACAATGGATGGGTTAAAGAAAAGACTGAAGGATCTGAAGAGGTCTGCAAACCATAGGAAGAACAACATTATCAACAAACCAGACCCCCCAGAGCTCCAGGGACTAAACCAAAGAGAGACACATAGAGGGACCCATGGCTCAAGCCGCATATGGAGCACAGGATGGCCTTGTCAGTCATCAATGGGAGGAGAGGCCCTTGATCCTGGGAAGGCTCAATTCACCGGTGTAGGAGAATGCCAGGGCAGGGAGGTGGGAGTGGGTGAGTGGGTGAGCACCTTCATAGAAGCAGGGGGAGGAAGGATAGACTAGGGAGCTGCTGAGTAGGAAACCAGGAAAAGGTATAACATTTGAAATGTAAATAAATAAAATATCCAATAAAAATAAAATAATAAAATAAAAATAAATGAATATATGTACTCAGTAGCAGAGTGGCAATGGGGAATGGGCCATCAGGCTGGCCTCTAACTCAGAAATCTGCCTGCCTGTGTTTCCAGGGTGCTGGAATTAAAGGTGTTCACTGCCACCACCTGGCTAGTCCTTTCTATATTAACATTTTTCCATATTATCCAATAACATTTAGCTGGGTTTTCTTGTCCCTTAAAATGCATTTTTAAATATTTCCATACATGTATGTAATGCATATTGATCATAATCACCCTCCATTATTCTCTCATCCCGTTCCCACACTGCTTGAAACCACTTTGTCCTCCTATCCCATCTCCCTTCTATTTTGATGTCTTTTCTGATCATGACCTCATGAAGTAAACTAATGTTTCTTGAATAAGCATGAGTGGTGAATGATGTGTGTGTGTGTGTGTGTGTGTGTGTGTGTGTGTGTGTGTGTGTGTGTGAATTTGTGCCTGACAATGTTTTCCCAGGACTGGTTTTCCCAGGGCCCCGCATTATAAGCAAATGTCCCCCACTAACTGCATCCCACTTAACAACTTTATTCTAGTTAGAAGAATGAATATCTAGTGAAGTTAAAGCTGGCACTGGAAAGTGGTTTTAAAAATAAAAGATGGAGATGTCCCTCAACAGAGGAATGGATACAGAAAATGTGATTGGTACATTTACACAATGGAGTACTACTCAACTATTAAGAACAATGAATTTATGAAATTCTTGGGCAAATGGATGTATCTGGAGGATATCATCCTTAGTGAGATAACCCAATCACAAAAGAAGTCACTAGATATGCACTCACTGATAAGTAGATATTAGCCCAGAAACTTAGAATACCCACAATACAATTTGCAAAACACAAGAAAATCAAGAAGGAAGACCAACATGTGGATACTTCATTCCTCCTTAGAACAGGGAACAAAATACCCATGAAAGGAGTTACAGAGACAAAGTTTAGAGCTAAGATGAAAGGATAGACTATACAGAAACTATCCCACCTGGGGATCTATCCCATGATCAGCCAACAAACTCAGACACTATTGCACATGCCAGCAAGATTTTGATGAAGGGACCCTGATATAGTAGTCTCGTATGAGGCTATGCCAGTGCCTGGCAAATACAGAAGTGGATGCTCACAGTCATCTATAGGATGGAACACAGGGCTCCCAATGGAGGAGCTAGAGAAAGTACCAAGGAGCTGAAGGGGTCTGCAACCCTATAGGTGGAACAACAATCTGAACTAACCAGTACCCCCAGAGCTCGTGTCTTTAGCTGCATATGTAGCAGAAGATGGCCCAGTCGACCATCACTGGGAAGAGAGGCCCCTAGGTCTTGCAAACTTTATATGCCCCAGTACGGGGGAATGCCAGGGCCAAGAAGTGGGAGTGGGTGGGTAGGGGAGCAAGGCAGGGGGAGGGTATAGGGAACTTTCAGGATAGCATTTGAAATATAAATAACGAAAATATCTAATAAAATAAAATTTAAAAAATAAAAGATGGAGCCAATCTAACACTCACTAAAACTTATTACAAAACTATAATAATAAAAATGGAAACATTTTCTTAAAAACTACTTTATTCATGAGGCCTGTGGAACACAGAGCTGAGGCAGGCACAAGAAGACAATACACACACCGTAGAGAAGTAGAGATGTGGTTTTGAGGAAGATGTTAAGAAAACTAGCAATTAGCAACAAAAATAACTCAATGGAGCCAGGGAAAGAAATCCAGGACTGGAGAGGTAGAGGCAGGAGGGTCGAGATCAAAGTTAATCTCCGCTAACGAGTGAGCTGGAGGCTGTCACGTCCAAGCAGGCAGCTGTCTCAATAGATACATAAATAAAACAAATGCTTGCACATTGTGATGGCACACACCTTTAAACCCAGAACTTGGGAGGCAGAGGAAGGCAAATCTCTAATAAGACTTTGAGACCAGCCTGGTCTACACAGTGAGTTCCAGGTGAGCCAGGGCAACACAATATGACTCTATCTAAAAACAGAACAAAACAAAAAATTCTTGGCCCCTCCAAATATAGGGTAGATTCTCCAATACATCGAAAACACTAAAACAGTGAGTAAATTATATCATTCCAAACATTTGTCATTTCTGCAAGATGAGTCTAAAAAAATCCTTTCCCCCCACTTGGTATTTTGTTTTAAGATTTATTTATTTATTTATTTGTTTGTTTGTTTGTTTGTTTGTTTATTTAATATATATGAGTATGCTGCTGCTGACATACCAGAAGAGGGCATCAGATCCCATGACAGACCATGGTGAGCCACGATGTGGTTATTGAGAATTGACCTCAGGACCTGGAAGATCAGCTTTGGTATTTTGAAATGTATAAAATATTACTAAAAACTTGACAAGATACACCCTGGGATTGCAAAAGGATTGAAAAAGAGGTGTCTATAAACTACAAGAGAAGAAGGGAACAAAAGCCAGAAGGAAATTCACAAGATGGGAGGAGAATCAAGAAAATCAAATTGGGGCAGCCATCTTCCAGTAACTCGCCAAAATGACAAACACAAAGGGAAAGAGGAGAGGCACCCGGTACATGTTCTCTAGGGCTTTTAGGAAACATGGCGTTGTTCCTTTGGCCACATACATGCGAATCTACAGGAAGGGTGATATTGTAGACATCAAGGGAATGGGCACTGTTCAAAAAGGAATGCCCCATAAGTGCTACCACGGCAAAGCCGGAAGAGTCTACAATGTCACCCAGCATGCCGTGGGCATCATTGTCAACAAGCAGGTTAAGGGCAAAATTCTGGCCAAGAGGATCAATGTATGGATTGAGCACATCAAGCACTCAAAGAGCAGAGATAGCTTCCTGAAGTGGGTGAAGGAGAACAAACAGAAGAAAAAAAAAAAAGCCAAAGAGAAGGGCACCTGGGTGCAACTGAAGCGCCAGCCTGCGCCACCCAGAGAAGCACACTTTGTGAGGACTAATGGAAAAGAGCCTGAGCTGTTGGAGTCCATTCCATACGAATTCATGGCCTAATGTACACAAAGAAATAAAATACCAGCACCAGGAAAAAAAAAAAAGAAAAAAAAGAAAACCAAATTGGGTTTGAAAACTCTATAACAAAACCTAATTTGCTATGTGAGACATAATTATCTAAAGGAAGATGTCCAAACTAGGCATGTAATTCCTAAAAGCATGGGGGTTAAGACTTTGTAATCCAACCTGAGCTACACAGGCACACCCTGTAAGAAAGGCAGCAACGAACATGATGACCAGAAGCTCCAAGAGCAGAGACTATCATGCTCACCATTCAATCTCCTCAGGCTCTCGATCCCTCAGTAGCTCCTGCACCTCCTGCCTGCAGCGCTCCTGGAATTCCGGGTGCCTTGCCAGGTTGTACAGGATCCAGGAGAGTGCACTGGCTGTGGTGTCATGGCCTAAAGGGTAGAGAGACAAGCAGGGTTGTGTCCCTGGCCTGTTTCAGCCAAATGGGGCACTTGTATCCAGACAGAATGACTCCAAAAAGGGATGGATGGAAAGAAAGAATGGAGGGAGTCTAGGTCTCCCCAAAATACTTACTTGAGATTGGCACACCTCTACCTCCTCTGTAGCCCTACACAGGGACTCTCACCTCCAAACATAAAGGTGTCAGCCTCTGCCCGGATGTCCTCATCTGACAGCTCCTTTCCATGTTCATCCTGAAGACAAAACAAGACCCTCGATTCACACCGTGTGTGTGCAGACCACCCACGTGTTTGAATGCTTGACCACAGAGTGGAGGTGTGGCCTTCCTGGAGGAACTGTGTCACTGTGTAGGTGGACTTTGAGGTCTCCCTTTTATTTTAAATTAGGTATTTTCTTTATTTACATTTCAAATGTTATTCCCTTTTCTAGTTTTGCCCCCGAAAATACCCTATCCTCACCCCAACGCTCCCACTCCCACATCCTGTCCCAGGCACTACCCTATATGGGACATACAGCCTTCACAGGACCAAGGGCATCTCCTCCCATTGATGACTGACTAGGCCATCCTCAGCTACATATGCAGTTAGAGTCTTGAGTCTCTCTGTGTGTTTTCTTTGATTGGAGGTTTAGTCCCAGGGAGCTCTAGGGTTACTGGTTAGTTCATATTGATGTTCCTCCTATGGGGCTGCAAACCCGTTCCGATCCGTGGGTACTTTCTCTAGCTCCTTAATTGGGGACCCTGTGCTTGGTCTAATGGATGACTGTGAGCATCCACTTCTGTATTAGTCAGGTACTGGCAGAGCCTCTCAGGAGACAGCTATATCACTCGCTTGTCAGGAAGCTCTTGTTGGCATCTGCAATAGTGTCTGGGTTTGGTGGTTGTTTATGGGATGGATCCTCAGGTGGGGCAGTTTCTGGATGGTCATGCCTTCAGTCTTTGAGGTCTCTTTATGTTCAGCCTCTACCCTGCAGAAGACAGTCTCTTCCTGGCTGCCTTCAGATTAGGACTTACAACTCTCAGCTCCTGCTCCAGCACTATGTCTGCCTCCACACTGCCATGATTCCCTCCATGATAATGAGGGACTGAAACTCTGAAACTCAAAGCCAGCCCCAAATAAGTGTTGTCCTTTATAAGAGTTAACTTGGTCATGTTTTCCCTTCACAGCAATGAAACCCTAAGACAGGTGATAGGACACAGAGTCTGAGACCCGTTGTACACACAAGGTGCCTCCTCTGTCTTCTCCACAGCCTGCTTCCATTTCTCCCTTGGTATCATGCCCACTGTTTGCTCTTTTAGCAGAGCCTTCAAAGAGTTACATCTAAAATGGATCCCTGTGTGGTGTCTAGTTTTCATAAGCACAGTCTGTAACTCCCCAAGACTTCCTGGTCAAGTCCAGCTTCTGTCTAAGACTGACCATGAATGTTCCTGTAACCCAGACCCCACATGAGCACACCTTGGCCAACAAGAGAACGTCAATGAAGTTCAGAGTCTTAGACTTAGTCTTGGACTTCAAGAACTCATCAAGGTTTTGGCTGGAGAGAGTGTGCCGTCTCTCCCTAATGACAGCATCTGTGAAGTTGTGCACCAGGTCACAGGCCTTGCGGAAGCGCCGCCCATCAGCAGTGTGGTAATACAGGAAGTCCACGTACAGGAAGAGCTGATGTGACCTTTTTATTACGAGGGAGCTGAGTTCCAAGATGGCAGAAATGTATTCAGAGGGAGACCTGCAGGACAAGACAGAGAGAGGAGGCAAGTTAACAGACAGGAAAACTCCAGCCAGAGTTCCAGGATTAGGATCTACCCAGCAAAGGGTGTCTATGGCACACAAATTCTGTATCTTGCTCCACACAAGAAGCCTTCTGAGCCAGATCCTAGGGTACAAATGGACATCATTTCATCTCCTCATTCACTCAGCATCTGCACCCCCTCTTCCCGTGATTTCCTGTTTCTCTTTCCAGGATCAGACCCTCCTCTCCAGGCTCCTTGCCTCCTGAAACTCTATGAAGCTCCTCTATTGATTTGATTACCCATGCTCACTGTGACTAGGAACCCCACCCCTTATACAGACACCTTCTCTAATGCTCTGGGATACACAGGATGGAGTTCACATCCTTCTGGCTTGGTGGTATTCAACATCTTAAAGATCTGACCACCTGCTGGAATTGGTGGCTCCTGACTCTGAACCCAAAATCAGGAGGTAGATGCAGGAAGAAGCTCAAGGCCAATCTAATCTAGATAATGAGTTCCAGACCAGACTAACTACAGACTGAGACCCTACCAAGAAGGAAAAAAGGAAGTTGATGGAAGGGCAGAAGAAGAGAAAAACTACATGGGCTGTCTTAATGTTCTGTTTTAAGGCTGAGACAGGGACTCACTCCTGACAGTTGCTGTCAAAGCCAAAGAGGCATTTCTGCAGACTGTCCAAGGTCATGAGGCTGATGTGCTCAAACATTTCCAGACGTGCACTGCCTTCCGAGGATAGGTGCTTCCACTTAGCCTGAACAGAGAAGGGGCAGAGATGGGGATGAGCCTTTGATCCTTGAGCTCCTTCTCAACGCTCAACACCACAAAAGGCCCTGATACTAAGGAAATCCCAACTCTGGTGGGAGCAGAAGATGCTATGATCACAGATGAAGACATTAGTTAGGAGACGAAGCCGAGTTTAATCCTATCTCTGTGTGCTCTTGGTGAGCTTGCTGCCTGCTAGGTCTTCCAGCACAATTGAATTGACATGACTAAATTACCCGTAAAGTACACTTCAGTGCTCTCTCTATCTTTGATGCTCTCTTATTCCTTGTAAACTTGGAGCAGACTAACCTTTCATTTAATCATCCATAATATGACAGTCATGTTCATCTCTGCAACATAGCAATATGGAAACTCCATCAACCAATATAGACGATGGAACTGGCAAAATATTTTGTATGTATAAGGTGCTCAATAAGTGTTTGTGATGATTATCATTCTATTTGGCTCTAGAAATGGCTTCAGTTTCTTGTAGGTCCTCCATTCTCAGTTTTTAGTGAGTCCAAGTAAATTTTCTGCTTTTCCCCTTTTGAAACCAGGATTTATCCATACTTGACAACCAGAGTGAACTCAGTTGTATACAAGACTTTAGGTTTGGTTTGATTTTCAAATAAGTTTTGACCATATTCACCCATTCCCCAACAAACTTCTTAGTGAAGGATCTTAGATCTTTGAAACTAGGTCTTGTTGATGTAGCTTGGACTGGCCTACAATTTACAGTCTTTCTTCTTGAGTCTCCCCAGGCAGGTAGTAAGGAGTGGGTCACCATGATCAGCTTTAGAGCAATGAAGTTTAAAGTAGAATCATACAGAGAAAGAGCTTCTTCTGTAGTGAACATCAACTGTTGGTTGATGTTTCAGGGCTTCTGCGAAGAAGAGTAGATACTACCTGCTATGAACTCATCTACATACTAGAGCATGACTCCAGGGTACCATCCTGATCACATTTTGGGTACAGATTATTGTTCTCACTTTAAAGATGTCCCCATCTTTAAACTGAGACATGAGAAGAAAACTGATGCCCCTGAGTCCTAGAACAGAACCCCATCCTCAGTCTGCATCTTTCTGAATACATGACCTTTTCTGCAATACTGTATTTGGGACCCTGTGTTTGAGGAACTCACATGCATGATGTTCACACTCTGGTTAAAAATCTTCACATAGGGCTTCAGGATGTCAAAGTGGAAGGCAGGTATCAGCAGACGGCGATGGCGGCTCCACTTGTCACCTGAATTCAGGAAGAGCCCATCCCCTGGGAGGGCAGCAATGTCAGTGGGCAAAAGTGGAAACTTCCTCTGACCCTAAGATGTCCTCTAACCCTCACTTCAAGGAACTCACCCAGCCAGGGCTTCACAAAGGTATGGAAAGTCGTGTCCTTTGGGGCCACCAAAGCTGTCATGGAGGAAAAGAATCAGGTGCCATGAGGAAGACAGATGAATGATGGGAGTGTAGAGAACTCCCAGCCCCAAGGCTTTCCACTTCCCTGCCAAATTCAGGATGGCAGGAAGGGGACAGGGACAAAAGAACCAGAAAAAAGGAAGAAGGTGAGGCAGGACCAGACCAGGTTGCAGCATCAGGGGGAGAAAAGGTCACCCAGCAGGGCACAACATGCTTCAGTACACTTTGACAAGACTGCTACATGGTCTGCCATGTTTTCCATATCTGAGACTAGTAGAAACAGTCTACAGGCCTTTGCAAAGACCTAGGACACACCATCCATGTAACTCTCTGGCATATCCTGGCATATCCTCATATACACATAAGGGATACATGTTATCATGACCTGTCATAAAGAATACACATGACATTCACTGACATGCCATAGCAGTGTTTAACAGTCTGATGTCACCTATTTGTGCTCTCCAGATAATCCCAGTTTGGCATTTCAATGTGGTCCCATTCAAGTTTCAAATGTGACCTACATATGCCACAGATACCTCTAGCTCTCTTCACTATGACATACTAAGCATTAAGTGCTCAAGATTGATGGTTTCCTATTGTCAGAGCCATGTGCCCACCATGAAGAGTTGCTTCTGCCCTCTCCAGTCAACAGACATCTCCAGAGCCCACCAGACCTGGCTCACCCTTCTGGACTCTGGTGCATCGTTCCCTTCAGTTCTTTGCATTCCAGCTCTGTCCCAAATGGTCTCCATCTTGGGTCCCTTCTATCCAAGGTGGCTATGGCAGCTGAGACTGACTGAACTGGGGAGTTGGGCAAGAGTTCACCCTATGTTACATGCCTCCCACAACATCAACTGTTCACCCATGAGATACACATCTTTCAAAAATGCTGTTGAATGTCATTGAGGACAAATAGTGAGTAAAAAAAAAGCACTATTTTTTTCTATTCTACATAGGACTATTCAGATCCATTTGTTTGGATAGAATCTGTATGTACATACTGTCAATAGCAGAAGATGCGCACATTGCTAACAGTTTGCTAGTCTGAGTTAACTATTCCCAATCAGGGGAGTACCAAAAAATGTAATACCCAAGCCACAGAGCCTTTAGTCTCAGCATCTTTAGTCTGAACCTAACAGCAAAGTGGGTTGATAATGAGACATAAATGCAGGACATGATAAGGAAAGAAACCTTGAATCTCAGAGGCAAGACTGATTATGTGACCAAAGGATTGGAAGTGAGCTCTGGTAAATCTATCCACTGTTGCTGGCTGCAGAAGAGATACAAGGTAATTTTTCAGGTGGTGGACGCACTTTCTCTCTTCTCAGATCACATTCTGAATAAAGCATAACTTAGAGATTCCATCCCTGTGCATGCAGAAATGGGTCAGTAGAAGATAGTTCTTGCAGAAGACCCAGGTTTATTTCAAAACACCCACATGGCAACTCACAACCACCTGTAGCTCTGGTTCCAATGGATCTGCCACTCTCTTATGGCCACTGAGGGTCTTGCATACATGGGGTACCCATACTTCCATACAGGCAAACATTCATACAGTAAAGATAAATGTTGGACATGGTAGAGCATGCCTTTAATATCAACACTCAGGAGGCAGACAAAGGTGTGTCTTTGTGAGTTCTAGATCAGCCTTGTCTACAAAGTGGACTCCAAGTCAGCTAGAGCTACAAAGTATCAGAAAATAATAAATGAATGCCTCAAAAATAAGTATTTTTAAATGTTTTTATGCTATTGCTACTGCTGGGAAGGTAGAGATAGGAGAATCCCTGGGGCTTACTGGCCAGACAGTCCAGATGGATGGGTGAGCTCCAGGAAAGAGAGACGTCTGGTCTCAAAAAAGGAAAGCAACTCAGGTTGTCTACTGTCCTCTACATGCATGCACACATACATGCATATGAACCAACATGCAAGCATATAGACCCACAGGCATACACACATAGGCACAAAAATTTTCAGCGAAGAGATAGGTTATTTTTACCAGTTCTAGGATGAACCCTACCACTTTGTTCATGGTATGCAAGTATTCTACCTGTTGGTAGTAGATTCCAAGCCAATACATTTTCTTCCCTTGTTTAGATCACACTTGTTTGAGCTTCTATCACCCACAGCTCAGATTTTAGTAGCAAGAGAGACTCAGGACCTTATCCAAAGTCACTCAACAGGTTAGCCACAGATATATGGCCACTGACAGATTCAGTCACATCTGCTGCTCAGCCTGGTCAATCCCGGGATAGAATGAGCTGAGATAAGGAACAGAGAAGAAGCCAATGGTTGGGATCCTAGAATGGATACCTGAGGCCAGGAGCAGGGGGGCAACAAATGCAGGGTCAACAATCCTCAGCACAGGGATCATTGGTCCCAGCCAACAAAGATGGACATCTTGGAAAATCTGGCCTGCTTCAGTCATCAGCTGCATGCCTTCCTCATTGTGCTCAATCTGAGAATAGAGAAGATTGAGGCCAGTTCATGCATAGTATGGTAGGTGCTCCTGTTTTCTACACAACATGCTCATCCCTCTAACCATCCTGCTTGGACCACTCATTCCAATCCCTTGATGAGTCAATAGTTCAACTACATGTGCCCCCTCCTGTACACATGAGTCTATCCATGTCACTCTCTCTGACACATCACTCTGCTTATCCCTTTGTTTTGTGATGTAGATATAAATAATGGACGGATAGAAGGTTGGATGGATGGATGGATAGATAGATAGATAGATAGATAGATAGATAGATAGATAGATAGGATAGATTCATACACACAGTCTGAATTGTAGATGATATGTGACTACTTGATAGAGGGATTGATGATAAAGAGGATAGATGGATAGATATACAGACAGGGATGCACAGTAGGGTTCTGAGAGTATATATATATATATATATATATATATATATATATATATATATACATATATATATACATATACATGCATACATATATGAATAAGATATATAGGCAGATACATGATAGACAACATAGGTAGATTACATTGAAAGATGTGATATATAACTGGTAGCAAAGAGAAATGATTAAAGTGGTAGATCTCAATATATTTTTCTGTTTTTATTTCTTTATCATGATTCAGATTTTTCTCCATTTCCTTTGTCTCATCACTCACTCTCCATCCTCTCTGGCATCTCTGTATCTTTTTCTCTATGGGAATTTTCCTATACCTAATTCATCTATCTCTCCTCTTCATCGCTTCCTTCCTCACTCCTCCATCCTCCACTACAGTTAAGTATAAACCTCCAGCTAATTTTATCCCATCCAATTCTCTCACTTATGTCTAATTCACCACAGCCTATTAAGACCAGTTCTCTGCAGGAACTTCCAAAGAATTGCAGCAAACAATCTCAGAGGTTTCCAAATATTGATCCCGAGCTCCAAAGAAGTATGAACTTGGAAGTCATCTAAGCAAGGAACTGATGAATGATTTAGGAGTTGTGTCCCTCAGGTAAGGAGAAAGCTTCAAGAAAGACAATAGAGGAAAAATGGGAGAAGGTGACAGAGGAGTCATGTGGAAAGGTCAGAGGGAAGAGGATCCAGCAGTGCACAGAGAAGGACCTCAGGGAGCAAAGAGGAGACCAAGAAGGATTTAATTCTGGAGCCAAATCAGAGCTGCCAGGAAAGGTGGACAAGCCACCAGAGAGCTGTGAGGAAATGAAGGAGATAGAGCCAGGACTCAGGGACATGGTAATCAAGGGTAAGAGAAATGAGAAACGAACATGGAAGGGAACAGCCAATGACAATGATCCTTTGTCCATAATTAGATGGCAGAAGCCTGATGGAGTTGGCACATTTAATCCCTTGGGAAACAGACACAGGTCTCTGAGTTTTAGGTCATCCTGGTGTACAGAACAAGTTCCAAGAGAGCCAAAGCTACCATGGGATCCACTGACTATGACACACATCCAGGAACTTAAGGAATCCTCAGTCCTGCTGAGAGTGTGGCCTACAGTGGAGCAGGTGCCAGGGCAGGAAGAGAGAAAGGGTGATGAGCACAACTTGGAAAGAAAGACAAATGAATGTGGGGTTGTAATGAGGAGAGGGGCCCAAATAACTTCTTTGCTTCTCCCTGCTACAGGCTCCAGACCTTTCCTGATGCCTAGGGAACACATACACCCGGGTACCCCAGCCTATCTGCTGCCATACTCACCATGCCCAAGTGACCCAAAAACCAGTTTTTTTTAGGAGGCTGAGGGAAACATCTGAGGCGGGAGCAGTTCTCACAGAATGAATAAGTCCAGGCAAGGATTCTGGCCAAAATCCAGGAAGCCGCTCCAAGCAGCAGAAGATGCCATGACGAGGTCACCACAGAGCCCAGGTCCAGCCCAGACACACTTAGCCACAGCATCCTGCTGAGCAGACAGACACAGAAGGAGATTCTGAGGTTTGGAAGAGGAACCTGAAAAACTTCAGAATTTTGAGCATGGGCATAAACTGTAGAGTGGAGCAGGGAAGGGGAGGAAGATACAGGAAGAGACAGAATGAGAGAGAGAGAAGGAGGCAGGGAACACACAGACAAGAGCTGTTGAAAGTCTGGGATGGCTCTGCCTGAAGTACAAAAGGTTATCCAGGAACCCAGGGTCACTTGTGCCAGTTGTCTCCCATGGAGCCACCCCAACTCTGATAAACCCATCCTGATCAGAGTCAGGACCCTCTCTTGCCTCAGAGCCCAAGTCGGTACCTTATCTCAGGAGCTGCTGGTTCTCTAAGACATTCTCCCCCCATCCTGTGAAAAACATTTATCCCCTGCTTCCTAACTTCAGGGAGCTGTGTGGGAGGCTGGGTTAGGCTGGACTGAACCAATCAAATCCCTCCCAGGCTCAGCCACTTCCTCCCTGCCTGGGCATCAGGCCAAAACAAGTTGGGCAGGGCCAGACTGGAGTGGAGGGGAGAGACTCAGGACAACACACACAGGCAGGTTGCATTTAGGATGCAGCACCTCTGAGTCAAGGGCAAAGGTGACTCTGGGCCCTTCCAAGGGCAACAGTCTGCTAATAAAAGCGTGAAGAAAGAAGTACTGGTGCCAGGATGGTGTTCAGGATGTTCCCTGAGCATCTCCCAGCGATCTCTGCACATCTCACTGGTGGGAGTGCAGCATGCAGAATTTCTCACTGCAGAACTGCAGACCTGTCTCTGGAATGCCTCTGCTCACCGGCTACAGTCTTGCAGCATTCAGTCCTCTCCCTTAGCAGCCCAGCCCCTGGATAGAAACAATTCCAAACTAGACCAGAGAATCCAGCCATGGTCAGACTGAAGAGATAGATGTCCTGGCTGGGAAAATACACCTGGCAACTAAAGGGTCAGAATTCAGAGTGTTTGTGAGGAGGAAAGGAGTCAGACTGAAGTGCTATGAGCACAGGTGTACAGGCAAGAATGAACAAGCCTGGAATGACTTATCTTCCCAGGATCAAACGGGGACTTGACCTTAACAGGAGTGTATGTTGTTTAGAAACCCTAGATCGCCACATCTTGAGAAGTGAGGAAAAGCAGCCAGCACTCTCCTTTGTGCAAGCCCTGGTGCCTAGTTTAGCATCAGTATTCCCCCACATCACCCACTGCAGCCAGCATTCCCTCTGGCACAACTGTCTACTGTCTTTGGAGTAAGCAGAAAGTTAATGTCCTTAAAGTGATAAGGCCCCCACTTTTAAGCTATGAGAAAGAGACAAGCTAGTGTTCCCAGCAATCAAAGAGAGATATAGCAGCTGTGTCCAGCTTACCACAACAGGAAAGAATGAACTAGTCACTGAGAACAGGATGAGTTATTCTTTCCCTGGGCAAAGAGTTCCTTTTCCAGATATATGGACCCTCCTTGCTGTCAGAGCAAGTGTTATCAATTTGAAGGATAGCATTCCATCCCCCATTTACCCAGTCATATATCACCAAGTCTTGAAAGCTCCAGCTTGGAAATTTCCCCTATATAAACCCTAAGCCCCGAGACCTGAGTGTCACATTCCTAACCTATTGTTCATAGAGAGTTGCATCCTGAGTCTGAACTCAAATGAAACAACTCTTGTGTATTTGCATTGGAGTTGTCATTTCTTGGGGGGTCTCGTGACCTGGACATTACTGGGGGCTTGTCCGGGATTCCCCAGCAGATTCTCCAGGATCCTCTACTGGGAGAGTCTAGTGCTGGCCAGTGAGTTTTCAGGATTTCTGTATTGTCTTAGTGTCTCTGTTCTCAATTTCGGTTTGAGAAAAGCCTTGAGGTGTCTGTATAAGCAGCAAAGAGTGACTTAGATCGGCCTCACTGTAGGGTAAATCTCTCATTTGTAGGGGGAGGAATTCTTGGTAGAGGAAGTAGAGCCTCCCCATTGGTTCCTTTCCTCTCTGTGCCACTTTTCATTTCTGAGGTGGTAGTCTGTGAGTCTGAGTGTTTGGATTTTTTTTTTATTTCAACTACAACATGGATACTTCATGCATGTTTGTTTATCTGCTGTGTTCCTTGTGATATTTGGTTTCTATATCTATTAGACTTTAACAGATGGTATGGAATAAACTGATTCTCACTCTCTCAATATTGTTTTTAGCTCATTTTAAGAAATCAGGACCAGAGCTCACAACCTCTTGGTAGATGTGAAGAAGGGGAAAATGACCACCTACTACAGCTCAGAATGGCTGACATTTGATGTTGCCTGGCTGCCAGAGGGGAGTTTTCCATCTCTCCATGGTGTTAGCAATAGAAGACAAGGTGTTTCAAAAGGCCCAGGAGCACCCTGATCAAGTCTGCTATATAGTAGTTTAGAAGGATTTGGTTACCAATCCACCACAATGGTTTAAGTCTTTCTTCTTTTCCATTGCTAAAGTTTTCTCATCAACAGAATGGTGCCAGCCCTGGTGGTGGGGGAATGGAAACAAGAAGTTCCCATATCTACTGCCCCTTCTTCATCCTATCATACAGGATAGCACCCCTGGGGATATTGTCTGCCCGCCTTGGCACCATCAGCACTTCCCCCAGTGTAGGCCTCCAGCTCCAGTGGTGTCAACTTCAGGAATAGAAGGGGGCCTGCACAGGGAACATGAAGCAAGCATATGGTGCCTCCTGAGGCTGTATAGCCAGAGGCAGAGCCCACTATTTTACCCCTAAGGACAGCAGGACCAGTCTATCAACAAGAGAATCAACCTCACTATTATTGGCCCATTGCTACAGCTGATCTTTATAGTTGGAAGAGGGAAAATGCCCAATTCTCTGACAATCCTAGGGAGCTCATTGGTCTCTTAGACAGTATCCTGTTCATTCATCATCCCACATGGCATGATTGTCAGCAGCTTTCATAGATTCTTTTCACCATGGAGGAAAAGGAACACATCATTTTAGAGGCTCAAAAGAATGTGGGAGTCAATGACATTCCAGCCCAGAACCCAGCTGATATTGACAATGGATTTCCCCTCAAGAGACCAGGCTGGGACTACAATACAAGTGAAGGTAGGGAGCATCTTGGAGTCTATGGCAAGACTCTGGTGGCAGGTCTCTTGGCAGCCACTAGGCAACCCACTAATTTGGATAAGGTTTATGATGTTAATCAGGAGGCTAATGAAAACACAGAAATATTTCTTGAGGGGATTATGGATGCTTTCTGACATTATATGCACCTAGATCCTGAAGAGACAGGGAATTCTAACACAGAAGTGGTGGTGTTTATCAATCAATCAGTCAGCATCAGACATTAGAAGGAAGTTAGGAAGATTAGGAGAAAAGTCATTGAGGGATTTAATGGAGGTCACAGAAAAGGTGTATCACAGTAGAGAAACCAAAGATGAAAAAAATATTAAGACAGGAAAGATATTGAACAGAGATTTGGCCAAAGTCCTTATAGCCAATAATGTTCTGGACTTGAGAGAAAGAAAGTGCCAGCTCCAATGTATTGCTAAAGAAACAGACAGAACCTAAAGGAGGTCATCAACCAACATTAGGTAAGAACCAATGCACCTATTGTAAAGAGAAAGGGCACTGGGCTAAAGGGTGTGCAAAGAAAAAGCCAAAGGTCAAGACCATGGTCACAGAGGAAGAAGAAGATTGAAGGAGTCAGGATTTGGACTTCCTCACCAAACCCAGGGTAATCCTTAGAGTGGAGGAGAAGCCCCTAGACTTCCTGGTGGATACTGGATACCAGCCCAGAGATGGTACCACCCACAAGGGGCCCTTCCCACTTGATCACTAATTGAGGAAATGCCCCACAGCTGGATCTCATGGAGGCATTTCCCCAACTGAAGCTCGTTTCTCTGTGATAACTCCAGCCTGTGTCAAGTTGACACATAAAACCAGCCAGTACAGTACCCAACCCAAATTAAAGCACTCCCCTCTACCAGGGTCAGAGAGGACTTCATCTGCAAGGGTCAGAGGAAGACAGAAGCAGCAGTAACCACAGAAACAGGAAATTTGGGCTCAGTCTCTTCCTCCAGGTACTTCAGCTCAAAAGGCTGAATTTATAGTGCTTACCCAGGCCCTCATCATGGGAAGAGAACTGGTTGTTAATATTTATACTGACAGCTGATATATATTTACAACTGCTCATATACATGGAGCTATTTATCAGGAGAGAGGGTTCCTAACTGCAGAAGGGAAAACCATCAAAAATAAGGATAAAATTCTACAGGTACTCAAAGCCCTCTGGGTGCAAAAGAGGTTGTCCATCATACATTGTCCAGGCCATCAAAAAGGAAAAACACCAGTGGCTAGAGGAAACAATCTAACCAGCAAAACTGCTAAGGAGGTAGCCGGAAAAGAAACAGCTGCCTCTGTGTTTGCTACTGTCCTGCCCAAGCCACCCAGTCCCAACTTACCAGAATGCCAAGTCTATATGGAGAAAGAGATCAAATGGGCTAAAAATCAGCCCTTGAGTCAATGTTTTGAAGGCTTGTGGTGACTGACTGATGGTAAGCTAATATTGCCCACCTCCTTGGCAAAAAACATCCTCAGGAAAATCCAGTCACTCACATGGGAGTGAGACAAATTTACAACACAATGAGATAATCTAAGGTGACTTCCAGGGATATGCAGAATACTATTGAGGATGTAGTGTCAAGCTGCAGATCTTGCCAGCTAACCAACACCCATAACACTCCCAGACATCCAGGCTCTCGACTGCAAGGTAAGAGACCAGGGGCCTACTAGGAAGTTGACTTTATAGAACTCAAACCAGGGAAGTACAGTTACAAGTACTTGCTGGTGTTTCTGGACACCTTCTCCAGATGGACAGAAGCATTCCCAACGAAGGCTGAGACTACACAGGTCGTGGCTAAGACATTACTAGAGGATATCTTACCCAGGTATAGATTCCCTCATATGATAGAGTCAGATAATGGACCAACATTTCTGTCCAAGGTAAACCAGGATGTAGCAAGATTTATTGGGGCAGATTAGAAATTGCATTGTACATATCAACCCCAAACTTCAGGACAGGTAGAAAGAATGAACAGAACATTAAAAAAGACCTTAATTAAATTGACTTAGTTATGTCAAATGCTGTTTTACTGGGGCACACAGCAGAAAGGATATCTTGCTAAAGCAGACACATGTTTTCCTGAAGCGAATACAGGTGAAAGGATGTTTGGATATAGCAAACATATGAAAAGACACCTGATGAAGGAGCATGAATACGAACCTACACACATTGGGGGATGAGCACTGAGCCTTGGTTTGATTTGCTCTGCCTCACTATTCTTTGCTAATGACAGCATGTATTGGTTTGCCCTACATAGCCTTGTTGATCTCCACTAGTGGTGACACCAGAGGGAAACTCACCCAAGAACTGCTCCTGAGGCTCCTGCTCTAGCTTCCTGTTTCCACAGCCTCCTCAGCCTGTTGGTGTTCATGCCTGGGGTCTGCCTGCCTCGAGGACTGGTCTGCAGCTGCTGAATCTTACTTGTGTTTGCTATGGGACCGAATGGCTGACAAAGATTGAGCTCACTCCCAAAGAACTATTGCTAATAACTATTGCTAATAACCCCCATCCTAATAACTTTTCTCTCCCACTACCTCTGTTGAATGGTGGACTAGAGGAGAGGTTCAACCCTTATTAAAAGCAGGATGCATAAAATTTTATGCCTACCGACTCATAGTTAAGAGAGCACTTTGAGTATCATTATAGACTCTGGACTCTTACATAGTAGAGGGACAAAAACTAACATTTTCCAGATTAAGTAAGTTTTGCACTATGAGATAAAAATGAAAGTTTATGCGCCATTACAAACAGCTGCTCTCCACATTCATGCCCACCCCCCCCAACACACACACACACACAAATTGTAATAAAACAACCATAACCAAGACTGGATTGATGGCTCATCAGTTCTGAGTGTGCTGCTCATTCAAAGGACATGAATTACCTCCTAATACCATGCTAGGTACCTCTCACTACCACGTGTAACTCTAAATCTAAAGGCTCTGACACACTCTTCTAGCCTTCTAGTCACCTGCACTGAAGAACACATACCTTCACACAGACACAAAGAACACACAATGTGCCCAAGTGAGTCAAACAACAATTTCACCTGGCCCCTCTATTTTTGCACAATGCACAAAACCAAGTTCTTTGATCTAGACCCACCGAGTACTGGTGTGTGTCAGTGTGTCATCTGAAAAATCATAAAAATTAAAAGTAATAGTCACTCCAACATATTTAGTGAAATCGGGGCTGGATTGTGCCCATTTGAAATTTCACCTGAGATTTGGTGTAGAGAGAATCTCTTCTGTACTGTGAGGAAACATCATCTGTCAATAAAGGGCTAAAGGCCAATTAGCTGAGGCAGGATTAGAAGGTGGGCCATCCAGAGAAAGAGAGAAACCCTGGGAGATATCCAGGTTCAGGAAGATATTACTAGCCTGGAAGAGTGGAGCTATGGAACTGAGGGGAGGTGTAACTAACAAGGTGGCAGACATAGAATAGTATAAACAGGTTAAATAAGTTATGACAAGACAAAACTTATGGCCTAGGCACTTATTCATAAGGAAGAAGCCTCCGTGTCATTATTCAGGAAGTAAGGTGTGGGTGGAAAAGCCTGCGGTCCCAACTTGGTGCTTCCATTAATACAAAGCTAAGTTATTTGTGTTAAAGTTCCGCTGTTTTACAACTCTTAAACCTGAAACCTTTTCTAATTTCTTAAGTGAGTAAGTACCAAGAAAAGAGGGTAAGAAATGTAGAGCCAGCTGTGCATGAACCATAATGGGAGGATACATGCTGACGTGAGGCAGGCCCTGGGCTCCACCCCCAAAACTGGAGAAAGTAAGTACATAGACATTACATCATGAAAAACAGACTGCTGAGGTGGGCCAGTACATAAACATTGAATCATGAAGAACAGAGGGACTGTTGAGATGGGTCAGCAGGTCAAAGTGCTTGTCTTGCAAACATGAGGAACAGAATTTAGATCCCAGCACCCACATAAAATGCTGAGCATTGCACATGTCTGTAATCCCAGCTCTGAGGGTATTAAGAGGATTGCTAGGGCTCACTGGTTTCTAGCTTTAGCCAAGAAAATGGGAGCCCTAGGTTCAGAGAGATTCTGCCTCAAAGGACTAGACAGTGATAAAGAAGGACACAAATGCTCTCTTCTAGCCTCTGTGTGTTTACAGGTATATTCCCCAATCTACACATAAGTGTGTGCATACCCTCCTGTCGATTCCATGAGCATGAGAGATCTTTCCACCTACCGCGGTCTTCTTCGATTTCTTTCTTCAGAGACTTTGAAGTTCTTGTCACACAGATCTTTCACTTGCTTGGTTAGAGTCACACCAAGATATTTTATAGTATCTCTATCTACTGTGAAGGGTGTCATTTCCCTAATTTCTTTCTCAGCCCATTTATCCTTTGAGTAGAGGAAGGCTACTAATTTGTTAGAGTTAATTTTAAACCCAGCCACTTTGCTGAAGTTGTTTATCGGCTGTAGGAGTTCTCTGGTAGAATTTTTGGGGTTGCTTATGTATACTATCATATCATCTGAAAATAGTAATACCTTGACTACCTCCTTACCAATTTGTATCCCTTTGATCTCCTTTTGCTTTTTAATTGCTCTGGCCAGAACTTCAAGTAGAGGGAGGGAAGGACCTGGGAGGGAAAGAGAAAGGGGAAGGGAAAAAGGGCAAGCAAGATAAGGTATTGGAAGGGACAGGAGAGAAGTATAGAGGTTCAGGAAATCAAATAGAAATGTGTAGCAAAGGAGGATGGGGAACTGGGTATAGCCACTACAAAGTCCCAGAGGCCAGGGAAGTGAGAAGCTCCCAGGACCCAACAGAGATGACTTTAGCCAAAATAAGCAACAAAGGGGAGATAGAACCTGTAGAGACCACCTCCAGTAGATAGGCACGGCCCCCAGTTGAGAGATGAGGTCACCCACCTATCTCAAAAATTTTAACCCAGAAATGTTCTTTTACAAAGACAAGGCAAGACAAGACAAAAATTGGTACAGAGACTAAAGGAAAGGCCATCCAGAGACCACCCCACTTAGAGATCCATCCTATCTGCAGACAACAAACCCCAACACTATTGCTGATGCCAAGAAGCGCTTGCCCACAGGAGCCTGGCTTGGCTGTTCCCTAAAAGGTTCTACCAGCAACTGAGCAATACAGATGCAAGTATTCACAGCCAACCATCAGACTGAGCCCAGGGACCCCAATGAAAGAACTAGAGGAAAGACTAAAGGAGCTGAAGAGCGTTGGAACCCCATAGTAAGAACATTGGAACAGGACCACTCAGAGCTCCCAGAGACTAAAACACCAACCAAAGAGTATACATGGAAGGAGCCATGGCTCCAGATACATATGTAGGAAAGGATGGCCTTATCTGGCATCAGTGGGAGGGGAGGCCCTTGGTCCTGTGGAGGTTTGAAGACCCAGCACAGGAGGATGCTAGAGTGATAAGGTGGGAGCAGGTGAGTGGATGGGAGAGCCTCATAGAGGCAAAGGGGAGGGGGGATGAGGGGAGGGTGTGTGTGGAGGGATAACCGGGAAGGCTGATATCATTTGAAATGTAAACAAATAAAATGATTAATAAAAAAATTGCACTCTGGATGAATGGAAGATGTTTGCTTGATATTTCGACTATGTTAAATAAAGTCTCAGTCAATGAAAAAGGACCTTAAACTCCTGATTCTTCTGACAAAGTGAGAGCCAGGGTTATGTTTTAAATTTTAATTACTGTGCCTAAGAGATTTCTGAAACAACAATGCCCCTTGCCCAAACACAGGTACTTCCTGAAATACTGGAGGCTATTTCAGGATTGTTTATGGGAAGTAACAATCCACATGTTTTCACTTCTCTAAACAAGTTTGCCCAAGTTGGGCAAAGACCCAACTACTAAGATGTGTTTGGTCAGAGGCAGGAGGTGTATATGTGGGAAATACATCATGCTATATGCTTGCCACTAACTGGCCCTGATGGGAAACATGGCAAATTGTGGGGTTTGCCTTTTTAAGCCCCTGCAAACTGTGACTCAGGGCCACTTTCTGGAAACCAGGAGATGGACCTAGCAGGAGAGTCCATCAAACTGCCAGTATTTAATTAAAGCTCGTTTCACATTTGACCTTTAAATTGTGGTAATGGTATCATTCTCACCTCTATCCTTTAAATGCTGGGATTGCAGAAGTCAGCTACCAAGGATGGCTCTAGATTGAAAGATAAAATCTAGAAATCTATCAGAAAAACATACCCCTTAATTGATATCTTTAAATGCTTCCATAAATTCAAGATGAAAAGGCTTTAAAACATTTATTCAATAACCTGGGTAAGGTGGCATTCAGCTCTCAGGAAGTAGAGGAAGGAGGATAAGGAGTTAAAGGCTACAAGAAATGCTGCATCTTGGGCAGATGAGACAACTCAGAAGATAAAGGCACTTGCCACCAAGCTTAATTACATAAATTCCTAGTTGTCTATCACATGCAAATACACACACAAACACACACACACACATAAATAAACTTTAAATTTGAGGAAGAAAAAAATCCTTGAAATACAGTGTGGCGGTGTGAATAAGAATGGACTGCATAGGCTCATCTATTTGTATGCTTCATCCCCAGTTGGTGACCAGTTTGGGAAACACTAGATGTGGTCTTGTTGTAAGAGGTGTGTCACTGGGGTAGGGCTCTGAGCTTTGAAAAGCCCATATCAGGCCCAGGCTCAATCTCATTCTCTCTCTCGCTCTCGCTCTCGCTCTCGCTCTCTCTCCTGCCTGTAAATCAGGATGTAACTCTGAGATACTTCTCCAGCACCACGTCTGCCTGCCTGCCAACATGCTTCCCACCATAATGATGATGGACTCACCCTCGGAAGCAATAAGCAAACCCTTCATTAAAGGCGTTCTTCTGTATGTCACCTTGGTCATGGTGACACTTCACAGCAATAGAACACTAAAACATGCTGTAAGATTCTTTGAAGACTTAGATTAATTCCATATTTAAGGTTAGCATAATCTATTATAAATGTGTCAGGTTTTCTAAATAATCAACGTTTTCAATATCATCCAATAGAACTCTTGCCAGAGTGGTCTTCTTTTTAGAATGTGTTGAGATTTTTCATAGAATTGTAAGGACTTTGACTAGGCTCACCCTCCTTTGACCATTTTTGTCCTCTTCCCCTTTCTGAGTAACACCCTTCTATTTGACATCTTATCTTTCCTTTTTAAATTTCTCTCTCTCTCTCTCTCTCTCTCTCTCTCTCTCTCTCTCTCATTTTTCTTTTTGGTAAAAACTTGACAATCTTTATTTTCCAGCACTGGGCATCACAGAGCTTGCACACTAGCAAGTACCCACAACTTAACTGTGTCTCCACCCAAAAATCATATTCTAATTGGAAAAGTTAAAGTTTATAAAGATTAGACAATCTAAAAATAAAAGAGGAAACCAGGCATGGTGGTGCATACCTTGAATTCCAGTACTCCAGAGCCAGAGGCAGGTGGATTTTTGAGTTGCAGGTCAAGCTGGTCTACACAATAAGTTGCAGGCCAGTTATGGCACATAGTCTGTAAGTCTCTGTCTAAAGTAAATAAATAAATAAATATTAAAAAATATAAGGAGTCCACCTACCAATTACTAAAACCCTTTTACAAACCCATAGTAGTAAAAATGAGAATAACTTTTTAAGATTTATTATTATTATTATTATTATTATTATTATTATTATTATTATTAAGTACACTGTAGCTGTTTTCAGATGCACCAGAAGAGGACATAAGATGTCATTATGGGTGGTTGTGAGCTACCATGTGGTTGCTGGAAATTGAACTTAGGACCTTTGGAAGAGCAGTCAGTGCTCTTAACCGCTGAGCCATCTCTCCAGCCCCAAAATAACTTTTTAAAACTATTACTGCATAACAAGAACAGGAAACATGTGGAATCCAACATGGGGTGGGCACATGAATACCTAAAATCATGGCATCTTCTGAAGACAGTCCAAACACTGTTGGGAAGTGGATAGATAGATTAGATGAAGAGTTTCAAAAAACTAACAAGGAACAAACAAAAATGTACTAAATTAACCAGGTGTGGAATTGCAGCTCTGAGGAGGTGGAGACAGGAGGCTAACCCCAGATGTTGGAAGCCACCATGAATTTCATGAGAAGCTGTCTCAAAAGGGGGGGGGGTGTTCTCCAAATATAGGGCAGATTCTCTCCGTACATCTAAAGCACTAACCCTTTAATGTTAATTGCCATATCTGATACTTCAAAGACTTGTCATTTCCCTATGGTGAGAATATTTAAATTCCTTTCTTCATTTATTTTGTGATACACAATATAGTACTTTAAACTGGTCACAGCAGTATGCACAGTGAAGAACAGAAATGGTCCTCCTAATGTGTAACTTTACGAATTTCCCAAGTCTCCCTTGGACTAATCTCTGCTCAGACTGGTTAAGGGCTACACAGTATTTTTAAGACCTAGAAGGAATAATTGAATTTGAAATTCTAATAGAAAATGTAGGAATCAATAAAGAAGGGGTAAAAACAAACATTTTTTTTCACTTTTTTTTTATTAGGTATTTTCCTCAATTACATTTCCAATGCTATCCAAAAAGTCCCCAATACACTCCCCCCCCAGTCCCTCACCCACCCACCCCCACCCCTTGGCCCTGGAATTCCCCTGTACTGGGGCATATAATGTTGGCAAGTCCAATGGGCCTCTCTTTCCAGTGATGGCCGACTAGGCCATCTTTTGATACAAATGCAGCTAGAGTCAAGAGCTCTGGGGTACTGGTTAGTTCATAATGTTGAACCTATAGGGTTGCAGTTCCCTTTAGCTCCTTGGGTACTTTCTCTAGCTCCTCCATTGGGGGCCCTGTGATCCATCCAATAGCTGACTGTGAGCATCCACTTCTGTGTTTGCTAGGCCCCGACATTGTCTCACAAGAGACAGCTATATCTGGGTCCTTTCAGCAAAATCTTGCTAGTGTATGCAATGGTGTTAGCGTTTGGAAGCTGATTATGGGATGGATCCCTGGATATGGCACTCTCTAGATGGTCCATCCTTTTTTCACAGCTCCAAACTTTATCTCTGTAACTCTTTCCATGGGTGTTTTGTTCCCAGTTCCAAGAAGGGGCACAGTGTCCACACTTTGGTCTTCGTTCTTCTTGACTTTCATGCGTTTAACAAATTGTATCTTATCTCTTGGGTATCCTAAGTTTTTGGGCTAATATCCACTTATCAGTGAGTACATATTGTGTGAGTTCCTTTGTGAATATGTTACCTCAATCAGGATGATGCCCTCCAGATCCATCCATTTGCCTAGGAATTTCATAAATTCATTCCTTTTAATAGCTGAGTAGTACTCCATTGTATAAATGTACCACATTTTCTGTATCCATTCCTCTGTTGAGGGGCATCTGGGTTCTTTCCAGCTTCTGGCTATTATAAATAAGGCTGCTATGAACATAGTGGAGCATGTGTCCTTCTTACCGGTTGGAACATCTTCTGGATATATGCCCAGGAGAGGTATTGCTGGATCCTCTGGCAGTATTATGTCCAATTTTCTGAGGAACCGCCAAACTGATTTCCAGAGTGGTTGTATCAGTTTGCAATCCCACCAACAATGAAGGAGTGTTCCTCTTTCTCCACATCCTCGCCAGCATCTGCTGTCACCTGAATTTTTGATCTTAGCCATTCTGACTGATGTGAGGTGGAATCTCAGGGTTGTTTTGAGTTGCATTTCCCTGATGATTAAGGATGTTGAACATTTTTTCAGGTGCTTCTCTGCCATTCGGGATTCCTCAGGTGAGAATTTTTTGTTCAGTTCTGAGCCCCAATTTTAACGGGGTTATTTGATTTTTCTGGAGTCCACCTTCTTGAGTTCCTTATATATATTGGATATTAGTCCCCTATCTGATTTAGGATAGGTAAAGATCCTTTCCCAATCTGTTGGTGGTCTTTTTGTCTTATTGACGGTCGGTGTCTTTTGCCTTGCAGAAGCTTTGCAACTTTATGAGGTCCCATTTATCGATTCTCGATCTTACAGCACAAGCCTTTGCTGTTCTATTCAGGAATTTTTCCCCTGTACCCATATATTCGAGGCTTTTCCCTACTTTCTCCTCTATAAGTTTCAGTGTCTCTGGTTTTATGTGGAGTTCCTTAATCCACTTAGACTTGACCTTGGTACAAGGAGATAGGAATGGATCAATTCGCATTCTTCTACATGATAACCGCCAGTTGTGCCAGCACCATTTGTTGAAAATGCTGTCTTTTTTCCACTGGATGGTTTTAGCTCCCTTGTCAAAGATCAAGTGACCATAGGTATGTGGGTTGATCTCAGGGTCTTCAATTCTGTTCCATTGGTCTACTTGTCTGTCGTTATACCAGTACCATGCAGTTTTTATCACAATTGCTCTGTAGTACAGCTTTAGGTCAGGCATGGTGATTCCACCAGAGGTTCTTTTATCCTTGAGAAGAGGTTTTGCTATCCTAGGTTTTTTGTTGTTCCAGATGAATTTGCAGATTGCCCTTTCTAATTCGTTGAAGAATTGAGTTGGAATTTTGATGGGGATTGCATTGAATCTGTAGATTGCTTTTGGTAAGATAGCCATTTTTACAATGTTGATCCCCTGCCAATCCATGAGCATGGGAGGTTTTTCCATCTTCTGAGATCTTCTTTAATTTCTTTCTTCAGGGACTTGAAGTTCTTGTCATACAGATCTTTCACTTCCTTAGTTAGAGTCACGCCAAGGTATTTTATATTGTTTGTGACTATTGAGAAGGGTGTTGTTTCCCTTATTTCCTTCTCTGCCTGTTTATCCTTTGTGTACAGAAAGGCCATTGACTTGCTTGAGTTAATTTTATATCCAGCTACTTCACCGAAGCTATTTATCAAGCTTAGGAGTTCTCTGGTGGAATTTTTAGGGTCACTTATGTATACTATCATATCATCTGCAAAAAGCGATATTTTGACTTCTTCTTTTCCGATTTGTATCCCCTTGATCTCCTTTTGCTGTCTAATTGCTCTGGCTAGGACTTCAAGTACAATGTTGAAAAGGTAGGGAGAGAGTGGGCAGCCTTGTCTAGTCCCTGATTTTAGTGGGATTGCTTCCAGCTTCTCACCATTTACTTTGATGTTGGCTACTGGTTTGCTGTATATTGCTTTTATCATGGTTAGGTATGGGCCTTGAATTCCTGATCTTTCCAAGACTTTTATCATGAGTGGGTGTTGGATTTTGTCAAATGCTTTTTCAGCATCTAACGAGATGATCATGTGGTTTTTGTCTTTGAGTTTGTTTATATAATGGATTACATTGATGGATTTTCGTATATTGAACCATCCTTGCATCCCTGGGATGAAACCTACTTGGTCAGGATGGATGATTATTTTGATGTGTTCTTGAATTCGGTTAGCGAGAACTTTATTGAGGATTTTTGCATCAATATTCATAAGGGAAATTGGTCTGAAGTTCTCTATTTTTGTTGGGTCTTTATGTGGTTTAGGTATCAGAGTAATTGTGGCTTCATAGAATGAGTTGGGTAGAGTACCTTCTGATTCTATTTTGTGGAATAGTTTGTGAAGAACTGGGATTAGTTCTTCTTTGAAGGTTTGATAGAACTCTGCACTAAACCCATCTGGTCCTGGGCTTTTCTTGGTTGGGAGACTATTAATGACTGCTTCTATTTCTTTAGGGGATATGGGACTGTTTAGATCATTAACCTGATCTTGATTTAACTTTGGTACCTGGTATCTGTCTAGAAACTTGTCCATTTCATCCAGGTTCTCCAGTTTTGTTGAGTATAGCCTTTTGTAGAAGGATCTGATGGTGTTTTGGATTTCTTCAGGGTCTGTTGTTATGTCTCCCTTTTCATTTCTGATTTTGTTAATTAGAATACTTTCCCTATGCCCTCTAGTGAGTCTGGCTAAGGGTTTATCTATCTTGTTGATTTTCTCAAAGAACCAGCTCCTCGATTGGTTGATTCTTTGAATTGTTCTTCTTGTTTCCACTTGGTTGATTTCACCCCTGAGTTTGATTATTTCTTGCCGTCTACTCCTCTTGGGTGAATTTGTTTCCTTTCGTTCTAGAGCTTTTAGGTGTGTTGTCAAGCTGCTAATGTGTGCTCTCTCTAGTTTCTTTTTGGAGGCACTCAGAGCTATGAGTTTTCCTCTTAGAAATGCTTTCAATGTGTCCCATAAGTTTGGGTATGTTGTGTCTTCATTTTCATTAAACTCCAAAAAGTCCTTAATTTCTTTCCTTATTCCTTCCTTGACCAAGGTATCATTGAGAAGAGTGTTGTTTAGTTTCCACATGTGTGTTGGCTTTCTATTATTTATTTTGTTATTGAAGATCAGTCGTAGTCCATGGTGATCTGATAGGGTGCATGGGACAATTTCAATATTTTTGTATATGTTGAGGCTTGTTTTGTGACCAATTATGTGGTCAATTTTGGAGAAGGTACCGTGAGGTGCTGAGAAGAAGGTATATCCTTTTGTTTTAGCATAAAATGTTCTGTAGATATCTGTCAGATCCATTTGTTTCATAACCTCTGTTAGTTTCACTGTGTCCCTGTTTAGTTTCTGTTTCCATGATCTGTCCATTGGTGAAAGTGGTGTGTTGAAGTCTCCCACTATTATTGTGTGAGGTGCAATGTGTGCTTTGAGCTTTACTAAAGTATCTTTAATGAATGTGACTGCCCTTGTATTTGGAGCATAGATATTCAGAATTGATAGTTCCTCTTGGAGGATTTTACTTTGATGAGAATGAAGTGCCCTTCCTTGTCTTTTTTGATGACTTTGGGTTGGAAGTCAATCTTATCAGATATTATAATGGCTACTCCAGCTTGTTTCTTCCTACCATTTGCTTGGAAAATTGTTTTCCAGCCTTTCATTCTGAGGTAGTGTCTATCTTTTTCTCTGAGATGAGTTTCCTGTAAGCAGCAAAATGTTGGGTCCTGTTTCTGTAGCCAGCCTGTTAGTCTATGTCTTTTTATTGGGGAGTTGAGTCCATTGATATTAAGAGATATTAGGGAGAAGTAATTGTTGCTTCCTTTTATTTTTGTTGTTAGAGTTGGTGTTCTGTTTTTGTGGCTGTCTTCTTTTAGGTTTGTTGAGGGATTACCTTCTTGCTTTTTCTAGGACATGGTTTCCGTCCTTGTGTTGGTTTTTTTTCTGTTATTATCCTTTGAAGTGCTGGATTCGTGGAAAGATAATGTGTGAATTTGGTTTTATCGTGGAATACTTTGGTTTCTCCATCTATGGTAATTGAGAGTTTGGCTGGGTATAGTAGCCTGGGCTGGAAATTGTGTTCTCTTAGTTTCTGTATAACATCTGTCCAGGCCCTTCTGGCTTTCATAGTCTCTGGTGAAAAATCCGGTGTAATTCTGATAGGCTTGCCTTTATATGTTACTTGACCTTTTTCCCTTACTGCTTTTAGTATTCTATCTTTATTTAGTGCATTTGTTGTTCTGATTATTATGTGTGGGAAGGAATTTCTTTTCTGGTCCAGTCTATTTGGAGTTCTGTAAGCTTCTTGTATGTTCATGGGCATCTCTTTCTTTAGGTTTGGGAAGTTTTCTACTATAATTTTGTTGAATATATTTGCTGGTCCTTTGAGTTGAAAATCTTCATTCTCATCTACTCCTATTATCCGTAGGTTTGGTCTTCTCATTTTGTCCTGGATTTCCTGGATGTTTTGAGTTAGGGTCTTTTTTCATTTTGTATTTTCTTTGATTGTCGTGCCGATGTTCTCTATGGAGTCTTCTGCACCTGAGATTCTCTTCCATCTCTTGTATTCTGTTGCTGATGCTCGCATCTATGGTTCCAGATTTCTTTACTAGTGTTTCTATCTCCAGTGTTGCCTCAATTTGGATTTTCTTCATTGTCTCTACTTCCCTTTTTAGGTCTTGGATGTTTTTATTCAATTCCATCACCTGTTTGGTCTGGTTTTCCTGCAATTCTTTAATGGATTTTTGTGCTTCCTCTTTAATGCCTTCTACCTGTTTAGCAGTGTTCTCCTGCAATTCTTTAAGGGATTTTTGTGCTTCCTCTTTAATGTCTTCTACCTGTTTAGCAGTGTTCTCCTATATTTCTTTAAGTTTGTTATTAAAGTCCTTCTTCATGTCCTCTACCATCATCATGAGATATGCTTTTAGATCCGGGTCTAGCTTTTCCGATGTGTTGGGGTGCCCTGGACTGGGCGAAGTGGGAGTGCTGGGTTCTGATGATGGTGAGTGGTCTTGGTTTCTGTTAGTAAGATTATTACGTTTACCTTTCTCCATCTGGTATTCTCTGGGGTTAGTTGTTATCGTTGTCACTGTTTAAAGATTGGAGCAGACTCTGTGTTCCACTCACCAGAAGTCTCAAAATCCTGTGGAGGATGTCGTGGGTAGCTGGCGGGTGTCAGCTGACCCTGTGCTCTAGCTACCCCGGTGCTGGTCAGACAGGAAGAGGCTTGTGGCCCTACTCAGGCCGGATTTCTGCCTCCCCAACCAAAGCAGTCTCAGGCCCCCCGCTCAATTGGATTGGAGCAGAAGCTGTGTTCCACTCACCAGAAGTCTCAAAATCCTGTGGCGGGTGTCGTGGGTAGCTGGCGGGTGTCAGCTGACCCTGCGCTCTAGCTACCCCGATGCTGGTCAGACCGGAAGAGCAAAAACAAACATTTAATTGGACTGGCTCATGGTTTCAGTAGTTCAGTCCAGTATCATTGTGGTGGGAAACATGGCATCATGCTCGCAGACTCTTGTTGGAAGAGCCAATAATGCTACATCTTGATCTGAAGGCCAACAGGAAGACTCTTTTCTGCAGCCAACTAGTAGGGGGGTCTGTAATTTCACACTAGATGGAGCTTCAGGAAAGACCTTAAAGCTTGCTCCCACAGTGCCACACTTCTTCCAACAGGACTACATCTATTCCAACAAGGGTACACCTCCTACTAATGTTGTTTCCTGTGGGCCAAACGTATTTAAACCACCACAGAGATCATGGACCAAATTGTAATTCAGATGAGAGAGATTCAGTGATGGGGGGGGGAGGGGTATGCACACACACATGATCAGGAATTGTTGCAAATCAACCAGCAAATGATATGTGGCCCAAAGGTTATATTCTAGGACTCCAATCATGTCAAACACAACAAGTTAAAGAAAGAGATGTAGAATGTAGAACATGAGCAAGCAGTGGCAGGATAAAAGAGGTCATTGAAATGATGCTAGAGATGAGGATGAGAATCGAGAAAAACAAATTAGGTTTGAAATGCCATAATAAACCCTAACATGCTATACGAAAATTAACTGAGATCCGGCCGGATCAGCGCCGGGGTAGCGGGAGCGCAGGGTTGCCTGACACCCGCCAGCGACCCACGACCCCCGCCGCAGGATTTTGGGACTGCTGGTGAGTGGAACACAGCTTCTGCTCCAATCCAATTGCACGGGACCTGAGACTGCATTAGTTAGGGAAGCAGAAACCGGCCTGAGTAGGACCACAGGCCTCATCCAGCCAGATCAGCGCCAGGGTAGCGGGAGTGCAGGGTTGCCTGACACCCGCCAGCTACCCAGGACCCCCCGTCGCAGGATTTTGGGACTGCTGGTGAGTGGAACACAGCTTCTGCTCCAATCCAATTGCGCGGGACCTGAGACTGCATTAGTTAGGGAAGCAGAAACCGGCCCGAGTAGGGCCACAGGCCTCATCCGGCCTGATCAGCGCCGGGGTAGCGGGAGCGCAGGGTTGCCTGACACCCGCCAGCTACCCAGGACCCCCCGTCGCAGGATTTTGGGACTGCTGGTGAGTGGAACACAGCTTCTGCTCCAGTCCAATCACGCGGGACCTGAGACTGCTCTGGTTGGGGAGAGAGAAATCCGGCCTACATAGGGACACAACCCTCTTCCGGTCAGAAAAGCACCAGGGCAGCTGGGGCGCAGGGTCAGCTGACACTCGCCAGCTACCCACAACACCCGCCACAGGATCTTAAGACTTCTGGTGAGTGGAGCACAGCTTCTGCTCCAATCCAATTGCGCGGGACCTGAGACTGCATTAGTTAGGGAAGCAGAAACCGGCCTGAGTAGGACCACAGGCCTCATCCAGCCGGATCAGCGCCAGGGTAGCGGGAGCACAGGGTTGCCTGACACCCGCCAGCGACCCACGACCCCCGCCGCAGGATTTTGGGACTGCTGGTGAGTGGAACACAGCTTCTGCTCCAATCCAATTGCACGGGACCTGAGACTGCATTAGTTAGGGAAGCAGAAACCGGCCTGAGTAGGACCACAGGCCTCATCCAGCCAGATCAGCGCCAGGGTAGCGGGAGTGCAGGGTTGCCTGACACCCGCCAGCTACCCAGGACCCCCCGTCGCAGGATTTTGGGACTGCTGGTGAGTGGAACACAGCTTCTGCTCCAATCCAATTGCGCGGGACCTGAGACTGCATTAGTTAGGGAAGCAGAAACCGGCCCGAGTAGGGCCACAGGCCTCATCCGGCCTGATCAGCGCCGGGGTAGCGGGAGCGCAGGGTTGCCTGACACCCGCCAGCTACCCAGGACCCCCCGTCGCAGGATTTTGGGACTGCTGGTGAGTGGAACACAGCTTCTGCTCCAGTCCAATCACGCGGGACCTGAGACTGCTCTGGTTGGGGAGAGAGAAATCCGGCCTACATAGGGACACAACCCTCTTCCGGTCAGAAAAGCACCAGGGCAGCTGGGGCGCAGGGTCAGCTGACACTCGCCAGCTACCCACAACACCCGCCACAGGATCTTAAGACTTCTGGTGAGTGGAGCACAGCTTCTGCTCCAATCCAATTGCGCGGGACCTGAGACTGCATTAGTTAGGGAAGCAGAAACCGGCCTGAGTAGGACCACAGGCCTCATCCAGCCGGATCAGCGCCAGGGTAGCGGGAGCACAGGGTTGCCTGACACCCGCCAGCGACCCACGACCCCCGCCGCAGGATTTTGGGACTTCTGGTGAGTGGAGCACAGCTTCTGCTCCAATCCAATTGCACGGGACCTGAGACTGCATTAGTTAGGGAAGCAGAAACCGGCCTGAGTAGGACCACAGGCCTCTTCCGGCTGGACCAGCACCGGGGTACCGTCAGCTACCCACGACCCCCGCCGCAGGATTTAGAGACTGCTGGTGAGTGGAACACAGCTTCTGCTCCAATCTTTAAACAGTGACAACGATAACAACTAACCCCAGAGATTACCAGATGGAGAAAGGTAAACGTAATAATCTTACTAACAGAAACCAAGACCACTCATCATCATCAGAACCCAGCACCCCCACTTCGCCCAGTCCAGGGCACCCCAACACACCGGAAAAGCTAGACACGGATTTAAAAGCATATCTCCTGATGATGATAGAGGACTTCAAGAAGGACTTTAATAACACACTTAAAGAAATGCAGGAGAACACTGCTAAACAGGCAGAAGACAATAAAGAGGAAGCACAAAAATCCCTTAAAGAATTGCAGGAGAACACTGCTAAAGAGTTACAAATCCTTAAAGAAAAACAGGATAACATAATCAAACAGGTAGAAGTCCTTACAGAAAAACAGGAAAACACATCCAAACAGATGATGGAAATGAACAAAACCATACTAGACCTAAAAAGGGAAGTAGACACAATAAAGAAAACCCAAAAGGAGGCAACACTGGAGATAGAAAACCTAGGAAAGAAATCTGGAACCATAGATATGAGCATCAGCAACAGAATACAAGAGATGGAAGAGAGAATCTCAGGTGCAGAAGATTCCATAGAGAACATCGGCACAACAATCAAGGAAAATGTAAAATGCAAAAAGATCCTAACTCAAAACATCCAAGAAATACAGGACACAATGAGAAGACCAAACCTACGGATAATAGGAGTGGATGAGAATGAAGATTTTCAACTCAAAGGACCAGCAAACATCTTCAACAAAATTATAGAAGAAAACTTCCCAAATCTAAAGAAAGAGATGCCCATGAACATACAAGAAGCCTACAGAACTCCAAATAGACTGGACCAGAAAAGAAATACCTCCTGACACATTATAATCAGAACAACAAATGCTCTAAATAAAGATAGAATACTAAAAACAGTAAGAGAAAAAGGCCAAGTAACATATAAAGGCAAGCCTATCAGAATTACGCCAGATTTTTCACCAGAGACTATGAAAGCCAGAAGATCCTGGACGGATGTTATACAGACACTAAAAGAACACAAATTCCAGCCCAGGCTACTATACCCAGCCAAACTCTCAATTAACATAGATGGAGAAACCAAAGTATTCCACGACAAAACCAAATTCACACATTATCTCTCCACGAATCCAGCCCTTCAAAGGATAATAACAGAAAAAAACCAATACAAGGACAGGAACCACGCCCTAGAAACAACAAGAAGGTAATCCCTCAACAAACCTAAAAGAATACAGCCACCAGAACAAAATGCCAACTTTAACAACAAAAATAACAGGAAACAACAATTACTTTTCCTTAATATCTCTTAATATCAATGGACTCAACTCCCCGATAAAAAGACATAGACTAACAAACTGGCTACACAAACAAGACCCAACATTTTGCTGCTTACAGGAAACTCATCTCAGAGAAAAGGATAGACACTATCTCAGAATGAAAGGCTGGAAAACAATTTTCCAAGCAAATGGCATGAAGAAACAAGCTGGAGTAGCCATTCTAATATCTGATAAGATTGACTTCCAACCCAAAGTCATTAAAAAAGACAGGGAGGGACACTTCATACTCATCAAAGGTAAAATCCTCCAAGAGGAACTATCAATCCTGAATATCTATGCTCCAAATACAAAGGCAGCCACATTCATTAAAGAAATTTTAGTAAATCTCAAAGCACACATTGCACCTCATACAATAATAGTGGGAGACTTCAACACACCACTTTCACCAATGGACAGATCATGGAAACAGAAACTAAACAGGGACACAGTGAAACTAACAGAAATTATGAATCAAATGGATCTGACAGATATCTACAGAACATTCTATCCTAAAACAAAAGGATATACCTTCTTCTCAGCACCTCATGGTACCTTCTCCAAAATTGACCACATAATTGGTCACAAAGCAGGCCTCAACTGATATAAAAATATTGAAATTGTCCCATGCATCCTATCAGATCACCATGGACTAAGGCTGATCTTCAATAACAAAATAAATAATAGAAAGCCAACCTTCACGTGGAAACTGAACAACACTCTTCTCAATGATACCTTGGTCAAGGAAGGAATAAAGAAAGAAATTAAGGACTTTTTAGAGTTCAATGAAAATGAAGCCACAACATACCCAAACTTATGGGACGCAATGAAAGCATTTCTAAGAGGAAAACTCATAGCTCTGAGTGCCTCCAAAAGGAAACTAGAGAGAGCACACATTAGCAGCTTGACAACACACCTAAAAGCACTAGAACAAAAGGAAGCAAATTCACCCAAGAGGAGTAGACGGCAGGAAATAATCAAACTCAGGGGTGAAATCAACCAAGTGGAAACAAGAAAAACTATTCAAAGAATCAACCAATCAAGGAGCTGGTTCTTTGAGAAAATCAACAAGATAGATAAACCCTTAGCCAGACTCACTAGAGGGCACAGGGAAAGCATCCTAATTAACAAAATCAGAAATGAAAAAGGAGACATAACAACAGATCCTGAAGACATCCAAAACACCATCAGATCCTTCTACCAAAGGCTATACTCAACAAAACTGGAGAACCTGGATGAAATGGAGAAGTTCCTAGACAGATACCAGGTACCAAAGTTAAATCAAGATCAGGTTAATGATCTAAACAGCCCTATATCCCCCAAAGAAATAGAAGCAGTCATTAATAGTCTCCCAACTAAAAAAAGCCCAGGACCAGATGGGTTTAGTGCAGAGTTCTATCAGACCTTCAAAGATGATCTAATCCCAGTTCTTCACAAACTATTCCACAAAATAGAAACAGAAGGTACTCTACCCAATTCATTCTATGAAGCCACAATTACTCTGATACCTAAACCACAAAAAGACCCAACAAAGATAGAAAACTTCAGACCAATATCCCTTACGAATATTGATGCAAAAATCCTCAATAAAGTTCTTGCTAACCGAATCCAAGAACACATCAAAACAATCATCCATCCTGACCAAGTAGGTTTCATCCCAGGGATGCAGGGATGGTTCAATATACGGAAATCCATCAACGTAATCCAGTATATAAACAAACTCAAAGACAAAAACCACATGGTCATCTCGTTAGATGCGGAAAAAGCATTTGACAAGATCCAACATCCATTCATGATAAAAGTCTTGGAAAGATCAGGAATTCAAGGCCCATACCTAAACATGATAAAAGCAATCTACAGCAAACCAGTAGCCAACATCAAAGTAAATGGTCAGAAGCTTGAAGCAATCCCTCTAAAATCAGGGACTAGACAAGGCTGTCCACTTTCTCCATACCTATTCAACATTGTACTTGAAGTCCTAGCCAGAGCAATTCGACAACAAAAGGAGATCAAAGGGATACAAATTGGAAAAGATGAAGTCAAAATATCACTTTTTGCAGATGATATGATAGTATATATAAGTGACCCTAAAAATTCCACCAGAGAACTCCTAAGCCTGATAAACAGCTTCGGTGAAGTAGCTGGATATAAAATTAACTCAAAGAAATCAATGGCCTTTCTCTACACAAAGAATAAACAGGCTGAGAAAGAAATTAGGGAAACAACACCCTTCTCAATAGTCACAAATAATATAAAATATCTTGGCGTGACTCTAACTAAGGAAGTGAAAGATCTGTATAATAAAAACTTCAAGTCCCTGAAGAAAGAAATTATAGAAGATCTCAGAAGATGGAAAGATCTCCCATGCTCATGGATTGGCAGGATCAACATTGTAAAAATGGCTATCTTGCCAAAAGCAATCTACAGATTCAATGCAATCCCCATCAAAATTCCAACTCAATTCTTCAACGAATTAGAAAGTGCAATCTGCAAATTCATCTGGAATAACAAAAAACCTAGGATAGCAAAAACTCTTCTCAAGGATAAAAGAACCTCTGGTGGAATCACCATGCCGGACCTAAAGCTCTACTACAGAGCAATTGTGATAAAAACTGCATGGTACTGGTATAGTGACAGACAAATAGACCAATGGAATAGAATTGAAGACCCAGAAATGAACCCACACACCTATGGTTACTTGATCTTCGACAAGGGAGCTAAAAACATCCAGTGGAAGAAAGACAGTATTTTCAACAAATGGTGCTGGCACAACTGGTTGTTAACATGTAGAAGAATGCGAATCGATCCATTCCTATCTCCTTGTACTAAGGTCAAGTCTAAGTGGATCAAGGAACTTCACATAAAACCAGAGACACTGAAACTTATAGAGGAGAAAGTGGGGAAAAGCCTTGAAGATATGGGCACAGGGGAAAAATTCCTGAATAGAACAGTAATGGCTTGTGCTGTAAGATCGAGAATTGACAAGTGGGACCTCATGAAACTACAAAGCTTCTGCAAGGCTAAAGACACCATCAATAAGACAAAAAAACCACCAACAGATTGGGAAAGGATCTTCACCTATCCTAAATCAGATAAGGGACTAATATCCAATATATATAAAGAACTCAAGAAGGTGGACTCCAGAAAGTCAAATAACCCCATTAAAAAATGGGGCTCAGAACTGAACAAAGAATTCTCACCTGAGGAATACCGAATGGCAGAGAAACACCTGAAAAAATGTTCAACATCCTTAATCATCAGGGAAATGCAAATCAAAACAACCCTGAGATTCCACCTCACACCAGTCAGAATGGCTAAGATCAAAAATTCAGGTGACAGCAGATGCTGGCGAGGATGTGGAGAAAGAGGAACACTCCTCCATTGTTGGTGGGATTGCAAGCTTGTACAACCACTCTGGAAATCAGTCTGGCGGTTCCTCAGAAAATTGGACATAGTACTACCGGAGGATCCAGCAATACCTCTCCTGGGCATATATCCAGAAGATGTCCCAACCGGTAAAAAGGACACATGCTCCACTATGTTCATAGCAGCCCTATTTATAATAGCCAGAAGCTGGAAAGAACCCAGATGTCCCTCAACAGAGGAATGGATACAGAAATTATGGTACATTTACACAATGGAGTACTACTCAGCTATTAAAAAGAATGAATTTATGAAATTCCTAGCCAAATGGATGGACCTGGAGGGCATCATCTTGAGTGAAGTAACACAATCACAAAAGAACTCATACAATATGTATTCATTGATAAGTGGATATTAGCCCAAAACTTAGGATACCCAAGATATAAGATACAATTTGATAAACGCATGAAACTCAAGAAGAATGAAGACCAAAGTGTGGACACTGTGCACCTTCTTAGAATTGGGAACAAAACACCCAGGGAAGGAGTTACAGAGACAAAGTTTGTAGCTGTGATGAAATGATGGACCATTTAGAGACTGCTGTATCCAGGGATCCGTCCCATAATCAGCTTCTAAACGCTGACACCATTCAATACACTAGCAAGATTTTGCTGAAAGGACCCAAATATAGCTGTCTCTTGTGAGACGATGCCGGGGCCTAGCAAACACAGGAGTGGATGTTCACAGTCAGCTATTGGATGTATCACAGGGCTCCCAATGGAGAAGCTAGAGAAAGTACCCAAGGAGCTAAAGGGATCTGCAACCCTATTGTTGGAACAACATGATGTACTAACCAGAACCCCGGAGCTCTTGTCTCTAGCTGCATATGTATCGAAAGATGGCCTAGTCGGCCATCATTGGAAAGAGAGGCCCATTGGACTTGCAAACTTTATATGCCCCAATATAGGGGAATGCCAGGGCCAAAAGAATGGGAATGGGTGGGTAGGGAAGTGGGGGGCGCTATGGGGGACTTTTGGGATAGCATTGGAAATGTAATTGAGGAAAATATGCAATAAAAATATTAAAAATCAAAAAAAAAGAAAATTAACTGATTCATTAATTAATTAATGAGATAAAGAGATATGCAAACTGGGTGTGTAATCCCTGTATGTGGAGGTATTAAGCTACTGAATTCCAGGCTACTTTATCAAAAAATCAAAAGTAGCAGCCAGCATGGTAGCTTAATATACTAAGAGGAGTAGAGATCACAAGGTACCACGCTCAGCACTCAATCTCCCCAGGATTGAGATCTCTCAGGAGCTCCTGCACCTCCCATAAGCAGCACTCTGGGTATTCTAGGTGCCTTGCCAGGTTGTACAGGATCCAGGAGAGTGCATGTCCTGAGGGGCACACAAGCAAACATGGATCCCTGGCCCCCTCAGCACCAAAGAGTGGGCAATGCTCAGGGAGGGTAGAAAGTGCTGGATGAAAGGAGACAGGAGAGGAATATCTGAGCTTGTTGCAGAGTCACAAGAGACCAAGGGTATAACAGTCTCCTCCATGAGGCCTGTACTGGCTAGTTTTGTGTCAACTTGACACAGCTGGAGTTATCACAGAGAAAGGAGCTTCAGTTGAGGAAATGCCTCCGTGAGATCCAACTGTAAGTTATTTTCTCAATTAGTGATCAAGGGGAAGTGCCCCTTGTGGGTGGGACCATCTTGAGCTGGTAGTCTTGGGTTCTATAAGAGAGCAGGCTGAGCAAGCCAGGGGAAGCAAGCCAGTAAAGAACATCCCTCCATGGCTTCTGCATCAGCTCCTGCTTTCTGACCTGCTTGAGTTCCGGTCCTGACTTCCTTGGTGATGAACAGCTGTATGGAAGTATAAGCTGAATAAACCATTTCCTCCCCAACTTGCTTCTTGGTCATGATGTTTGTGCAGCAATAGAAACCCTGACTAAAACAAATTGGTACCAGCATAGTGGGGTATTCCTGTGATAACCTGACCATGTTTTGGGGAGGACTGTGGAAGGACTTTGGAACTTTGAGCTACAAGATTCATTCAATGTTAAGAGCTCTGTGGGATGTTGTGTAGGAGCTTGGAAGATAATGTTGAAAACAGTGCAGAAGATGGAGGCCTGGCTTGTGAAATTTCAGAGGGAAAATTAAAGACTCTTTTCTGGGCCACTGTTACTTTGATTGTGAAGATTCTGTAGTTCTGGTTAGCTGGGGCTGAAGAATCAGCTGTGATTAACAAGATACCAGAACTAGTAAAGTGAACCCTTTGTATTACTGGGACTATTGATGCTGGTTAGCTGGAGCTAAGAAATTAGCAGTGATTAAGAAGAGACCAGCATCGTTGAGATGACATCTGCTGGGAACTGTTTTCTGAAAGCAAAAAGAGGCTGTGTTCCAGAAATAGCCAAGGTTGTAATCCTGCTGCAGTGGGACTTGGTAATGTGTAAGGGTCACCCAGGTGGTACTGGTTTTGAAGGCATGAAGGGTCATGCAGAGCAGCTGAGGTTTGGCACTGTGAGAAGCCATGGAAGGCCATTGGTGTAGATGCAGCCTAAGTTGCAATTGATGGCCCAGGACTGAAGGGGTCATGCAAAGGAGTTGAGGCTTGGCACCATGAAGAGAGCCTATGAGAAGCTATTGGTGAAGCCAAGTTACAGAAGCATTTTGGAGATGCCAGTACCATGAGATGACTACAAAGAACAGCAGCAGGAGTGGAGTACAGGAGGCTGGAGCCTAGAAGACAACGTGTGTGCTACAAAGGGCAAGGCTGGAGAAGAGACCCAAGCCCTTAGAGGAGCCCAGAAGATCATGAGTTGGATCCCAGACATTGGACGGTTGGAGATTGATTTTGCTTTTGATTGTGACTGTGCCCTGATATTTTTCCCTCTTGAAGGAAGTTGTTTATTGAAGCCCACAGTTAAGAGACTTTGAATTTTAAAGTACTTTGATGTAAAGACTGTGGGACTTTTAAAGTTATTTAAGATCTTGGGGATGAATAAGAACTAAGGGTTGAGGCTTACTAGTGATGTATTTGTGTGTCAAGTCGAGAAGGGGTCAATTGTACTGGCTAGTTTTGTGTCAACTTGACACAGCTGGAGTTATCACAGAGAAAGGAGCTTCAGTTGAAGAAATGCCTCCATGAGATCCAACTGTAAGGCATTTTCTCAATTAGTGATCAAGGGGGAAAGGTCCCTTGTGGGTGGGACCATCTTGGGCTGGTAGTCTTGGGTTCTATAAGAGAGCAGGCTGAGCAAGCCAGGAGAAGCAAACCAGTAAAGAATACCCCTCCATGGCTTCTGCATCAGCTCCTGCTTTCTGACCTGCTTGAGTCCCAGTCCTGACTTCCTTGGTGATGAATAGCAGTATGGAAGTATAAGCTGAATAAACCATTTCCTCCCCAACTTGCTTCTTGGTCATGATTTTTGTGCAGGAATAGAAACCCTGACTAAGACAAGGCCCTTGGATTGACTGTCCCCTGCCTCCTCTCTAGATGCACAAGAACCCTCACATCCAAACACAAAAGTGTAAGCTTCTGCCCAGATGTCCTCATCTGAGAGCTCCTTTCCACATTCATCCTGGACATAACATGAGATCCTCAATTCATGCAGTGTCTGGGGCTCCCGAGCCTGACATGACACAGTCTTGATTCCCAGACCTGCTCACCAGGACCTTAGCTTGCCTTACCCTCTACAGCCTGTCCCACATTTTCTTTCTTGGTTTTCTGCTGTCATTTTCTCCTTTCACATAGCATTCACAGAAACACTTCTGTTGAACTTCTCTCTAACCCATTCTTCATTTCACATGGCTCTTCAATATCATCTTGATCAAATGCAGAACTTTATTTTGAACACTGACCATGAAGGTTCCTGTAACCCTGATCCCACATGAACCCACCTTGGCCAACAAGAGCAATCAATGAAGTCCAAGGTCTTAGACATAGTCTGGACTTCAAGAACTCGTCAACATTTTGGCTAGAGAAAGTTTAAGTTCTCTCCTTGATAACAGCATCTGTGAAGTATGCAGCAGGTCACAGGCCTTAAGGAAGCACCGCCTATCTACAGCGATGTAGTACAGGGAGTCCACATATAGAAAGAGCTGGTGGTTCTTTTTTGCAACCAGGGCACTGAACTCCAGGATGGCAGCAATATATCTACTAGGAGACCTGCAGAGCAGGCAGGAGAGAGGAAGCAACTTAGCAACTGCCATAGGTGGCACACACCTTTAATCCCAACAGTCGGGAGGCAGAGGCAGATGGATTTCTGAGTTCGAGCCAGCCTGGTCTACAAAGTGAGTTCCAAGACAGCCAGGGCTACACAGAGAAACCCTGACTCGAAAAACCAAACAAATAAAAATTAAAAAAAAAAAAAAAAAAACACTACACTCATGACAGACCAGATCCATTCTCCCCTGAGGAAGATTAAAAGATTCCAGCATCACCAGAATTGAAAGTTCAGAAGAGCACAAATCCTCTCAAGTTAAAAATTAACTCATTCTTGAACCTACTGTTTCTGTTAACTGTGTGTATTACAGTCCCTAACCAACATCAGTCTTTTGACTTAATCTGGGTGACTGAACAGCCAGAGACTGGCTATTGTGCCCAACTAGTCTGTACAAACAGATCACTTGGAACATCCTGGTTTCCAGATTTGACTTTTGATTTATGCCGGCTAGCTGATAACTCATGGCTCAACACTTGACTGACTTTATGTGATTTATATACCAAATGTAGATGGGAGACTTTTTATATATGTCCAGGGGCAAAATAACTGCCATTTGTGGGGGTCCCGAACAATTCTACTGTGCTGCTTGGGGATGTGAACCATCAGTCACTGGGGCCAGGGAGTAGATGGTGTCAAAGAAAGAGCTTATCACAGTCGCCCAGCTGGGAGGCATCTCCAAAGTTTTACTCAGGTTCACTGCCAAAGGAAAGCAAGCTAAAGGATGGGAAGCCAGGAAGTCATGAGGCCTTCAGCTTCACATTACTGGAGGTAGCAATCCTCTTTACAGTTAGACTCTTCATAAGGCAAATTATAAACCCATGGCCAGCAGCTATAGGCCCAAACCAGGTTTTGACAAACCCTAAACCTGTATTAACATCATCCTCTAGACTACCTTACCCCTAGTCATACACTTGCATGGACCCTCAGTTCCAGAACTTTTACTGAAACACTCAGAACCAGTGGTCAATGATGTTAAAGACCTTTCAAATTCTGAATGCCTCCAAGCCAGAACTTACTACAGTGATGAGAATGTTGGTAGGGGACTTTAAAGGAGAACTTATGAGACAGACAAGGGAATCCATCTCTTTAACCTTAGCTTTAATTAAAAATTAGGGTCAGGATGAGCCACAGCTGGCACTGGAATAGCTGCATTAATGTTGCAGGAAAAGAATTACAATAGCTTAAAGGCAGACATAGATGAAGATATCCAATGCCTACAAAAGTCCATCTCACACTTGGAGCATAACATAGATTCTCCAGCTGAGGCAGTGCTGAAAGATAGGCAAGGATTAGACTTAGTGTTTCTACAACAAGGAGGGTTATGTGCCGCTTTGCGTGAGGAGTGTTGTTTCTTTGTCAACCATTCTGGAGTTATTAGGAAATCATTAGCTAAATTAAGGAAAGTATAGATAGATGCCAGATGGGATGAGAAAATTCCAAACGTTGGTACCACTCACTGTTTGATGCCTCCCCCTGGTTAAAAACTCTCATTTCCAGTCTCATGGGACCCTTGGTTATTCTCTTACTCCTCCTCACTTTTGAATCATGAATTATCAATAAGCTTTTACAATATATAAGACAAAGACTGGGAAATATTCAACTGATGGTAATTAACACTTACTATCCAGATCTCAAAAAGCCCAAGATTGGCCTCTAAAGCTACTAATAGAAGGTGGGATTGACAAGACAAAAAACAGCAGCACAGATTCCATCCTGTCCTCCAAACTCTATTTTAAGCTGCTGTCCTTGGAGAAACCTTTGGAAAGACTATGGTCCTTGGAGAAATCAGAAAGTTGCTCTCTCCTGTCATTGGAGTGACACAGTCCCCACCCTTGAGCTCTGGGAAGGAGACCACCAAGCATCCCCAGCAGTCAAAAACAGACATAACAGCCCTGGCCAGCTTGCAACAACAGGAAAAACTGGTCATGATAACGGACGAGTTAATCATTCTCAGGTCAAAAATGCCCCTTTTCAGATGTGTTGTCTAAACAAATGCTATCAGTTTGAAAGTTAACATTGCTTTATCCATTTACCCAATCATGTAACACCAAGGCTTGAAAGTCCCAACTTACACATTTTCCCTATATGAACGCCAAGCCCCTAGACCCAATTATCACTTTAATCTGTTGTGCAAAAAGGGCTATGATCCAAGCTTGAGCTTGAATAAGGACTCTCATGTGAGTTGTGGTCCCTGGTAGTCTCTTAGGGGTCTTGCAAACAGGGCATGACAGGTACAGCATGGGGCTGTAGAGAGACAGATGAGAAGGGGTCAGCATCAGGTGACATTGAAATTACATGGTTGACAGACTCAGGAGAAGGCAGCGAAAAGCAGGCAACAAATGAAGATGACTCAGGGGACTGCAGAGCAAGCAGACAGGAGGTTTAGTACAGAAGGAATATATTGGAAAGAGATGGGAGTCTGCTGTTAAAAAAAAAAAAACCCACACATCAAAAAACATGGGTAGGTGAGTTCATCAAAGCTGAATATCTATTCAAACATCTATGAAAGAAAACCCAGGTGGTAAGAATGTCATACAGTAGTGCGGTGTGAATTGGAGCTAATTCGGTGATGAGAGGGGACCTATAAAGATGTCTCTGGGTTGGAATATATTGAAGCAGGAAAGTCCAAGGGTGAACTCTGATGAAAGGATGTGATGAGAGAAGCTGTAAGGAAATGTGGTAAGTATGGCATTGGTGGTGGCATCCTTACAGGTGACACTAAAGTAGAAGGTGTGGCTCTAGCAGTAGGGAGCCAGTGTAGCATAGGGCAAGGGGCATTGCGGATAATGGGAGGATGCTGAGTTGGAACCCCTCCCAGCTTAGCCCTGTGGGAGAAGTCAAAGTGGTCTCTAATAATAAGAAAGCTATATTTATGTGCTGTGACTCAATAACAGGGTGCTTCCCTGTGTAAGACCCCGACCCCTCGGTCAGTGGTACTTGCTTCAAGATGCCTCTGCATGAGACACTAAGACACAGTTCGATGCAAAAGCAAGAGGTTTATTTTCCAGCACATTGGGGTCAACCTTCAATTAGTCCCTCAAAATGAGTTACTAAGAAGGTGATCCCGAATGGCTATTACAAGCAGTTTTTATACTTTTTAGGGGCACAGGTTACATCAGCAAGGTGACAGTTAAAGCTTATTGGCTAAGCATATTGACCTTTACATCTATTGGCTAGCAAGCATGATATGCATTTGAACTCCACCTGCGTCAGGTAACTATCAGTCAGTACATTCTGAGAATTTTTTGCTCAGGAATGTTCCTGTGGGTAGAGAATGGAACTGGGCCTAGCTTTGACTCCAGGCAGGAGGGGGAAGCTGTAAGGAGGGTATGGAACTGGAAAACCCATTAGGGTTCCTCATTCCCCCTTGTTTTTTTTGGTACAAGCTCCAATTCTGGAGTTATGCTCAGGGGTCTTGGGTAACTAACTCACATTCTTCAGGTCCTGTCCTCAGGGTCTCATATTGTTGGCCCAGGACCATCAGCTACACTGCTCCTATTCTCTCTTTTATGAAGGCTCTAAGCTTGTTCATATTCTGGGTCTTAAAGTCAACAACAGCAGGAGAACAATTAGGGGTTCTAACAAGGTGGATATGAGGGTGAGGCAAGGGGAGGAGCTAAACCAAGACTCAAACCAGTCCTGACTCTATTTTCTTTCTCTCTTCCACTTGGCTAGCCCTTCTCTCACCTTAGCCACTGAATCTTTAACTATGCCCAGAATGGTTTCCAGTATGTGCTTCCCAATGTTCCACATCCCCAGGTATCACAGAAAAGTGGTTGGCCCCCTAACACAGATGGGCCTGCTGCTGGCTTCTCCCATCTTGGGGGCACACATATATGGAGGTTTCTCGAAGGACGCTCCTCAACTTTGGGTGTCCAAACACTAAACCCCACTTAAGTGACCTCCAAGGCCACTTCTGGGACACAGTTTAGATTCACAAGTCCCTCACATTAGGGTAATCCCTCCCTGTGTCTCTAGGGTGGGGATATCCCAGGAGTTGAGACCCACCGATAACTTACAGAGATCAAAGACAAGGTCACCAGATATAAGGTGGGTGTTCCTCTGTAGTGGACCAAGCTACATTCCTAATGGCTGAGAGTACTTGCCAAGTCACCATGGTAGGGTTGTGGAAGCTGCCAAGGCTCAATGCCAAAAGATACACCATAGCCATTTCATGGTTTCTCTGGCCTTGCAGAAGGGGGTTGCTTGGATGTCTGGCTGCTATCCAGTTGGCATCAGGTGCAGGTGCTTGTCTGATATGAGTTACATGAACCCAGGCAGTAACTCCATCCCCTTTGACAGAGTTTGGCGTGGTCAACAACACCAAGAATGGCCCTCTCCACTTTGCTTCCCAATTTTCAGCCAGAATGCCTCTCTCTCTCTCTCTCTCTCTCTCTCTCTCTCTCTCTCTCTCTCTCTCTCTCTCTCTCTCTTAATTTTCTCAAAGTCTACTTCTAATAATGGTTCTTAAATGCCTTAACCTCCCTTTTAGCCCACCACCTACCAGAGGTAGTGGGAAAGAAAGGACACCGGGGATATGGACTTGTTTAGAAAGGTTCTTTGAAGTAATTCCTGTCTGTGTTGTCTGGAAATTGACATTTCAGTTCACAGGTTAGTAGTGGCAGCTCTATCCACTCACAAACACTTAACGGACACAGCAGCAATTCATTTCAGCAGAGTCAGGATAGCAAACATGAATCAGCAGTGGTAGTACTATGTAGCAAAGACAGCCAGGCCCTACCCTTACCACAAGTCAGCAGAAGGGACCCAGAGAGATGTCAGGAGAAGCTCTCAGCTGTGCCTCTCTTAGGGAATTGAAGATCAGTGAAGACTCGAGACTCACAAGCATTGTGCAGCTAGCACCTATCAGTACCTATCTTGCCTCACTCAGCATGTGTGTCTGTCTCAGCTGACATCACTCTGCCAATCAGCCCAAGTCCGTGGAAGCAGCAAGAAACTGCAGCACACCCACCAGAAGTTTTTTGGTGCATTTCTCTCTATGGAGTCCCAACAAAAGCAGCTCAACTACATATATGTTGTTAGCGAAGAATCCTCCATCACATGTCCTTTCACATGCTTGCATTAGCAGAACATCCTTTCGCCTGAGTTCACTTCAGGGAAACACTCCTTCATGTGTTTGCCCGCAAAAACCCCTTGAACTACCCAGCCATGGCATTGCTGTACAGTTTTGCCCATATGCGTTATTCAGTGCTGTCTGGATATCCTTCCCTCCATTCTTCACTTCTGTCAAAAATCCCTTTAGAAATTTGAGACTTCTCTTCAGCTACAAAAGGGCTTCTGTCGCTGAGTTCCTAACCTGAGCTTACATTGGCCTCCACCTCATGCAGCACTGTCTTCTGCAGGGTAGTAAACTCTTCCTTGTGGTTATGTACTTCTGATTTACCTTCTTAATATTTCCAACGACATTCATCTTAACAGGAGCAAACACCGTAGGACCAAGTTTGTGTAGTGCTGGAGCCACTGAATAACAAGATGCCAAGAATGTTTCTGTGGGAATGCCACCGTCTTCCAGAACTTCAGGGGCACTAGAGCTGGTATTCATAGTACTGAAGAAAGTTTGAATAACATCGTCATTGTTTTCCCAGGGAGATTCTGGTGAGCAAATGGAGTCTGATCCAGGCTCTGCCAGACCCTCATCATGACTCTCCAGGTTTTCCTCTCCATCTTCCTTCATGATCTTACCCTTGACTATCACATTATCATCTGTGTTTTCTTCACTGGAGATGCTGCAATCCACCTCTGTGGACTTCAAATATAAGGAACTCTTGGTTTTCATTAGTATTTCTTCATCACCATTTACTTCTATACTTAGAGATCCATTTTCACAACTGTTTAACTCCATCAGCCTTTCCAATGAACTATGAATTGGTATGATAGAATGTTTCTTTTTAAATTTTTTTTATTTTTTATTAGATATTGTCTTTATATACATTTCAAATTTCAAATGCTATCCAGAAAGTTCCCTATACCCTCCCCCTGCCCTGCTCCCCTACCCACCCACTCCCAGTTCTTGGCTCTGGCATTCCCCTGTACTGGGGCATATAAAGTTTGCAATACCAAGGGGCCCAGTGATGGCCAACTATGCCATGATCTTCTACATATGCAGCTAGAGACACGAGCTCAGGGAGGGTACTGGTTAGTTCATATTGTTGTTCCACTTATAGGGTTGCAGACTCCTTCAGCTCCTTGGGTGCATTCTCTAGGTTCTCCATTTGGGGACCCTGTGTTCCATCTTATAGATGACTGTGAGCATCAACTTCTGTATTTGCCAGGTACTGGCACAGCCTCATTCTAGACAGCTATACCAGGGCCCCTTCATCAAAATCTTGCTGGCATATGCAATAGTATCTGGGTTTGGTGGCTGATTATGGGATGGATCCCAGGGTGGGGTAGTCTCTGGATAGTCCATCCTTTCATCTTAGCTCCAAACATTGTCTCTGTAACTCCTTTCATGGGTATTTTGTTCCCTATTCTAAGGAGGAACAAAGTATCCACCCACTGGTCTTCTGTCTTCTTGATTTTCTTGTGTTTTGCAAATTGTATCTTGGGTATTCTATGTTTCTGGGCTAATATCCACTTATCAGTGAGTGCATATCTAATGACTTCTTTTGTGATTGGGTTACCTCACTAAGGATGATATCCTCCAGATACATCCATTTGTCCAAGAATTTCATAAATTCATTGTTTTTAATAGCTGAGTATGACTCCGTTGTGTAAATGTACCACATTTTCTGTATCCATTCTTCTGTTGAGGGACATCTGAGTTCTTTCCAGTTTGTGGCTATTATAAATAAGGCTGTTATAAATAAGAACATAGTGGAGCATGTGTTCTTCTTACCAGTTGGAACTTCTGCTGAGTATATGCTCAGGAGAGGTATTGCTGGATCTTCCAGTAGTATTGTGTGAAATTTTCTGAGGAACCTCCAGAATGACTTCCAGGGAGGTTGTACAAGCTTGCAATTCCATCGGCAATGGAGGAGTGTTCCTCTTTCTCCACAACCTCGCCAGCATCTGCTGTTGCCTGAATTTTTGATCTTCGACATTCTGACTGGTGTGAGGTGGGATCTCAGGGTTGTTTTGACTTGCATTTCCCTGATGATTAAGGATGTTGAACATTTTTTCAGGTGCTTCTCAACCATTCGGTATTCCTCAGTTGAGAACTCTTTGTTTACCTCTGTACCCCATTTTTAATGGGGTTATTTAAATTTCTGAAGTCCACCTTCTTGAGCTCTTTGTATATATTGGATATTAGTCTCCTAATATCCAATTTAGATATTAGATTTAGGATAGGTCAAAATCCTTTCCCAATCTGTTGGTGGCCTTTTTGTCTTATTGACAGTGTCTTTTGCCTTACAGAAACTTTGCAATTTTATGAGGTCCCATTTGTCAATTCTTGATCTTACAGCACAAGCCATTGCTGCTGTGTTCAAGAACTTTTTCCCCTGTGCCCATATCTTCGAGGCTTTTCCCCACTTTCTCCTCTATTGATTTCAGTGTCTCTGGTTTTATATGGAGGTCTTTGATCCACTTAGACTTGAGCTTTGTACAAGGAGATAAGAATGGATCAATTTGCATTCTTCTACATGATAACCACCAATTGTGCCAGCACCATTTGTTGAAAATGCTGTCTTTTTTCCACTGGATGGTTTTAGCTCCCTTGTCAAAGATCAAGTGACCATAGGTGTATGGATTCATTTCTGGGTCTTCAATTCTATTCCATTGATCTACCTGTCTGCCATTGTACCTGTACCATGTAGTTTTTATCACAATTGCTCTATAGTACAGCTTAATGCCAGGCATGGTGATTCCACCAGAGGTTCTTTTATTGTTGAGAATAGTTTTTGCTACCCTAGGTTTTTTATTATTCCAGATGAATTTACAAATTGCCCTTTCTATCTCAGTGAAGAATTGAGTTGGAATTTTGATGGGTATTGCATTGAATCTGTAGATTGCTTTTGGCAGGATAGCCATTATTACTATATTAATCCTGCCAATCCATGAGCATAGGAGATCTTTCCATCTTCTGAGATCTTCTCAATTTCTTTCTTCATAGACTTGAAGTTTCACTTCCTTAGTTAGAGTCACACCAAGGTATTTTATATTATTTGTGACTATTGTGAAGGGTGTTGTTTCACTAATTTCTTTCTCAGTCCCTTTATCCTTTGTGTAGAGAAAGGCCAATGATTTGTTTGAGTTAATTTTATATCCAGCTACTGCACTGAAGCTGTTTATGAGGCTTAGGAGTTCTCTGGTGGAATTTTTGGGGTCACTTAAGTATATTATCATATCATCTGCACATAGTGATATTTTGACTTCTTCCTTTCCAATTTGTATCCTCTTGATGTCCTTTTGTTGTCAAATTGCTCTGGCTAGAATTTTAGTACTATATTGAATAGGTAGGGTGAAAGTGGGCAGCCTTGTCTAATCCCTGATTTTAGTGGGATTGCTTCGAGTTTCTCTCCATTTATTTTGATTTTGGCTACTGGTTTGCTGTATATTGCTTTTATTATGTTTAGGTATGGGCCTTGAATTCCTGATCTTTCCAAGACTTTTATCATGAAGGGGTGTTGGATCTTGTCGAATGCTTTCTCCGCGTCTAAGGAGATGATCATGTGGTTTTTGTCTTTGAGTTTGTTTATATAGTGGATTACGTTGATGGATTTCCATATATTAAACCATTTCTGCATCCCTGGGATGAAGCTTACTTGGTCATGATGGATGTGTTTTGATGTGTTCTTGGATTCAGTTTGCGAGGATTTTATTGAGTATTTTTGCATCGATATTCATAAGGGAAATTGGTCTGAACTTCTCTTTCTTTCTTGGATCTTTGTGTGGTTTAGGTATCAGAGTAATTGTGGCTTCATAGAATGAATTGGGTAGAGTACCTTCTGTTTCTATTTTGTGGAATAGTTTGAGAAGAGTTGGAATTAGGTCTTCTTTGAAGGTCTGATAGAACTCTGCACTAAACCCATCTGGTCCTGGGCTTTTTTTGGTTGGGAGATTATTGATGACTGCTTCTATTTCTTTAGGGGAAATGGGACTGTTTAGATCATTAATCTGATCCTGATTTATGTTTGGTACCTGGTATCTGTCTAGGAAGTTGTCCATTTCATCCAGGTTTCCTAGTTTTGTTGAGTATAGCCTTTTGTAGTAGGATCTGATGATGTTTTGGATTTCCTCATGTTTTGTTGTTATGTCTCCTTTTTCATTTTTGATTTTGTTAATTAGGATACTGTCCCTGTGCCCTCTAGTTAGTCTGGCTAAGGGTTTATCTATCATGTTGATTTTCTCAAAGAACAAGCTCCTGGTTTGGTTGATTCTTTGACTAGTTCTTCTTGTTTCCACTTGGTTGATTTCAGCCCTGAGTTTAATTATTTCCTGCCGTCTACTCCTCTTGGGTGAATTTGCTTCCTTTAGTTCTAGAGCTGTCAGGCTGCTAGTATATGCTCCCTCTAGTTTCTTTTTAAAGGCACTCAGGGCTATGAGTTTTCCTCTTAGGACTACCTTCATTGTGTCCCATAAGTTTGGGTATGTTGTGGTTTAATTTTCATTAAACTCTAAAAAGTCTTTAATTTCTTTATTTCATTCTTGACCAAGGAATCATTGAGTAGAGTGTTGTTCAGTTTCCACATGAATGTTGGCTTTCTATTATTTATCTTGTTATTGAAGATCAGCCTTAGTCTGTGGTGATCAGATAGGGTGCATGGGATAATTTCAATATTTTTGTATCTGTGGAGGCCTGTTTTGTGACCAATTATATGGTCAATTTTGGAGGAGGTACCATGTGGCTCTGAGAAGAAGGTATATCCTTTTGTTTTAGGGTAAAATGTTCTGTAGATTTCTATTAAATCCATTTGTTTCATAACTTCGGTTAGTGTCCATGTGTCTCTGTTTAGTTTCTGTTTCCAGGATCTGTACATTGGTGAGAGTGAAGTGTTTAAGTTCCCACTATTGTTGTGTGAGGTGCAATGTGTGCTTTGAGTTTTACTAAGGTTTCTTTAATGAATGTGGCTGCCCTTGTATTTAGAAGATAGATATTCAGAATTGAGAGTTCATGTTGGTAGATTTTACCTTTAATGAGTATGAAGTGCCCCTCCTTGTCTTTTTTTGATAAATTTGGTTTGGAAGTCAATTTTATTTGATATTAGAATGGCTACTCCAGCTTCTTTCTTTGGACCATTTGCTTGGAAATTTGTTTTCCAGCCTTTCACTCTGAGGTAGTGTCTGTCCTTTTCCCTGACGTAGGTTTCCTGTAAGCAACAAAATGTTGGGTCGTGTTTGTATAGCCAGTCTATTAGTCTATCTCTTTTTATTGGGGAATTGAGTCCATTGATGTTAAGGGAAATTAAAGAAAAGTAATTGTTGCTTCCTGTTATTTTTGTTGTTAAAGTTGTGATTCTGTTCTTGCAACTGTCTTCTTTTAGGTTTGTTGAAGGATTACTTTCTTGCTTTTTCTAGGGTGTAGTTTCCGTCCTTGTGTTGGTGTTTTCCCTTTATTATCCTTTGAAGGGCTGGATTTGTGGAAAGATATTGTGTGAATTTGGTTTTATCATGGAATACTTTGGTTTCTCCATCTATGGTAATTGAGAGTTTTGCTGGGTATAGTAGTCTGGGCTGGCATTTGTTGTTCTGATTATTATGTGTCCGGAGGAATTTCTTTTCTGATCCATTCTATTTGGAGTTCTGTAGGCTTCTTGTATGTTCATGGGCATTTTCCTTCTTTAGGTTTGGGAAGTTTTCTGCTATGATTTTGTTGAAGATATTTGCTGGCCCTTTAAGTTGAAAATCTTCATTCTCATCTACTCCTATTATCCATACGTTTGGTCTTCTCATCGTGTCCTACATTTCCTGGATGTTTTGAGTTAGGGTCTTTTTTCATTTTGCATTTTCTTTGATTGTTGTGCCCATGTTCTCTATGGAATCTTCTGCACCTGAGATTCTCTCTTCCATCTCTTGTATTCTGTTGCTGATGCTCACATCTATGGTTCCAGATTTCTTTCCTAGAGTTTCTATCTCCAGCGTTGTTTGGTTGTGTTTTCCTGTTTCTTTAAGGACTTCTACCTCTTTAGCAGTGTTCTCCTGTATTTCTTTAAATGAGTTATTAAATCCCTTCTTGATGTCCTCTACCAGCATCATGAGATATAATTTTAAATTCAAGTCTTGCTTTTCGTGTGTGTCGGGGTATCCAGGACTGGCTGAAGTGGGAGTGCTGGGTTCTAATGATGATGAATGGTCTTGGTTTCTGTTAGTAAGATTCTTATGTTTGCCTTTCGCCATCTGGTAATCTCTGGAGTTAGTTGTTATAGTTGTCTCTGGTTGGAGCCTGTTCCTCCTGTGATTCTGTTACCCTCTGGAGTTAGTTGTTATAGTTGTCTCTGGTTGGAGCCTGTTTCTCCTGTGATTCTGTTACCCTCTGTCAGCAGACCTGGTAGTCTAGCTCTCTCCTGAGACTTAGTGGTCAGTGTACTCTCTGCAGGCATGCTTTCCTCTTGCAGGGAAGGTGCACAGTATATCTGGTGGTCAGAACTGCCTCCTGGATGAAAAAGAAGGCCAGAAACAGGGCCTGTCCCAGAAGATGTGTTGCCTCTGCAGTCTGCACGCTCACCTGCACAGACTGGTCTCCGAGTGACAGGAGACACAAGATGGCTCTCTCACCTGCTCTGGTGGTCAGAGCCCTCCCAGGCAGATACCTCTCCTCTGGCGGGGAAGGTGCTCGGATGTCTGGAGCCCGAAACAGGGTCTGTCCCAGAAGCTGTGTTGCTTCTGCCTGTCCCAGAAGCTGTGTCGCTCTGTACTCCACACTCTCACCTGCGCAGACTAGTCTCTGAGGGACCCAGGACCAAAGATGGCTCCCTCACCTGCTCCAGTAGAGCCCTCCTGGGCAGACACCTTTCCCCTGGCAGGTAAGGTGCCCGGATGTCTGGAGCCCGAAACAGGGTCTGTCCCAGAAGCTGTGTCGCTTCTGCCTGTTCCAGAAGTTGTTTAGCTTCTGCAGTCTGCTTGCTTACCCTTCACAGTCCGTGAGCTGACCTGCTCAGACTGGTCTCTGAGGGATCCAGGACCCAAGATGGTTCCCTCACCTGCTCTGAAAGAGCCATCCCAGGCGGACACCTCTCCTTTGGCAGGGAAGGTGCCCAGATGTCTAGAGTCCGAAACAGGGTCTGTCCCGGAAGCTATGTCACTTCTGCCTGTCCCAGAAGCTGTGTCACTTTTCTAACCTGCGCAGACTAGTCTCTGAGGGATCCGGGACCCAAGATGGCTCCCTCACCTGCTCCGACAGAGCCCTCCTGATAGGATGCTTCATCTTGCTGGACTTGAGCACTGCTAGTTGAGTGCACCCTGGGGGTGTATGGTAGAACAGTTCCTAGGTAAAGGTTGCATTTGCAATCTGCATGCATTCTTCCAAGGTCTTCAGGAAAGTCTTGCAGGTCTATTTCAGCAGAGTCCCCACATCGATTCCCTCCTCAGAGTCAATGGCACCAGCTGTGGCCACTTTTTTTGTTTTATCTGCTTGTTGAACAAGGAGGTCACAGTATAGCCTTAGTTCCAACATTTTGATTTTCAAGTTTTCAGTGTTTTCTGAAAATTCTTTTTTCCTCTGAGTCCTACTATCTGTCAGGCAGGCCTTGGAAGATCCCAGAGCCACCAGCCACTTCTGTCTCTCTGCCACACTTCTAGCTTTTAAGTAGAAATACTGTTCCCCCAGGGATAGTGAGGTCCATGCAAGTGTTATCCATGGAATGAACTTGAATCCTACAAACTGCCATTTGGATGCTTCCTTTGCAAACCTTGCCAGGCATCTTAAGGAGAATTGTAATAGGACAGTATTTCCCCACAAAGAAGGAACCATAAAGGCTGCCAACGCTCAGGTAGTTGGTCCACTTGTACAGCATGCCCTCCATGGTGCCTGCTGGCCCCTTACCACCTCTGCCCACCTCAGGGATGCCAGGCCAACTTCACATCCTGGGTCCAGGGGCAGGGTCACCATAATAGCCTGGGAGCAACAGCTTCAGGTCTTGGGGCTTCTGCTGGTGTGGAGGTGTGGGCCTTGTGTTGGCAGTCATGGCTGCATTCCTAGGGCCCCTGAGCCCATGGCTCCTGCCCCAGGAAGCTTGAGCATGCCCACTGTGCCACCTGCATGCTCCCAAATCCCAATGCTTCTCAACATCTACCCAATCTCCAACTTGGTACTTGTGTGGAACCTCTGGGATGCCTGCATTATAAAGGGCCACAGTTCCTGGTGACTGATCTGGAAAGCTTGCAATTGAGCCAAAAGATCCTTGTCAGCCTGAAAAGTCACTCTGGGGATGCCAAGAGCTGGGGTCAAGGGAGTTGGGGGTCCCATACAGGATCTCAAAAGGGGTCAGATTAAAAAGGTAGGAGGTATTCCAGGCTCAGAACAGGGCCAGGGGGAAGAAGCACCACCCAGTCTCCAAGGACAATTTAGTTAAGGTTTCTTTTAGGGTTCTGTTCATTCTATCTACCTGCCCTGATCTCTGGGGATGGTATGGAAACATAACTAGAACTCACGAAGGCAATATCCCAAGCTTCTGACCTCCAGGCTAAACTCCTCCCCAGTTACCTAGCAACAGTAAAGACCATAAGAGGGGCTGCTTGGCCCCACCTCGCTCTCTTACTCCTCTCCCTCTCTCTTCTCTCACTCCTTTGTTCTCTTGCTCTTACTCTCCTCTCCTCTCACTCTCTCCCTCTTACTCTGTTTCTCTCTAGCCTTTCCTCTCTCTCTTTTTACATCCCCACCCCCACTGCCTTTCTATAATAAAGCTCTAAAACCATAGACAGTCTCTGCTCATCAAGGCTGCACTCACTCTCACATGCGTGGGAACCTCCCTTTCCTCTTCCCTCTCTCCCATAATCCCAGGGCTACAGAGTATGGACCCGGGTCCCCCAGGTTGGGCTGACCCTTGTTCACCCCCCCCCGAGTGGGTCAGAGGCTTGGATGCTCACCCAGGGCTGAGTGGAAAGCATCTGACAGCCCTCCCACATCCGCCTGTCCGGAGCATAGGTGGAACTCTGGTGGGATGTGGGTCCTCCCTCCCCCCTCTTCCCCAGGCCCCCTTTTTAGTTCCCACACCTGTCCACAAGATCTATAGCTATTTGTTCTTAACTGGGTGTAGTACTTTTCTACAAAGGCCTCACCTTTTCCCACAGAAATCTCAACTAAGCTAATATTTTTCTACTAAGGCTAAAGCTTTGTAAATAAGCACTTATGGCTGACAAGGCAGTTAACATTCAAACAGGGTCGCTCCCAACATCTTTCTTTCTCTTTCTCTGTTCCTTCTCCTCCTCTGTCTCCCTGTTATGGTAGACTTTGTCAGCAACCTGCACTAAATCCTTCAACGACTTATCCTGCAGTCCCTCTAGCCTCTGAAGCTTTTCCCTGATGTCTCTACTAGCCTGGTCTATAAAAGCCACAGTCACAGTAGCTTTGTGCTCCTTGCTGCTGGGGCCATAGGGTGTATATTGGAAGAAAGCCTTCATAAGCTGTTATAGAAAAGCAGCAGGCAACTCATCTGATCCCTGTCTAACCTCATACACCTTGGTCAAATGTGTGGGTCTTCATGCAGCCCCCTCAAGACCTGCCAATGGAGCCTGGCAATAGACTTTCAAGTGCCCCTTACCTTTGCCATATTAAAGTCCCAGTCAGGTCTATTCAGAGGAAATCTGCTATCGATGATAGCCTAGTCAATCGATGGTGCCCCTGTGTCTGAGGGGGAATTCTTTCCGACTTCCTGCATTATCCTCTCTTGATCTTCGGTCGTGAAGAGCACTCTCATGAGTTGTTGGATATCATCCCAGGTGGGTTGATGAGTAAATAAAACAGTCTCAAAGAGATTAATCGGCCCCTTGGTGTTATCTAAAAGGGGAAGGGGGATTTTGTGCCTTCCAGTTGTACAAGTCATCCAAAGAGAAGGGCCAATATTGCAGAGTCTGATTGTCCTTTTCTAGAGGCCTGTATGCCCTCAGTGGGAGAGCCACCATGGTATCAGGGGATGTGGCTCTCAGACTTTGGGTCCCCATGGCAGGACCAGGAAGTTGAGGGTCTCCTCCTATTCCTCCCTCCAGTAAAGGGCAGTACAATGGCCCCGGTCCCGTGTGGGCTGAGGATTCTGGAGCCAGTGCTGGCACTGGCAGGGACATGGGAGCAAGGGTAGTGGGATGTAGAGGAGGAGGGTCTTGAAACAACAGATCTGTTGTTGAAGGGTCTTGGAGGATCAACTTCTTCTCAGGTCCAGATCCCTCCTCCCATGTTTCCTTTTTCCTGGTGGCCAGAACCTGTGAGGTGGGTCTTGGGGAAAGAAAGTCTTTTATCCATGGGAGGTGGGGAGTCCTCCATTAGATTCTTCCAGGTAACTATATAGGGCACTTGGTCTGAGTGCCTGAGGGATTCTGGCCTAAAGACTCTTTCTTCTACTGCTTTGGTCACCTACAAATTGTAGGTCCCTACAGGTGGCCACCCTACTCTGAAGGTGGGTGAGAAGGAGAGAGTAACTATCTTTCCCTTCTTTACTACTACTGACAAGTTTTCTCCTCCAGCAGTTAACTAGGATATTTAATGGGGCAGACTCAGTCTGTCCAAGGTCCAAAAATGTCATCAGTCCAAGTCCAAGAACACATAAAGAGATAACCAGGAGATAACCAACACCAACAAAAACAGAGAAGGACATTCAACACACAGACAGTTCACTCCTGCTGTGGACACAGACAGTCCAAGTCTGAGAATACAGAGAAAGGCAATCAACACACAGTTCATCCTTCCACAGGCACAGAAATCAGGTTATAGCAAGATTTGGCTCTCATTGATACTGTGTCTTGCCATTTCCAAAAGGAGCAGAGTCATTTCACCTCCCTCTGGGGGCTCCTGAAGCATCTTCCAGACTCACCATTGTTGTGGGCATTAAGGCTTGTCTACCCGCACCAGACCAAAGGTTTTCCAGCTGACACTGTGCTTGTGAGCCAAAGGTGAAAGCAAAAGACAGAGAGACAAGCACTGACAAACACTTACAAATTGGCACCTATGACCAAACTCAGTCTATTTTCCTATAATCAGTCTAGTTGTGGTCGCTCAGGAGTATCCTTGAATCCTGGATGAAGGCCCCAAATGTAAGACCCCAACCCTCAGTCAGTGGTACTTACTTCGAGATCCCCCTCCCCCCCCCCCCAGTGAGACTCTGAGACTCAGATCAAAGCAAAAGCAAGAAGTTTACTTGCGACAAGCCTCTTCCGGTCAGAAAAGCACCGGGGCAGCTGGGGCGCAGGGTCGACTGACACTCGCCAGCTACCCACAACACCCGCCACAGGATCTTAAGACTTCTGGTGAGTGGAGCACAGCTTCTGCTCCAATCCAATTGCGCGGGACCTGAGACTGCATTAGTTAGGGAAGCAGAAACCGGCCTGAGTAGGGCCACAGGCCTCATCCGGCCGGATCAGCGCCGGGGTAGCGGGAGCGCAGGGTTGCCTGACACCCGCCAGCTACCCACGACCCCCGCCGCAGGATTTAGGGACTGCTGGTGAGTGGAACACAGCTTCTGCTCCAGTCCAATCACGCGGGACCTGAGACTGCTCTGGATGGGGAGAGAGAAATCCGGCCTACATAGGGCCACAAACCTCTTCCGGTCAGAAAAGCACCAGGGCAGCTGGGGCGCAGGGTCGGCTGACACTCGCCAGCTACCCACAACACCCGCCACAGGATCTTAAGACTTCTGGTGAGTGGAGCACAGCTTCTGCTCCAATCCAATTGCGCGGGACCTGAGACTGCATTAGTTAGGGAAGCAGAAACCGGCCTGAGTAGGGCCACAGGCCTCATCCGGCCAGATCAGCGCCAGGGTAGCGGGAGAGCAGGGTTGCCTGACACCCGCCAGCTACCCACGACCCCCGCCGCAGGATTTAGGGACTGCTGGTGAGTGGAACACAGCTTCTGCTCCAATCTTTAAACAGTGACAACGATAACAACTAACCCCAGAGATTACCAGATGGCGAAAGGTAAACGTAATAATCTTACTAACAGAAACCAAGACCACTCACCATCATCAGAACCCAGCACCCCCACTTCGCCCAGTCCAGGGCACCCCAACACACCGGAAAAGCTAGACACGGATTTAAAAGCATATCTCCTGATGATGATAGAGGACTTCAAGAAGGACTTTAATAACACACTTTAAGAAATGCAGGAGAACACTGCTAAACAGGCAGAAGACAATAAAGAGGAAGCACAAAAATCCCTTAAAGAATTGCAGGAGAACACTGCTAAAGAGTTACAAATCCTTAAAGAAAAACAGGATAACATAATCAAACAGGTAGAAGTCCTTACAGAAAAACAGGAAAACACATCCAAACAGATGATGGAAATGAACAAAACCATACTAGACCTAAAAAGGGAAGTAGACACAATAAAGAAAACCCAAAAGGAGGCAACACTGGAGATAGAAAACCTAGGAAAGAAATCTGGAACCATAGATATGAGCATCAGCAACAGAATACAAGAGATGGAAGAGAGAATCTCAGGTGCAGAAGATTCCATAGAGAACATCGGCACAACAATCAAGGAAAATGTAAAATGCAAAAAGATCCTAACTCAAAACATCCAAGAAATACAGGACACAATGAGAAGACCAAACCTACGGATAATAGGAGTGGATGAGAATGAAGATTTTCAACTCAAAGGACCAGCAAACATCTTCAACAAAATTATAGAAGAAAACTTCCCAAATCTAAAGAAAGAGATGCCCATGAACATACAAGAAGCCTACAGAACTCCAAATAGACTGGACCAGAAAAGAAATACCTCCCAACACATTATAATCAGAACAACAAATGCTCTAAATAAAGATAGAATACTAAAAGCAGTAAGAGAAAAAGGCCAAGTAACATATAAAGGCAAGCCTATCAGAATTACACCAGATTTTTCACCAGAGACTATGAAAGCCAGAAGATCCTGGACGGATGTTATACAGACACTAAAAGAACACAAATTCCAGCCCAGGCCACTATACCCAGCCAAACTCTCAATTAACATAGATGGAGAAACCAAAGTATTCCACGACAAAACCAAATTCACACATTATCTCTCCACGAATCCAGCCCTTCAAAGGATAATAACAGAAAAAAACCAATACAAGGACAGGAACCACGCCCTAGAAACAACAAGAAGGTAATCCCTCAACAAACCTAAAAGAATACAGCCACCAGAACAAAATGCCAACTTTAACAACAAAAATAACAGGAAACAACAATTACTTTTCCTTAAATCTCTTAATATCAATGGACTCAACTCCCCGATAAAAAGACATAGACTAACAAACTGGCTACACAAACAAGACCCAACATTTTGCTGCTTACAGGAAACTCATCTCAGAGAAAAGGATAGACACTATCTCAGAATGAAAGGCTGGAAAACAATTTTCCAAGCAAATGGCATGAAGAAACAAGCTGGAGTAGCCATTCTAATATCTGATAAGATTGACTTCCAACCCAAAGTCATTAAAAAAGACAGGGAGGGACACTTCATACTCATCAAAGGTAAAATCCTCCAAGAGGAACTATCAATCCTGAATATCTATGCTCCAAATACAAAGGCAGCCACATTCATTAAAGAAACTTTAGTAAATCTCAAAGCACACATTGCACCTCATACAATAATAGTGGGAGACTTCAACACACCACTTTCACCAATGGACAGATCATGGAAACAGAAACTAAACAGGGACACAGTGAAACTAACAGAAATTATGAATAAAATGGATCTGACAGATATCTATAGAACATTCTATCCTAAAACAAAAGGATATACCTTCTTGTCAGCACCTCATGGTACCTTCTCCAAAATTGACCACATAATTGGTCACAAAGCAGGCCACAACAGATACAAAAATATTGAAATTATCCCATGCATCCTATCAGATCACCATGGACTAAGGCTGATCTTCAATAACAAAATAAATAATAGAAAGCCAACCTTCACGTGGAAACTGAACAACACTCTTCTCAATGATACCTTGGTCAAGGAAGGAATAAAGAAAGAAATTAAGGACTTTTTAGAGTTCAATGAAAATGAAGCCACAACATACCAAACTTATGGGACGCAATGAAAGCATTTCTAAGAGGAAAACTCATAGCTCTGAGTTCCTCCAAAAGGAAACTAGAGAGAGCACACATTAGCAGCTTGACAACACACCTAAAAGCACTAGAACAAAAGGAAGCAAATTCACCCAAGAGGAGTAGACGGCAGGAAATAATCAAACTCAGGGGTGAAATCAACCAAGTGGAAACAAGAAAAACTATTCAAAGAATCAACCAATCAAGGAGCTGGTTCTTTGAGAAAATCAACAAGATAGATAAACCCTTAGCCAGACTCACTAGAGGGCACAGGGAAAGCATCCTAATTAACAAAATCAGAAATGAAAAAAGGAGACATAACAACAGATCCTGAAGACATCCAAAACAACATCAGATCCTTCTACCAAAGGCTATACTCAACAAAACTGGAGAACCTGGATGAAATGGAGAAGATCCTAGACAGATACCAGGTACCAAAGTTGAATCAAGATCAGGTTAATGATCTAAACAGCCCTATATCCCCCAAAGAAATAGAAGCAGTCATTAATAGTCTCCCAACTAAAAAAAGCCCAGGACCAGATGGGTTTAGTGCAGAGTTCTATCAGACCTTCAAAGAAGATCTAATCCCAGTTCTTCACAAACTATTCCACAAAATAGAAACAGAAGGTACTCTACCCAACTCATTCTATGAAGCCACAATTACTCTGATACCTAAACCACAAAAAGACCCAACAAAGATAGAAAACTTCAGACCAATATCCCTTATGAATATTGATGCAAAAATCCTCAATAAAGTTCTTGCTAACCGAATCCAAGAACACATCAAAACAATCATCCATCCTGACCAAGTAGGTTTCATCCCAGGGATGCAGGGATGGTTCAATATACGGAAATCCATCAACGTAATCCACTATATAAACAAACTCAAAGACAAAAACCACATGGTCATCTCGTTAGATGCGGAAAAAGCATTTGACAAGATCCAACACCCATTCATGATAAAAGTCTTGGAAAGATCAGGAACTCAAGGCCCATACCTAAACATGATAAAAGCAATCTACAGCAAACCAGTAGCCAACATCAAAGTAAATGGTCAGAAGCTTGAAGCAATCCCTCTAAAATCAGGGACTAGACAAGGCTGTCCACTTTCTCCATACCTATTCAACATTGTACTTGAAGTCCTAGCCAGAGCAATTCGACAACAAAAGGAGATCAAAGGGATACAAATTGGAAAAGATGAAGTCAAAATATCACTTTTTGCAGATGATATGATAGTATATATAAGTGACCCTAAAAATTCCACCAGAGAACTCCTAAGCCTGATAAACAGCTTTGGTGAAGTAGCTGGATATAAAATTAACTCAAACAAATCAATGGCCTTTCTCTACACAAAGAATAAACAGGCTGAGAAAGAAATTAGGGAAACAACACCCTTCTCAATAGTCACAAATAATATAAAATATCTTGGCGTGACTCTAACTAAGGAAGTGAAAGATCTGTATAATAAAAACTTCAAGTCCCTGAAGAAAGAAATTATAGAAGATCTCAGAAGATGGAAAGATCTCCCATGCTCATGGATTGGCAGGATCAACATTGTAAAAATGGCTATCTTGCCAAAAGCAATCTACAGATTCAATGCAATCCCAATCAAAATTCCAACTCAATTCTTCAACAAATTAGAAAGTGCAATCTGCAAATTCATCTGGAATAACAAAAAACCTAGGATAGCAAAAACTCTTCTCAAGGATAAAAGAACCTCTGGTGGAATCACCATGCCGGACCTAAAGCTCTACTACAGAGCAATTGTGATAAAAACTGCATGGTACTGGTATAGTGACAGACAAATAGACCAATGGAATAGAATTGAAGACCCAGAAATGAACCCACACACCTATGGTTACTTGATCTTCGACAAGGGAGCTAAAAACATCCAGTGGAAGAAAGACAGCATTTTCAACAAATGGTGCTGGCACAACTGGTTGTTAACATGTAGAAGAATGCGAATCGATCCATTCCTATCTCCTTGTACTAAGGTCAAGTCTAAGTGGATCAAGGAACTTCACATAAAACCAGAGACACTGAAACTTATAGAGGAGAAAGTGGGGAAAAGCCTTGAAGATATGGGCACAGGGGAAAAATTCCTGAATAGAACAGTAATGGCTTGTGCTGTAAGATCGAGAATTGACAAGTGGGACCTCATGAAACTACAAAGCTTCTGCAAGGCTAAAGACACCATCAATAAGACAAAAAAACCACCAACAGATTGGGAAAGGATCTTCACCTATCCTAAATCAGATAAGGGACTAATATCCAATATATATAAAGAACTCAAGAAGGTGGACTCCAGAAAGTCAAATAACCCCATTAAAAAATGGGGCTCAGAACTGAACAAAGAATTCTCACCTGAGGAATACCGAATGGCAGAGAAACACCTGAAAAAATGTTCAACATCCTTAATCATCAGGGAAATGCAAATCAAAACAACCCTGAGATTCCACCTCACACCAGTCAGAATGGCTAAGATCAAAAATTCAGGTGACAGCAGATGCTGGCGAGGATGTGAAGAAAGAGGAACACTCCTCCATTGTTGGTGGGATTGCAAGCTTGTACAACCACTCTGGAAATCAGTCTGGCGGTTCCTCAGAAAATTGGACATAGTACTACCGGAGGATCCAGCAATACCTCTCCTGGGCATATATCCAGAAGATGTCCCAACCGGTAAAAAGGACACATGCTCCACTATGTTCATAGCAGCCCTATTTATAATAGCCAGAAGCTGGAAAGAACCCAGATGTCCCTCAACAGAGGAATGGATACAGAAATTATGGTACATTTACACAATGGAGTACTACTCAGCTATTAAAAAGAATGAATTTATGAAATTCCTAGCCAAATGGATGGACCTGGAGGGCATCATCTTGAGTGAAGTAACACAATCACAAAAGAACTCACACAATATGTATTCACTGATAAGTGGATATTAGCCCCAAACTTAGGATACCCAAGATATAAGATACAAATTGATAAACGCATGAAACTCAAGAAGAATGAAGACCAAAGTGTGGACACTGTGCACCTTCTTAGAATTGGGAACAAAACACCCAGGGAAGGACTTACAGAGACAAAGTTCGTAGCTGTGATGAAAGGATGGACCATTTAGAGACTGCCGTATCCAGGGATCCATCCCATAATCAGCTTCTAAACGCTGACACCATTGCATACACTAGCAAGATTTTGCTGAAAGGACCCAAATATAGCTGTCTCTTGTGAGACGATGCCGGGGCCTAGCAAACACAGGAGTGGATGTTCACAGTCAGCTATTGGATGTATCACAGGGCTCCCAATGGAGAAGCTAGAGAAAGTACCCAAGGAGCTAAAGGGATCTGCAACCCTATTGTTGGAACAACATGATGTACTAACCAGAACCCCGGAGCTCTTGTCTCTAGCTGCATATGTATCGAAAGATGGCCTAGTCGGCCATCAATGGAAAGAGAGGCCCATTGGACTTGCAAACTTTATATGCCCCAATATAGGGGAATGCCAGGGCCAAAAGAATGGGAATGGGTGGGTAGGGAAGTGGGGGGGCGCTATGGGGGACTTTTGGGATAGCATTGGAAATGTAATTGAGGAAAATATGTAATAAAAATATTAAAAATCAAAAAAAAAAAAGTTTACTTTCCAGTGAGTCGGGGTCAACCTTCAATCAGTCCTTCAAGACAAGTTACTAAGAAGGTGGCCCGGAATGGCTATTACAAGAAGTTTTTATACTTTTTAGGGACACAGGTTATATCAGCAAGTTACAGTTAAAACTTATTGGCTAATCATATTAACTTTTAAATCTATTGGCTAGCAAACATGACATGCATTTGAACTCTACCTGGGACAGAAGGTCAAGAATAATCCTGTGGGTGGAAAATGGAACTTGACCTAACCTTGACTCCAGGCAGGAGAAGAAAGCTGTAAGGAGGGTGTGAAAAACCCCATAGGGTCCCTCACCTGTCACTCACAAGACACTGAGTGTTACATTCTGGCACTACAAATTTTTTAAACTCCTCACCTATGACCTAAAATGGACATTAGATTCAGTTGATAAACATTGAAAGCAGAAGGCAAGATTTTAAAAAACAAAACAAACAAACAAAAACAAAAAACAAAAAAGGACAATGTCCAAGCAGTTGGAAGACTGAGACTGCCAATATCTCTCTCCTGAACCACAGAGCCTCTGCCGGTAGAGGTAGGGAAATTAGCTGGTTTCTACAGACATGCTCCTGAAATCAGCAGAGATGGGTCAAGGACATGCTACAGGGAGACTTCAAATCCAACAGCAGAAATGGACTGGGTTAGGAATGTCCCTGCTCAGTGCAGTCTACTCTGGGAGCTCCTGAATAAGACAGACAAGCACAAATAAGGAGAAGAGACATCAAACCATGAGTTTTTGTGGGAATGTGACTTAAAGTAGGCTTGGGGCTGAGAAGGCTAGGCTGACTCCATGACAGGTTTCAAATTAACAGTCCAGGAGACTAGGCCTAAATCTCTGTTTCCAAGAACTGGGCAAGTCCAGGCCTCAGAAGCTGCCCACCCATCAATGGCCTAAGGCAATGACATTGGGTCAGTAGCAGATTCCAAACTTCCTCAGCAACAGTTTCCAGCTCTGATCCCCCACTCTCCACCCCCCAGGCTACAGCATTGGGTCTGGAATGTCCCTAGAGATAGAGCCATGATTAAGATAGAGGTCACCTCCCTCTTCCCGGAATCTCCCTAATGTGCTTTAAATTGGGCCTGCGAGCTCACTTTGGGGTCTCTCCATCTTTGTAGATGGTAGACCCCAGAATAGTGGACTTCTGCAGAATAAAACACTCTTTATGTTTGCATACTATTTAAATCCAGGATTTTATTCTTCAGTGAATCATGGACCCTTACAGGGCAAGAAAGGAAAAAAAAAAAAAAAGTAAGGCCACATAGAAGTGTACTGAGATGCCAGGAGTGGATGTGCTGGAACACTAAGGAGAGAGGGGATCCCTCAATTCTCTGCTGTCCTAAACCCCAACTTTTTCCTGTACCCTGATCCCTGATCTCCATTCCTCATGTCTGTTATTATAAGACCCAGACTCAATATGTTTCTTAGACCCCTAGAAATGAAGCCCTGCATGGAGTTCTTTGTTGTTGTTGGGTTTTTTTTGGTTTTTTTTTTTTTCCTGTTGTTGTTTTTTTTTTTTTTTTTTTTTTTTTGCCTTCAGCATGAGAGATGAGCTGTAATTCACCATCCCCATTTTTACGATGTTTACTCAGCTTCCCCATTCTTTGTGGTCCTATCCTCCCCTCACTTTATGGTTTATTCTTTAAAATCCCTCAACTACAACTGCTGGGGGTCGATCAACTCTGCCCCTGTGTGGGTTACGAGTTCAGCCTCAGCATGCTGATAATACTCAATTAAACCTCATGCAATATTGCATCAAGAACGGTTTCTCTAGAGTTATTGGGGCATTGGCTCATTCCGGGATTTGAGCGAGAGTCTCCACAGAAACGAGGGTCTTTCATTATCAGACATCTACCCAAAATGACCAATCCTCCTGCCATTCCCACCATCCTCAGATGACCCAAAATCAGTTCTGCTTAGGGGCCTGAGGGAAGGATATAAGATAGGCACACACCTCATAGAAGAAGTGAGTCCAGGCCAGAATTCTCCCCAGAGGCTAGGAGGCCATGAATGGCAGTAGAAATGCCACAAGGTGGCAACCACTGGGCCAGGGCAAGTGGGGACAGGCTCAGCAACTGCATCCTGCAAGGTAGATGGACACAGGTGAGATTCTGAGGCAGAGGAGAGAGATAGGAATTGCTCTATAGTCACACCAGAGCCATGAGCAGACTGTGTGCTGTGTGCAGAGGAAGGAGGAAGGAGGAGATAAAGAGCATTGCAGGGAAAGACAGGGAAAGCAGAAGGAAGAACAAGATGGGAAGGGACTGCCAGGAGAGCAACTGTTCAGCATCTAAAATGGGCCAGCATGAAGCTCAGGCTCAGCTGACAAAACCATTGGTCTCCTGGCCCAACTAGCTCTATAGAGCCACCAGGTACCAGAAAGCTACCCAAGCTGTAAGAGAGCTGTTTCTGTTCAGAGCCAGGACCTTCCCTGCCAGGCCCCAGCCTGGTACCTTCTATCAGCAGCAGCCCATGCTGAAGCACCTCTTTCCTCTCCTCTGGGACTTGTGTATCCCCTGCTTCCAATCTGCAATAGCTATGTAGATGGCAGAGGGGAATAAATCAACCCTTCCCAGGGTTTACTGCTTCCTGCCTACTTGGGCAGTGTCAATTTCAGGCCCCACCCCCACCCCTACCCCAGGAAAGCAGTCTGAACTCAGCTCAGGTAAATATCCAGCATTACTCAGAAATCTTGGAAAGTGGGTTTCTGTTTGCCAGGAATAGCCATTACATTCCTATTGACTCCTTCAGCCCCCAACCCTTAGAGAGGGCATCTAGTTCTGTATTAACTCTAAGAAGCCTCCAACTGTTCAGGGCCCCACAAAGTTAGTGCACACTCAATTCTTCTGGCCTGCTCTCAGGGACCAGGCAATGTCATACCTGCCGCTATCACCTGCCACTATGTACACCAGGTGTGCTTTGAGTAAAATGGCCCCGCCCTGTCACCCCAGCTCGCTCGTGCACTCTTCCTCCCTCCCCCTCTCCCTTTCTTCCTTCCCGAGGTCCTCTCTCCCCTCTCCTCCCCCAATAAACTCCTTTTACATCAGAGCTGCTGCATGGCATGATTTCTCAGGGTTAAGCACTGGCTCTGTCCACCAAGGACACACCCTGCAGTATTATATTTTATAACACATACTCATTCCCAAGCTGTTGCAGCTAACCTGTCCCCCTGCAGTGAAATAACTCCCTTACAGGTGGCAGGACTCTCCCAACATTTTTGCTTTCTTCTCTGCCCTAATTAGGAAAAGACACTTGGAGGCTAAGGAGTCAGAGTACAAAACAAAAGCATGAAGGGGAGGGGTCAATGAAGGGAAAGGGTCAAGACGAAAAGGGCCAGAGGTAGACAGCAGACAGGCAGAAAAGAGAGTCAGGAGGGGGCTGTCTTCCAAGCACGGGAGTTTAATTTATCATTATTAAAGGATACACATTTTGTCCAGAATCTGTCCTGTATTTCCTGTATGTTGGACTTATCAGCCACTGAAATCTCTCATAGTCATGTTTTCTATTTGTTAGGACAAAAGCTAGGTCTTTAAGGAACTGCAACAGACACCTCCTCCCCAACTAGGACATAACGAGCAAGGGGTGGGCAAGCTCAATCCCCTGAGACAGGGTTTAAAGATGGTTGGCATGTTGAGGAGTAAGTGGTCAGTGGTGAACTCCTGATAGGTCAGCTCAGGGCCAAAAAACCAGATGTGCAGGACACCAGAATCTGGTGATCCATGGTGAGTTGCAGGACACCAGAATCTGGTGGTCCGTGGTGAGGTCAGACTAAGGGAACTGCATGACTTCTCTTCCACTGGAGCTTCCACACTACTCCCTTTCTTCTAGCAAACTTTCAGCCTCAGAAGTACTTACACCAATATGGCAGCATTCTAGCATTTTACACAACTATATCTACTTATAAGGAATTCTGGGTAACATGGGAAGCTGAGAGATGCACACCACTTGGCAAAACTGGCCACAGTGAAGAAGGCCCAAGGGAAAGCACTACAGGAATCAGAGAAGTATGAAGACCGACCCAGCAGGACTGAAACCATTATTGCTCAACTTGTCCTGCTTCATCTGTGAGTATACTCAGGCTTCCTTCCTTGCTCTGATAAAGACGATGAGTGCTTTCTATGATACTGTATCATAGAAAGCACTGTATCCCAAGCAAATTCTCGTTGCACACACAGAAACAGACTGTGACTGGGGCAAGACCAGAATAAACCGATGACCTCTTCAGGACATTGCAAATACTGGAAAGACCAAAGAGCAAACACAGTCAGGAAGGAACTCTGATTTGAAAACACAGCTTCAGCATCTGTCTGAAATCCTACCAGGCATCTAGGGCCATAGATATTGGAATTGCCAACCCCATAATCACAGACACCAATTTCTTTTACAACTTCCTAAGCTATAAATAAACCAAGGGTTACACCTATAATCAGGCCATTTGGGAGGTGGATGCAAGAGGAACAAAACTCAAGGCCAACCTGGGCTACATATAATAAGATAAATGCAGGACATATGTCATGTCTTCAGATAAATATGCCAAGTTCCTGATGTAATAGTCACAATGGTCAATCCTCACTGCCATCTTTCTGGGTCTACAATCTCCATGGAAGATGACTTCTGGGAGTGTCTATACGAGTCTGTCAGAAAGGCTGAACTTAGAGCAAAGACCCACTCTGAAATGTGGCCAACTTCATTCCAGGACTATGTTCCCCAGCTAATCAAAAATTTGAAAATGACCTGAATTACCACCCACAAGTCTCTTTGCTTCCTCACTTAAGACATCATGTGACCAGCTGCCTCATGTTCCTGCCGCCATGATTTTCCCACCATGAGAGACTGAACTCTTCAACTGTGAGCCAAGGGAATCCCTTCCTTTTTCAACGTATTTTTCCAGCTATTTCCTCACTGAGGAGAGATAGGTAATGAATGCAGAGGTTTGTATGAGGAGTGATGTCACTGGTGTAATAACCTGACCCTGTGATTAGGAGGAACGTGGGTCTGATTCGCTGAAGGTATGTGGAGGAGTTTGGAATTCTGAATTAGAAAATCCCTAAATCACTGTAACCAGATCTGAATGGAACATTCTGACTATGGTGGCTAAAGCTATATTTTAAGTTTAAATTACTCACAAAATCTATAAAACAGAAATGCCTGTAACTTATAAGCCCTACTTGCCCAAGGATAAATAACTTCCTGAAATCCTGGGGCCTGTCTGTAACCACAGGCTTTACAAGCCATAGCCCAGTTCCCAAAATAACAGCTCTGAGACTTAGTTTTGAATAAAGCTTAAACCATAAGCTTTTTCTCATTCTTTGACCAGCTTGTAACCTATATGACCTCTCCTCAGTTTCATATGTTCATCTCCTCTGAGTCCAGGGTGAAATCTTTTCCTGCACCTGACTCTATCCCAGAATTCCTCTCTTCCAACTGGAACTCCCATCTTCTATGTCCTGTGTAAGCAAATGGGCCAACAGTTTTCTTATAAACAGGTGATGTTTCCACACAGTACACAAGAGATTCTCTCTACACTTTTTTTTTTCATGTAAGATAACAAACCACATGTTTTCACTTCTGTAAATAAGGTCAGATGTCCTAGTTACACAGGATGTTTTTGATCACATTTGGTCAGGGCATATGTATCAGGAAGTATGCCGGGATGTGTGCTTGCCTCTGATTGTAATAAAAGAAGTATAAACGTAGCCTTATAAGTTTTGCCTTTATCAGCCCCTGACTAATGTAATTTAGCACCATAATCTATGCATGAAGTTTAGGTATGGATGTGGCCAGTATCCATGATTTCTTAATAAATTCTCTTTGAATTGGAGACTAATGTTTCCTTTGGAAAGTAGGTAAGTCAAATGATGCTTTGCAGGGACACAGAGATAAAGCAGACAGATGAAAGAATGTTTTCTTCAAGCAGACACAGGTGAAAGGATGTTTGCGATAACAGACATGTGAAATAGCACATAATGTTTAGAAGAAATATAAATATGACACACATGTATTGGTTTGCCTTACAATGAATTATTGTGCTTCGCTGCCGGTGAGTTGATAGAAAACCTCACCAAAGAACTCCTGAGGATCCTGCCGCTTCTTGCTGCTTCAACAGTGGATGTGGGACAGTTGGTGAGCATCGTGATTTCTGCTGGATTGAACTGCCCTTGCTGATTCATGTGTGGTGCTTACTGAGTGGACTGGACTGCACCTGCTGATTTGTGTTTGGTGTTTGCTATGGGACTGGACTGAGAACAATGAAGATTGGAATCACCCCCGAAAGAACTATTTCTAAACAGGTGCACTTTCATGTATACTATAATAGCCTTTCATTTCCACTACATCTGCTGAATAGTGGGCTAGAGGGGAAATTAAACCCTTATTAAAGTAAATTGAGAACAATTTACGCCTCTTATTTGTTAAAATTTACTCATGGTCATACTGGTGAATTTCTGACCTATAACTCGAAGCATATAACACTGATTGGTGTTCAGAGCACCACAATGCTGATGCAAATATGGACAATGAATATGGGGTTAGTAAAACTTCCGAGGGGAACAGGACTCCTTTGAAAACAGGGCCACAGAACAACCATTGGCTTCATTCTGTTCATGTCCTGAGAACTTGATTGAGGCTGCATTCAATCCATGGACTGATTTGATGGCAGAAGAAACCTGAGGATGGGCTATATTCAGGTTGTGCTATACTTACTGCTCATTTCTATTGCCCAGATCTCCTGTGAAAGAGCAGTGAGCAGAACAGAAAGACATGGCCTCATGCAGTGTGCACAGAAAGCAGTGTGAGAGAGTTTGAAGTTGCAGACAAGGTGTTGGGGGAGGGGAGGAGAAAACAGCTGTCATGCTCAGATTAACCCATTAAGGAGAAACATCCTATCCTGACTGGGACAATGGAGCAGGTGTCTTGAAGGCAAGACCCCATCCACTGACGGCTCCATCTTGAGAAAGTATAATTACATTTGAAAGGGGGAACTCTGAACTGAGAATGCTATTAGAGTGATTCATTTCTGCCGAAGTGATTCACCTAGGGAACCATTTTTCCAGAACCAACTTTAAAAACACAGAGGCTATTGGAGGCAGCAGAACCTGTCAGCAAGGTCACATACTACGGCTTCTGCAAGCATGAAAGCTATGGGAGCAGGGTGAGGCTTGAAGGCTTGCACCTGGCAACAAGAAAGCCACTGAAGCCAGGAAGTGTCTCACTACAGCCTTGAAAGATGGTGCACACTGCTGAGAATCTGAATGCTTAGTTGACATGGAGACCCCGGGATATTGGGAGATGTCAGGAGAATAAGATATCTACTGTGAAATCCTTCAGACACAAACTGGAAGTAACTCTCCCTTCCCCCCCCCCACCCCTCAAAAACCCTCTTTGCTGCAAGAAGCAGAAGGGGCAAAGCTCCCAATGGTTGCTGGAGCAGTGATGGTGCTGTCAGGCAACCCAGGTGCTGGATATGAAGCTACAGGGATGTTTGTTGTATGGTTCAGTCTTGCATTTTAAATTTTTCTTTTTGTCGCGTCCAACTTGGCCAGCAAGAAAGACACAACCACCGGTTCTTCTTAAAGCAGTTTTACTCAGGCAGCTTCTTTCTTCAAATCCCCCAGCCTCTCTGGTTACAAGTGTTTTTCTCCACTCCAGCCACAACCATGCCCCCACCAATCACCACAGGTCACATCACCTCACCAGGCAGGCTTGCTCAGCCAATCAGGGATTAGGGGTGTGCCATCCACCAAACATGGGCTTGTTTAATGCCTGGAGCAGATTTCCAGACTGGCCTGTTTACAGGCTGGAATGGCTTCCCACAATTCCCCCTTTTATATTTTTTTTGAACAAGCTCTGTGGGTGAAGATAGATGTCTGATCCCCAGTTTGCAGAAATAGGGACCATGTACAGGATTGACTCTTAGGCTCACAGGTTTTTACCCAAAGCAACCCTGACCTGCTCCCGTGCCGTTTTTCCTGGGGGAAGGGCACTAGGACACTCAAACCTCATGCAATCAGACATACCTCCCAGAGATTGTCAAACAGCTTCCAGACTAACCTCTGTGCAGTGCTTAGCCGTACAACCCTATGGAGCGATGGCTTCATTGTTCATTCTTCATGGCAGCAAGCCAAATCTGAGGTGACTACCCTGCTTCCACTGTGGCAAAAGCTTGCACCACCATGGCGACAGTATGGACTTAGGCATTCCGCAACCGACACATACACCATACACCCAACATGCATGCCAAAACAAGGGTTACAGCGAGGGCACCTATCCCAGTCCATTCTTTCCCGATGGCCAAGCCAGGATACACTCAGGTAGAATTCACGGTGACAATCGCCGAGCAAAGCTCATTCATCTTGCCATCAAAATTTGCAGTCCAATTTAAACACCGACAGTATCCCCCATCTTGGTTCCGCAACCATCAGGGGCAGACACATGCTCATCACCAGCAAGATCAGCTTCTTCATTTTGACATCTTCGCACTAGCCGCTCCGGAACCCACACTGGCTCTGTGAGATTCTGTGGAAACATGCAAACAGAACCTCTCCCCCAGGCTAACACGGGATCTGGACCATTCCATGATCCTGTAAGCACATCCTTCCATTTAGCATACCCCAGTTTACTGGGGCTGGTATTAGCATGTTGTTCAGCAGCAGAGCGACCTTCCTTATCCAATTGCAAAAAATTTAAGGTAAAAAGAGGTAATGAGATTCTTATCTTTGGGGTATGGCCATAGCCTATTCCCCCTTTTTGTTTTATTAATAATTCTTTTAAGGTTCTATGTGCTCGTTCAATGATTCCCTGGCCTTGAGGATTATATGGCAGGCCATGTTTAACTTGTACTTCCATCTGTTGACAAAAAGAAACCAGGGTTTTGGCAGTGTATGCAGGGCCATTGTCTGTTTTAAGTTGTTGGGGCTTACCCCAAGCTGCCCAGGCCTCCAAACAATGCTGTATAACATGGAAGGCCTTTTCCCCTGCCATGGGAGATGCATAAACTATTCCTGAACATGTGTTGATGGATACATGAACGTATTTCAATTTGCCAAATTCTGAAAAATGTGTCACATCCATCTGCCACACCTGTAGAGGGAGCAATCCTCTAGGATTCACTCCATAAGAAGGTGGGTGTTGAAACTCAAGGCAACATCCACAGGTAATGACTACATCCCGAGCTTGTACTCTAGAGATTCCAAATTTTCTCTGCAGAGTTTTAGCATTAACATGAAATTTAGAATGAAATTGTGAGGCTAACTCCATAGGGGATGCTAAAAATATGAACTCCATACGAGTATAATTATCCACAATATCATTTCCCCTACTTAAGGGTCCTGGAAGCCACTATGGGCACAGACATGTCCAATATATAATGGTTGGCGTCTTTCCCACAGCAACTTCTGTAATTGTAAGGCTAAGGCTTGGATGGTACTACGAGCTTTTATTTGGCCTGCCACTTCTAGGGATAAAACTAAATTAACTACATATTGTGAATCTGAAATTAGATTAAAAGGAAAATCACAATCCTAATGACCTCAATAACTATTTGTAATTCCACCATCTGCAGAGTACAGGGATAATACTGCCTGACTACAGGATCTTTCTCCTCTACCATGTATACTCCACATCTGGTTTTTGATCCATCAGTAAACATGTTAACTGCATCCTTAATGGGTGTTTTCCTCACCACTTGAGGAAAAATGACTGGATGTTCCTTTAAAAAGGTCATTAACAGATGTTTGGGAAAATGATTATCGAATGGGCCCTCATTAATACAGGCTAAAATAGCCCACTCATCAATATTTGCTGTTAGGACCTTTTGCTGATACCCATCATAAGGGATTACAATAGAGCTGGGTTTTATACCAAAATATTGTAAACAATGCTTAATTCCCAACAAGGCTAAAGAAGCCACTGTTGTAGGGTAATGATCTAATGTCCTCCCAGCAGATATTTTGGAATGGATCCATAACAATGGGCCTTCTTGCCACAATAATCCTGTGGGTTGCATCTCAGTAGGTAATATTATCAAAATGATGGGTAACCCTTCTCTACAACGCTGAAGCTGGGATTTAATCAATTCTTCTTCCACTAGGGTAAGGGCCTTTCTAGCCTCAGGTGTTAATTCCCTTTTGGAACTTAACTCTAAGTCTCCTTCTAAAATTTGAAACAGAGGTTTTAATTTAACATTTGGGATCTTCAAATAGGGCTGGATCCAATTGATATCACCTAACAATTTCTAAAAATCATTTAAAGTATGCAAGGAATCAACCCTCAACTGTATCTTTTGAGGCCAAACGGCCATAGGGGCGATCCTTGCTCCTAAATAGGACACTATTTTCAACAAATCCCTACCCCATAAGGTAATGGGCAGCTCAAGCACATATGGTTGAAACATCCCATCATGCCCTTCCTTATCTTTCCAAGGGAACATCCTGGCACTTATGTCTAGACCCTTTGCATAGCCCAGGCCTTGTAATATTTGTTCTGACTCCTGAATCTGCCATCCTTTGGGCCAGTCTTTAAACCAAAAGGCGGTAAGAAAAAATTTTGCATCCTTTGCTCTTAACAGCTCATCCAGTGCTGAAAAAATTGGGTGTGACTGTGACGACCCCATACCTAGTCATTCATGCCCTCAGAAAAATTACTCAAATGGTTAGAAAAAGAAAGTAACCCATAGACTGTCCCTATAATGGCTGGGGAATTGACAGAGAGGTTAGGAATATGTACTACATTTGCAGAGGACCCTAGTTTGATTCCCAACAGGCTCATCATGTGGCTCAAACTGCCCCACCCTCTGGGCACATATAAGAAGGGAGGGAGAGAGAAACAGAGAGAGAGGAGAAAGAGTCAGAAAGAGATGTTTTGATTCTGTTTCTGTGTAGAATGCTGTCTGATTCTGGAATGTGGCCTAATCTCACTCTCCTTGAATCTATAGAGCATCCATAACTTCTTGGATAGTGAAGTTTATGTCATAAAGTATAATTTCCTTTGCACCCCCACTGGAATACATACTCTTGGCCCCAGCATACATATAAAAGGGAAGACCTATCAGCCCTGTGGAGACTCTCTATCTGAAAGGACAGTCTATCATGAGAGTCAGCCATCTTGGAAACTGGTCCCTTCCCCCTGAGATGAGCCACCCTAGATAATAGTGACTAAGAAACCCAGTCCTACGGAACCCTGCCCAAAGTGCAAATTCCTACATTTATAGGCAACCTCCTACAATTAACAAAGGGGTAGCTCACAATATTCCTTAACGCACTGTCAGCAAGAGCATGTAGCTCAGTGGGGGAGGATTTCCCTAACATGTTCAAGGCCTGGGCTTCAAGCAGATTGCTACCAGAAACGCAAAGACACTCTATACATATAAACAGAACACTAAAAGAGGTTTTTGGTTTTCTTTTTAGGTATTTTCTTCATTTACATTTCCAGTGCTATCCCAAAAGTCCCCCATACCCTCCCACCCCATTCCCCTACCCACCCACTCCCACTTCTTGGCCCTGGCATTCCCCTATACTGAGGCATATAAAGTTTGCCCGACCAATGGGCCTCTCTTTCCACTGATGGCCGACTAGGCCATCTTCTGATACATATGCAGCTAGAGACATGAGCTCCAGGGGGTACTGGTTAGTTCATATTGTTGTTCCACCTATAGGGTTGCAGATCCCTTTGGCTCCTTGGGTACTTTCTCTAGCTTCTCCATTGGGGGCCCTGTGATCCATCCAATAGCTGACTGTGAGTATCCACTTCTGTGTTTGCTAGGCCCCTGAATAGTCTCACAAGGGACATATATATCTGGGTCCTTTCAACAAAATCTTGCTAGTGTATTCAATGGTGTCAGCGTTTGGAGGCTGATTATGGGATGGATCCCCGGATATGGCAGTCTCTAGATGATCCGTCCTTTCGTTTCAGCTCCAAACTTTGTCTCTGAAACTCCTTCCATGGGTGTTTTGTTCCCAATTCTAAGAAGGGGCAAAGTGTCCACACTTTGGTCTTCGTTCTTCTTGAGTTTCATGAGTTTCACAAATTGTATCTTATATCTTGGGTATTCTAAGTTTCTGGGCTAATATCCACTTATCAGTGAATACATATCATGTAAGTTCTTTTGTGATTGGGTTACCTCACTCAGGATGATGCCCTCAAGGTCCATCCATTTGCCTAGGAATTTCATAAATTCATTTTTTTAATAGCTGAGTAGTACTCCATTGTGTAAATGTACCACATTTTCTGTATCCATTCTTCTGTTGAGGGACATCTGGGTTCTTTCCAGCTTCTGGCTATTATAAATAAGGCTGCTTCTTACCAGTTGGAACATCTTCTGGATATATGCCCAGGAGAGGTATTCCAGGATCCTACAGTAGTACTATGTCCAATTTTCTGAGGAACCGCCAGACTGATTTCCAGAGTGGTTGTACAAGCTTGCAATCCCACCAGCAACGGAGGAGTGTTCCTCTTTCTCCACATCCTCGCCAGCATCTGCTGTCACCTGAAATTTTGATCTTAGCCATTCTGACTGGTGTGAGATGGAATCTCAGGGTTGCTTTGATTTGCATTTCCCTGATGATTAATGATGCTGAACATTTTTTCAGGTGCTTCTCAGACATTCGATAGTCCTCAGGTGAGAATTCTTTGTTAAGCTCTGAGCCCCATTTTTAAATGGGGTTATTTGATATTTTGGAGTCCACCTTCTTGAGTTTTTTATATATGTTGGATATTAGTCCCCTATCTGATTTAGGATAGGTAAAGATCCTTTCCCAATCTGTTGGTGGCCTTTTTGTCTCATTAACGCTGTCTTTTGCCTTACAGAAGCTTTGCAATTTTATGAGGTCCCATTTGTCAATTCTTGATCTTACAGCACAAGCCATTGCTGTCCTGTTCAGGAATTTTCCCCCTGTGCCCATATCTTTGAGGATTTTCCCCAATTTCTCCTCTACAAGTTTCACTGTCTCTGGTTTTATGTGGAGTTCCTTGATCCACTTAGATTGACCTTAATACAAGGAGATAGGAATGGATCATTTCGCATTCTTCTACATGTTAAGCACGAGTTGTGCCAGCACCATTTGATGAAAATGCTGTCTTTTTTCCACTGGATGGTTTTTGCTCCCTTGTCAAAGATCAAGTGACCATAGGTGTAGGTTCATTTCTGGGTCTTCAATTCTATTCCATTGGTCTACTTGTCTGTCGCTATACCAGTACCATGCAGTTTTTATCACAATTACTCTGTAGTACAGCTTTAGGTCAGGCATGGTGATTCCACCAGAGGTTCTTTTATCCTTGAGAAGAGTTTTAGCTTTCCAAGGTTTTTTGTTATTCCAGATGAATTTGCAGGTTGCCCTTTCTAATTCGTTGAAGAACTGAGTTGGAATTTTGATGGGGATTGCATTGAATCTGTAGATTGCTTTTAACAAGATATCCAATTTACTATATTGATCCTGCCAATCCATGAGCATGGGAGATCTTTCCATCTTCTGAGATCTTCTTTAATTTCTTTCTCCAGAGACTTGAAGTTTTTATCATACACAGCTTTCACTTCCTTAGTTAGAGTCACACGAAGGTATTTTATATTATTTGTGACTATTGAGAAGGGTGTTGTTTCCCTAATTTCTTTCACAGCCTGTTTATCCTTTGTGTACAGAAAGGCCATTGACTTGTTTGAGTTAATTTTATATCCAGCTACTTCACTGAAGCTGTTTATCAGCTTTAGGAGTTCTCTGCTGGAATTTTTAGGCTCACTTATATATTCTATCATATCATCTGCAAAAAGTGATATTTTGACTTCTTCTTTTCCAACTTGTACCCCTTGATTTCCTTTTATTGTCGAATTACTCTGGCTAGGACTTCAAGTACAATGTTGAATAGGTAGGGAGAAAGTGGGCAGCCTTGTCTAGTCCCTGGTTTTAGTGTGAATGCTTCCAGCTTCTCACCATTTACTTTGATGTTGGCTACTGGTTTGCTGTAGATTGCTTTTATCATGTTTAGGTATGGACCTTGAATTCCTGATCTTTCCAAGACTTTTATCATGAATGGGTGTTGGACTTTGTAAAATGCTTTCTCAGCATCTAACAAGATGATCATGTGGTTTTTTTCTTTGAGTTTGTTTATATAGTGGATTACGTTGATGGATTTCCATATATTAATCCATCTCTGCATCCCTGGAATGAAACCTACTTGGTCAGGATGAATGATTGTTTTGATGTGTTCTTGGATTCCGTTAGCGAAAATTTTATTGAGTATTTTTGCATCGATATTCATAAGGGAAATTGGTCTGAATTTCTCTATCTTTGTTGGTTTTCTTCTCTGGTTTATGTATTAGAGTAATTGTGGCTTCATAGAATGAATTGGGTAGAGTACCTTCTGCTTCTACTTTCTTGAATAATTTGTGCAGAACTGGAATTAGATCTTCTTTGAAGGTCTGATAGAACTCTGCACTAAACCCATCTGGTCCTGGGCTTTTTTTGGTTGGGAGACTATTAATGACTGCTTCTATTTCTTTAGGGGATATAGGACTGTTTAGATCATTAACCTGATCCTGATTTAACTTTGGTACCTGTTATCTGTCTAGAAATTTGTCCATTTCATCCAGGTTTTCCAGTTTTGTTGAGTATAGCCATTTCTAGAAGGATCTGATGGTGTTTTGTATTTCTTCAGGGTCTGTTGTTATGTCTCCCTTTCCATTTCTGATTTTGTTAATTAGGATGCTGTCCCTGTGCCCTCTAGTGAGTCTGACTAAGGGTTTATCTATCTTGTTGTTTTTCTCAAAGAACAAGCTCCTCGTTTGGTTGATTCTTTGGATAGTTCTTCTTGTTTCCACTTGGTTGATTTCACCTCTGAGTTTGATTATTTATTGCTGTCCACTCCTCTTGGGTGAATTTGCTTCCTTTTGTTCTAGAGCTTTTAGGTGTGTTGTCAAGCTGCGTGTGTGTGCTCTTTCTAGTTTCTTTTTGCAGGCACTCAGAGCTATGAGTTTTCCTCTTAGAAATGCTTTTACTGTGTCTCATAAGTTTGGGTATGTTGTGGCTTCATTTTCATTAAAATCTAAATAGTCTTTAATTTTTTTCTTTATTCCTTTCTTGACCAAGGAATCATTGAGTAGAGTGTTGTTTAGTTTCCACGTGAATGTTGGCTTTCTATTATTTATGTTGTTATTGAAGATCAGCCTTAGTCCATGGTGATCTGATAGGATGCATGGGACAATTTCAATATTTTTGTATCAGTTGAGGCTTGTTTTGTGACCAATTATATGGTCAATTTTGGAGAAGGTCCCATGAGGTGCTGAGAAGAAGGTATATCGTTTTGTTTTAGGATAAAATGTTCTGTAGATATCTGTTAAGTCCATTTGTTTCATAACTTCTGTTAGCTTCACTGTTTCCCTGCTTAGTTTCTGTTTCCACGGTCTGTCCATTGATGGAAGAGGTGTGTTGAAGTCTCCCACTATTATTGTTTGAGGTGCAATGTGTGCTTTGAGTTTTACTAAAGTTTCATTAATGAGTGTGGCTGCCTTTGCATTTGGAGCATAAATATTCAGAATTGAGAGTTCCTCTTGGAGGATTTTACCTTTGATGAGTATGAAGTGTCCCTCCTTATCTTTTTGATAACTTTGGGTTGGAAGTTGATTTTATTCGATATTAGGATGGCTACTCCAGCTTGTTTCTTCAGACCATTAGCTTGGAAAATTGTTTTCCAGCCTTTCATTCTAAGGTAGTGTCTTTTTCTCTGAGATGGGTTTCATGTAAGCAGCAAAATGTTGGGTCCTGTTTGTGTAGCCAATCTGTTAGTCTACGTCTTTTTATTGGGGAATTGAGTCCATTGATATTAAGAGATATTAAGGAAAAGTAATTGTTGCTTCCTTTTATTTTTGTTGTTAGAGTTGGCATTCGGTTCTTGTGGCTGTCTTCTTTTAGGTTTGTTGAAGGATTACTTTCTTGTTTTTTCTAGGGCATGGTTTGATCCTTGAATTGGTTTTTTTCTGTTATTATCCTTAGAGGGGCTGGAATCGTGGAAAGATAATGTATGAATTTGGTTTTGTCATGGAATATTTTGGTTTCTCCATCTATGGTGATTGAAAGTTTGACTGTGTATAGTAGCCTGGGTTGGCATTTGTGTTCTCTTAGTGTCTGTATAACATCTGTCCAGGATCTTCTGGCTTTCATAGTCTCTGGTGAAAAGTCTGGTGTAATTCTGATAGGCCTGCCTTTATATGTTACTTGACCCTTTTCCCTTACTGCTTTTAATATTCTATCTTTATTTAGTGCATTTGCTGTTCTGATCATTATGTGTCAGGAGGAATTTCTTTTCTGGTCCAGTCTATTTGGAGTTCTGTAGGCTTCTTGTGTGTTCATGGGCATCTCTTTCTTTAGCTTTGGGAAGTTTCCTTCTATAATTTTGCTGAAGATATTTGCTGGCCCTTTAAGTTGAAAATCTTCATTCTCATCTACTCCTATTATCTGTAGGTTTGGTCTTCTCATTGTGTCCTGGATTTCCTGGATGTTTTGAGTTAGGATCTTTTTGCATTTTGTATTTTCTTTGATTGTTGTGCCGATGTTCTCTATGGAATCTTCTGCACCTGAGATTCTCTCTTCCATCTCTTGTACTCTCTTGCTGATGCTCGAATCTATGGTTCCAGATTTCTTTCCTAGGGTTTCTATCTCCAGCGTTGCCTCACTTTGGATTTTTGTTATTGTGTCTACTTCCCTTTTAAGGTCTAGTATGGTTTTGTTCATTTCCATCACCTGTTTGGATGTGTCTTCCTGTTTTTCTATAAGGACTTGTAACTCTTTAGCAGTGTTCTCCTGTATTTCTTTAAGTGAGTAATTAAAGTCCTTCTTGATATCCTCTACCATCATCATGAGATATGCTTTTAAATCTGGGTCTAGCTTTTCGGGTGTGTTGGATGGCCCAGGACTGTGCAAGGTGGGAGTGTTCATTCTGATGATGGTGAGTGGTCTTGGTTTCTGTTAGTAAGATTCTTACATTTGCCTTTAGCCATCTGGTAATCTCTGGAGTCAGTTGTTAAAGTTGCCTCTGGTTAGAGATTGTTCCTCTCATGAATCTGATAGCCTCTATCAGCAGACCTGGGAGACTAGCTCTCTCCTCTGAGTTTCAGTGGTCATAGCACTCTCTACAGGCAAGCTCTCCTCTTACAGGGAAGGTGCACAGATACCTAGCGTTTGGACCTCCCTCCTTGCAGAAAATGAAGGCCCGAAACAGGACCTGTCCCAGAAGCTGTGTTGCTTCGGCCTGTCACAGAAGCTGTTAGCTTCTGTAGTCCACACTCTCACCTGCACAGACCAGTCTCCAAGGGATCCCAGAACCAAGATGGCTCCCCCAGGTGATCCTGCAAAGCCCTCCCAGGCAGGGTGGACACCTCTCCTCTGGCAGGGAAGGTACCCGGATGTCTGAAGCCCAAAACGGGGTCTATCTCAGAAGCTGTCCTCTAGGGACCTTGGGGGTGTCCACCGACTCTGTGCCCAGGTGACCTGGTGCTGGCACTGACCGAAAGGGACTTGTGACACTGGTCAGGCCGGGTTTCCTGCTTCTCTAATGCTGTCTCAGGTCCCACATGATTGGATTGGAACAGAAGTTGTGTTCCACTCACCGGTGGTCCTAAGATTGCGTGGAGAGTCCTCTAGGGGACCTTGTGGGTGTCCACCGACTCTGCGCCCCAGGGTGACCAGGTGCTGGTGCCGACCAGAAGGGACTTGTCTAAAAGAGTTATTTTAAAAATCGTACCTTTTTGCTCCTAAGTAATTTCTCATTTTTTCTTCTTTTAAAGATTTATTTATTTTATGTATATGGGTACACTATAATTGTCTTCAAACACTCTAGAAGAGGGTATCAGATCCCATAAGTGATGTCTGTGAGCCACCCTGTGGTTGCTGGGAGTTGAACTCAGGACGTCTGAAAGAGCAATGCTTTTAATGGATGAGCCATCTCTCCAGCCCGTCTAAAGTCATTTCTCACAAGCAAAAATATGTAAAACTCTGGTTTTTAATTTTTGAAAAAAGGTCTCTCAATGCTGGTCTCAAATTTTCTATATAGCCCAGACTAGTCTTTAAGTCATGAAAATATTTCAATGACTTCCTGGTAGGATGAAGAAAATCAAATCCTAGAAGAGTCAGAAAAGTTAGGAGTGTGTGTGTGTGTGTGTGTGTGTGTGTGTGTGTGTGTGTGTGTGTGCTAAGACACATACAGACATGGAGAAGCCAGAGGTTTATGTCAGATGTCTTCATACATCACATCCACTTAAATTCCTAGGATAGAATCTCTTACTGAACCTGCAGCTCTGATTCATCAAGTCTGGCTGGCTAATGAGGCGCTGGGATCTGCTGTCCTCTCATGGAGCCACCAACACCACCCCTACCCCAGCCTGAAGAGCAGTAAGTGGGAACCTGAATGGACACCACCACACAGGAAGCTTGCCAACTTGAGGTCATTTTAAATTGAAGCTGCCTCAGTGGCCTTAGCCATCACAAGCTGTGGACATCATTTAATATCATTTGGAGGGGCTCCCAGGCTTCTCCCCTGGGGAGCTGCCCTTCATTTCTAATAAACAGCCCTTCAGATATGACAGGCACAGTGGCCCACTTTCTAATTGCACCGCTTGGGTGGTTAGAACAGAGACTTGATACAAGTTAAAGGCCAGCCTGCTATATCCACTAAAAGCTGAGACCCTATCTCAAAGAGAGAGAGAGAGAGAGAGAGAGAGAGAGAGAGAGAAGAAAACTGCCCCAAATATGCCAGTGTTTCAAGCCAGCCAGCGACTCACATGTCTGGGTTCGAGCCTGGGAGGCAACCGGGAGCTGAAAGAAAAGAGGGAACCTAGGCACGTTGAGAAATAATGGAACCAAGACATGCTAGTCTGTTCAAGGTTCAAATGTTTAATGGTGACTGCATTCCTGCCAATTCATCCTTGGAGCCTGGAACCAGCTGCAGGTGATGATGTGCAGGGTAGGGTGTAGTCTCCGGAATAGCTCTGGGGCCTCTCAGCAGGTAGCAGTGTCTTGAAGAGGAATAGAGTAATCTAGGGAGGAAGGCTCCACCCTAGGTAGTTTCCTTAGTGTCAGCAAACTCAACGACTGGCTCAGCCTGCTTCAGGCTTGTGGGAGGTTACATCTCCTCCCTGTTATTAATATTTACAAAAAAAATGCTGGACTGAGGCATAAAAATTATTTATGCCCCATAGTCCCACCCAGGAGTTATAGTGGCTGGCAGCTCTGCCTGTCTTAGGAAATCTTAGATCTTCCCGAATCATCCTTATCTGTCATAGGAGCGTACATTCAGCTTGTTTGTGTTTATTTTACACAAAGCATGGCTCTGTGATATATTATTAACAGCCACGGCCTCTTGGCATGTACCCCTCTCTTAGACTGGTATGATTCCGAGATCTGGGTGCCCATCATTGACTGTCAGTCCCTCATTAGCACACCTTACTCCCAATCCAGACCAAAGCCACAATATGTACTTAGAATGTTTCTTCTTGAAGATTAATAACTGCCACCTGCACTGTTGGAGGAGAGGCTATACACCTGCTGCAGTCAGGCTGAAGGGTGATGACTAACCTGCTTGAAAAATAAAGTTGGGACAGTGAAAGGCACAGTACAAAAGCTTCTTTTGGGGAAGTCCAGGTCCTCCATTCAATTGCAAATTAGCAACGATCAGGCTTAGACTTAGAGTTCCTGGCGTGGGGGAGGTGACTTTGAAAATTGCAGAAAGGCTACAGCTTCCCTGGGAGTGGAGGCTGTGCTTCAATTTAACTTTTCGGTTAAAGAGGATTTTTAGCCATAATCAATGTTAGAGTCATACTTCCTAGAAGATTCAGGATCTGCGTCCAGTTGACACACTAATCTTTCAGGCAGCCATCGCGCTCCATCTTCTTTTTGTGCAAAAATACAGACCGAGCCCCTTCCCCAGATTAGGACTGGGTCTGGACCCTTCCATTCGTTAGTTAATGGATCCCGCCACTTTACCATGGCATAAGAACTAGGAGTAACTGGATGCCAGTGGCGATCTGCTGCAGACTGACCTTTAACATCAGTTTGCAAAATATTTAGAACAAATAAAGCAAAAGCAAGATGTGACTTTGGTGACCTTGGAGGATACAATTGCCCTTGTTTTGTTTTTAAAAGCCAATTTTTAAAAGTGCAATGAGCACATTCAACTATTCCTTGTCCCATGGGGTTATAAGGAATTCCACTTTTATGTTTGACGCCAAATTCTTTACAAGATGAAGTAAAATTTTTGCTAGAATAGGATGGCCCGTTATCTGTCTTAATAACTTTAGGCAATCCCATGGCAGTAAAGGCTTGTAGGCAATGATCAATTACATTTTTGGAGGCTTCTCCAGTATGCAGAGAAGCAAAAAGAAATCCTGAACAAGTATCAATACAAACATGTCTATATTTTAATTTTCCAAATTCTGCATAATGAGTTACATTCATTTGCCAAATATGATTAGACATAAGACCTCGTGGATTAACTCCTAAATGTGGCACTGGAGATAATGTAATACATTTACGACATTGTTTTACAATCATTCTTGCCTGCTCCTTAGTGATCTTATGTCGGAGCCTTAAGGTATGGCTAGAGAGATGAAATTTTTCATGATCACGTTTGGCTAAAGCAACAGGATCTGAAATTAAGGCTTCTCCTATTAGAGCCCTGTCAATGCAATCATTGCATTCAGCTAAAGGTCCAGGAAGACCAGAATGAGATCGTATGTGGCCAATATAGAACAGGTGTTTTCGGACAAGAATTATGTTTTGCAATTGTGAAAAAAGAGATTTTGCTGGTGTATTAAAGTTAAACATACCACAGATCTCCAATAAGGGTACTGATTGTGCAACATATAAACTATCAGTAAAAATATTAAAAGCCTCATGCACAGACTGAAAGACATTCAGTACTGCTGTTAATTCTGCTAATTGAGCTGAGAGGCCAGGAGTCTTTATGATTACCTGTTGATTATTTATAAGAAATCCAGCTCACCCTTTAGAGGAGCAATCAGTAAACAGCAGAACAGCATTGTGTAAGGGTTGTAAAGAGGTCATATTAAGAAATATCACCTCATGTACATTCCAAAATTTTATCAACCTATCTTGAGGGTAGTGGCTGTCTATAGTGGCATTAAACCCTATTTGAGCAAGCAACCAATCTGTACTGTGCTGCTTCAGCCAGGTGTCTTGACTTAACGCTGTAAGGCTGAACAGTAAGATCTGGCTCTTTGCCAAAATAAGTTAGTGCCTGCTTCCTTCTAAGGATAATCATCTGGGCTACTGCTTCATAATATGGCAAGATATTACATTTAGGAGAAATCCTCGAATGTACCCACATTAGAGGAGACTTTTGCCACAACAATCCTGTAGGCACATGAATGGTATCAAAAATTTGCAGATGTAAAGGCAAAGAGTAATCTATATAAGTGACAAATTGTTCTTCAATAGCTTTTTCCACTTGTTGTAAGGCTAGAAATCCTTCTGAGGTTAGAGATCTGGGGGAGGTAGGATCAGAACTCCCTTTAAGAATATCAAATAAAGGTTTCAACTCCCCTGTAGTAAGCTTTAAATAGGGGCAAAGCCAATTAATATCACCTAACAATTTTTGAAAATCATTCAAAGTCCTTAAGTTGTCTCTGCAAATAACTATCTTCTGGGGGAAAAACAGCTTGATTAGTAAGTCTAAAGCCCAAATACTTATAAGGATCCTGAGTTTGTATCTTTTCAGAAGCTATCTGTAATCCTTTCTCAGCTAAAGCTTTTTGTAAACCTCTATAACACAAAAGCAAATCCTGGGGGTCTTGGACAATTTCTTAACTTTCCAAAAACAGTCTTCTTAAAGGAACAGTATTTTTCTTATGAGTTGCATAAGCAACTGCAAGCTTGAGAATTAGTACCATCTGAGGGACGGACAATCTTAAGCAATTGTGAGCTCTGAGATATAATATTGACTATTAATATACAAATTAAGGTTTGATTATACAGCATTTTAAAACACCAATCACCGCACACAACTTAAGTATCTGTGTTGAAACAGGGGGAAGCTCAAAAGAATAAGCATGCAATCTAATTCACATCTACTATTTCCCATAGAAGGGCTGTTTTTAAACATAGTAAATGGGATATATGCATGCATGAATTTATAGAAGATACAAAAGCATGTATAAAAACAATTTTTAACTTATCTTTGGGATAATGATTGTTAATTTTATTTAAAATGATGGTATGCAATAGATCAATTACTAATATTCTGTAATAACCAATTTAATTGCTGTTTGGAACAAGGAACAGACACTTTGTCAGGTTCTTAAGACACAATTTTTGTTATAGTTTTTCTAAATTATATGAATTTATCTTACAATTCTTTATTAGCACCACAGTGGCCTTAATAGGGTGTTAAAACTTTACTTTGAGGTGAAGAAGGATGATTTTACAACAATGTTTTCTCTTGCCAAAGATTTGTTGTGGGCACATAAATAAAATAAGAAGGTAATATTTAAACACCATTGATTATAATTGATAACAATTGATCACAGAAGTTTCCTCTGCTTTCTGTGAAACCTTTTTGTTTCTCACCAGCAATTTTGAATCTCACTAGATAGCACCTAACAAAGGCTTAAGTTCTCCTGTGGTGAGTTTAAGGTGAGGTCTTAGCCAATTAACATCTCCTGGAAGCTTTCGAAAATAAAATTTTGAAGCAAATCAATTTTTCGTTCTTAGATTTTCTGTACCATGAATTTATGATATAACTAAAACCCTAAGTATTAAAAGGATATTGCCTCCGAATCTTTTCTGGAGCAACAGCTACTCCCCAGGACTTAAAAGCTCCTTGTGTGAGAACAAGGATTTAAAGTAAACTTCCCTTGAGAGGCATTAGCTAATAACATACTTTTCACTTAGGAAACAATATGCACTGAAAGATTCAAACTCTTAGCTTCTGATACTAAGAAGGCAAAGAAACTAAGAATTTTTCTTATATAATGTAAAGCTATGTTAGGCATACCTACAGGCAAAATTTTCCAGTAATCACCAGTTCACTAGAAGCAAAACTTTTTACAATTATCAGAATGCAAAGGCAAAAACAAACTCTTAAATCTATAATAACTTTACATGAAGTAAGCCAGTCAGATCACAACGTCCTGATAAATTCTACAGCCTGATTGAACCTTTTTATAAACTTAGAATTTAAACTTTATTAGAACAACATCTGGGTAGATCTGCAATAGTGTTCTTTCAGCTAAAAGAAAATTCCCCTGGAGGCAAGGAGAGGCAAGTTTCCAGAGCTTCCTTAGGCACCATTTGCAAGACAAAAGAAAGTCACACAAATGTCACAGAAGCTGCTCTGAGCTTAGTTCCTCTTGCTGTGAGGACAGATTTCAGAACTTTTAAGTTTCTATGCAATATTAGACTATAACTACAACCTTGGGAAAGCAAAACCCAATTTCAAAACAATTTATCACCTTAGAATCAACATTAAAACTTCACTACCACATTGCGAGATTTGGCTGCCAATTTATACCTATGAATGCATGACAGTACAAGCTTTAATGCTTCACTAAAGAGACATTGCTTTAAATCTTATCTTAATCCTACTTTCTAGGATAAAAATCACATCAAATATTATCTCAACTAGAAGGATCCTTAGAGACCTAATTTTTTTTGGCCTGCCTTATGCCACGTGTTTGAAAGAATCCTGAGTTGCCAATTTAAAGCTAACTTTCTAGTAACCACTGTTACACCTTTTGATCATACGCAATAACTTATAAGCTAATACTCTGCAATGAAGACACGCAGAGCATATTACACCTCTAAGACCAGAAAAAAACAAATGAAGGGGCTACACTTAGACCAATCAGAGAATTTTATTTTTTCTAGCTATAATTATAAAATAAAAAGCACTTTGTCATTAGCTAAATGCAATAATCACAATTGCAGAGAATTTTCTTAGGAAAAAAAAAATCCATCAGCTTTTCGCCCCAAAACCAAGAGGCTGCAGACTCCCTTTCTCAAAAAATAGTTTTTCCAGCAGGAAAGGGACCTGCAACCCTATAGGTGGTACAACATTATGAACTAACCAGTACCCCGGAGCACTTGACTCTAGCTGCATATGTATCAAAAGATGGCCTAGTCGGCCATCACTGGAAAGAGAGGCCCATTGGACACACTAACTTTATATGCCCCAGTACAGGGGAACGCCAGGGCCAAAAAAAAAAAAAAAAAAAATGGGAATGGGTGGGTAGGGAAATGGGGGAGAGGGGGGAGGGTATGGGGGACTTTTGGGATAGCATTGGAAATGTAATTGAGGAAAATATGTAATAAAATATATTTTAAAAAAAGAAAAAAAAAATGAGGGGAAGCCCATTCCCACCAATTCAGCTTTGGAGCCTGGAACCAGCTGCAAGCGATGACATGCAGGATAGGGCATAGTCTCCTGAATAGCTCTGGGGCCTCTCAGCACGTTGCAGTATCTTGAAGAAGAACAGGGAAAATGGCTGAAAAATAGGGTAATCTAGGGAGGAAGGATCCACCCTAGGTAATCTCCTTAGTGGAAGCAAAGTCAAGGTCTGGCTCAGCCTGCTTCAGGCTTGTGGGAGGTTACATGCCAGTAAACCTTGTAACTCTCATGCTCAAACATCTATGGTGCCTCCCTATCGCCAAAAGAATAAAGGCCGTTCTTGAGCTTGAGTGGATGAAACTCTTATCAGTCTGCAGGCCCTGTGGGCTACCCAGAAAGGCCCTGGGACTCAGACAGCAACCCCAGTCTCTTCTCAGCCAGGCTTCCAGACAGTCTGTGTTGTCCTGCAGCGCCCTCTGATGGCTCTGGGTGAAACTCCGCTTATTCTGGGATTGACAGAGGAAAGAGACTGGGACAGTAGTAGACCTGGTCACTGAGCACCCACGCTCAGAGGCTCCACCCCCAGCCACAACCCATCCTCTGCCCGAAGGATTATCTCTGGCTTCCGGCGCGGCTCCTTGTCATCCGGCAGGATGCGGAAGCGCAGCAGAGTCAGCGCCAGTGCCACCTTCATCTCGCTCATGGCGAAAGTCTGTCCTATGCAGTTCCTGCGGAGGGACAGGATGGGGACTCTATGTGGTGCCTAGACAGGAGCTCCTGGACCCAACCTGACCCAGTCCTGGCCGCACCTGGTCAGCCCTTCTACTTCCAACCCTGGGTTCTGCTGACTTTTGCGCATACTCTGAGCAGAGGGTGGGAAGGAGAACTAGAAACCAACCATCCCAACACCAACCTATTCCCACTATCAGCCCCAAAATCCACCCATCACCACAAGCCATCTGGCCTCACCTGGGCCCGGCAGAAAAGGGAATAAAAGCCAGAGGAGACCTCTTCTGTGCGTTTTCTGGGTCAAAGCGGAAGGGGTCATAGACCTGAGGGGAGGGGCAAGATGAGGCTTCTAGGTTGCTTCCTTACACACACCCAGCCAGCCCCCCAAAAGGTAGACATGGAGACAGGGGTGACAGCTTCATGTTTCCATGTTAGGGCTGCATCCCCTTCCCATGTCCCTCCCAGCAATGTCTGGAGGAGACCCAACCTCAGGGTCTGGCCAGACTGATGGATTGTGATGAATACCGAAGATGCTGATGACACAGATGTTCCCTGTTGGGTAGGAGGATCCAGTCAGTACTAGCCAGGTCCAAGCTGCCCCTAGAGATCATCACCCTACTCAGATGCTTCCCATCTGCTCCTCCCTTCACCCTTGACTTTCAGGACACCTTTAGGGATGACCCGGCCATCAGGTAGCACAATGTCCTGGGTGCAGCGGCGGAGGAGGTCTATGGCTGGGGGATGCAGCCGCAGACTTTCCTTGATGCACATGGTCAGGAAGGGCAGCTGGGCCAGGTCGTCCCTAAGGAACACAGCACACAATTGTCCAGGAGCAAAACAAAGTCTAAGCTCAGCCTCATCAGCCTCTGGTTGTATTATAACCACTCGCCTCTCATGCTTAGTCATGGAACAAATTGTGTTCCAGATGAATCAAGGATGCTTGCCAGTTCCCTTGTGTGTTTGTGCCTAACTAATAAGAACAACCTTGGACTCCTGTATTTATCATTCCACTTCCCAAGTTTTGATGTCACTGGGGTCAGCTAAGATCCAGGGCCTTGGGTCAAAGATGAACACTACTCTCCCCCGAAATCTCAAAAACATGGGAAGGGGGAAGCTTAACCTAAAATATTTCTAATTAAAGCCTACGGCTCCAAAAATATCCTCAACTTGATAAACTTGCTGTGCACAAGCTTAAAAATGTTTATGCAATCAGCTGGATGT